>NC_048580.1:24985926-25609259 GCF_013265735.2 Oncorhynchus mykiss | reverse complement strand
AATGGGGGGCGTGCTCGTCCTTCTGTTTCCTGTGTTCAAAGACCAGCTCCTTTGTCTTGCTGACGTTGAGGGGAGAGGTTGTTGACCTGGCACCACACCACACACTCTCATTGTCGTTGGTGTTCAGGACTACCACCTTCGTGTCGTCAGCAAACTTAATGATGGTGTTGGAGTCGTGTGCGGCCACACAGTCGTGGGTGAATGGGGAGTACAGGAGGGAACTAAGCACAACGTTGTCTTAGTCTACATAGGAGGTGCAGATGTTGTTGGATAAAAAAAAATATATGTTTTCAGTGTTGCCATTAAAAGCGAGTCTGCTCTCCATGATATTCCCCAGGTACTTGAATCTCCCCGCTCTTTCTGCCTGTTCAATACCCAGGAATAGCTGGCTTCCTCTGCTTTCCTCTGGAAATCAATGAGCATTGATTTTGTTGATGTTGAGTGTGAGGTTGTTATAGCACCATTCATAAACCCTGTTTACTTCTGTTTGGGAATGCATTGTGTAATCTGAGGAGTCCACAAGGGTGGCGTCGTCGGTGTATTTCGCTGCCAAGCAGTCTCTGTCTGAACCTTTCATGTCATTGGTGGACATGGAGAATAGCACTGGAGAGATTCATTTCCCCCTTGAACCAGTAGATGTACACAGAGGAAGGGATGTTGTGTTGTTGAACTTGGCATACTGCCCCCTGTTCAGCAGGAAGTCCAGCACCCACAAGATAATGCTGGGGTCTACCTGCATGTGTTAGAGTTTTACACAGAAAAGGTGAGGCTGCATGCAGTCGAAAAGCAGAAGAGAATTCCAGGAAAAGGATGCACACACAAGAGAGACAGTGGAAATCCGGTGGGACCATTCTACCCAATGAGAGGGCAGATACGCGTGTGAACAACAGGCACAACTAAGTCGTTTTTCTCAGTCGCCGGAATGCCACGTGCATCCACTTATATCAGTACATTTGTAACAGCCTAAATTGCGATAGAGTGGAATTGGCCTGAGACCCAAGTAATACATTTGGGCCCGATAACTCACACCGGTATCGGCCCGGAGCTCAATCCCTTCCTCCTAGCCATAAGTAATACTGCCTAAGGCGGCCCAGACTCAGGCCACATGACGTCGGCCAAGTCTGACTCTCAGTCGAGTGCCCCGACTCTCAGCCGGAATCGGCCCAGATCCACTGTGCTAGCTGGGGCAAAGAGCGATTCGCATTTCTTGCTAGCTAACCAAATGACACGTGCATCTCTAGTTGTGTAGCTACCAAATTTTTTTTATACAAGAGCACATTTTTAATTACAATGACGGCCTACCAAAAGGCTGGGATTGCAAATAAAATATAGGAAAAAACACACATCATGACAAGAGACGCCACAACACTACATAGAGACCTAAGACAACAACATAGCATGGCAGCAACACAACATGACAACAACATGGTAGCAACAAAACATGGTACAAACATTATTGGGCACAGACAACAGCACAAAGGGCAAAAAGGTAGAGGCAACAGTACATGACGCTAAGCAGCCATAACTGTCAGTCAGTGTCCACGATTGAGTCTTTGAATTAAGAAACATGATAGTAATCTTTTCTTGGACTACCAAGAAATGTATTGGTGAATTCTATTGAGCTGCATCCATCTTTTCTGCCTACAATGCCTTAGTGTACATCCATGGAATGTTGAGTCAAATAGAAATAACCTTCTTTAAAATAAAAACTGTTTTAAAGTTGGTTTTGTAGCATAAACTGGGAATTTAATATTTTGGAGTGATATGATGGTCTGTTTTCATATCTGCAAAGTACTTAAAACATTGTAAGTTCCACTTTATTAAGCAGAGTGCAAAAGATGTCTGCCAGTTCATCTGCGCATTCCTTCGGTAGCCGTCCCTTGGTGTCCACTTTCTTTTTGTAGTTGTCTTTAGCCTGGGCTGTTTGTTGTTTTAATGGTCCCTTGCAGTTTTCACTTCCTTTTGGTTGCCAGCAGAAAGGGATATCTGTTTCAGCTCTGCACTAATCCAAGGCTTGTTATTTGGATAGCATTTCACCATCTTTGTGGGGATTAACATGCCCTGACAGAAATGGCTATATGCAGTCTCTGCTGATACTGATAATGTCCCAATTTGTACAGGGAAAAACATAATTGCAGGCTATTTATATTGACCCCCCCACCCACTTGTAAAGTGCATAGTCACTTTACATATTACCTTTAATCCCACACATTGGCTCGGTACCGGTACCCCCTGTATAGAGTCTCGTTATTGTTATGTAATTAGTTACTTTTGATTAGATTTTTTTTAACTTTAGTTTTTTCAGTAAATATTTTCTTAACTCTATATCTTGAACTGCATTGTTAGTTAAGGGCTTGTAAGTAAGCATTTCACGGTCAAGTCTACACCTGTTGTATTCGGCGCATGTGACAAATACAATTCGTTTGATCTGTCGCTTCATCTGACCATATCTGAACTGCCCTTTCCAATACTTTTCCTGCTCTTGTTTGTATTTTAGTAGTACTGGAGGTGTCTGCAGTGACTTGAATGCCCTGTTAATATTACCATAACACAAGTCTAGTTTCCTATCTCCCCTTGTGCAACAAGTAACACATTGTTCATAGTTTTATAGGTCAGTGTGATGTGAGCAAGAGTTAAAATCTTCAGGAGACAAATTGGTAGGTGATGTTAGCAGCCATTGTGGTAGTATGCTGTGGCTGGTACATAAACAGTTGGGATAAACACTGAAATGGCGCAATGAGATGCCTAACATTTCAAAGTCTTTTGCTCTTGATATTTGTGGAAGAACACTAGTGTTCGTTTATGTAGAAACACAACCCCTCCTCCGGCGATGCCAGGCCGCGCTCTGCGTGAATGGGGCCATAAAATCCATTAAATTTCAGCACATTAGAAATCTCATCAGCTAACCAAGTCTCTGTAAAACAGAGTGAAAGCATCTCTATATTCACTCAGAAAGCAGGCATTGGCGTTGAGATCATTAAGGATCAAAATTGACACACACACACACACACACAGCTGTCCTACTATACTTGACTTTTTGGGGGCCAACAATTGATTCCCATTCAAAGCTCAAACTCCTAAACCTTACCCCAAATTAAACCACTAAGCCTAAAATGGCCTTTTTACAAGTGGGGACCAGCAAAATGTGTTCACTTCTCTGAATTATAGGTGGTTTACTATTCTTGTGAGGACTTCTGGTACTCACAAGTATAGTAAAATGTGTGTGTGCGCACACACAAAGACCAACATAGGGCTACATTGCTTACACCCTAAATGCAATCCTCTTGTATCTACACAAGTGCCTAGTAGGTTGGGGTTGTTTCTGGACAGAGCCTATACCTTTAATGTCTGTGATACATTATGGAGCAACAGTCCACTGCTTGTGTTAAAATGAGAGCTTAATGTTCCTGTGTTGCTCTGTCTGCAGCTGTACAGTGTTGACCTGCTGGAAGGATGCTACACCTGGAGGAAAGTGACAGACGCTGGGGGAAACACCCCCTCACCCAGAGACAAACAGTCCTGTTGGGTAAACCGAGACAGGTACACACGCACATCATGTTTTACTATGCTTGTGGGGACCTAAAATAGATTTCCATTCAAAATGTAACTCCTTACCCTAAACCTCTAACCCTAATTATAACCCTAACTCCTAAGCTTAAAATAGTATTTTTACTTGTGGGAAATGTACCCACGAGGGAGAATTTTCCTTGTAGTTCTATCGTTGTGGGGACTTTGGGGGATTTCCGGTACTCACAAGGATGGTAACACACACACACACACAAAGACCTACATGGGTATAGAACGTTGTCAGTGTGCTATCTCTGCAAGCACTAAAGTAATGTACACACACACTTTGTTTTTTTTACTTAAGGATTTTATGGAATTTTCATCACATGACATCTAGTGGCCTTTTTAGGTACTTCCGATAATTAGAGGTGTCAAAATTATTTTTGGCCTTACCTGTCCCACTATTGTTTGTGGATATGCTCTGATGGTTGACTGACTGAAAGCTTAGCTTCTATTAAAAAAATGTATTGCATCTGACTTTTTGCTGTTTCTCCAGTTTTGGATTTTCCTCCAGCACCTTCACTAATCGGCTTTCTGTATGCGGTAGATTCTGCCTAGATTGAATTTTCATCACATGTAAAATATATAAAATTAGATGATTGTTAAATAAAAAATAGAATGACAAAGCTGTAAAACATTATCCTCACTACAACCCAACAACTTAGTGAATACCATTGGTGTTTAATATGACGGTTTCAGTATAAAATATCTTATTTTACGTATTTATTTTTATTTGACCGTTTATTTAACTAGGCAAGTCATTTAAGAACAAATTCTTATTTTCAATGACGGCCTAGGAACAGTGGGTTAAATTGCCTTGTTTGGGGGTAGAACGGCAGATTTTTTTTACCATGTCAGATCGGGGATTCAAGATCGAAACGCTCTAACCACTAGGCTACCTGACGCCCCAGGGTAGGCTGTCATTGTAAATAATCATTTGTTCTTAACTGGCTTGCCGAATTAAATGAAGGCTAATAAAACGTGTATTTACAGTGGGGCAAAAAAGTATTTAGTCAGCCTGTAAGAGGCCTGTAATTTTCATCATAGGTACACTTCAACTATGACAAAACAAAATGAGAAAAAAAATCCAGAAAATCACATTGTAGGATTTTTTAATGAATTTATTTGCAAATTATTGTGGAAAATAAGTATCTGGTCAATAACAAAAGTTTATCTCAATACTTTGTTATATACCCTTTGTTGGCAATGACAGAGGTCAAACGTTTTCTGTAAGTCTTCACAAGGTTTTCACACACTGTTGCTGGTATTTTGGCCCATTCCTCCATGCAGATCTCCTCTAGAGCAGTGATGTTTTGGGGCTGTTGCTGGGCAACACGGACTTTCAACTCCCTCCAAAGATTTTCTATGGGGTTGAGATCTGGAGACTGGCTAGGCCACTCCAGGACCTTGAAATGCTTCTTACAAAGCCACTCCTTCTTTGCCCGGGCAGGGTGTGTTTGGGATCATTGTCATGCTGAAAGACCCAGCCACGTTTCATCTTCAATGCCCTTGCTGATGGGTTTTCACTCAAAATCTCACGATACATGGCCCCATTCTTTCCTTTACACGGATCAGTCATCCTGGCCCCTTTGCAGAAAAACAGCCCCAAAGCATGATGTTTCCACCCCCATGCTTCACAGTAGGTATGGTGTTCTTTGGATGCAACTCAGCATTCTTTGTCCTCCAAACACAACGAGTTGAGTTTTTACAAAAAAGTTATATTTTGGTTTCATCTGACCATATGACATTCTCCCAATCTTCTTCTGGATCATCCAAATGCTCTCTAGCAAACTTCAGACGGGCCTGGACATGTACTGGCTTAAGCAGGGGGACACGTCTGGCACTGCAGGATTTGAGTCCCTGGCGGCGTAGTGTGTTACTGATGGTAGGCTTTGTTACTTTGGTCCCAGCTCTCTGCAGGTCATTCACTAGGTCCCCCCGTGTGGTTCTGGGATTTTTGCTCACCGTTCTTGTGATCATTTTGACCCCACGGGGTGAGATCTTGCGTGGAGCCCCAGATCGAGGGAGATTATCAGGGGTCTTGTATGTCTTCCATTTCCTAATAATTGCTCCCACAGTTGATTTCTTCAAACCAAGCTACTTACCTATTGCAGATTCAGTCTTCCCAGCCTGGTGCAGGTCTACAATTTTGTTTCTGGTGTCCTTTGACAGCTCTTTGGTCTTGGCCATAGTGGAGTTTGGAGTGTGACTGTTTGAGGTTGTGGACAGGTGTCTTATAACAAGTTCAAACAGGTGCCATTAATACAGGTAACGAGTGGAGGACAGAGGAGCCTCTTAAAGAAGAAGTTACAGGTCTGTGAAAGCCAGAAATCTTGGTTGTTTGTAGGTGACCAAATACTTATTTTCCACCATAATTTGCAAATAAATTCATTAAAAATCCTACAATGTGATTTTCTGGATTTTTTTCCTCTAATTTTGTCTGTCGTAGTTGAAGTGTACCTAATGATGAAAATTACAGGCCTCTCATCTTTTAAGTAGGAGAACTTGCACAATTGGTGGCTGACTAAATACTTTTTGCCCCACTGTATATATTAAATGTCAATACATCTTTGCTGTAAATGTTTTAGCGTCAAACTGGTGGCGGATGTGAAAAAAGTAAATAGTTGGAAGAGTTGCAGTGTTAATTGAAAAATAATGCCATTGTTGGTTGATGTTTTTTTTGCATTAGGCCATTTTCTCTTGAACCATATGGTCTATTAACTAGAAACTCATGGACGCAAATATAAAATAAATATTTTTTAATTATTTAAGTATAAATGACCATATATGGCCATAGATGACCTGTTGATGATTGAAAATTCTGATTTACTTTGGTAAATTA
The DNA here is from genome assembly GCF_013265735.2 of Oncorhynchus mykiss. Lineage (NCBI taxonomy): Eukaryota > Metazoa > Chordata > Actinopteri > Salmoniformes > Salmonidae > Oncorhynchus > Oncorhynchus mykiss. The sequence continues at coordinate 25,602,850 of NC_048580.1, read as the reverse complement.
CCGGTAGTTTGCAAACCGACATTTATGACATTGATCACTAGCCAGACTGGTTAGGCCTAGAAATGTGATGACGATGCAGGGGTAGAGGGTATTTTAAAGTCTTCTCCCCACACCCATTGTTACTAGCATTAAGGCATGCCCCACAACAAAAGGTGCTCTTGAGCCATTCGCCAAACATTCACACCTTCTAGCTGACAATGTCTATTAACTGCCTATTCAGATTCACTCAGTTGGAATCCTCATTTTACTTGCTAATTTACCTACTTATTACATCTCAATGGGAGGGAAATAGCCATTCGTAGTAAGGACTGACTTAGATTACAGTGATGGGTGTATTGTGAACAAACAAAACGATGCAAACATTATGTGAGTGTACACTGTGTTCACTGCTTGCAATATATGTGAGAGGGTTACTTTCGACGCATTTATTAATCAATAGCTGCAGTGAGCAGCTGGATGTAGTAATGATGGTGCCATTAGTGATCTTTTGTGTTATTGTTTTATAGGCTCATCTACTTTGGAGGGTATGGATGTAAAACCATAAGAGAGGTCAACAACTCAAGGAACTTCACAGTCCATGAATCATCCTGGGTAAATAAATAAGGAATTAACAAACAATGTAAATACACTACATGTTCACTGATACTGGAATATGCTTATGTTTTACTTGGGTGTTATAACTCCTCAGGCAATGATTGGGACGACATTCTTTAGGTTCTGGGGCTGGAACAGCGAAGTCAATGTTTTTGACACACACACTGCGACGTGGGAAGAACCTGAAACCCATGTGAGTGTGTGTGGTACTACTATATTCATGTGAATGAAATGAATGGTCTTATTATTGTTGACATGTCCCTAATCATGATTTAAGTATGATTTTTATTCAAGTATGCAGCAACTATCTTGTCACTTGTTTTCTGTTGTTGACACACTGATAATACTCTTGATGACACGTTCCCTCGTGGCTTCTTTCCGTAGGGTCAGACCCCATCTCCTAGAGCCTCCCACACCAGCGCCACCCTGGGGGACAAAGGTTACATCTGCGGAGGTCTGGTGAGTGGACCACCATTAGATTCCTGCTGTTTATGGTTGGTATACAACATCTCTTTTTGGATCTGCCATCTTGAAATCAACTCTGGACCTTTGCTTTGAACGTCTTTATATCAGTGGTTGCCAACTGTATTGACCTATCAGGAGAAGAGAAAAGAAGCTGACAATGTGGCATCTTGTGATTGAGACAAGGATTTGCTGATGGTGACTGACTTATGTCCCTGTGATTTCGAAACATTTCATATTTGTGACAGGAGGACACAGATTTGGACATCCACTGTCTGGATCTGGACACCTGGATATGGACACGGATGTAAGCTCATTTACTCTATATCTATATAAAGTATGTGACTGACTGGGTTTGAACCTGGGTCTCTAGCGTGCCTCAAGACTGTTAGATCTAATATGTTTACTCAACCTACAACAACCAGGGACTCGTCTCTGTAAAAACTTTTGTCCTTGTTAGCATGTGTTTAGTGCTATATCTGTGTGTTTGTGTAAAACACTCTGCATTCCTCCAGTGACTTCCTCTCGTCTTTGGTGCCCGTGGGGCGTTCCATGCACACCCTGACCCCAGTGTCTGACCACACCCTCTTCCTGTTTGGTGGGCTGAGTATCACCGGTGAATCTTTAAGTAAGTCTGAAGCTAGCCTGGATAAACCAGACCGAGTGCTACACTCACTTTTGTCTACTAGGCTAGTTATGTCTAACAAAAGTGTTACCTCATTGAATCAGCAAATAGATACATTCGTTTAGTTTTTTTTTTTACATTTGTATTTTTATCAAACCCTAATGCATTATGGGTGTAATAAGGATTCATAACAGCCCCATCGGTCCTTATAGCACTTACGTCTTTCTAAAATGCTAAAGTGCTTTTGTAATCGCTCGTGGACAGCATGTAACACAACTGGTATTTTAGCATCTGTCAACAGACTGATGCGATGACTAACGAGGAACTTTGTTCCGCTGCGCAGATTTATTATCACCACGGATCATTTGGACAAATCACCATTTCGCAGGTGTTCACATCTTTTGCATTTAGGAAGTGGGTGGCACAATTGGCCCGTAGACTAGCCTGTAACTTGTAAAGAGAGGGGTGTGGAGCTACCGCCTTGCATCTGCCCCTCATTCTAGTATTTTTTTCTAACATGTCTGCCCCCCAGAACTTAATCGAGCCTCTGACGCATTACTGAAGATTTTAGTTCTGGGTTTCCTGTGAGTAGTGCTTTTGTAAAGAATGACATAGGTATTGAGGGTGGTTTGTAAAAAATCATACATATTCTTTCATATCTTTCCTTTAGGTGACGGATGGGAGTTTGACACTCAGACAAATACATGGAGAGAGATGGATCACCTACACCATGACAAGCCCAGGTAGGGGATGGCCATCAAAAGCCACTGTTTGTGCATATTCTCACTGTCATTAGCCTAATTTCCAGTAACACGCCATCTCTGAGCAGACGTTTTGAACCGAGAGACTCGACCAGCAATAACTTATTGTAATGCTTGCGACGTTCCTGTTTATTATTTCTTTATTCGTTAGGTGCAACCAATTAGTGAGCAGATGTTTATTTTATTCAATTAAACAAAATAGAAAGTTGTTTGAACATGGTATACCTGTCTGAACATGGTTTACCTCCATAGGTTGTGGCATTCGGCGTGTCGGGGCAAGGATAGTGATGTGGTTGTCTTCGGGGGGAGTCGAGACTACGTCCTCCTGATGGACTCGGTACGTATAAGTCTACACTGGGGAAAAACAAGTCCTTAAAACCTCTTATGGCTGGGGGCAGTGTTGAGTAGCTTGGATGAATAAGGTACCCAGAGTAAACTGCCTGCTCCTCAGTCCCGGGTTGCTAATATATGCATATTATTTGGATAGAAAACACCCTGACGTTTCTAAAACTGTTTGAATGATGTCTGTGAGTATAACAGAACTCATGTGGTAGGCAAAAACCTGAGAAAAATCCAAACAGGAAGTGGGAAATCTGAGGCCTGTAGTTTTTTAACTCAGCCCCTATTGAAGATACAGTGGGATATTGGTTATGTTGCACTTCCTAAGGCTTCCACTAGATGTCATCAGTCTTTAGAAACTTGTTTGGTGCTTCTACTATGAAGGGGGGCTGAATGAGAGGGGAATGAGTCAGAGGTCTGCCAGCAGCCACGAGCTGGTAAGGCGCATTTCACATGAGTGGTAGCTCCTGTTCCTTTGCTTTTCTGAAGACAGAGGAATTCTCCGGTTGGAACCTTATTGAAGATTTATGTTAAAAACATCCTAAAGATGAATTCCATACATCGTTTGACATGTTTCTGTACTGTAACCAATATTTTTGACATTTCGTCTGCAACTAGTGAACGCGCTTCGTGACTTTTGATTTGTTTACCAAACGCGCTATCAAAAGTAGCTATTTGGACATAAATTATGGACATTATCGAACAAATCAAACATTTATTGTGGAACTGGGATTCCTGGGCGTGCATTCTAATGAAGATCATCAAAGGTAAGTGAATATTTATAATGTTATTTCTGACTTCTGTTGACTGCACAATATGGCGGATATCTTTTTGGCTTGTTGGTTCTCTGAGCGCTGGACTCAGATTATTGCATGGTTTTCTTTTTCCGTAAAGCTTTTTTTTAAATCTGACACAGCGGTTGCATTAACTTTTTGATGCACCCATCCCGTTACCGGGATAATTTTTTGACAACATCCGCTCAATTGCAGAGCGCCAAATTCTAATTAAATTACAAAAAATATTTAATTTTCATGAAATCACAAGTGCAATATAGCAAAACACAGCTTAGCTATTTCAAAAAAGATTTTCGGCAAAAGCATACCAAGCGTTAATGTAAGGCCATCTCTCTCAGTAGACAAAACATTACAAACAGCTAGCAGCCAAGTAGATTGGTCAGAAAAGCAATAACATGAATCGCTTACCTTTGATCTTCGGATGTTTGCACTCACGAGACACCCAGTTACACAATAAATGTTCCTTTTGTTCCATAAAGATTATTTTTATATCCAAATTACCTCCATTTGGTTGGCGCGTTATGTTCAGAAATCCACAGGCTCGAGTGGTCAAGACCGGGCAGACGAAAATTCCAAATAGTATCCGTAAAGTTCGTAGAAACATGTCAAACGTTTTTTTTATAATCAATCCTCAGGTTGTTTATACAATATATAATCGATAATATTTCAACCGGGACTGTAGCTTCTTCAATAGGAGAGAGAGAGAGAGAAAATGTCTGCTCCAAACTGTTGCGCATGCAAAATGCTTCTGGCACCCAGGTATCCAATGACACGATGTGATCTTTCTCGCTCATTTTTCAAAGTAAAAGCCTGAAACTATGTCTAAAGACTGTTCACAACATGGGGAAGCCATAGGAAAAGGAATATGGTTGATATCCCTTTAAACGGAGCGAAGGCAGGCTATGGAACAGAGAGCTTTCAGGAAAAACAGCACTTCCGGTTTGGATTTTCCTCAGGTTTTTGCCTGCAATATCAGTTCTGTTATACTCAGACAATATTTTGACAGTTTTGGAAACTTTAGAGGTTTTTCTATCCTAACCTGACAATTATATGCATATTCTGGGCCTGAGAAATAGGCAGTTTCATTTGGGTACGTTTTTCATCCAAACATCAATATACTGTCCCTTACACTCAACAGGTTAAGGAGAAGTTTATCTATATTTCCATGTATAACACTTGTATTTTCATCAACATTTATAATGAGTATTTCTGTAAATTGATGTGGCTCTCTGCAAAATCCCCACATGTTTTTGGAACTCCTGAACATAACACGCCAATGTATACTGAGATTTTTTTATATAAATATGAACTTTATCGAACAAAACATACATGTATTGTGTAACATGAAGTCCTATGAGTGTAATCTGATGAAGATCATCAAAGGTTAGTGATTAATTCTATCTCTATTTCTGATTTTTGTGACTCCACTCTTTGGCTGAAAAAAATGGCAGTTTTTCTGTGACTTGGTGCTGACCTGACATAATCGTTTGTGGTGCTTTCGCTGTAAACACATTTTTGAAATCGGACACTGTGGTGGGATTAACAAAAAAATTACCTTTTAAAATGTTATAAGATTGTATGTTTGAGGAATTTTAATTATGAGATTTTTGTTGTTTTGAATTTGGCGCCCTGCACTTTCACTGGCTGTTGTCATATCGATCCCCTTAACGGGATCTCAGCTCTAAGTTTTAAGGATGCTTTTCACATTCCCTAGCTTGATAGATGGAGTCTGAATGATGGTTGAATTGTGTTCATTTTGTTTAGTTTTCATTTGATCAAATAAGTCATCTTATGGTTGAAAGACACTGTAAAAAAAACCTGCCATTGAGAAGACCGATAACTGATTTCTTAAGGGAACTAGCTTTCTTGGACCAGTAGTTATGGTCACTGCCTTTGGTCATGGCGACCCAATTTCAGGCTGCTCATCTTAACCTTGCACTGTTCCCTCAATCACTACAATACTTAATGTACTCTTGTTCATCTCAAGTCTGAGCTGAGTGGGAGCTGCCCTCCCATAGGGGTGGGAGGGCCAAGAGACCTGAGGTGGCAGAACAGAGTGTTGGGTAGGGAGGGACAGTTGCTCTTGCTGTTCCATAGGTAAGCACCATGGTCTTCTAGTGGATGTGAGCTTCTACTGGAAGCCACTGGAGTGTGCGGAGGAGGGGGGTGACATGAGTGAACTTGGGAAGGTTGAAAACCAGGCGGGCTGCTGCGTTCTGGATAAGTTGCAGGGTTTTGATGGCACAAGCAGGAGTTGCAGTAGTCCAGACAGGAGAGGACAAGTGCCTGGATTAGGACCTGCACCGCTTCCTTTGTGAGGTAGTGTCGTACTCTAAGGATGTTGTAGAGCATGAACCTGCAGGAGCGGGTCACTGCTTTGATGTTTGCAGAGTATGACGGGGTTGTCCAGGGTCTTTGCACTCTGGGAGGGTGACACTGGAGTTGTCAACCGTGATGGAGAGGTCTTTGAGAAGGCAGGCCTTCGAGGAGGAAGATCAGTTCCGTCTTGTTGAGCTTGAGGTGGTGGGCCGACATCCAAGTTGAGATATCTGCCAGGCACGCAGAGATGCGTGTCGCCACCTGGCTGTCAGAAGTGTGGAAGGAGAAAAGTAGTTGTCATCCACATAGCAATGATGGGAGAGACCATGTGAGGACATGACTGAGCCAAAAGACATTGTGTATAGAGAGAAGAGGAGAGGGTCTAGAACCGAGCCCTGGGGGACACCAGTTGTGAGTATGTGGTGCAGACAGATCCTCTCCACGTCACCTTGTAGGAGCGGCCTGCCAGGTAGAATAAAATCCAAGAGTGTGCATAGCCTGAGACGCCCAGCCCTGAGAGGAGAGGAGGAACCTATGGTTCGCTATCAAAGGCAGCGGATAGCTTGAGGAAGATGAGAACAGAGGAGAGAGTCAGCTTTGGCAGTGCGGAGAGCCACGGTTAAGTAACCCATCCTGACTGGTTAGGGTCAAGAAGATCGTTCTGAGAGAGATAACAATACATTTTATCAGAGACAGCATGTTCAAGTGTTTTGGAAAGAAAATATTGAAGGGATACAGGTCTGTAGTTTGTCAGATGAGTCGAGTATTGGTTTCTTGAAGAGGGGAGCAACTTGGGCCATCTTTTAAGTCTGAGGGGATGCAGCCATTGGTCAGGGATGAGTTGAGGGAAGTGAGGAATGGGAGAAGGTCTCCAGAGTTGGTCTGGAGAAGGGAGGTGGGGATGGGGTCGAGCAGGCAGGTTGTCTGGCGGCCAAACCACACTAGTCGCAGGATGTCATCTGGAGAGAGAGGGGAGAAAGAGGTCAAGGCGTAGGGTAGTTCTGTGAGTGAGACCAGTGGACTCAATAGGCTGAGTGAATGAGTAGCAGATGTCAAACTTTTTTTCCAAAGGGGTTGACAGTCATCCGCAGAGAGGTAGGGGGTGTAGGATTAAGGAGGGAGAAGGTGGAAAAGTTTCCTATGATTAGAGTTAGAATCTTGAAATTTAGTGGTAGAAAGTGGCTTTGGCAGAGGAAGAGAAGGTAGAGAGGAGGGAGTGAAAGGATAATAGGTCCTCCGGAAGTTTAGTTTTCCTCCATTTTCGCTCAGCTGCCTACAGCCCTGTTCTGTAAGCTCCCAATGAGTCACTCGGCCACGGAGCAGGAGGGAAGGGCCAAGCCAGCTGGGAGGAAAGGGGACAGTGTGAGTCATAGGATACGGAAAGGGAGGAGAGTAGGGTCGACGAGGCAGAATCAGGAGACGAAAGGGAGAAGGATTTAGCAGAGGGGAGAGATGATAGAAGAGTAGTGTGAGAGAGCGACTATTGAGATGGCACATGACCATCTGGGTAGGGGCTAAGTTGTTAGGTTTGGCAGAAAGGGAGACAGAAAATGAAACAAAGTACTGATCAGAGACCTGCAGGGAGGTTGTAGTGAGATTAGTAGCCTCGCAAAGATGAGGTCAAGCGTTTTGCCTGCCTTGTGAGTTAGAGGGGATAGGGAAAGTGTGAGGTCAAAAGAGGGAGTTGGAAAGAAATTAATCAAAAGCAGACGTCGGGAGGTTGAAGTCGCCAAGTACGAAGAGTGGTGGGCCATTGCCAGGAAATGAGCTTATCAAGGTGTCAATCTCATTGAGGAACTCTCCAAAGGCACCTGGTGGGCGATGGATGACAATGTTAAGCATGAGTGGACAAGTGACAGTGACCGCATGGAATTCAAATGAGGAGATGGACGTGAGAGAGGGAGAAAAGCGAATCTCCATTTAGGAGAAATGAGTAGACCTGTGCGACTAGGGGTAAGGAGAGTCTGTAAAGCATACAGGGAGAGGAGCGAACTCATAGTTGACAAAGCTACACAAGAGCAAAATGAAAATCTGTAAATAACTCGGTAAGATACACGAGTGGTGTGAAGCCCTCCTCTCTTTCATTGAATAACTGCAGAACAACTCGGCAGAACCGTCTTTGTTAAATAAAGGTAAAAAAAATAGATTGCATTTCCTTGTGAAATATTTGAGAAGAGAACGTGTTTTTAACCAAGCCACTAATACATTTCTATGTTGAAACTTCTGAAACAACACGTTAAAACATAACATTCCCTGGGCTTCCCGGGTGGAGCAGTGGTTAAAGGCGCCAGCTGTGCCACCAGAGGCCCAGGCTCTGCTGCGACCAGGAGGTCCCTGGGGCGACACACAATTGGCCCAGCATCGTCCGGGTTAGGGAGGGCTTGGCCGGTAGGGATATTCTTGTCTCATCGCGCACCAGCGACTCCTGTGGCGGGCCGGGCGCAGTGTGCGCTAACCAAGGTGGCCTCACTGGGTTCGTTATGTCACTACATACCCTCCATCAATCCATCCATTCATCTACCCATCTCACTACTATGTTACCAACCCTCTGCTTTCAGGTCACTGTTTTGAGGTCTCCGTCACAGAACCACTGCAAAGATGTTCTAGTCTTTCAGACCCAGCCATACCCCCTACTCAGGTAAACCACACACCTGGTAATATACTGCACTTGAATCAAAATCTATTGTTATTAGAGCATTAGACTAGTAACCGAAAGGTTGCAAGTTCAAATCCCCGAGCTGACAAGGGACAAATCTGTCATTCTGCCCCTGAATAGGCAGTTAATCCACTGTTCCTAGGCCATCATTGAAAATAAGAATTTGTGGCTTGCCTAGTTAAATAAAGGTAAAATGCAGTGGGGCAAAAAAGTATTTATAGTCAGCCACCAATTGTGCAAGTTCTCCCACTTAAAAAGATGAGAGAGGCCTGTAATTTTCATCATAGGTACACTTCAACTATGACAGACAAAATGAGGAAACAAATCCAGAAAATCACATTGTAGGATTTTTAATGAATTAATTTGCAAATTATGGTGGAAAATAAGTAATAAAATGAGAACTTGCACAATTGGTGGCTGACTAAATACTTTTTTGCCCTACTGTATGTGTAAGCCAGTGCACTGGCACATGTACAGTACTCGCCTGTGCAAGTGTGCGTGTACGTGTTGGACCAATCTCAACCCAACCATTCATGACTAAGTGGTTTAACAAAGTCCACAGTGACCATTTGAGCATGTTGTGCAATTTATACTCCGACTTTGATCCTAGCGTTACTTGTTGTTTTAGTGTTGTGGGATTTTGCTGTGCTTTTCCACTGTGACGTAGTGCTGATTTTATAAAGAACTTAACCAAAAATGAACATCACTGTAAATGTGCAATAAAGATTTGACATGTTTTATGTGAAACCGTAAACTTAAAACCAATTATTTAATCCTTAACCAGAGCGAGAACTATTTTTAGATATTCAATCGCTACTTTTCTCAAGTCTGTGTATTTTACACACATTGTATATGGTTGCCATGCTATCTATAGTAACACACCTTTTTAGTTTCCAGCACCTGGTTATCCGTTGATGTTTTAACAAAGCTGTACTTCAACTTCTCGTTATAGATTATGTAAAGACTGCATAGGCTGTAACGCTGATGTTTTGCAAGAGCAGCTTTTGTGGCTGCCACCCAAACTACAGGAGACTGTGGACAAGAGAGTGTCCTTCTTCAGGATCGGCCCAAACCAGGAAAATAAAAAACAGTTGGACCTGGTTTTAGATTGACAGTATATATTACATGACGAAAGTTTTATTGACTGTTTTGTTTTAAGTGTGGTATTCTATTTGTTTTTATCAGAACTTGTTCATTTCACTTCTCTAAAGCTCATTAGGAAATGAGTCTCATTGGTGCATCGGTCTAAGGCTCTTCTCACACAGGTCATGAATGGGAGATGGCTACAGGTAGTAAGATTGGATATTTGGCAAAAAACATTGTTTTGCAATTAATGTACAATCAATAGTAGCCCATTTAACTTGACAAAATGAAAACAGGAAAATAAGGTTGTATTTTCTTTTAATGTTGATTAATAAAATGTTGCTGACTTAAAATATTGTTGGATGTGCTCTATTCAAAGCGTACTCTTTGGTTCGACTGGGTACCTCAACAATGCTAGCTACATAGGCTGTGATTAGACAGGCAGCCCAATTCTAATCGAACGGCCAATTAGTGAAAAAAAGATCAGAATTGGGCTGACTGTCTAAATGCAGCTATTGAAGTAGTCCCTCTTGACAGCTACACATTGGCTGGCACAAGATTTCAAAGAACGCTTGCAAGATTGGCTAGATTTGACATTGTTGCATTCAAGTCAAGTTTGCTTTCTAAAGCAGAAGCAGAGACATTCTGGCACATAGGCTGCTTTGTGTATGTAAGAAAAACAATGAGACAAATTCTCAAATATTCAGTTTTACCCCAATGAATTTGAATGCTTCATTGCAAAACTTAGAATAGAATAATATAAATCATACCTTTTTTAATTTTTCAAACGTATAAAACACCCTTGAATCCCTGTGAATGGTGACATTTTTGAATTCTTCATTTCTGTCAAGCCGTATCACACCACCAATTAAGTATTTTTTCGTATGCACGGCGGTGATATTTTAAACGGCTCTTTTAGGACATCATTAGTTCTGTTCTTGTTTTATTAATGTTCTATTTTATGTTTGATGTGGACCCCAGGAAGAGTAGCTGCTGCTTTCACAACAGCTAATGGGGATCCTAATAAAATACCATTGATTGATAATTGTGCACACCTGTTTCTGCCTAGCCCAAACCAAGTGCTGCTGATTAGTGTAACTATTGTAATCAGTAGATACAGACCGGTAGGTATTCTAACAGGTACTAGTTAGTAAATACAGTTTGCTAACAAGTACTAACACGGAAGCCCTCTAGGTTCTAAATTATAGAAATATATCTGTCCTAAAATGTACAACTGTCAACTGGAAGCCGATCCTAAACTTTCCAACTTCATGCAAAATTTCGGAATAATTAATACATTTTGGGGAACTCTATATATTGTACACTGCCTAATAGATGCAAGCTTAATATGGTATGGCCTCACTGGGGTCGTTATGTCATTACAAATAAACCACGGGGAAGACCTAGACATTTAAAACCATTTAGGTGTAGTAGTATTAGGGCATTGAGCTGTCCGATAGTGGACTGTGTACTGAAAATGGCAGTGAGAAGCTTTATTAGCTAAATCAATTAACTTTTCAAAAACCATGAATAATAGACCATATGAGCAAAAACATGGTCAGAGACAATATTCAAGTCTTAATGGCACTAGTTGTTTCCTTTTCTCTTTCTTCCGTCCTCTCCCTCTCTTAGGCTGTGACTTGTTTCCCACATTTACCCCCCCCCCCCCCCCTTTTCATCTCCCCATTTCTCCTGGACTAAGTTCAGCAGTGGAGTGAAACTCTGAACGTTGCAGATAGAAAAGTACAACCTAGAGAGGACACTAACCTTCAACCTGGGTTTTGTTCATTACGACATGCAACAAAGGGTTTTAAACGCTTTGCAATGAAAAAGTAAATTGAGCGTTTCTTATTGGACACGTCCGGGCAGTCACACCTTCTTTCAATCCATTTTCTTCCCTTTGGTGCCTAATGAACACAACCCATGCTTACATTTCTGTCTGCAGTGTTCTGAATGTTTCAACCAATTGAAGGAGGCCCAGGGTTTCAGAGGGGTTGGACGTAGTTAGCAGGTAGCATGCCCTGTTGCCCGGTGCGTTCGATGCGGCCGTACATCCATCCCTCATCTATCTGTTGTACGTCTGCAATCAGGTCGCCCTCCTGGAGAGACACCTCGTCGGCGTCGGCAGCCGTGTAGCTGTACAGAGCCCGGTAGCGCTTCTGTAGACAGACATGGGGACATACTGTTTATCCATGCATGCACACCACACACATTCATCAACATAGGGCTACAGAATTGTGTGGGTATTACCTCTACAAACACGTGCACACACACACTACAGAGTTAAGCAGATCATATCACCACTACAAAAAAAAATATCATAAAAACGCTCCTACCATTGCTGCTCAGGGCACACAGAGGAAGACAAAGAACAGTGGACTATACTGTATGACATCATACAGTGATGTACTGCTCTGTGTTATTCCTTACCCCTCCACTAGGTGGTGGTACAGCAGCAGCAGAGGGAACAGACACAGGATCCGGCTGGGAGCTGTAGGTCTGAGGGATGGCTGGCTGCGGCTGCGGCTGCGGATCTGCAGACACAGAATACAGGATCAGACATTGCACACTCCACATTCTTCTAAGGAGATTCGAGGAACAATGTATGGCAATTACAATGATAACCTTTCGATTGATAAACACATTACAGTGATAACCATTAGATTGTTTGACTGGCAAAATATAAAAAGATCTAACTATTATACACAATAGTATACAGTAGCATCTAGATGAGAGGCAAAAATAACAGTTGATTTAGGGGATTTTCTTTGCGTCGATATTTTACATAATTTGAGAGGGTGATTTGCTCATAAAGTGATTTTAATATATGGTGTACTTTAATTAACAAGCTTTTTGTGTCATATAAACCTCAAAATGATGAAGTCAAGGAGATTTCTTCGATATGTAACAGGTTATAACACATCTTACAAACTTTTAGGGGTTAATTTGCAGACTGTTAAAATAACCCAAAATATGGTGTATTATAATTAAACCACAAGCTTTTTATCATATAAACCAAATTGATAATTACATCAGCTAGTGAAATCAACTCTTGGCAGTTCTGGGCTATTGTGACATCACCACAGCACAACAATGTGAGCCACAATAGATGGGGTGTTTTTGTTTGTGTATGAAGTATTTGGCAACAAGAATAAAACAATTCACAATCATTTCAGTGGTTTTGTTATCATTGCAATAGTAACATATCTTTCATGTCAAAAACATAGGTAGTGTTCATAATGGTAAATAAGCATTTTGCAAGGCTTTCCCAAAATTCGGACACAAATTTACATTCAAAGAACAAGTGAGACAAATTCTCACCGTTTTCACAGAAAACGCAGATATCATCAATAGCCACAAATTTGGATATCATAGAATTACAATTTTTTTTGATTGAATATAACTATTTTATTAAAACATTACCCCTAGTGAACAATAACAAGAATATCATTTTCCTACATAATTCTAAGATTTTTTCAGAGTGATTACAATTGCACTAGAATAGTTAATTTTTTATATATTTTTTGTTTGTTCCAGTATCTTCTCATTAATACCTGCGTTCTGTTTTGATGTAATGTTTTGATGTAAGAATGTAAATTGTTGATCTGTATTTTGATTTTTTGATTTTATTATATTATAAAAAAAACAATAGATGCGGTGAAGGAGTAAATGGAACGCAGACCATTCCATTGAGCAGATTGGCGCACAGTCAACAAATCTGATCTAACAAATTGGATATTCCTCAAATCCATCATGATTTATGTATTGTAACAGGCCCACAATGTGGTTACTTCAGTCCGATTTGGATATATTTGGCTGTTTTCGTAGCACAACATTTATACGTTTTCAGGTTTAGAAGAAGTAAATGCTAACTCTCATTCATACAAAAGTTACACTTAAATCCGAACTGGTTCTCCAGCAGATTAGTAAAAACGGTTCACCCGTGTTAAAAAATAGCCTCTTTCCCAATATTCAAATTACAACATCTCACTTTCTCCAAAATATTGCTGTATTTAAAACAACCCATAGAAAGCTGTTTGCAATTTCTGTTTAATCCACCAGAAAAGACAAACAGATATTACAACAAATGTTATGGTTAAACCCAAATATACTAATTCATATATTTTTAAATATACAGTGCCCTGCGAAAGTATTCGGCCCCCTTGAACTTTGCGACCTTTTGCCACATTTCAGGCTTCAAACATAAAGATATAAAACTGTATTTTTTTGTGAAGAATCAACAACAAGTGGGACACAATCATGAAGTGGAACAACATTTATTGGATATTTCAAACTTTTTTAACAAATCAAAAACTGAAAAATTGGGCGTGCAAAATTATTCAGCCCCTTTACTTTCAGTGCAGCAAACTCTCTCCAGAAGTTCAGTGAGGATCTCTGAATGATCCAATGTTGACCTAAATGACTAATGATGATAAATACAATCCACCTGTGTGTAATCAAGTCACCGTATAAATGCACCTGCACTGTGATAGTCTCAGAGGTCCGTTAAAAGCGCAGAGAGCATCATGAAGAACAAGGAACACACCAGGCAGGTCCGAGATACTGTTGTGAAGAAGTTTAAAGCCGGATTTGGATACAAAAAGATTTCCCAAGCTTTAAACATCCCAAGGAGCACTGTGCAAGCGATAATATTGAAATGGAAGGAGTATCAGACCACTGCAAATCTACCAAGACCTGGCCGTCCCTCTAAACTTTCAGCTCATACAAGGAGAAGACTGATCAGAGATGCAGCCAAGAGGCCCATGATCACTCTGGATGAACTGCAGAGATCTACAGCTGAGGTGGGAGACTCTGTCCATAGGACAACAATCAGTCGTATATTGCACAAATCTGGCCTTTATGGAAGAGTGGCAAGAAGAAAGACATTTCTTAAAGATATCCATAAAAAGTGTTGTTTAAAGTTTGCCACAAGCCACCTGGGAGACACACCAAACATCTGGAAGAAGCTGCTCTGGTCAGATGAAACCAAAATTGAACTTTTTTGCAACAATGCAAGACGTTATGTTTGGCGTAAAAGCAACACAGCTCATCACCTTGAACACACCATCCCCACTTTCAAACATGGTGGTGGCAACATCATGGTTTGGGCCTGCTTTTCTTCAGCAGGGACAGGGAAGATGGTTAAAATTGATGGGAAGATGGATGGAGCCAAATACAGGACCATTCTGGAAGAAAACCTGATGGAGTCTGCAAAAGACCTGAGACTGGGACGGAGATTTGTCTTCCAACAAGACAATGATCCAAAACATAAAGCAAAATCTACAATGGAATGGTTCAAAAATAAACATATCCAGGTGTTAGAATGGCCAAGTCAAAGTCCAGACCTGAATCCAATCGAGAATCTGTGGAAAGAACTGAAAACTGCTGTTCACAAATGCTCTCCATCCAACCTCACTGAGCTCGAGCTGTTTTGCAAGGAGGAATGGGAAAAAATGTCAGTCTCTCGATGTGCAAAACTGATAGAGACATACCCCAAGCGACTTACAGCTGTAATCGCAGCAAAAGGTGGCGCTACAAAGTATTAACTTAAGGGGGCTGAATAATTTTGCACGCCCAATTTTTCAGTTTTTGATTTGTTAAAAAAGTTTGAAATATCCAATAAATGTCGTTCCACTTCATGATTGTGTCCCACTTGTTGTTGATTCTTCACAAAAAAATACAGTTTTATATCTTTATGTTTGAAGCCTGAAATGTGGCAAAAGGTCGCAAAGTTCAAGGGGGCCGAATACTTTCGCAAGGCACTGTATGTTTCTACCCAATAGACTTGTTGCAGATAAACATTTGTGTGTGATGACGTAGTGCAAAAAAAAATCACTTTTTAATTTAAGTTTTCCTGTACTGAGTAAAAAAATCTCAAATTCAATGTGTTTCCATTGCATTTTCAACTCTACCGAGTTTTGTCACAAACTGTTGCGTTGAATAGCAAATGTGCCTACTCATATATGATGGTTGTTTTATCAATATTTGCACATAAAGGCATTTCCACCACCATTTCTCGCTAATACATTTTACAGACAAAAAATATCCCACTATGTCGAAGGAACAAATTATCTTTCGGCATTTATAAAATTATACCGAAACTACCACTTTTCATCACAGCTGTCGTGATAATTTTTTACAAGGTATGACTTTACTCGCATTAAAATTGTGGATGGAAACGTAGTTATTGTTGCAATAAACGGTCAGGTAAAGTCAGACTCGAGTCCAAGTCATGTGACTCCAATCCAAGAATAGTATTAAAAATGACATATCACATGACATTGAGGTAACTGTTCACGTGGTTCCTCCATTTGACTTTGAATCTGGTTCAGGAGAAGAAGAGGTAGAGGCTAGGAGCTTTTGGATGGATGACGAGGAGGAGACCTGGCTGACAACTGTGGCACGTTTTGGGAGCATGGAGAGGCCAGAGATACTGTTGCCAGACTAATAAATTGGGCTAAGGAACAGAAGATGGGTTTTGGAGAAAGGCCATCAGTGTGTGTTATGCAAGCAGTACAGCGGATGACGGCACGGAATGAGCTCGTTGAAAGGATAAACGTGGTTATGGACAGTGAGGAGGAAGGAGAAGAGCCGAGTGCAGTGGGAAGATGTGTGTTGGGGAAAAAAGGCGCCAATTACAAACCGTATTATGCCGTCTCTGATTTCTCAGAAATTGAACCTGACGAGACCTGTGGTGCAGGTGTGGTGAAGACCTCCGAGTCCGTGCCTCCCCCCGATGGTCATGCAAAGGATGATTCGGGCCCAGTGGGAGTGACATTTTTGGAAAAAGTGGATCCCTGCGTTTTGGCTGAGGCTGGGGTAGATAATAAGTTGGGTAATGTTAAATTGGTTAAGGTAGCTCAAAGTAGACTTGTGAGAATTTTCTGTGTTTCTTCTGTCCAGTGGGAGCGGGCCCTTCACATCACGCGACTAGGGCCAAGAGCTGTGACTTGCAATTGGGAGCAGGGCGCCTTTAAAAGGAGTGATTATTCGGGTGACGTTATGTGTTGAGGTGGAGCAAATTGAAAATTCCCTATGTCTGTGATGCCCGCCGTTTGGTGCGACGCAGACCCGGAGGCGAGCTTGGTGAAACTGAGAAGACACTGTCTGTCATTTTGAGTTTTGAAGCAGTCTTTACCTGATAAAGTGATGTTAGGATATGTCAGTTATCCTGTGAAAGTTTATCCAGTTATCCTGTTTGTGCCGAACCCACAAGGTGTTTCAGATGCCAAGCTTTTGGTCATGTTGCAGCAGTGTGTAGGAGGGAGATTCCCGAGAGAGAAGTGTGCTGGAGGGTATGGGATAAAGGAATGTGTAGTATCGGTGAAAAAAACTGTGTGTCAATTGTGTGTGTACTCATGTTGCTGGGGATCACAAGACCCCGGTGCGAGAGAGACAGGTTGAGGTTGCCAGGGTCAGACTAGAACAGAAGGTTTTGTATGCTGAGGCAGTGAAGAGAGTAGAGGATGATGGGTCAAAGGTCAGACGTAGGCTTAGGCCAATACAGAGTGATACGAATTTGTGCTTCAGTAAGGTTGGCTTCTTAGCATTCATTCATTGTAATCACAGAAAATAGATGTTGTGGTAGCAGCTGCAGAGAAGTACAGTACTTGGGTGTACATGGTTTTACTGCAGAAGAGTTACAAAGTGTGTTGAATAAAAGAGTCCCGTCCTCCCAGGCCGTCTGTCTGGTGTAGGATCAGTTACGGTCAAAGTGGTGGAATGGGGGTGGTGATTTTTATTTTTATGAAATAGTGGCATATATAGTGTTCGAGACCGATTCAAGACCAAGACTGGAGCGAAAAGAGTCAGAGTCAAAGCCAAGACCCAAAGGGGGGGCAAGACCGAGTCAAGACTGAGACCGGGAGGGGGACGAGAGGTACAAGACCGAGTCAAGACCGAGACCTGAAAAATGCGAGTCCAATTCAAGACCATGATTGTAATTTTGTCAAATCGTCCCCATAACAAGAGTTCAAATAGAGCCAGTCTAAAAAAATTTACTAACCCAAAAACAGTGGGGAACAATGAGAGCCTTCTACGCTTTAAGGGAAAATCTAAGGATTTATAAAATAATACAAATAATTATTCATATTATTCTTTTCAATCATGTTCTGATTTAATCTCTTCAGGATTCTTCTTTGGTGGACTCTGAGGGGATACATCTAGCTAGCTAAGTCAGCGACTGGCGAGGGCTAGGATCAGAAGCTTGATAGAAGGCATCTGCCATTCAACTGTATTAGGGCAAAATGTTGGAGTGACAGTGGAATCAACCAATTACATTGACTTGTAGTGGGTGGGACCGTTTTAACAAATATGTATGGAAACAGGTCACTGTAATAGCGGGCATTAGTTTTCCCAAGGTCTCGCTAGCTAGCTTTTATTGTAGGCTAGTTTGCAGCGGCTGCAGCAGGTGTTATTGAAGAGGATGATGTTGTTTATTTGTTAGCTTCTCCCTTTTCAAGAATAACTTTCAACAAGAGGTAGTGGAACTGTGTTTTTTTTATTGCTGTTTGCATGCTGGTAGCCATCTCTTTGAAAATAACTTATGTGTGTGACACATTGTTGCATTTCAACTTTAGATCACTGGTTACTTTGTGTGCTAAACCTGAAAAGATGTTTTCCACTGGGAAGTAACAGTTGAACATTTCGACTGGGAAATGCTTAACCTAATGGTTGTGTTTTTGTATTCTTAGGACTGGGACCTACTGGCTTATTATGTCTTAGTGAATGGACTGCTGTCTTTCCATCGACCCTATGCAGTGGTGTCGCGGTGCCTGTTGAAGTGGGTCCTGTGTGAAGGAAAGGCTGTTTTCCCATCGATTTTTCAGATTTTCACTTTCAACATCACACTTTCAAAAAATGTTATGCTGTAAGTCTACAACAATGCTTAACCACATCGGCAGACCATTTGAGGTCTGGGAAAAAATCATCAAAAATACATTTATGGAGGGTGTAGTTGCCCTTTTAAAATTCAATTGACCAAAGCAAATGCCCTCCCCATTGACACAAATCAGCATTATATCATTCTATCAGATAGGACTACAATGCAGTCAACATTTAATTGGGATGTTTTTGGGGGGTAAGCCTTTAGAAATGTTCATGCCAACCGCGCATGATGACTGAATTGCACATCGCAAATTGGACCAACATTTTTTTAAACCTGGTTTGCATACCCACTGTTGCCTTAGTTAGCATTTACTGGTAGATATAAGTTGAAAGTCTTTCCTACCTACCGCCTACCGATGTCATTCTTCTGTGAGGTGCTCCATCCCTTATGAAAAAAGACTGCAGTAATTTTGGAGTGTAACTGCAGTTACAGTGCAGTATAACTGTAGTTCAACCTCAGTACACTGCAGTTATTTCCGCCATCACTGCACCCAAAATACCACAGTCGACTGCAGTCACTGAAACCTTTACTGCAGTTTCAAAACTGCAATCAGCCAACTTCAACCTGAAAGAGTGTGATATCTCCGGCTGGCGCTTTCATCCCGACCGCCTGGAGAAACACAGGCAGAAATGTGCCAAGGTCGCCTCCAATGGCAAAAGACGGGGGTTCTACGACTCCAGCGAGCACCGGTGTACAAGGGCACCAACCTGGATGGCTTCATCAAGCAATCTATTGATCCATGTATCATGTAACGCAGTGTCGCTGTCCTCGAAGGCTCCCTGACCAAGACAGTTTATAACTTTACCCCTATTAGAGAAACCACTTATTTTCACCTCAATCAAATCAAATGTATTTATATAGCCCTTCGTACATCAGCTGATATCTCAAAGTGCTGTACAGAAACCCAGCCTAAAACCCCAAACAGCAAGCAATGCAGGTGTAGAAGCACGGTGGCTAGGAAAAACTCCCTAGAAAGGCCAAAACCTAGGAAGAAACCTAGAGAGGAACCAGGCTATGTGGGGTGGCCAGTCCTCCACCTATTGAAGAAATATGAATCTGAATTATTTGGATTTATCAGTGTATTTCAAAGAAAATATACAGTACCTGTCAAAAGTTTGGACACACCCACTCATTCAAGGGTTTTTTCTTTATTTTTACTATTTTCTACATGGTACAATAATAATCAATACCTCAAAACTATGAAATAACGCATATGGGATTATGTAGTAACCAAAAAAGTGTTAAACAAATGTATTTTATAGTTGAGATTCTTGGCTACCACGCTGTGAACAGCATGAGAAGAATCCGTGCACATGCGCAGATGCTGTGTTTGACCGTTGCAGAGTGTACCTTTAAACTGTCTTCTTCTATGACCATTCGGGTTTTCTCACACAGGTTTGAATGGGAGATGACTACAGGTAGTCTTTAATTGGATATTTCGCAACGAGAACATTTGTTGTAAATACTATTTTTTTTGTTGCAATTGATGTACAATCATCAATAGCCGTTCATTTAACTTGACAGGATGAAAACATTGAAAATAACACTGTTGTATTTTATCTTCTTTTAATGTTGATTAATAAAATGTTGCTGTTTAAAATGTTGAAATCATTAAAACGTAAAACTTTTATTGTTGTGTTGGATGTACTGTATTCAAAGCCTACTCTTTGGGTAGACTGGTTCTACATTCAACCATGTTAGCTACATAGGCTGCGTTTAGACAGAAAGCCCAATTCTGATATTCTTTCCACTAATTGGTCTTTTGACCAATCACATAAGATCTTTTCACATCAGTTATTTTTCTGAGCTGACCTGATTGGTCAAAAAAATACCAATTAGTGAAACAAAGATCAGAATTGGGCTGCCTGTCTAAACGTAGTCATTGTAGTCCCTCTTGCCAGCTTAATATTGGCTGGCTCAAGAGCGGAAAGAAAGATTTCAAGATTGGCTTGATTTGACAGTGTTGCATTAACAACCAATTAGCTTTCTAAAGCAGAAGCAGAGACATTCTGGCACATAGGCTGCTTTGGGTATATTAAGAAAAACAATGATGACACCGGGACACAAATTCTGAAATATTCTGTGTTTTACTCAACATAATGAATTGCAATGCTTCATAGCAAAATTTTGAATGGAATATTATACAGCACGTTCGGAAAGTATTCAGACCTCTTCCCTTTTCCCACATTTTGTTACGTTACAGCCTTATTCTAAAATGGATTTAAAAAATAATACATCTCATCAATCTACACACAACACCCCATAATGAAAAAGCAAAAACAGTTTTTTTCCCCATCTATAAAAAATACAAAACGGTAAGTATTCAGACCCTTTGCTATGAGACTCGAAATTGAGCTCAGGTGCATCCTGTTTCCATTGATCATCCTTGATAAATCATCAAATCACATTTTATTGGTCACAAACACATGGTTAGCAGATGTTATTGCGACTGTAGCGAAACACTTCTAGTTCAGAGGGTGCAGCAATCTAACAATTCCACATCAACTACCTAATACACACACATCTTAGTAAAGGAATGGAATAAGAATATATATGTATAAATATATGGATGAGCAATGACAGAGCAGCATAAGCAAATACAGTATATACATATGAGATGATTAATGCAAGACATGTAAACATTATTAAAGTAACCAGTGGCCAATGATTTCAAGTCTGTATGAATGCAGCAGCCTCTCTTGTGTTAGTAATGGCTGTTTAACAGTCTGATAGTCTTGAGATAAAAGCTGTTTTTCAGTCTCTCAGTCCCAGCTTTGATGCACCTATACTGACCTCGCCTTCTGGATGGTAGCGGGGTGAATAGGCAGTGGCTTGGGTGGTTGTTGTCCTTGATTATCTTTTTGGCCTTCCTGTGACATTGGGTGTTGTAGGTGTCCTGGAGGGCAGGTAGTTTGCCCCCGGTGATGCATTGTGCAGACCGCACCACCCTCTGGAAAGCCCTGTGGTTGTGGGCAGTGCAGTTGCCGTACCAAGTGGTGAGACAGCCCGACGGGATGCTCTCAATTGTGCATCTGTAAAAGTTTATGAGGGTTTTAGGTGACAAGCCACATTTCTTCAGCCTCCTGAGGTCTGCTGTTTCCTGAAGTACACGATTATCTCCTTTGTTTTGTTGACGTTGCGTGAGAGGTTGTTTTGAGTGCCCTCAACTCCTCCCTGCAGGCTGTCTTGTCGTTGTTGGTAATCAAGCCTACTACTGTTGTGTCGTCTACTTGATAATTGAGTTGGAGGCGTGCATGGCCACGCAGTTATGGGTGAACATGGAATACAGGAGGGGGCTGAGCATGCATCCTTGTGGGGCCCTAGTGTTGAGGATCAGCGAAGTGGAGATGTTGTTTCCTACCTTCACCACCTGGGGGCGGCCGTCAGGAAGTCCAGGACTCAATTGCACAGGGCGGGGTTGAGACCCAGGGCCTCAAGCTTAATGAGGAGCTTAAAGGGTACTATGGTGTTGAATGCTGAGCTATAGACAATGAACAGCATTCTTACATGGGTATTCCTCTTGTCCAGATGGGATAGGACAGTGTGGTCGATTGCATCGTCTGTGGACCTATTGGGGCGGTATGAAAATTGGAAGTGGGTCTAGGGTGACAGGTAAGGTGGAGGTGATATGATCCTTGACTAGTCTCTCAAAGCACTTCATGATGACAGAAGTGAGTGCTATGGGGCGATAATCACTTAGTTCAGTTACCTTTGCATTCTTGGGTACAGGAAAAATGGTGGCCATTTTGAAGCATGTGGGGAGAGCAGACTGTGATAGGGAGATATTGAATATGTCCGTAAACACACCAGCCAGCTGGTCTGCGCGTGCTATGAAGACGCGGCTAGGGATGACGTCTGGGCCGGCTGCCTTGCAAGGGTTTACACGTTTTTATATCTTACTCACGTCGGCCACGGAAAAGGAGAGCCCACAGTTCTTGGTAGCTGGCCATGTCGGTGGCACTGTATTATCCTCAAAGCAGGCAAAGAAGGTGTTTCTACAACTTGATTGGAGCCTTTATGGTAGAGTGGCCAGACTGAAGCCACTCCTCAGTAAAAAAAGGCACATGAAAGCCCGCTTGGAGTTTGCCAAAAGGCACCTAAAGGACTCTTGGACCATAAGAAACAAGATTCTCTGGCCTGACGAAACCAAGATTGAACTCCTTGGCCTGAATTCCAAGCGTCATGTCTGGAGGAAACCTGGCACCATCCCTACGGTGAAGCATTTTGGTGGCAGCATGCTGTGGGAATGTTTTTAAGTGCAGGGGCTGGGAGACTAGTCAGGATTGAGGGAAAGATCAATGGAGCAAAGTGCAGAGAGATCCTTGATGAAAACCTGCTCCAGAGAGCTCAGCACCTCAGACTGGGGTGAAGGTTCACCTTCCAACAGGACAAGGACCCTAAGCACACAGCCAAGACAATGCAGGAGTGGCTTTGGGACAAGTCTCTGAGTGTCCTTGAGTGGACAAGCCAGAGCACGGACTTGAACCCTATTGAACATCTCTGGAGAGACCTGAAAATAGCTGTGCAGGGACGCTCCCCATCCAACCTGACAGAGCTTGAGAGGATCTGCAGAGAAGAATGGGAGAAACTCCCCAAATACAGGTGTGCCAAGCTTGTAGCATCATACCCATGATGGCTCAAGGCTGTAATTGCTGTCATAGGTACTCAAAGTACTGAGTAAAGACTCTGAATACTTATGTAAATGTGATATTTTCGTTTTTAATTTTTAACCAATGTGCAAACATTTCTAAAAAAAACAGCTTTTTGCTTTGTCATTATGGGGTATTGTGTGTAGATTGATGAGGAAAAAAACTCAAATTTAATAAATTTTAGAATATGGCTGTAACGTAACAGAATGTGGAAAAAGTCAAGTGGTCTGAATACTTTCCAAATACACTGTAAATAATACATATTTCTTATTTTCAAAATATTGTACTTGTGAATGATGAAATTATTGAATTCTTAATTTCTGTCAAGTTGCATCACACCACCAATTAAATATTTCGTTCGTATGCACAGTGCTTGTATTTCCAACTGCTCTATTAGGACACCATTGATTGATTACTAATTGCGCTCGCCTGTTTCTTCCCAGCCCAAACCAGGTGCTGCTGTCAACTGGAAGCCGATCTTAAAGTTTCCAACTTTATGCAACATTTCAGAATAATTCATTAATACATTTTTGGTAATGACTTGGAAGTATGGCCTAATACTACCTAATACTATAGATGCAAGGAAGACATAGACATTTAAAACAATTTGTAGTATTAGGACATCAGGCTGCCTGATAGTGGACTGTGTACTGAGAATGGCAGTGAGAAGCATTATTAGCTTATCAATTGACTTTTCTAAAATCGTGAATAGTAGACCATATGAGGAAAAAAATGGTTGGAAGCAATACTCAAGTCAAAATGGGCTTTTGGGTTATTTTCTCTTCCCCCTCCCTCCCCAACTTCCTCCCTAACCTCCTCCCTCTCTCTTTCTTTCCCTCTCTATATATCCAAATACTTACTTCCAAATGTCTATAAGTTAGCTGGCATACCCAAAATAGTATTTGAACCCAGCCAGGTCTGTTACAGTATGCTTTTTATTGTGTGTGTGTGTGTGTGTGTGTGTGTGTGTGTGTGTGTGTGTGTGTGTGTGTGCGTGCGTGTGTGTGTGTGTGTGTGTGTGTGTGTGTGTGTGTGTATATGCGCGTATGAGTGTGTGCACGTCGCATGTGCATGCATGTGTGTGGAGTATTTACCTTGACTGGCATTCACTGGGGGTGGGGCATCACTACTAATTCTGCTCTTCTCAAATTCCTCATGATACTTTATCTGCAAACAGACAGACAGACAGACAGACAGAACGGAGACATCATACATTGTACTGAGAGAATACTGCACTTTATAGATCGTTCCAGAAGGGGTCACTATGTTGCCAAATTCTGCCATCAACAACTTAATAGTCTAGGTTTGTGTGAAGTACCATTTTTGGAGGTATTGAAAAAAACAAAGAGGAAATTACAGTTCAAAGACAACAGTGATTTAACAATGAATACGTTTGCAACCAAGTTAAGCCCTGATCACATAACTTTGGTAGGAGGTTTGCTCTAAAGTTCTGAAACGAGATCACTTTCCAATCCACAACCATGTGCTAAGAAAATCCTACAATGGTTCCTTTCCTTGTTTCCTTTCCTTCATGACAACTGTCTTAAAGGGCTGGATAGGGTTAGTAGTTCTCATAAACCAGTAGAAATTGTATCTAGTAACCCTTATAGGAGACAAGTGGCCATGAAAGGAAAGGAGACGATCTGTCCGAACTGTGTTCAACTACTGGAATGCAGCCATTGAAATTTGAGGATGGAGGAAACAGAGGACTGAATGTCCAGAGGAAGCGAAGTGCAGCCCTGTGTAACCAACTCGTCCTCAAACGACCTGAAGTAAACAAGCTCGGGAACTCAACAAACTACTAAGGAGCTTTAGAACGAGAGAAAAAGAGGCATAACAAATATAGAGTGTATGTAAAAGACAGAGAGAAAGACAAGAAAACAGAGAAAATAGCTAGAATAGAATAAAGAAAAAAACAACTAGAAGCAGACTGAGGCAAGCATTCAGAAAAATCAAAGAGAGATAAAGAGTTAAGAATGTGAGACGGGCAGAGAGAGAGGACATATCTAGACAGAAACACAGAGAGTAAGAGGAAATAATGAAAGGTGAAACATAAACAGACAGAATTAGGAGGGAGTCAGTGGAGGGGATTATGTTAGTCTGACACTTGAAGTCACATTTCAGACATTTCTTAGGGCCCCAGAAGGAGTTGCCCTATATGGTCAAACTCCCTCAGCTATGAGGAGAAAGTGAATGTCCACTCTCAGTTTGCTGCTGTTCCCCAGATAGACACTCTCACTCTCTCTCTCTCTCTCTCTCTCTCTCTCTCTCTCTCTCTCTCTCTCTCTCTCTCTCTCTCTCTCTTCCCCCTACTCTCTCTTGCCTTTTTCTATATTTCCCCTTTCCCCTCTCTTCCCACTCCCTTCTCTCTCTCCCCCTTCTCTCTCTCTCCCCCTTCTCTCTCTCTCTCTCTCTCACTACCCCCTTCCTCTTTCGTATCTCTATTTCTCTCTCTCTCTCTCTCACCCTCTTTCTCTCCTTGGAGCAGCAGTAGCAGAGTGGAATGAGGAGAGATAGTGTTGAATTCTAGCCATGGCTCTCCATTATACCTCTAGGGAATACTACAGTCTCTAACAGTCTCATTCTTTTAGCCTTATCTGATATATGATATAGAGATGGAATGAGATAGATTGAGCCAGTCCATTTGACAAAATCTGTCTATTAGTTTGGTCAGTCAGGAGAAAATGAGTTTATGTTTGCTGATGGATAAAGGATAAGGGAGAGCACAAAACAGTACAGCCTGCAAAGAAGGACTGCAGTTTTGTACGTAGCACTATTAGCAATGGTTCTTGGTCCCAGATCTGTAAATGTATTAAGCGTAAACAGATGTGGGACCAGGCTAGTAGCAATGACCTTTGCAGCTAAAATCTTTTGGTCCAAAGTGAGAAGAGGGGGAGATAGGGAAGTGGGTGTAGTTCATTAGGAATGTTGACTCTCTACTGGTTTAGTTCTGTTTTTGAAAATGTAGATAGAGAGTAAATAGACTTACGTTGCTGATCTGGTCTTGCGTTTTCTTCACTCTCTGCATCTCCGGTGTGTCGGCCACCACGCTGAAGCCTTTCCCCTTGTTCTTCTCAAACTCCTCTTTGTACAGCGCCTGACACACGCAAACGCACGCACACACGCACAGAAACAAACACACACACACACGGTTTACAGAAAACCTCACATACTAACAACATTTCTTCACTTGCTTACTTACTGTATGTCATACAGACGACACACATGAGCACATGACACATAAGCCATTACACTTCAGTAGGAGGGCTGAAATCAAAATACTGTACTACAATTATAACATTAATGGTTACGATAGTGTTGATTGGGCAATGCATTCATGTTAAATATACCTTTTCTCCTCGTCTTATCTCTGTGAACCCTCCATATTCCGGAACGAAATTGCTCACGTCCACAAAGAACTACATTCCCTAAATGCTCACCACGACGCCCAGATCCGTTCACCAGTTTTCTTACACAAAGATAGGTTTTTAAATGATAATTCTGCCATAGACAACAGACATTAAAGAAATCCAACAAAGTTGTCAATAGTGACACTCGAATCACAGAGAAACATGAATTATGACCTTCAACTTCCGTTTGAATATTTAAAAAAGGTGTTGTTGATATAATTAAAACCAATCTTACAGTCAAAATGAAGGGAAGCTAATTTGGTACATGTCCAGTAATATGACACCTTCTAACAGCAAATGTTCATATTTTTGAAGGAGAAAAAGATCCTTTATAGGAGTGGTAGAGATAATACATTCTCACTCAAGGCAAGCAACACGTGTTGATTGTATAGCTATGAGGGTTGTACATTTTATTTCACGTTGTTGCTCTGCTCTCACACAATCTGAAATCTCTGTGATGGGCTAACGCTAGACTAGCTAGCTAGCACTGGGAAACAATTAGGACAGGTAGCGATAGCATCACCAACGTTAGCTAGTAGCTATCTATGGTTGAATTTGCTTTTAGAATGTAGTTATTTTCTCCTGTCTGTGTGGTTCATGTTTGTCAAACAGACAGTCTGTTCTCTTTCATTGACAGCTGGCATTTTCAAAGCAGTTCTGTTGATTTATGGGCAGGCGTATTTATGTTAGCTAACTGGCTGACTAAATTAGCAAGCTAGCCAACTACCTAGCTAATTACCATATGAGCTAATCGGCCGTATCACTTGATAATTGTAGGTTTACTAGCTATCTGCCTAAATGTCAGTAAAGTCATGATAAAGGCAAAAGGCTCAGGCCTCATTCAGTGTGAGCTTTTGGCAGGACACTGGTACTTAACAGCTACATTTAGCAAAACCATAGAAGGGAGGATGGTCAAGGAGGATGTGTGGCATATAATGCAAACGTCTAGCAAACCAAAGTTTGCGTGTTCGAATCGCGTCTGGGACAACTTGAGTACTTTAGCTAACCACAACTTTAGCTAACCTCAACCATAGTGTTCTGCAACTACTTAGCATGTTAGTTAACCCTCATCCTAACCCTAACAGACCTGGAATAATTATAGTTTTACTATGCTTTGTGGAAAGTAACTATTTTTTCCAGGGAACACATACTGTAGTTACTTTGGAGGTGACTACAACTATTTGTATACAGATCCCAAAAATGACTACCAATATTTTGTACCGATAAGTACAAATAAGTTATGACGCTCAACTACTGTATGAATCTTTCAACATGCCACTGAAAATGTTGAAGTCTGCAATTAATTTGATCATACCTGAAAATACTGCAGAGTAATTCAAAGCCATTTGCAAATATTGCAAACAGCAAGTTGGATGCTTAGCAAAAACAACTTCTAACCTCTTTGTCCATCTGAGGTTAAGTGTTCTTGTTTCAAACACACACTATACCATCTTTAAAGGGATGGTTTACTCAGAATTTAAATTAACATGATTTTCTTGGCTGTAGTTTTGGGATATTTTGTTTCCTTCCGATACTTAATATCAATTTTTTGTTCCTGTTAGCATTCTCAGTAACACTTAACATTAAACTGTTCTTGTGCCTGTTTAATACAACTGTAATTACTTTTGGAGCAACATTTTATTAGCATGTTGTTACATAACACTTTGGTAATTGCATTTTAATTCCATAGCAATGAGCTGAGAGTTTTGTAACTACTGTACACAAGGTTTAGTGACTGTCTCATATTCCAATTATGTAATAACTCCATTACTATGCAATTATAAAGCAATTTCCAAAGTCCTATGTAAAAACAATGTTGTTATTGTAATAATGACAAAGTTACAGCACATGTATAAGAACTTGATGTCAAGAATTACTGTACTAGCTTATGTCTCACTCAATATGAAAATATTTTTGTTAGTCATTTTGAAGCTGCAAAAGTGGTCTACTCTAATGTTGAGGTGATTCCATGTCCCTCATGTATTTCCTTTTAGGCTATAAACTACATTAAGCTGAATATCTAAGAACCCTCCAAACCATGTGCTTACGATCATTATATTAAAATACCTTCAAATATTATTTGGTTTTCTGAGAGGTTGTCACGCCCTGGTCTTAGTATTTTGTGTTTTCTTTATTCATTTGGTCAGGCCAGGGTGTGACATGGGTTTTGTATGTGGTGTGTTTTGTCTTGGGGTTTTTGTTAGGTATTGGGTTTGTGGCTTAGTAGGGGTATCTAGTATAGTCTATGGTTGCCTAGATTGGTTCTCAATCAGAGGCAGGTGTTTATCGTTGTCTCTGATTGGGAACCATATTTAGGCAGCCATATTCTTTGAGTGTTTTGTGGGTGATTGTTCCTGTCTCTGTGTTAGTTTGCACCAGTTTAGGCTGTTTCGGTTTTCACGTTACGTTTATTGTTTTTTGTATTGATCGTGTTTCATCTTCATTAAAGATGTATCTAAATAACCATGCCGCATTTTGGTCCGACTCTCCTTCACCTAAAGAAAACCACTACAGAATCACCCACCACAACAGGACCAAGCGGCGTGGTAACGGGCAGCAGCAGGAGCAGCGTAATAAGGCTTTCTGGACTTGGGAAGAAATCCTTGACGGGAGAGGACCCTGGGCAAAGCCAGGGGAGTGTCGCCACCCCAAGGTGCAGCAGGACAAACGGCAGCAGGAGCAGCGAGAGGAATGGACATGGGAGGACGAATTGGACGGAGAAGGACCCTGGGCTCAGCCTGGAGAATATCGCCGCCCCAAAGAACTGAAGGCGACGAAAGCGGAGAGGCGCTGGTATGAGGAGGCAGCAAGGCGACGCGGATGGAAGCCCGAGAGTCAGCCCCAAAAATGTATTGGGGGGGGCTCACAGGGTGTATGGCTACGCCAGGTAGGAGACCTGTGCAATCTTCCTGTGCTTACCGGGGGGCTAGAGAGACCGGGCAGGCACCGTGTTATGCTGTGGAGCGCACAGTGTCTCCAGGGCGGGTGCATAGCCCGGTGCGGTACATACCAGCTCCGCGTATCGGCCGGGCTAGAGTAAGCATCGAGCCAAGTGTCATGAAGCCGGCTCTATGCATCTGGTCTCCAGTGCGTCTCCTTGGGCCGGCTTACATGGCACCAGCCCTGCGCTCTGTGTCTCCGGTTCGCCTGCATAGCCCAGTGCGGGCTATTCCACCTCGCCGCACTGGCAGGTCGACCGGGAGTATTCAACCAGGTAAGGTTGGGCAGGCTCGGTGCTCAAGAGCTCCAGTGCGCCTGCACGGTCACGGTCTATCCAGTACCACCTCCACGCATCAGCCCTCCGGTGGCAGCTCCCCGCACCAGGCTTCCTGTGCGTGTTCTCGGCCCAGTACCGCCAGTGCCAGCACCACGCATCAGGCCTCTACAGTGCGTCTCGCCTCTCCAGCGCTGCCAGAGCCTTCCTCCTCTCCAGCGCTGCCGGAGTCTCCCGCCTGTTTAGCGCTGCCAGAGCCTTCCGCCTCTACAGCGCTGCCGGAGTCTCCCGCCTGTCCGGAGCTGCCAGTCTGCAAGGAGCTGCCAGTCTGCAAGGAGCTGCCAGTCTGCAAGGAGCTGCCAGTCTGCAAGGAGCTGCCAGTCTGCAAGGAGCCGCCAGTCTGCAAGGAGCCGCCAGTCTGCAAGGAGCCGCCAGTCAGCATGGAGCAGCCAGAGCCGCCAGTCAGCATGGAGCAGCCAGAGCCGCCAGTCAGCATGGAGCAGCCAGTCAGCATGGAGCAGCCAGTCAGCATGGAGCAGCCGGAGCAGCCAGTCAGCATGGAGCAGCCGGAGCAGCCAGTCAGCATGGAGCAGCCGGAGCAGCCAGTCAGCATGGAGCAGCCGGAGCAGCCAGTCAGCATGGAGCAGCCAGAGCTGCCAGTCAGCCAGGATCCGCCATTCAGCCAGGATCTTCCAGATCCGCCATTCAGCCAGGATCCGCCAGTCAGCCAGGATCTGCCAGAACTGCCAGTCAGCCAGGATCTGCCAGAACTGCCAGTCAGCCAGGATCTGCCAGAGCCAACTACCTGCCTGAGCTACCCCTCAGTCCCGAGCTACCCCTCAGTCCCGAGCTACCCCTCAGTCCCGAGCTACCCCTCAGTCCCGAGCTGCCCCTCATTCCAGTGGGGCCCTTGGTGAGGACTACTAGGCCAAGGTCGGCGGCGAGGGTCGCCTATCTAAGGACGCGAGGAAAATGGACTAAGACTTTGTTAGAGTGGGGTCCACGTCCCGCGCCGGAGCCGCCACCGTGGACAGACGCCCACCCGGACCCTCCCCTATGGTTTAGTTGTGCGGTCGGGAGTCCGCACCTTGGGGGCGGGGTTCTGTCACGCCCTGGTCTTAGTATTTTGTGTTTTCTTTATTCATTTGGTCAGGCCAGGGTGTGACATGGGTTTTGTATGTGGTGTGTTTTGTCTTGGGGTTTTTGTTAGGTATTGGGTTTGTGGCTTAGTAGGGGTATCTAGTATAGTCTATGGCTGTCTGGAGTGGTTCTCAATCAGAGGCAGGTGTTTATCGTTGTCTCTGATTGGGAACCATATTTAGGCAGCCATATTCTTTGAGTGTGTCGTGGGTGATTGTTCCTGTCTCTGTGTTAGTTTGCACCAGTTTAGGCTGTTTCGGTTTTCACGTTACGTTTATTGTTTTTTTTGTATTGATCGTGTTTCATCTTCATTAAAGATGTATCTAAATAACCACGCCGCATTTTGGTCCGACTCTCCTTCACCTAAAGAAAACCGTTACAGAGGTATTCAAAATACTTTCAAATATTATTTGGTTTTCTGAATTTGAATACCAAAGAAAACAGTTGCCTTTTAGTTGAAGCTCTATATAAACTATATTTGACTGACTTGAGTATTTGAAAAGTTGGTATTTTAAAATAAACTACAAAACATAACTCATTTCTGCCCAGGTCTGAACCCTAAACCCTAGCTTAGCTAACGTAGTCGCCTAACTAACATTAGCCGCGAATGCAACAAGATGTAAACTAGAAATCATGTAGCTGTGATTGCCTTGATTTTTTGTTATTTGACTCAACTTCAAATGTTGTACAGTGTATCAATAGCAGTGGCAGATGTAATAAGCTGAGTTTGCTGTACAACCTTAGTGCATATGTACAATTTAGGGCAGGGATGCTCATATCGAGCATACAGCCATGCAATCTACATAGAAGAACATTGGCAGTAGAATGGCCTTAATGAAGAGCTCCGTGACTTTCAACATGGCACCATCATAGGATGCCACATTTCCAACAAGTCAATTTGTCAAATTTCTGCCCTGCTAGAGCTGCCCCGGTCAACTGTAAGTACTGTTTTGTAAAGTGGAAACGTCTAGGAGCAACAACGACTCAGCCGCAAAGTGGTAGGCCACACAAGCTCACAGAACAGGACTGCTGAGTGCTGAAGTGCATAGCACGTAAAAACCGTCTGTCCTCGGTTGCAACACTCACTACCGAGTTCCAAACTGCCTCTGGAAGCAACTTCAGCACAATAACAGTTAATCGGGAGCTTCATGAAATGGGTTTCCATGGCCGAGCAGCTGCAAACAAGCCTAAGATCACTATGCATAATGCCAAGCGTCGGCTGGAGGGGTGTAAAGCTCACAGCCATTGGACTCTGGAGCAGTGGAAACGCATTCTCTGGAGTGATGAATCACACTTTACCATCTGGCAGTCCGACGGACTAATCTGGGTTTGGTGGATGCCAGGAGAATGCTATCTGTCCCAATGCATAGTGCCAACTGGAAAGTTTGGTGGATGAGGAATAATGGTCTGGGGCTGTTTTTCATGGTTCGGGCTAGGCCCCTTAGTTCCAGTGAAGGGACATTTTAACGCTACAGCATACAATGACATTCTAGATGATTCTGTGCTTCCAACTTTGTGGCAACAGTTTGGGGTAGGTCCTTTCCTCTTTCAGCATGACAATGTCCCAGTGTACAAAGCGAGGTAAATATAGAAATGGTTTTGAGATCGGTGTGGAAGACCTCAACCCCATCAAACACCTTTGGGATGAATTGGAACACAGACTGCGAGCCAGGCCTAATCGCCCAACATCAGTGCCCGACTTCACTATGGAAGCAAATCCTCGCAGCAATGTTCCAACATCTAGTGGAAAGCCTTCCCAGAAGAGTGGAGGCTGTTATAGCAGCAAAGGGGGGGAACAACTCCATATTAATGTCTATGATTTTGGAAAGAGATGTTGGTCATGTAGTGTATATATACTGTACATATTATGATTCTATTTTTACTCAAACCACCTGCAGGCCGGATTGGACGCCCAATGTGTGTGGGTGTTAAATTCGATTTTGTGTTTGTGATCATGCCGTTTATAGCTAGGCCTACAATAGACAAAGAAGTTTGTACAACATGTCGTAGGCTGAAACAGACAAAGACGTCTGATCATCGCCGGGGGGTGAGTGTGTCACGTTCTGACCCTAGTTCCTTTATTTTGTCTTTGTGTTAGTATGGTCAGGGCGTGAGTTGGGGTGGGCAGTCTATGTTCATTTTTCTAGGTTGTGTTTATGCGTTTGGCCTGGTATGGTTCTCAATCAGAGGCAGGTGTCGTTCGTTGTCTCTGATTGAGAATCATACTTAGGTAGCCTTTTCCCACCTGTGTATTATATTTTTCCGTTTCAGTGTTTGCACCATTCGGGACTGTTTCGGTTTTCATTTTGATTCTGTATTTTGTATTCATTCTCATTAAATTACATTATGGATACACACCACACTGCATTTTGATCCTTCCTACTACTCCTCAGAAGAAGAGGAAGAAGAAATCCGTTACAGAGTGAGAGAACTGGAAGGGAGGGGAAAGCATCACCGGAGCTACATAAAAACATTTGTGAATAAAGTATAACATGCGCAGAAGGTTGTTTGGCTGTCGGGAAGAGGCATCCAGAGAGTCTGGTCACCCAGCTAATGTTCCTCACTGGATTCTGGAATAATAATTCTCCAATAAACCAATGGTGACTCCATACTCCAATAAAACAATGGTGACTCCATACTCCAGTAAACCAATGGTGACTCCATACTCCAATAAACCAATGGTGACTCCATACTCCAATAAACCAATGGTGACTCCATACTCCAATAAAACAATGGTGACTCCATACTCCAATAAACCAATGGTGACTCCATACTCCAATAAACCAATGGTGACTCCATACTCCAATAACCAATGGTGACTCCATACTCCAATAAACCAATGGTGACTCCATACTCCAATAAAACAATGGTGTCTCCATACTCCAATAAACCAATGGTGTCTCCATACTCCAATAAACCAATGGTGTCTCCATACTCCAATAAACCAATGGTGTCTCCATACTCCAATAAAACAATGGTGACTCCATACTCCAATAAACCAATTGTGTCTCCATACTCCAATAAACCAATGGCGACTCCATACTCCAATAAACCAATGGTGACTCCATACTCCAATAAACCAATGGTGTCTCCATACTCCAATAAACCAATGGTGACTCCATACTCCAATAAACCAATGGTGACTCCATACCGTTGCCTCCGCTCTAATATTTGTAAGGTTGCCCATGGAATGGTCTTCCCCAGAGCTGAAGATCCGAATCCGATTCTGTGCATGTGTTTCTTTACCCCTAATTTGCACACACATTTTTGTGGTCACCCTCGCTTCACATTTCTAACTTTCAATCGTGTAAGAACCAACGCTGGAGATGAGAAGCAGGAACGGGGAGTAGAACATTTAATGTAGCACAGACATGGAACAGGACAGGAACAGCGTCAGAACCAGGGAAGAAAATTAATGCTGACGCGGGGAACAGAGCTGGGGAACAGACAGATAAAGGGGAGGAACACAGGTGACTGAGTCCAGGTGAGTGCAATGAATCGCTGATGCGCGTGACGAGGGGAGCAGGTGTGTGTAATGACGGTGGCAGGAGTGCGCAATGCTGGGCAGCCTAGCACTCTCGAGCGCCAGGGAGGGAGAGGCTGAAGCAGGCGTGACAAATCGTGAGTGATAAGTTTTACCAGTGAAACGTCCATGCAGCATCTGAATGTCAACCATTTAATCTCAATAATTTTCACAGGAATATGCATCTAGATCTTCTTGAGTTATGTATAGTGTTGTTTCGAGGTACATTGTTGTTCTGAATTACGTACAGTGAGTAGATTTTAGAGCAGATGGTGTTAACAAACTGTAGAATACCTGTGTTTTGTTTCAATCAAAACACATATTTTGCCTAGTGGTGCGTAGGGCTGTGGCAGTCATGAGATTTTGTCAGCTGGTTATCGTCATGTAAAAGTCTGCCGGTCTCGCGGTAATTGACCGTTATTTAACTTAAACAAGTTTAGCTGCATACAAAACGCTTTACGCACGCCTTTGAAACATTTACATTTAAAAAAGGTGTAATAAATCAATTTAATATACATCATCACAATAAATCCAATATTTATTTCAGTCAGGTCTGAAGAAACATGATATGAAGAAAATATATTTCAGAAGAACAGAATTTGAGTTGGCCTACTGTATGTTATCTGGCTATGCTCCATGCCATAGGCTGTAGGCTTGTTAATTTAGCTGACAAGATATGTCCTGCGCCATTATATACAGTGCCTTGCGAAAGTATTCGGCCCCCTTGAACTTTGCGACCTTTTGCCACATTTCAGGCTTCAAACATAAAGATATAAAACTGTATTTTTTTGTGAAGAATCAACAACAAGTGGGACACAATCATGAAGTGGAACGACATTTATTGGATATTTCAACCTTTTTTAACACATCAAAAACTGAAAAATTGGGCATGTAAAATTATTCAGCCCCTTTACTTTCAGTGCAGCAAACTCTCTCCAGAAGTTCAGTGAGGATCTCTGAATGATCCAATGTTGACCTAAATGACTAATGATGATAAATACAATCCACCTGTGTGTAATTAAGTCTCCGTATAAATGCACCTGCACTGTGATAGTCTCAGAGGTCCGTTAAAAACGCAGAGAGCATCATGAAGAACAAGGAACACACCAGGCAGGTCCGAGATACTGTTGTGAAGAAGTTTAAAGCCGGATTTGGATACAAAAAGATTTCCCAAGCTTTAAACATCCCAAGGAGCACTGTGCAAGCGATAATATTGAAATGGAAGGAGTATCAGACCACTGCAAATCTACCAAGACCTGGCCGTCCCTCTAAACTTTCAGCTCATACAAGGAGAAGACTGATCAGAGATGCAGCCAAGAGGCCCATGATCACTCTGGATGAACTGCAGAGATCTACAGCTGAGGTGGGAGACTCTGTCCATAGGACAACAATCAGTCGTATATTGCACAAATCTGGCCTTTATGGAAGAGTGGCAAGAAGAAAGCCATTTCTTAAAGATATCCATAAAAAGTGTTGGTTAAAGTTTGCCACAAGCCACCTGGGAGACACACCAAACGTGGAAGAAGGTGCTCTGGTCAGATGAAACCAAAATTGAACTTTTTGGCAACAATGCAAAACGTTATGTTTGGCGTAAAAGCAACACACCATCCCCACTGTCAAACATGGTGGTGGCAGCATCATGGTTTGGGCCTGCTTTTCTTCAGCAGGGACAGGGAAGATGGTTAAAATTGATGGGAAGATGGATGGAGCCAAATACAGGACCATTCTGGAAGAAAACCTGATGGAGTCTGCAAAAGACCTGAGACTGGGACGGAGATTTGTCTTCCAACAAGACAATGATCCAAAACATAAAGCAAAATCTACAATGGAATGGTTCAAAAATAAACATATCCAGGTGTTAGAATGGCCAAGTCAAAGTCCAGACCTGAATCCAATCGAGAATCTGTGGAAAGAACTGAAAACTGCTGTTCACAAATGCTCTCCATCCAACCTCACTGTGCTCGAGCTGTTTTGCAAGGAGGAATGGGAAAAAATGTCAGTCTCTCGATGTGCAAAACTGATAGAGACATACCCCAAGCGACTTACAGCTGTAATCGCAGCAAAAGGTGGCGCTACAAAGTATTAACTTAAGGGGGCTGAATAATTTTGCACGCCCAATTTTTCAGTTTTTGATTTGTTAAAAAAGTTTGAAATATCCAATAAATGTCGTTCCACTTCATGATTGTGTCCCACTTGTTGTTGATTCTTCACAAAAAAATACAGTTTTATATCTTTATGTTTGAAGCCTGAAATGTGGCAAAAGGTCGCAAAGTTCAAGGGGGCCGAATACTTTCGCAAGGCACTGTATATTATATGATTTTATAGTAAGAAGAATATAATTGAACTTAGCTGAATATGAATAAAATAGAAAGGATATTTTTCCCATTCTGGAGCGAGGGCGCATATGAAGTGGCTATGTTGAGCGTTAATGTGATAATTTGTTACAGGTCCTATACGCTAGATTTAGAGTTATTTGCCAACTTTGATTGTGAATGATACAAACCTAACAATGTCTTAGAAATCAAAACATATACGGGCTACATGATACGAATACAGGCTCTTGATGATTTGAGAAAGTCAAAAAAAAAGAAGCTTGCCTCACTTTCATCAAGTTATCATATCTTCACCCATCAAACTATTCTCAATGTAATATTGTCTTTATTAATATGTCAAATTAGTTTAGATTTACAATGGCCCATTATCAAATGGGCAGGAACAGGGGCAGGGGGAAAAGACATGTCGTCCACATGCACTCAGATAGCGAATGATGGCAATGCTCGGTTGTATAGTGGAGCTGTGCTTAATATGAGCAGCTGATAACTAAATATAAGAACACTTATTTAACTCCATGCATCAACCCCTGTTTGAGGAGCATGCTCTCATTGTGCCGTGGGCTCCCCAACCCTGTTTCTACAGCAACCCAGTGCTTAATTTGAGAAACCATGTGAAATCTGTTCGGGAACATTGATAGTAACATGTTTTCGCAACAAAATATATTTCACTAAACTGTTGACTGCCCCTCTACACGCTCGAGAAAGGAATAAAGAAGAGAGGAGGAGTAGATGGAAACGCATGGTGGTGAGATACTCTGTATACCTAGAGGTAATGTGTCACCCAATGAATTATGAAAATATAAAAAATGCCCTATTACTAGGCTGTTCAAAATCAAATACAAATTCACTATAATTGTAGGCTAACTGTAAGCCTTTGAGGCTTGGGCTCATATGCCTAAGAATAAGCTCTAACGTGTATTGATGTTTTGAATTAATCGTCACCTTAGAAAGTGCTGTTTATTTCATAGCGCTAGGCTTTGAAACAACATTCACAACGACCATGTTTTACACTCAGTTTCAACCTGCTGCTGAACTTCTTTCTTCATATTGATCATCACATTGAGGTGAGTTTTAAAAGCATGATACTCTTTTGATGATGTGTTTGATGATTTTCGATTGTATTTGCATTGATGTCAGAGTGGTTAGAGGGACAATAGAGCCCTGAGTACCAGGCCATTAGGACCTGATGTTAGTTAGCAAGTTGTGTACTATCAAAGCATGTCCGGTGTTCATAAAAGGAGATTACCGTGACTCAAAGGTCACATGGAATTTTGACTCATGACTGCCGGTGTGGCGTTAATACGGTCACCGCAACAGCCCTACCTAATAGCACCATTCTCCATTCCTCACTAAGATTCACCAGAGTAGCCTGTTCTAGGCACCCGAACAAGTAGAGCAGAAACTGTGCATATAGTGGAGAATTTGGCACATGCGGAGAAGCTTCAAACTTTTAGCTGTCAGGAAGAAGGTTCCAAAGAATTCGGATCCACAGACACCCCCCGTAATTTTAAAGCCTCCAACTGCTGGGAGCCACAAGTACTAAAGTCATTAACAACAATCCATAGCAGAGAAGAGACAACTCCTCCTTGCCACACACACACACACACACACACACACGCACACACGCACACGCACACGCACACGCACACGCACACACACGCACACGCACACGCACACACACACACACACACACACACACACACACACACACACACACACACACACACACACACACACACACACACACACACACAGAGATGTGAGTCATGTGCTTGCTATGCTATGAGGAATATGCTTTCTCAGTGAGGGAGAGCAGGGGTGCATCGACTTTTATGGTTATGCTTTATGAACAATAAAAAGGCCTTGCTCGTGTGAGTGAGCGTGAGGGGGAAAGGACCATACAGTGTTTACAGAAAGTACCCTCCTACAATAGGAAGATTCTAAGAAGTTACTAAACATGAATATTGTTTAACATTACATTAACATTTCCCTTTTGTCAAACCTTCCCCTAAAAGTTTTACCAAATTGACAGACGAGGCATTTTTTTCACTTAAATGTGAATGGCTAATCTTTGAGATATGGCTGTATCTACTGTCATTAAAGGCCCAGTGCAGTCAAAAACTAAATGTTCCTGTGTTTTATATATATATTTCCACACTATGTGGTTGGAATAATACTGTGAAATTGTGAAAAGGATGATAATGCCCCTTTAGTGTAAGAGCTGTTTGAAAAGGCCGCGTGAAAGTTCTGTCTGTTTTGGTGGGATGGAGTTTTGGCCTGCCTGGTGACTTCACCAGGTGGTAAATTAGTTAATAGACCAATAAGACAGATAGTTCCAAACATTGGATTAGGAATCAGTAAATGAATAGGATCTGGTTCAAAACCTCTTTGCCAATAACAGGTTGTTTTCAGTTTTCAGCGCCCCACCTCCAGACAGTCCTAGCAAAATTGTTGCTTGAGAAATTGCTCTTTGGTAAGAAGCTATTTTTGTTTCTTTTTGATGATTTTAATTGATAACAACACAGTAAGGTACTTAATTGTCACCCAAAAATGGATTTGATATTGATACAAAAACAGCTGCATTGGACCTTTAACATCTATGGTAGTGGGAAGAATTGCCCACTTAATATTTCCGCTAATACTAAACATACTGTACAGCTGTGTGTGCATAGTGGCTGCTAACCTAAAAACACACAAAACATACTCCCGTTCTTCCTCGGCAGAAACGAGAGATAGAAGGAGAAAGAAAGGAATAGAAAAAGGAACAGATAGTGATAGAGGAAGACAAGCAGAACATGGGGTCTTTAGCGATGGGGGGGGGGGTTGACCTTAAAGCCTCAGTCAAATATTTGATTCACGTTTGACTACCGTTTTGTGGCTGTGGGTAGGCTTTACTAGTATCAGTGTGGCTAGTAATAGGTTTAGGTTTATTTAATCATCTTGGTACATATGTCAGAAACATACATAACATGTGATGTCATACAACAAGTGAAAAGATAAGACCAGCCTGAAAGGATAAGACCAGCCTTATTCATGACTATTGTTTTAGGGAAGAGTTATAGGTAACACTTCTTATGAATACCTTCTTCATAATGCATTATAAACACATCCACAGAGCCTTATTAGCTATGCATAATACACTTTAAGCTATAACTACATGCATAAAGGATTATGAGTTATTATGCACATGAGATTCTGTATTGGATTGTTCTTCTTGGATTGGATCATCTTTGTTCATGGTAATGTAAAACATTAAGAACACCCCCCCCCCCCCCCCCCCCCCTTGCCCTCAGAACAGCCTCAATTCGTCAGGCGTGGACTCTACAAGTTGTTGAAAGTGTTCCACATGTTTGCTTGCCCATGTTGACTCCAATGCTTCCCACAGTTGTGTCAAGTTGGC
Organism: Oncorhynchus mykiss; assembly: GCF_013265735.2. Classification (NCBI taxonomy): domain Eukaryota; kingdom Metazoa; phylum Chordata; class Actinopteri; order Salmoniformes; family Salmonidae; genus Oncorhynchus; species Oncorhynchus mykiss. The sequence continues at coordinate 25,562,661 of NC_048580.1, read as the reverse complement.
TGGATGTCCCTTTGATGGGTAACCATTCTTGATACAAACGGGAAACTGTTGAGCATGAAAAGCCCAGCAGCTCTTCAGTTCTCAGCAGCTCTTGACACAAACCGTTGGACCTGGCACCTACTACCATCCCCTGCACAAAGGCACTTAAATCTTTTGTCTTGCCCATTCACACCCTCTGAATGGCACACACACACAACCCATGTCTCAACTGTCTCAAAGCTTCGAAATCATTCTATTGCCTGTCTCCTCCCCTTCATCTACACAGATTGAAGTGGATTTAACAGGTGACATCAATAAGGGATCGCAGCTTTCAGCTCGATTCACTTGGTCAGTCTATGTCATTGAAAGAGCAGGTGTTCATAATGTTTTGTACACTCAGTACAGTCATTTGCTTAATCTAGTCGCATTGCATCAGAGGTATGAATAGGGAAGGAAAGCCAGTGTGTGAGTTTTGGTTCATTGCCACATGAGAGTGTGCATATGTGTGAGCATATACAGTGACGGGGTAGGCTGTCATTGTAAAATAAGAATTTGTTCTTAACTGACTTGACTAGTTAAATAAAGATTGCATTTATTTTTTTATTTTTAAATGCATGTGACTCCATGATCACATTGGCCCCACAGGGGTTCCCAACCCTTTTACAGAGGTTCCCAACTATACTTTACAGGGGTTCCCAACCTTTTTACAGGGGTTCCCAACAATACTTTACAGGGGTTCCCAACCTTTTTACAGAGGTTCCCAACTATACTTTACAGGGGTTCCCAACCTTTTTACAGGGGTTCCCAACTATACTTTACAGGGGTTCCCAACCTTTTTACAGGGGTTCCCAACAATACTTTACAGGGGTTCCCAACCTTTTTACAGGGGTTCCCAACAATACTTTACAGGGGTTCCCAACCTTTTTACAGGGGTTCCCAACAATACTTTACAGGGGTTCCCAACCTTTTTACAGGGGTTCCCAACTATACTTTACAGGGGTTCCCAACCTTTTTACAGGGGTTCCCAACAATACTTTACAGGGGTTCCCAACCTTTCTACAGGGGTTCCCAACTTTACTTTACAGGGGTTCCCAACCTTTTTACAGAGGTTCCCAACTATACTTTACAGGGGTTCCCAACCTTTTTTACAGGGGTTCCCAACAATACTTTACAGAGGTTCCCAACCTTTTTACAGGGGTTCCCAACTATACTTTACAGGGGTTCCCAACCTTTTTACAGGGGTTCCCAACAATACTTTAGATTTGAGAAATTCCTTGAAGCACTAGGAAATGTTTGCTAATTTATAGCAAATTTCTGGCAATTTTACGTAGTTTAGCATGACATCTATTGTTGTGTATGCTATTTCATGATAATAATGATGGGAAAAATCAAGTCTTGCTCATTTGAGGTTATCTCCCTACCAATATGTAATATTGTATTTTAAGCCATTTTAACCTCTTATTCAGAACACCATGGACTATCAAAGTAGCAAAATGCTTTATGGTTTTGTGTAATTTTCAGAAAGTGAATAGCTCGATTGATGGCAACAAATATTTGTGACAACTGAAGGTTGTAGCTCAGCCTCTGAATGTCAAACCGAGGATATCCCTATGTGCAACAGGATCGTGTCTTTCTTATGCAGTTTATGGTTGGTTGTTTCTAGCCTAAAGCATTGCAAAGATATTCATCATTATACATTGGTTTATTTAATAAGGATTTTTTTTTTTACCCCTCAAATCACGTAAGGCTCCGGAAACCCCCAAGAAACTTTATCTCGACCCCTAGATTGGTAACCTTTTGCAGTAGGGTGTCTGCAGTGCTTATGTTGGTAATTGCTGGATAGATAAAGTATGTGTTTGTGTGTGCGTGTGTGTTTCCATGGCCTCATTACTAATATGTGAGTTCAAATTGGGACATTGCAAAGTGTGTGTATATGTGTCTGTGTGAGTGTGTGTTAGTTTCTAAGGAGGGTAAAGAAGGATTCATCAGTTGTAGAAGGAATCCAATTGTCATGACAGCGGGGTAGAGAGTTGGGTTCAATCTGTCTTACTGAGTGACGGAGTAAGAGATGGAGATAGAGAGAGGAAAAGGAAGATAGAAGAGGTCATGCCACAGGATTAAAGAAAGATTACTATGGTACCTGGGTAGCAATGACGGGAGGAAAAAAGGTTATAGAGAGGTTACAGTATGGCACCAAGTGGGTGTGAGCCCTGCAAGGTAAGGTCTAATGCAGGCAGGATTTAGAAGTCTATCTCTGGGCACAGGAACGTGAATCTGGGTTGTCTTTGATTCCCAGCCTAAAATAAATTGGTTTCAATTTCAATTTGGTTAAAGAGGCCCTAGATGTTGATTTGAGGGCCTTTGCACTCTTATAAACGCTTATACCTCCCGAGTGGCACAGCGGTTTAAGGCACTGTATTGCAGTGCGATAGGCGTCACTACAGACCCTGGTTTGTTTCCAGGCTGTGTCACAACCGGCCGTGATCGGGAGTCCCGTAAGGCGGCGCACAATTGGACCAGCGTCATCCGGGTAGGAGAGGGTTTGGCCGTGGAGGTAGGCCGTCATTGTAAAAAATAATTTGTTCTTCACTGACTTGCCTAGTTAAATAAAGGTCAAATAAGTAAATAAATGATATGGGTATATACACACAGATAGGCAAGTTTCACACAGATAGTGTCCTGGACCACAAACAACACCCCTTTTTCAATGGACAATCTCCATTGAAAGTACTTTGTGCTTTTTAGTCCAGGACTAGGTTGACTCTTTGTCTGGGAAACTGGCCCTTAGAGTTCAGTAGTATCTGTGTTCTAACCTGGCTGTTCAACATGCTCTGCTGTTTGAGTCGCAGGTTCTCTGGGGTGTCAATCACGGAGGTGAAGGAGCTCTTCGGGTAGTGCCTGCAACAAAGAGCCAAAGAGAAGAGATATTAGAGCAGGATGTGAAGAGGCATACACATGGGTAAGAATGTACATTTCTTTCAACTTCTAGGGCTTTGCCACTGTCAATTGATTTTCAGTGGAATTTTTTGGGCCTTTCCAGAGCACTGACCAAACTAAACTTGGGTGGTTGAAGCTAAGGTAATCTATGTTAAGAAGGCCCTCCTATAATGCCCCCATCTGGAGAAGGGTGTGTGCACACAGGTAAAATACATCCTGGATTAGCAGGTAATCCCACCACACACACACACTACTGTGAGTACACACATACACACACAGATGGACACGCAGCATGTCTGTGTGTGTTTGTCAGTTTGCCAACTGCACCCTGTCATACATCCTGTGCCACAATCCTTTCTTGGTTAATTTGATCTAGTCACCATAGGGGAGTGTGGGAGAAAATGTAAGACTTGTCAGACAACTGACAGATTTGTCTCTGTCTCTGTCTCTGTTCCTCCCTCCCTTCGCCCGTCTGTCTGTCTGCCTAGTCCCACTTCTCTATATCACCTTTCCAATGACATGACAATAGCCCTACTGTCTTGTCATTCCCGTAGCACATTGTAGTGTAGTTGGAGGGATCATTGTCTGCCTGCATGAACGGAAATTCAAATGAAAAGCACCTAGCACACCAGACAACGTGCTTGCAGTGCCTGCCAGACAGATACAAACATGGACGGTAATATCAATGGTATGCTGTGTGATATACTCACATACTGCAGTAGGGTTTCTTGTCGAAGCCTTGGTAATTCTTCATGTTAAGGGTCAATTTGCACACCTCGCAGCTGAAACATCCTTTATGCCAGTACTGTGAAGAATGGATGGAGAGAAAGAGATGGAGGGAGAGATATGGGCGGGTGGAGAGAGAGAAAGATGGAAGGACGGGGTAGAGAGATGGAAGGAGACAGGGAGCAGGGAGAGAGGGGGAATATGAGGGTAAAATAGCTCAATTACATGATTTAGGACTAGTGTCACGACTCGAGTATGACTAAATCTGTGACTGTTGGAATGTTTGTCCCATGGGAAAAAGCAAATCCAAGTGTAATGGCAAATGAAATGTAATCTGTAATGACAGCATGGGAAAATTCCATTCTTCTAACATTAAAGCACAGCTGCACCACTGTTGCATGACTCACAAAACCACCATATCCTCCTGACCCGTGTGGACTCGGAGTGGGGTGACATGGGAAATTGAGTTTTCAGACAGAAGAAATCCGTAAAGCAAGTGTGAAATATATTTGGAGGGATTTTTGTGCTTTCAACGTTCCAGATTTCACACACACACGCACACACGCACGCACGCACACACACACACACACACACACACACACACACACACACACACACACACACACACACACACACACACACACACACACACACACACACACACACACACACACACACAGAGAATAACAATAGCCAAAAATCATATCTGGTAGATACACAAACCACAAACCTCAAGTGTTTGAAAATAGACATGATATGCTCTTGGGCAGGGCTATGACAAATGCAATGAGCTTCACACACACACACACACACACACACACACACACACACACACACAACATTATGTTCATACTGTTCACAATACCAGGGTTATTAACACCATGTTGTGGATGTAGAGAGGGGCATAGAGATTTGTTGAGCTTCCAATTCACTGGTCATGTAAAGAGGAGAATGTATATCTAGCCCGTCTTGCACACCTTGCAGTTGTAATTGCATGTTACAGCCTATTACAACATGAATCCGCTCCCAAACAGGGGATTAAAACGTAAAATGGAGTAAATGTTATTATTATATATGGACTGGATACATTTAGCCAGAGCTGGATATATAAGCAATACTACCCACATCAGACAATGTTATTATAGGCTAGCCTATCCATTGTACATTTCCCAAAAGACTAAGCATAATGTAAACAAACATTGGCAGAATGTAGGCTATCATTGACACAGCAAAACTTGTGAACTCTTAGTGCAACTAGATCATTTATCATTCATTGTTTTTTTCCTTCTATCAGCAGCCACCCATGCACCCAAAATGCGCTTGCACAAAGAAGATAGCCAACTCCCTCAATATAGTTTATTCTATTCTGTGAATATGCGTAGGCCAAAATGCGCTCGAATCATGCCTTACCTTGTCTAGACAATTCACTTTTTCCGTGGGGTAAACCATTTTACTGCATCTTCCACATAACGGATTCATGGCGAAAGGGAAAATCCTCTTTCAGAAATAACGGGACGCAATGAAATTAATATTCTGGTGTAGACCTATTGAAGTGAACCTATCCAAAATAGCGTCAGCTAAATCGGCAGATATTCTAAATTCCAATAGTCAGTTTTTTTGACAGCGCACAATTCTTACTAGGCGCGCGCGTTCACGAAATTGATTAAATGAAAACTCGGTCATGAGGCGAGAGGGAGAGGCTTATTTTCGGAGAGCGGAGAGGGAAGGCGGTACCGCTGTAATGATGTAGAACGGTCAAGCTGACTATTTGCTCCGTAATAACCTTATAAGGAGTACAGCAGACGTGTCTTGTATTTGCTGTTATAAACAACATTGGCACAAGTATGGTTATGGTATTCAAGTCATTCGCAACTTGTAGTTTAGGGGGAGACCTACTGAAGTTGCAATCCTGGATGAGTGTGCCAAGTTCTAGGGCGTTGCAGTAGTTTCAACATGTACTAGTAGCTAGGCAAATAACCATCAAAGAAATAAAAACAAGCTCAGTCAGAGAACAATGTGTTATGCCATGTGTTAACCATTATTGGATAAAAAAAATGACATGTAACCCCCACCCCCATTAAAAACGTACATAATAGGCTACATACATAAATACACAAATATAGAAACCAGAATTGTGTTACCCCCTATTATTTTGTGGGGAATTAGACAAACGCATAGAATGGTTTGATCGACCAAGTGTTAAATTGAGAGCATGCTCCTTTGGTGTCATGGCAGCGATGTACATTGCCACGCATAAACATTGTAACATATCTGAGATTTTCCGTGCTGGTAGATGTGTTTAGAAATATTTTCGTTTTTGCTGCCTTTCCTCATAAAACACCATTACTATCAGAACACCACAGTTCTACATCAGCAAAGACAATTGTGGTGTAGACTACATAACCTGTTAAATGTGAAGAATTGTCGTTAACGGGGGTATAGCTCAGTGGTAGAGCATTTGACTGCAGATCAAGAGGTCCCCGGTTCAAATCCAGGTGCCCCCTCATTTTGGCGATGTATGTATATTTTATCAGTAGGATATTGATCGCTTGAAATAGTTTTTCACACGTCATAATATTGTTATCCTGAAGCTGATGTATATGGTAGATATGTAGGGCAGTAATGCAGTACAAATGGAAGGACGTATGGTTTATAGCAGACCTAGGCAATTATTTGCGATGGAAGGCCACATTAGAATATATTTTTGCCATTGCGGGCCAGAATGATATTACAGGATTATGCATCATGTGTATGACTGTGTTGACAGATATATCTACTGTAAAACACATCCAGATATGCTACTTATTTTACTTTTTTAACATGCACAGAAATTAAACACATCCATGTTCTCCTTTTGGTAGGCATTTTCATTATTAAACATGCAATGAACTACACTGAGGGAAAAGTACACTGTACATTCAACCCCACGGAAGGAACTCTTGTTAACGGGTATGCACAAAAACACAAGAAAGAGAGAGAGCTCAACATTACATTTAAACTTCTCAATCAGTGTGAGGTGTGAAATCTCTGGGCATTGACTAGAGCAGTGAAGTCAGGCATAGTTTCTGAAACTATGCGCAGGATTGCTGAGAGGTGAGAGTCAATGAGAGATGATCTGTGCCTTGACTTGATATATTTCATCACTGAAAATGTCTGTTCACGTACATAGGTTGACCCAAACAGTGCAAACACCTTCTGAGCATGACTCCTAATCTTTGGAAAGTTTTGTTCATCGAGTGATGCATAGAATCTTGTCAGTGACACTGTTCTGAATAGTTCTCTAATCACTGCAACAGACTGAAGATTGATACGCTCAAGTTGCAGGTCAGTGGGATTGTAATCCACATTGAAGGTGAAAGGAGAGGAAACCAACAGCATGTCATTTTCCAACACTTTGAAATCCTCAAAACTACTGGTCATCTGATGAGGAACAGACTAGTAGCGTCGGAAGGTGGGTGAGATTGTTGGCTTCTACTTGGCGGGTCAGGAGGAGTAATTTTCCTTTGAAGGCTTTGACAAGGCTGTACATCTGATGTGCAAAAGGCTCTTCCCTTGTAGTTTGGAAATCAGTTAATTCATGAGGGCCATGATGTCCACGGTGAAGGCAAAATCAGCCAACCATTCTTTATCTTGCAGTTGAGGGAAATCCACATATTTTCCTTTCATTTGTAAAAACTCAGCAATCTCCAACTTCAGGTCCGACACCCTTTTAAGCACCTTCCCAAACTCAGCCATCTCAAGTTTGTGTGGTAGGGGAGATCTGCATGACCCAACTCTGTCTCTTCCAACAGTGTGACAGAGACAGTCTGTGGAGACAGTCTGTGGTTTAAAGATTTTGCTTTTATGAAATAAATCACTTTAGTGACTGTATCCACAACATGGCTCATTTTCAGAACACATTTACAGAGCCTCTCCTGATGAATAATGCAATGCAGGAAAATAATTTTCTGATCTGGGTTCAGCTCAGCTACTTGATCGTGTATCTTTTTCAAAAGGCCAACATATTTCCTGTCAAGTTTGGGCACCCTTCAGTGGTCACACTGTATAACTTTTCAAAACTCAGTCCCAGCTTTGCCACACACTTATTAACCTACATCTTGCTCCTCATTGCCTGCACTGAAGCAAGCTCTTCTGTATTTTCAAAGTCTGGGGTTATGCCTCGTAAGAATATCAACAACTGCGCTGTGTCACGTGCATCACTGCTCTCATCCAGGGCCAAGGAGAAACAGGTTAAATCCTTTACCTCGTCTTTCAACTGTTGTTCCATATTCTCTGCGATGTTCGTCTTGACAGGGAAACATTTTCAAACAGCTTTTTCTTGTCGGGGCAAAGTATTGCTGCTGAGTCAATTAAACATTATTTTATGAATTCGCCCTCAGTGAATGGCTTTCTACGTTTAGCAATTTTGTGGGACAGTACATAGCTAGCTCTCGCAATTCAATGTTTTCTGAATGCAGTTTTGTGAAAAGTCCTTGCTGCTTTTGCAACTGAGAAAGCCACACCTTTCGATGTACTTGTCCTCTGCTCAGAAGGCACATTCCTATATTTCTCTGCATGCTTCATCTGGAAGTGTCAGGACAAGTTGTAGTCTTTCAAGACAGCGATGCTCTTTGCACACTAAGCACACAGCTTTCCCTGATACCTCAATAAAGAAATATTTCGATGTCCACTCTTGCTGGAACACCCTACATTCATTGTCTACTTTCCTTTGAAATCTTTGAAAAACAATTTTTTGTGCAATTTCTAGCTAGCTACAATGTGTAACTATGACGTGTGTGTCAGCCTGTCAGTCACTGTCTGTCCTCGTGCAGTTGTTATTTATACGTGCCCTTCAAAATAACGGTCCAGCAAGCGGTGGGAGTTAAATCATTACACAAAGATGAGTACTCATTGGGCCTTTAATTTGAATAACAAATACGTTTTTCAAAACCTTTCTATCACAAATTCTTTATGTGATCTGTGCATGATTCTGCGGGCTGTATTGAACCAGGTCTTGGGCTGCATATGGCCCCGGGCCGGCCTTTGCTCAGGCCTGGCTTGTAGTTATACAGGTGAATAGCCAGACTTACCTGGGTATCCCTTCAGTGTTTTGGGTCATTCCAAGTTATTTGACCCTGCTTTGGAACTCTGTTCATGATATGGGTCTGAACCTGGTTAACTATAGGCTAGAGATGGAGGGTGGGCAGACCCATGACAACATCTCCATTTAAAAGTAGCACATCTTCAACAGTAGTATTTCTTCGACTTGTATGTATGAGTGTATTGGCAGTTCTTAAACAAACTGAAAAGGCATACTGTCACAGACTGCTGGCCGTATAGCCTAGGCCAGTGGTTCCCAACCAGGGGTACTAGGACCTGGGGGTACTTGGCCTATCCACATGGGGTACTTGAGACCATAAGCTTACTGGTAAAATGCAAATGATGGGCACTTCAGGGGTACTCCGGGCAGAGCAAAATTCAGTTGGTGGTACAGTAAGCAAAAAAGGTTGGGAACCACTGGTCTAGGCTACTATAGGAATAAAGTCAAATTTGGTGATTTGCTGCCACATGCAGTGCTAGAGCAGCAGAGAGCCCACTCTGGAAATGTGATGTTCTCGTAGACTATATTGTCTAAAAATTAACAACCTTAAAATGGGCACTTCTTAAATATTTAGGTTTATATTTTTAATTATCCATAAATGGATGTAAAGAAATTGTATTCCTAATCTAAACACAACTCATATTAAAGAGCACATGGCATCAAATAACTGGTTTTGTAGGATCAACAGATTCATTGTAGTGTATTAGAGGCCAGGGTAAGGTCAAAATGTCACAAATTTCTCTATTCATTTTGGATACAGATATAAACATGGCCTCTTTTTGGTTTTCTTGAGTAAGTCAGCTCCAAAATGTAGGTGTTTCTGCATAGCTCAGTGCTTTCTGTGGTGGTGGGGCAAGCCAGCAGAAAATATGGAATGTTGCGCTTTGATTGGCTCAGTGTTCTGTCACTCATGGGAACTTTACGTCACTGCCAAGTGTCAGAGAAGACATTGAAAATTCTAGCCCTTCGGCTGCTGCCATAGAAGTGACCATTCAAGAAGGCTCAATGTCATTGACCACAGATAAAATTGTCAAATCACGTTATATCTACAGTAGCTTTGATTGGACTGATCATGTCAACATCATAATTTCACAATTTTAGCTAGCAGTCATCATCATGAATCAAGTCTACTGGCAAATCATTTTTAATCCTTGTCATATGAAGAGAAATTATAGATAAAATGTATCGGTGCTGATCGGCCATTGGACATAAACATTAGACAACAAGTTGGAAATTGCAAATTAAATTCAATGAGTGGTTTGGAAAGAATCAGTGACAGTGGCTGTGTGGTCCCAAATCTGGGATTAAGGGGCTGTTTTCCAAGTTTAAAATGATAAACATTCAACATTGGCCATGCTGTCAATGAAGCACGATGTGTGCCATGCTCACAACTGTTAACTCAGAGGACCGTCACGCCACCTTACTGTTCAAGTAAGCCAACCAAAAATGTATTGTATGCTGCTTCAGAAATTATTTAATATGCCAGGTGTTTACTGTAGCTAAGAAAGTAATACTAAGTGTATGTTGTGTAGTAAGATATTAGTAGCCCATGTGCCTCACTAATAATTTGGTCTATTTACCCCTCTTAATTTCACCTACTGTTCTACTGTAGCCCATAACCTGTTTTAGAGAAATGTAATCATTGAATATTGTTAAAGCTTTTATTGTCTGCTTATTTGCCCCCTTTATCTTACAGTTCTAACTTGGTGTACAGGGAGAGCACTGTCAGAACGGTTCATGTTCTGAATTCTGTCGCTGTACATTTCAAAAGTGCTAAACAAATAGTTATATTGACTAATGTCTGTCCTAGCTCGCTCATTGTCTTAATTGAAATTATAGTTTGCCTCTTATCCGCTTGTCGTCCCCTTATGCCATAGTTTCTACATTTCAATTGTCATTAGAAACCACATTTGTTTAAGCAAGTCAGCCATTTCAGCAATTTTTTTTAAGGCAGTAAATGAGTCTGAATGAACTGTTTCGCTGTCAGACAAGGCTCCGCTGATAGCCAGGTGTAGCAGTTGTAAGGTGTCCAAACCTGGATGGAATGCCCCAGTAAGACTCCAGACACACCAGACAGGACTTGACAGCTTTCTGCTTTCTCCCAGGGCAGAAATCACTTTACATCTCCAGGACCTGCATAGCCAGAATAATTTTTGACCTGAGGTTCAGCAGTAGGTACATCTTTAAACCACTCAGCACACCACGTCAAATTATGAGCAACATCAGTTCCGTCAGTCACAGCCGTTATTTCACCCCAAAATAGTATTTAGTCCATCCGTTTTGGCCTAAATTTAGCTGAAGATCAGCCTGACCGCTAGCTTGCTGTACTCATTGAACACGAGTGGCATGAAAAATAATAATATATTGCATAGCCTATATTGATTGAATTACGGTGGCTTCATGGAAATATGGGTTCACAATTTAACAACTAAATGTATTGCTATTTGAATTCAGTATTTTAACTGCCATTTGCTTCTGTGACATACAGTACTTTGCAAGTGCTCGGGGGACAACTGAGTGCATCTTCAGAGCAATGCATCCCTATTTTGTGAGGTAGGTCAATAAAAGCCAATCAACACCTATTTCTTCATGCAACAATGCTGAATAGTTGTTTAAGGTCTGTTTAATGTTAAAAAATAAAACAAGTATTTGAATGTAAATGAATTGCGTTTTATTTGTACAAAGGATTGTTTTCCCAACACTGTCATAAATATGCCTTTGGTTTAAAGTAAACCTCAAAGTAAAGAAATGACCGTTTTCAGATTTGCTGCTTGGTGGGGTTAGCAGGGACAATCCCATAGAAGGCGTAGACCTTCAGATTATCCAGGTCAGCCTGGCCTGCCACAGCGAAGTGTCACGTTCTGACCTTTGTTCCTTTGTTTTGTCTTTATTTAGTATGGTCAGGGCGTGAGTTGGGGTGGGCAGTCTATGTTAGTTTTTCTATTTCTGTGTTTGGCCTGATATGGTTCTCAATCAGAGGCAGCTGTCTATCGTTGTCCCTGATTGAGAACCATATGTATATAGCCTGTTTTCCTTTGTGTTTTGTGGGTGGTTATTTTCAGTCTTTGTGTGTCTGCACCAGATAGAACTGTTTCGGGTGTCACGTTGTTGTTTTGTATTTTTGAAGTGTTCAGTTGTTTATTAAAAAGATGAACACTAACCACGCTGCGCTTTGGTCCTCTCCTTCTTCCACCCAAGACAGCCGTTACATGAAGGCTGTGGACAGGAACTTGCAGGAGGAGCTATATAGTGGATGGGGTTCCGAGACACACACTCTGGTGAACCATTGCATGCAGTGGAACAAGTCCAGTTTTACGTCAATGTCCTTGTTGAACTTGCTCCGTGAGGCACAGTTGTTAGCCAAGTTCTCAGATGTGACCTCTGCCACTATAGCCTCTGTGGTCGTTCAGGCAGCCCACGGGAGATGCTCATGAGGCTGGGAGTCCGGGACTCAGAATGCAGCACAGCAGTCCCTATTTACACAGAGAAAAAATTATTGACATAACAATTTTTCATGAGCTGGTCATAGCAAAAAAGAAAATACTTCTGCTTTTCCCACTGTGGAAACACACTGCAAACATGTTCAGGATAAATCCTGTTAGGTTTGGTAGATGATATTCAGAGCTTAAATAGACCAATGCCAGCAGCGCTGTAGTGATTGGTCCTCTTAGGTAGCCTCCAGGGACTGCTCACTCTCCGACTGCAGCATAACCCAGGACAGGATCATCCAGTTGTCATTCAATCATCACATAGGATGACATGGTGCCAGATGACAATGTCACCTTCCTGGCCACGTCGTGGGTGTGGTCAGACCTGAATACCTGTCCGAAGGTGCCATGTAGAGCTGGATGAGGGCTGGCTCCTGCTGTTGGTATTCTTGTAGGAGGCAGTCAGTCAGGTAGTGAAGACAGACACTCCACACCAGCCATCTATCTGCATCTTCATAGCCTCCAAACGGAGCAGGAGAAGCAGGGTGTTTCAGAGCTACAAGATACAAAATAAACATGAAACATATTGTTAAACCAAAAAAAGATCAGTGTAGATGAATTACATGGCAGAGTATGTCATACCTTGAGGCAGCACTGTACCCTGCTCTGCTCTGGTAGGGGCAGGGGGCCTCACATTCTGTAATGTAAGATCTAGGGTAAGCTGGGGCTCCAACGGCTGCTGCTGGTGTGCCTGAAATCACAGTTAACATGTGCATTTATCATTGCAGTAGATACAGTTAAATAAATTAATAATCTGGACATGATTGGCATGAGTTTAAAGTATTAGTACACTCACTCAGCTAGGTCTGGAATATAGATGGGGACAAACCCAACATCTCTTTTTCCAAATCCTCATCCATTACTGTGAAATTAAACAAAGACGTCATTACAAATATCATGTCATATTAAAGTAAACCAATAGTTTTCTATATTTTTGTTACCAACTGACCTGGAAGATCATAGGCAAGGGTCGAGGTGGCTGTTGGGGTTGGGGCTTCCATACCAGATGATGTTGGAGGTGGAACAGGGGCAGTTGTTACCTGGCTTTGCTTTTTCAACAGGGACTGCTGTAGTTAGTGAATGTGTGCCTGACACACACTTCTGACTAAGGAAAAAGCTAGCATACCCATCAGCCCTGGTGTTCCAAATTTCCTTCCAGGTGTTTTTGGACTGTTTTCCCAAAACCAACAAAGTTCTCATCCTCTGAGGTCACAACAGGTGTAGCTGGTCTTAGTGACTTGTACTTCAGATGGTCCTCAATCTCTTGAAAGCTCCTCAAGTACTGGAGGAAGGACATTAGCATGTCCTTTTTGTCACCCACTGGGTTGAACTGCCTAGTCTTCCCCTCCTGTTTAACCTTGATGGAGGTACAAGGTCTATCCAAAATCATTCTCCAGAAGCCACAGGAAAGACTTGTCATTTTATTTTCCAAACTGGAGGATGTACTCGCACAACACCGCCAGTCTGTCTGACACAGAAACATGAGGCAAATGTACAAATAGTTAGCTTTACACCTTTGATGATCTATTATACAAATTCAACTTGGAAGCCTTATTGAATGACAACATTATGGGCACTTCTAGGCATTAGTCAAATCATTGGAAACATAGATTACGTTGTTAGAAATTCTCTAGCAATGCCCACTGGAAGGCTAATTGTATCTGTCACATTATGGTGTACTATGTAGGTTCGCTATCATTATGCAGAATATTGTGTAGACTTGTTACAGCATTATCTAAAAACACTATCAGTTGGGACTTTCCCAATAGATTGCAACACCTACTGTAGCTACATGTCTAACAGTGAACTTGCAAATTCAATCACCGGTCACAACTCTTGAAAAAAAAAAAAGAAGCATTGAGACAGTTAACGTTAGCTATCCAACTAGTTTAACTAACGTTATAGAGGGCTTGAGGCTGTATCACAAATCACCATGTTGGAAGACCAGAGTCAGTCTGGCAGAAGTCCTCCAATTGTCCACATGGCTTTCTACCACCAGAAACATTGAAGATTACCCCATTATTTAGTTTTTCCTAAAGGACCCAGCAATGGGCAGTGGAAGATCCTATTCAAGTAAGTAAATATATTTAGATAATAAGAAACTATGTATTATTAGCTAGCTAGCTAGCTAGCTACAAGAACTTAGTGTTCAGGCTAACTCAAATCAGCTGCGAACGTAATGTTCGCTAGATAGCTTTGCATACTGCATAGCTAGCTAAGTGAGTTAAATAACACCAGCTAGTTAACTAGCTATTATGATGTTAGTTATCTTGATGTATAATTGTAACTCTAAATGCATTTGTAGCTAGGTAGCTAGCGAACAGCCGTGGAGGAAGGTGAAAGGATTAGCTAGCCGTTCCGGCTGTCAGAGAACAGAGAGTAGGCTACTCTGAATATTGCAGGTACCTTTGTCTGAGGACATTATGCAAATATTCTCCAGTTCCAGTCCCTAGAGTTAGCGAGAAAAACTGAGAACAGAGAGATATAGCAACATCATTTTCAGTACTGTCTAATTTGAGTATAATGCACCCTGTTTCTTTGTGATGTTTTCTGTCCTCAGATACAGAGAGCTATGAAACCCTGTCTGCAGAGGAATATGTCCCAATGAATGCCCTGAGAGAATAAGGGTGCATCCTTGTATACCATGGGTCATACGTGTACCTATGTTAGGACATTTTGTTAACAAAAATGGAGTTTAAAAAGTCACACACAATGTGTAAACATTAAACTGGATCAGGTCAACCCTGCTGGGTGTGCTGGATTCTGTTCCAGCCCAGCACTAACACCTGATTCAATTTATCAAACCAAATTAGTTGATAATTAAGTGTGCCATTGCTGAGTTGCAATAGAAGTCTGCTCACCCAGTAGATCAGGGATCAGTGGAGCAAGGTTGGCCACCTCTGGTATGAACTTTTTTTGTTCAACTGAAATGATGCTTTACTAATAGCCTACTGGTTACTAAGATGCTATTCAATGTGTTGGCTAATTGCAGTAATGCCAAATTCAGTGTTTCATCCAATCATTCAAAATCAAATAGCTAAATAATCCCCCCACCAAACAGGGCTTAGAATAGAGGGTTAATTGTTAACTATTATTCAAGATGAACAAGCGCAATAAAGAGGGGAAGGGAATTGGTCTCTAATTTGTCTGCGTTTGTGTTCTATTCTCAAATAAACACTAGCTTTTTGTTCAGCTGTAAGCTCTCCAATTAGTTTTGATTGTCACTTTTTCCCCAGTCCTTGAGTACCTTCCCAACAGCACACATTTGTGTTGCAACCCCAGACAAACTTACCTGATTCAACTCATTGAGGGCCTGATTAGTTGAATCAGGTGTGCTTGTCTCGGGCTACAATAAAAATGTCTACTGTTGGTGGTAGACGAGGACCGGAGTTGGGATCCACAGCTACAGTATGATGGCATTTGCCTTACGGGCAGTTGCAATGCACCCGTGCACACGTGTATGGCGTTGTGTGGGGAGTAATTTGCTGATGTCAACGTTGTGAACAGAGTGCCCCATGGTGGCACTGGGGTTATGGTATGGGCAGGCATAAGCTACGGTCTACGACCACAATTGCATTTTATCTATGGCAATTTGAATGCAGAGATACCTTGACGAGATCCTGAGGCCCATCGTCGTGCCATTCCTCTGCCATCATCTCATGTTTCAGCATGGTAATACACGGCCCCATGTCCCAAGGATCTGTACACAATTCCTGGAAGCTGAAAATGTCCCAGTTCTTCCATGGCCTGCATACTCACCAGAAAAGTCACTAATTAAGCATGTTTGGGATGCTCTGGATCTACGTGTACACCAGTGTTCCATTTCCCGGCAATATCCAGCAACTTCGCACAGCCATTGAAGAGGAGTTGGGAAACATTCCATAATCAAGCCTGATCAACTCCATGTGAAGGAGAGGTGTCATGCTGCAAGAGTCAAATGGAGGTCATATCAGATATTGGCTGGTTTACTGATCCACGCCCTTACCTTTACCTGTGACAAACTGATGCATATCTGTATTCCCAGCACAAGAGGTTGGTGGCACCTAAATTGGGAAGGATAGGCTCGTGGTAATGGCTGGAGCTGAATGGTATCAAATACAGCAAACACACGGTTTCCATGTTTGATGCCATTCCATTCACTCAGTTCCAGACATTTATGAGCTGTCCTCCCCTTAGCAGCCTGGAATCCATTGTTTAGGGCCTAATGAAATTCCAATTGATTGATTTCCTTATATGAACTGTAACTCAGTAAAGTTGTTAATTTGTTGTATGTTGCATTTATTTTGGTTCAGTATACATGTTCCAAATGACATTTTATATATTCATACAATTTAAAGGGGGCACTTTTGTCATGACGACAAGGTGAAGGTGCTCTCTACTCAAATGGCACAACAGAATCATTCAGATTGACCAAAACACAGCATATGGCAACCACATTGTATAACTGAGGGATGCCTCCTTTCTTATCTGGAAAAGGACAAAGTAGTAAAAGGAGAAATGGATGTTGCTGCAGATTTTACTTTTCGTAGCAGGTTAGGAGACTTAGGTTAAGAGTTAGGGTTAGCTAAAATAAAACTAAATCCCTTCTAGCCATCACCCCTTATCATACCGTAGGCCTAGATTACATGGTTGCATTCAAGACAAGGTTGTTTTTATTGCTCTGTTGTCAGTGTCAGCAAAGTAGGTCTAGTTTGTCGTATTCAAAAAAGATTGTCATTTAAAGTGTAGAAGAATTTCATGAAATATTTATCAAAGGGCACAATTTTCCAGTGCAACAGAAAGAAACATCTGATATAGGCTTATGCCACTATATGCTCATTTAATAGCCTAAATTATGACTATCCAATCTACTCATCACAGTAGGAATAGTAGGCTTACCTTAATCTGCAAATGCGAGGATACATGCATGCAATCCTTTGTTATAAAAGGTGCATTTTTATGGTGAACAAAAATAGCTTCCCCAAAACGATAAACTCGCACAGCGCACCGCCTATGTAAGAGATACAGGCTAATAGCTAGACTACAAGCTATGTCACACCCTGATCTGTTTCACCTGTCCTTGTGCTTGTCTCCACCCCCCTCCAGGTGTTGCCCATCGTCCCCATTATCCCCAGTGTAATAATACCTGTGTTTTATGTCTGTGCCAGTTCATTTTGTTTGCCAGCGGTTTTCTCCTAGCTCCTGATTTTTTTTTGTTGTTGTTGCCCAGTCTCTGGTTTTCCTCATCCTCCAGGTTCTGACACTTGCCTGTCTTGACTCTGAGCCCACCTGCCTGACCATTCTGTCTGCCCTTGACCTCGAGCCTGCCTGCTGCCCTGTACCGTTTTGGACTCTGACCTGGTTGTGAACTCTTGCCTGTCCCTGACCAACCTTTGCCTACCCCTTGGAAAATAATAAATATCAGAGCTCAAACCATCTGCCTCCTGTATCTGGGTCTTGCCATCTAGCTATCTAATGTTGGCCAACTTAGTCTTGTTAACACCTGGTTTGCATAACAGCTGAAAGAAACAAAAAATCTATCATATTTACCAGTGGATTCAGGTCTTGACGGGTAATCTGTAAATCCGTTATTTTTCCTGCCTTGTTAGAGCAGCCAAACACTGCACAGAAATTGACCGTCGTGATGAATTAACTAGTTTGAAATCACTGTTATCATGCAGCTTGGGGAAGCCACACAGCAGTTGTTCAAAGAATTGATGCAGTGGTATTCCAACATAGCTGCCAGGAGGAGTCATACGCAGTGGCGACTTTAGCATGTACGTTTTGGTGGGGCAAACACCCCCTCCAATTATTTTTGTTTAGATGCATGCCAGCAAAGCCACTACACAACACTAAACAATATATTAATTGCACTATAACGGTGAAAAGCGGTGCCCACAAACTGTTAGGGCCGACATAAATCTGTCCCAAGAGCAGAGCTTTCTTTCCAGCACAATGTAGTGAATCCTTACCACTGCTACACCTGGCTATCAGCCGAGCCTTGTCTGGCAGTGAAACAATTCATTCAGCCTCGTTGAATTACTTTTTAAAAACATAGCTGATATGGCTGACCATATCTCCCTGGCATGTTACATAATTTATGCAGCAGCAGATAAGACATTTTTGGACTCCCCTTAATGTGTGCGGTGGTCCTTTGTTGGCAAATGTTGTCATTAAAGAAAAATATGTACAATTCCGAGTTGGATGACGGTTCAAAACTAATTTTCCCAGTCTGACTTCCCAGTTGCAATGTTTGCGGTTAGCCACTGCCACCGATTCCTTACAATCAACTCATTGTTGAATTTACGATTTTCAACGTGTTGTGGAATGTTTATGTCCAACGGCCGATGAGCACCGATACGTTTTATCTATAATTTATCTTTATATGACAAGGATTTAAAATGATTTGCCAGTAGACTTGATTCATGATGATGACTGCTAGCTAAGATTGTGAAATGATGATGTTGACATGATCAGTCCAGTCAAAGCTATTGTAGATATAACGTGATTTGACGTCACTTTATCTGTGGCCAATGACTTCGAGCCTTCTTGGATGGGCACTTCTAATGTAACTATGGACCCAAAGGGCTCACATTCTTGATGTCTACCCTTACTAAAGGCGGGTGACATAGGGTCCCGATGAGTGACAGAACACTGAGCCAATCACGATGCAATGCTCCTATTTTCTGCTGGCCTGCCCCACCACAGAAAGTACTGAGCTAGGCTGAAAAACCTGAGCTAGGCTGAAACACCTGCGTTTTGGAAGTGCCTGTTTGTATGCGGCTTTATTAACTAAATTAAAACATTTTTTTACATTGTTTGCAGACTGATATATGACACGTATTAATGCCAAAATATATAGATACTGTATATGTACATACACAGTTGAAGTCAGAAGTTTACATACACCTTAGCCAAATACATTTAAACTCAGTTTTTCACAATTCCTGACATTTAATCCTAGTAAAATTTCCCTGTTTTAGGTCAGTTAGGATCGCCACTTCATTTTAAGAATGTGAAATGTCAGAATAATAGTAGAGAGAATGATTTATTTCATATTTTATTTATTTCATCACATTCCCAGTGGTCAGAAGTTTACCTACACTCAATTAGCATTTGGTAGCATTGCCTTTAAATTGTTTAACTTGGGTCAAACGTTTTGGGGAGCCTTCCACAAGTTTCCCATAATAGGTTGGGTGAATGTTGGCCCATTCCTCCTGACAGAGCATGTGTAACTGAGTCAGGTTTGTAGGCCTCCTTGCTCGCACACACTTTTTCAGTTCTGCCCACAAATGTTCTATAGGATTGAGGGCTTTGCGATGGCCCCTCCAATACCTTGACTTTGTTGTCTTTAAGCCATTTTGCCACAACTTTGGAAATATGCTTGGGGTCATTGTCCATTTGGAAGACCCATTTGCGACCAAGCTTTAACTTCCTGACTGATGTCTTGAGATGTTGCTTCAATACATCCGCATAATTTTCCTTCCTCGTGTAACAGTTGTGAAATGGCTAGCTAGTTAGCGGTAGTGCGCGCTAATAGCGTTTCAATCGGTGACGTCACTCGGTCTGAGACCTTGAAGTAGTGGTTCTCCTTGCTCTGCTTTTGTGGAGCGATGTGTAACGATGCTTTGTGGGTGACTGTTGTCGGTGTGTGCAGAGGGTCCCTGGTTCGAGCCCAGGTATGGATCGAGGGGACGGACTAAAGTTAAACTGTTACACTCATCTATTTTGTGAAGTACACCAGACCCTCCTGCAGACCCTCCCCACAACATGATGCTGCCACCCCTGTGCTTCATGGTTGGGATGGTGTTCTTCAGCTTGCAAGCCTCCCCCTTTTCCTGCAAACATAACGATGGTCATTATGGCCAAATAGTTCTATTTTTGTTTCATCAGACAAGAGGACATTTCTCCAAAAAGTATGATCTTTGTCCCCGTGTGCAGTTGCAAACCGTAGTCTGGCTTTTTTATGGAGGTTTTGGAGCAGTGGCTTCTTCCTTGCTGAGTGGCCTTTCAGGTTATGTCGATATAGGACTCGTTTTACTGTGGATGTAGATACTTTTGTACCTGTTTCCTCCAGCATCTTCACAAGGTCCTTTGCTGTTGTTCTGGGATTGATTTGCATTTTACGCACCAAAGTACGTTAAGTTCTAGGAGACAGAACGTGGCTCCTGCCTGAGCGGTATGACGGCTGAGGGGTCCCATGGTGTTTATACTTGCGTACTATTGTTTGTGCAGATGAACGTGGTACCTTCAGGCGTTTTGAAATTGCTCTCAAGAATGAACCAGACTTGTGGAGGTCTACAATTGTTTTTCTGAGGTCTTGGCTGATTTCGTTTGATTTTCCCATGATTTCAAGCAAAGAGGCACTGAGTTTGAAGGTAGGCCTTGAAATACATCCACAGGTATACCTCCAATTGACTCAAATCAATTTGCCTATCATAAGCTTCTAAAGCCATGACATCATGTTCTGGAATTTTCCAAGCTGTTTAAAGGCACAGTCAACTTAGTGTATGTAAACTTCTGACCCACTGGAATTGTGAATAAGTGAAATAATTTGTCTGTAAACTTTTGTTGGAAAAAATGACTTTTGTCATGCACGAAGTAGATTTCCTAACCAACTTGCCCAAAACTATCGTTTGTTAACAAGAAATTTGTGGAGTGTTTGAAAAACAAGTTTTAATGACTCCAACCTAAGCGTATGTAAACTTCCGACTTCAACTGTATATACATTATTTGTTGTATTTTTTTATTTTGCAAAAAAATGGGGTCTCTGCCCCACCTGCCCTGAATGACAGGTTGCCACTGGTCATACGTCAATTGGCAAATCTCTATAATGTTCCATGTCGCTCCTGGTCTCTTTTCCGTATCGAGACAGTGGACATTATTAGCATCTAAAAAGCTTTGAATATTGTTTTGTATAACATGTAACATAATGAGTAACAAACGTTCCTGTCCATGACACAGCTAATTGTTTTTTGCATAACTGTTAAAAGGCAGGTTGCCTATTTTGAATGCACTGGGTGAGGTAGAGGCTGATACGGGGGCAGGTGTCCCGGTTAGAGTACAAGGATAGGGAGATAGACTTGAGGTTCCGTTTTAGAGAGTTGCAGCTCCCAATTATTTTATTCTTTCAATTATCCATTTCCAGAAGTGTGTCTGCTTAAAATAAACATGTAAACAAAACGTTTGCATTAAGATATTTTAGATCAAACATTATTCTTCGTCATACATATTTCATCATATAATCTAAATGATTTCCTACACATTTACTAAATATATTAATCTCAATCTCATCCAATATTACTGTCCATACGCAGCAACATCAAAACATTCTACCAGTAATAAACCAGTTTGTCTAAATATGCATCTTCACAAATGAAAAAGCGAGTAAAATTCACTTTTGGGTACTGTGATGCACAGTGGGAACACTATGAGGACCTGACCCCCCTTTCACTGGTGGATAAGGTGGAGTTGGCTTGCATGCCACAGGAAGCAACCTTCTCCAGGAGCCAGGTTGAACTCAGGTGAGAGTGTGAGATGACTGTTTGGAGACAGCGATGTGGCCTTGGGAATCCTGGGTAAGGAGATAAGCTACTGCCCCATAGTCTCTCTCTGATGAGTCACAGAAAGTGTGCAGTTCACATTCTACCATCTGATTGTTTGCCCTTGGGGGCACATAGGATTGGGGCATGGTTATGTTGGAGAGGTCTGAGAGCTCACGTTCCCATGTCTTCCATCAGGCAGGGTCATCCCAGCCCCTCTTGCTGCACGAGAGGTCCTGTACAAAAACGTTGCCCGGGTTGTGAAAGGGAGGATGTAGCCTAAGGGATCATATCGGCTGGCCAACACTCTAAATTACCTTCAGGGTAGGTTTCTCTTCTCTATGGACAGGTCAATGTTCATAACCGAGGGTGTCTGACCCTCAATGGTGGACTGGGAGAGCCATAACTCACTGCTCTCTGACCTCACTTTTGGAGGAAGGTGTTCCACAACAGAGGTTATGTTACTGCCCCATTGCCTGACCTCAACCCCCCCTTCATGGGTAGTGTGATGCATATACTCTAAACATTAGCGGTTCAACAAGGGTTCTTCTAAGATCCTCAAAGTTCTTTGAAGAACTTTAAGGTTCTCAGCACTGAAAATTGCACACAAAAGGTCTCTGCTGGGAGTTTACCTCATATTTAGATTTTTTTATTCTGCTTTGCCGCTAAAATCATAATAAACATTAACAACTAAAATATTGTGTTATTGTTATTGTTCATGTGTATTATTATTATTAATAATAAGAATAATAGGAGGGGGGGGGGGGGGGGGGTAGTTAACAATTTACCCCAAAAGGTTCGCCAAAAGGTTCTTTGAGGATCCATTTAAAAGGGGTCTTCGAAGAACTTATAGGGGTTCTCCCACAGTGTCAATTTGAAGCACCCCTAAAAGATACTCCAGGAACCTTTTTTTGTATAATTTTTTTTTTAGAGCGGAGACACATTTTTACTGGCTGTTAAAATGCAAGGTCCTTTTTCTTTCTTCCTTTTTGCCGGAATATAAAAGCAAAAGGTGGCGCTACAAAGTATTAACTTAAGGGGGCTGAATAATTTTGCACGCCCAATTTTTCAGTTTTTGATTTGTTAAAAAAGTTTGAAATATCCAATAAATGTCGTTCCACTTCATGATTGTGTCCCACTTGTTGTTGATTCTTCACAAAAAAAATACAGTTTTATATCTTTATGTTTGAAGCCTGAAATGTGGCAAAAGGTCGCAAAGTTCAAGGGGGCCGAATACTTTCGCAAGGCACTGTATACGGAGACTTGATTACACACAGGTGGATTGTATTTATCATCATTGGTCATTTAGGTCAGCATTGGATCATTCAGAGATCCTCACTGAACTTCTGGAGAGAGTTTGCTGCACTGAAAGTAAAGGGGCTGAATAATTTTGCATGCCCAATTTTTCAGTTTTTGATTTGTTAAAAAAGTTTGAAATATCCAATAAATGTCGTTCCACTTCATGATTGTGTCCCACTTGTTGTTGATTCTTCACAAAAAAAATACAGTTTTATATCTTTATGTTTGAAGCCTGAAATGTGGCAAAAGGTCGCAAAGTTCAAGGGGGCCGAATACTTTTGCAAGGCACTGTATATGGACACAATTATCATGGTGCTTTTTGATGTTAAGGTTACAAAACATTG
Source organism: Oncorhynchus mykiss (assembly GCF_013265735.2). Classification (NCBI taxonomy): domain Eukaryota; kingdom Metazoa; phylum Chordata; class Actinopteri; order Salmoniformes; family Salmonidae; genus Oncorhynchus; species Oncorhynchus mykiss. The sequence goes on along the minus strand of NC_048580.1, from coordinate 25,539,287 downwards.
GTTGTGGTAAGTATAATTTAAACTTGGGTATCATTATGGTAAGTGGGGAAATAAGTGTAGCAAGTTATAATTGTAATGGCTTAGCAGATCATAAAAAAAGAAACTCATTTTTTGCCTGGCTAAAAGAGAAAGAGTACAAATCTATTGTTTACAGGAAACTCACTCTACAACTATAAATTAGGTTCTATGGAAAAAGGACTGGGAAGGAGAAATATATTTTTGTCATGGTCAATGAAACTCAAAAGGAACGGAGATTATATTAATTAACAACAATTTTGATCCGATTGTGCAAACTGTGCAAACAGATCCGCAAGGAAGATGGATCATTTTAAATATGCTACTGGACCAAAAACAGATCTGGCTAATTCATCTATATGGGCCAAATAATGATGATCCACACTTTTCGGAAAGATATATATAGGAAATTGAATCAAAGCCTACTGGATGACAATTTGTTAACTAATACAAAATAATTCATAATTTCCTTTTTTATGCACAACATAGGCACATCAGATCCCCTTGTATGGGTCACTTTGAAATGTACTTTTAGAGGCCATTCAATACAATACTCATCATTAAAACAAAAGCATTATAGGTCAAAAGAGATTGGACTAATAAAGGAAATAGAGGAAATAACAGCGCAGGTAGATGGTAATGGAAACAGTACTAGAGAGGCACAAAATAAGTCAGAGGAAAAACTAAAATAATTTGAGGAACTTATTCAAGAATAATCACGTTATTTTATTTATATCAAGCGAATTGGATGGAAAATTGTGAAAAATGCACATTTATCTTGAATCTTCATCATAGAAGTGCTATCGGCCTCCCGAGTGGCACAGAAGTCTTAGGCACTGAATCACTACAGCCTGGTGTTCGATACCAAATTATATTTTGAAAGAGGAAGCAAAATGTTTTAAGCAGTATTCAGACCCTTTTCCATATTTTGTTAAGTTACAGCCATTTTTGCTCATCAATCTACTCACAATACCCCTATAAGGACAAAGGAAAAATTGGTTATTGGACATTTTTGCAAATGTATAAAAATAAGTAAAAAAATATCACATTTACATAAGTATTCAGACCCTTTACTCAGTGTTTTGTTTAAGCATCTTTGGCTGCCTCGGGTCTTCTTGGGTATTATGCTACAAGCTTGGCACACCTATATTTGGGGAGTTTCTCCCATTCTTCTCTGCAAATCCTCTTAAGCTCTTTCAGGTTGGATGGGGAGGGTCGCTGCAAAGCTATTTTCAGGTCTCTCCATAGATGTTCAATGGGGTTCAATTCCGGGCTCTGGCTGGGCCATTCAAGGATTTTCAGAGACTTGTCCTGAAGCTTCTCCTGCTTTGTCTTGGCTGTGTGCTTTGGATCGTTTTCCTGTTGGAAGGTGAACCTTCGGCCCAGTCGGAGGTCCTGAGCGCTCTGGAGCAGGTTATCATCAAAGATTTCTCTGTACTTTGCTCCATTCATCTTTCCCTCGATCCTGACTACTCTCCCAGTCTCTGCCGCTGAAAAACATCTCCACAGCATGATGCTGCCACCCCCATGCTTCACCGTAGGTATGGTGCCAGGTTTCCTCCAAACGTGACGCTTGGCATTCAAGCAAAAGTGTTAATCTTAGTTTCATCAGACCAGAGAATCTTGTTTTTATCATGGTCGGAGAGTCATTTAGGTGCCTTTTGGCAAACCCCAAGTGGGCTGTCATGTGACTGATCCTGCGATCCATTCAGATGTTGAACATCCGATTTCTGATTCATGAACCTGTTACTCACCAACTGACTACTCACTGGCAGAGGACAATGACACAATGAAAGGTTGTGGCACCCTGGCTGCTCCTGTAAGCCCCTCCTCCAACTGTTGAAGAGAGCCATGAGCTCTATTGTTGGGGGGGGGGGGGGGGGGGGGGGAGCCAGGCTCAACCCTTTGTTGTTGCTCTGGGTCAGGTTCACCACTTTTCTGTTGGTTCCTCCAAATCCCCTCCAGATCCCTTTCAGCTTGCCGTAGCAGTCTTTCTTGCCGTTTGGCTATGGTTTTGCGTGCTTCAAAGGCTTCGTGTTTGAGCATCCATGAGCCTACAGTTCTCGTCAGCTTGAGTGCCCGCTATGATTTGGCATTTGACCTACTTTAAGGAGCTTCATACATTTCTTGAGAGAAGCAGCTTGTGAGTCACTCAGGGCCTCTGACGGGACTCCACTCATCCACTCCCACAGCTCAGAGATGAATGATATGACGAGTGGCCCTCATTGAATGAGATGATTTAGTGGACCTGAGAGATTCAACAGAGTGTCGCTCTGATCCCCCAGTTTGCCTCCTCTGTGAGGTGTCTTCCAGAGGCGGATGAAATGGCGGGCCTTCATGTGTTGGGGACTCCATAGGCTCCGAGGAAGAGGGATGGAGTGTTTACAAATAGCTGCTGTGGTTGTGTGGATAATCTCTTCTGAGATTGGGTTATGTGGGGGAAAAGCTAATTGTCTCTCAAATGGACTGGGGGCTGTTTCCCCCCCTGTGGCTCTTTCCACCCAAAACAGGCTCCTCTGGATGTGCACTTGCTGCACCCACATGTGCCGGGCCCGACTATGGCAGAGTCAGGCTGAGGTTCCCCACTGTCGTTGGAGAAATTGAGGTTCGTATCCATGCGAACACCTGTATCCCACGCCACGTTCGGCCAAAGGACCATTTGTTATGGCAGGTTGCCTATTTTGTACTGTGTGAAGGTAGGAGCTGGTACAGGAGTCCCAGTTAGAGCACAAGGATAGGGAGAGAGACTCGAGGATGCATTCTAGAGAGTTGCAGCTCCCGTTTGTTTTATCATTTCAATGATCCATTTCCATAAGTGTGTGTGTGCAAAGAAAAACAGTAAACAAAACATTTGCATTCTCACATATTATTCCTCGTCATACATATTTCATCATATAACCTAAATTATTTCCTAAACATTTACTAAATATGTTAATTTCAAGGTATATCCAACTTCACCATCCATACGCAGCCACAGCAAAACATTCTACAACTAATAAACAACAGTGCGTCTAAATGAGCATCTATACACATGGAAAAGCAAGTAAAACGTAAACAACATTTGGGTTTCGGTACTGTGATGCACAGACAACAGAAATAAAAGGCTAAATGCAGGAGAGTTCTTCACAACTGCATGGGTTGTTTGGCACTGAACTAAAAGACAAAAGGAACTCAGAGATGTGTAGAGATCTTTAGTGCCCAAAAGCCTGAATAACACGGGGTACCGCCATTTGTGGACTGATATGTAGTGATCTCTAAACATATCTATGGCTAAGAGGTGCCTGAAATTAAAGGGACCATTAACTAAAAACTGCAATTAAAGGAACCGTTAACCATAAAGTGTCTGAATCATGAGAGCCTTTTCAACAATAACACGGGACATGCAGTAATGGGCAGGCATAAGCCCACTTCAAGACACTTCACTACACTGCACTTGTCTAAGCCCAATCATAACGTTAGCTAGATGAAGTAAAACACTTGTAACAGGTGAAATACAGTATATTGTTTGAATTCTAAGTTTAGCTACTAAGATAAGATGCACATTTCTTAACGGAAGATGACTTATCTGGTTACATTGATGCTGAGAAAAGCCGATAGCGGGAGCCGTGAATAGCAAAGCTTAACTTTCCTTAACTTTCGTTTATTCTTATCGTGACGGATGCAATAAATATTTTCTCGGGGGGGGTTATACTAAGTTAAATATAATTGTTTTAAGAATTAAAGGATGATTTTGCTATTTGATTTGGAATTTTAAGACCACTTGAAGTATAAAAAAAAAAAAAAAAAAAAAAAATTTGATGGACATTTTTGTTTGGCCTTTGCTATTGGCACATACAAACGCATAGAGCAACAGATAGTCCCCTCAAACATTATCCAAAAGTGTCCTGAAGTGTATATCCTATACAGTTGAAGTTGGACATTTACATAAACTTAGGTTGGAGTCATTAAAATTCATTTTTCAACCACTCCACAAATGTCTTGTTTACAAACTATAGTTTTTTTTTCCAACAATTGTTTACAGACAGATTATTTCACTGTATCACAAATCCAGTGGGTCAGAAGTTGCCATACACTAAGTTGACTGTGCCTTTAAACATCTTGGAAAATTCCAGAAAATAATGTCATGGCTTTAAAAGCTTCTGATAGGCTAATTGACATCATTTGAGTCAATTGGAGGTGTACCTGTGGATGTATTTCAAGGCCTACCTTCAAACTCAGAGACCCTTTGCTTGACATCACTGGAAAATCAAAAGAAATCAGCCAAATTGTAGACCTCCACAAGTCTGGTTGATCCTTGGGAGCAATTTCCAAATGTGTCATGAACGTTATAATAACTGGACCAAAGCGCAGCGTGATCTGGGTTCCACATCCTTTTATTTCTAAGTGAAACTCACAGCAAAACCAAAACAATACATCTCAAAACAAACCGTGAAGCTAATAATAGTGCTTACAGGCAACTATCCATAGTCAAGATCCCACAAAGCACAATGGGGAAATGGCTACCTAAATATGATCCCCAATCAGAGACAACGATAAACGGCTGCCTTTGATTGGGAACCATACCAGGCCAACATAGATATATAATTCACCTAGATAAACCACCCTAGTCACTGTCACTATAATAAACAGTGACTAGGGTGAATAAACAGCTCTCTATGGTCAGGGCGTGACAAAATGCCTGAAGGTACCACGTTCATCTGTACAAACAATAGTGCGCAAGTATAAACACCATGGGACCACGCAGCCATCATACCGCTCGGGAAGGAGACACGTTCTGTCTCCTAGAGATGAATGTACTTTGGTGCGAAAAGTGCAAATCAATCCCAGAACCTTGTCAAGATGCTGGAGGAAACAGATACAAAAGTATCTATCTATATCCACAGTAAAATTAGTCCTATATAGACATAACCTGAAAGGCTGCCCAGCAAGGAAGAAGCCACTGCTCCAAAACCGCCATAAAAAATCCAGACTACGTTTTGCAACTGCACATGCGGACAAAGATCTTACTTTTTGGAGAAATGTCATCTGGTCTGATGAAACAAACATAGAACTGTTTGGCCATAATGACCATCGTTATGTTTGGAAGAAAAAGGGGGAGGCTTGCAAGCCAAAGAACACCATCCCACCGTGAAGCACGGGGGTGGCAGCATCATGTTGTGGGGGTGCATTGCTGTAGGAGGGACTGGTGCACTTCACAAAATAGATGGAATCATGAGGAGGAAAATTAGGTGGATATATTGAAGCAACATTTCAAGACATCAGTCAGGAAGTTAAATCTTGGTTGTAAATGGTTCTTCCCAAATGGACAATCACCCCAAGCATACTTCCAAAGATGTGGCAAATTGCTTAAAGGACAACACTGTCAAGGTATTGGAGTGGCCATCACAAAGCCCTGACCTCAATCCTATAGAAAATTTGTGGGCAGAACTGAAAAAGCGTGTGGGAGCAAGGAGGCCTACAAACCTGACTCAGTCACACATGCTCTGTCAGGAGGAATGGGCGAAAATTCACCTAACTTATTGTGGGAAGCTTGTGGAAGGCTACCCAAAACGTTTGATCCAAGTTAAACAATTTAAAGGCAATGCTACCAAATCATAATTGAGTATATGTAAACTTCTGACCCGCTGGGATTGTGATGAAAGAAGTAAAAGCTGAAATGAAATAAATAATTTTCCCTGCTATTATTCTGACATTCTGACATTTTTTAAATGAAGTGGTGATCCTAACTGACCTAAGACAGGGAATTTTTACTCTGATTAAATGTCAGGGATCCTGAAAAACTGAGTTTAAATGTATTTGGCTAAGGTGTATGTAAACTTCCGACTTCAACTGTATCTGAGAGATATACGAAAGATCAGGAAACATTTGTTTTAATTTTCTACATGTATTTAACACCTTATTTTTGGCACTTAAACAGTCTCCATATATAGAGTGTTCAGACCTTTTCCCACATTTTGTTACGTTACAGCCTTATTCTGAAATGGATTAAAAACAATAAATAAATTGTGTCGATCTACACACAATACCCCATAATGACAAAGCGTAAACAGGTTTTTAGAAATGTTTACAAATTTATTGTGACACACCCCATGTATAGAAACCCTATCTCTTGCTTAAACTGACAGGGATTTTTTGTATTGTTATTCGATTTCGGACATCAACTCTAGAAACTAAATAATTTAGACCTAACCCATCTTTTCTAAGTATGTTAACTTGAACCTGTTTGCAGTCCACATTTGTTCAAAGTAATTGCATGGCTTCTATATTGAAATAATACATAGCATTCGCACTGATATAGGGGCTAGGCCTACTGAGTTTTAGACACATCTAATCTTTCCAAAGTAACTGGACAAAGATCCAATATAAAGAAAAGGGGAGAATGTCCACTCACCCTTATACTTCTCCCAGATATAATGCTTTATACACACACTGAACAAAAATATAAATGCAACATGCAACAATTTCAAAGATTTTACTGAGTTACAGTTCATATAAAGAAATCAGTGAATTGAATTAAATTCCTTCGGCCCTAATCTATGGATTTCACATGACTGGGAATACAGATATGCATCTGTTGGTCACAGATACTTTTAAAAATGTTTTAGGGGCGTGGATCAGAAAATCAGTCAGTATCTGGTGTTACCACCATTTGCCTGACACATCTCCTTCGCATAGAGTGTTATCCCACTCCTCTTCAATGATTGTGCGGAGTTGCTGGATATTGGCGGGCACTGAAACACGCTGTTGTACACGTCGATCCAGAGCATCCCAAACGCGCTCAATGGGTGACATGTCTCGTGAGTATGCAGGTCATTGAAGAACTGGGCCATTTTCAGCTTCCAGGAATTGTGTACAGATCCTTGCGACATGGGACCCTGCATTATCATGCTGAAACATGAGGTGATGGCGGAGGATGAATGGCACGACAATGAGCCTCAGGATCTCGTCATGGTATCTCTGTGCATTCAAATTGCCATAGATAAAATGCAATTGTGGTCGTTGTCTGTAGCTTATGCCTGCCCATACTATATCCCCACCGGCATCATGGGGCACTCTGTTCAATGTTGACATCATCAAACCACTCGCCCACACGACGCCATACACACTGTCTGCCATCTGCACGGTACAGTTGAAACCGGGATTCATCTGTAAAGAGCACACTTCTCCAGTGTGCCCAACGAATTTGGTTACGAGGACGACGAGCCAAAATGTTTCATTTGTGCAAACCCACAGTTTCATCAGCTGTCCGGGTGGCTGGTCTCAGACGATCCTGCAGGTGAAGAAGCCGGATGTGGGGGTCCTGGGCTGGCGTGGTTACATGTGGTCTGCGGTTGCCAAAAAAAAACAAAAAAACAAAAAAAACGTTGGATGCAAATTATGGTAGAGAAATTAACATTCAATTCTCTGGTGAACATTCCTGCAGTCAGCATGCCAATTGCACGCTCCCTCAAACATCTGTGGCGTTACGTTGTGTGACAAAAGTGCACATTTTAGATTGAGCTTTTATTGTCCCCAGCACAAGGTTCACCTTGTGTAATGATCATGGAGATCATGGTGTTTAATCAGCTTCTTGATATTCCAGACCTATCAGGTGGATGGATTATCTTGTCAAATGAGATAATTGTGAACAAAATTTGAGAGAAATAAGCTTTTTTTTGCATATGGAAGATTTCTGGGAACTTTTATTTCAGCTCATGAAACATGGGACCAAAACATGACATGTTGAGTTTATATTTCTGTTTGTATACAGTACATATTGGAACCATCTTGCAGATCACATTCACACTTCTTACCATAAGACTAGGACAGTGAAACATTCTAATAAGTTTGTTTTTAATAAAATTAAACAAAAAAAACAAGCAATCTGTTAGTTTTTTGTTAACAACAATAAATACATGTCAAATGTAATAATATCATAAAATCGCCAGGGTAAAAAAAAAGACACGAGGCATTGCTGTTGAACCAGCTTTTGTTATAGTAGGCCGAGGGTAAGTAAGGGTAACCTACGTGGGCTTGGGTTGATTTTCTTTTAACAGAAAAACAAACTACTGTTACAGGAAATAACTTCTAAATATGAGGTTTGCCGGTATTCACCGAGGTTCTTATCTCTTGTTTCATGATAGGTATGGACACGTAGTCTACATCACGGAGGGGGTTTTACGCATGTCCAAAGCATGGCTAACAACAATGTAGGCCTGCCTACAATACATAGATAAAAAAGGGAACGTCAGCTCACTGTTTTGCTCCTCTCAAACTTTAGATTTGAACAAAGCTTAAGATTAAAGATGAAGATTTCTTTCCAAGCGGCCTCACAAGCCAAACACTTTGTCAACGGTCTTGACTAGCCTACTTGATTACATTGAGCAGGGTGAAAGGAAAACAGCCTTCATAAAGAGGAGGGAAGTGATGCTTGGTTTTTAATATGTTTATAAATATGAAGTATACAGGCACCAAAAGCATACCTTGTTCCATGTGCATCTGAGCAAAATCGTACGGATGTTAAACTGGTAAATTGCCGAACTTTGTGTGAGGGTTGTAAAATGCCATGTGCGCCAGTTTTTATGTGCGTTTGACACTATCGCCACCTTAAAATAGAGCCCTCAGTGTCAGAAATATGCAAAAATAGAGAAAATTAGGAAGTGAGCAAATACTCTTTCACGGCACTGTTTATCAGTGCATTGGAACAACCTAACCATTACGAAACGTATATATTCGATCAGATAAGTCTCACGTAGCAAATTAGCAATAAAACATTTTGTAGCCCAAATTCAACATGTTGTCATTCACCTCCATTAAAAAAATCCTCATTTTGCAGGGCTTATTATCGTGGACCTATTTTTTTGTAAAACCTCTCGCTTTGCCTATTTCTCTCTGGCCTCGGCTTATAACTGTGTACTAAAACCTTGAATGACTGTATAGGCCATGCCATGACTGACCATGTGCTTGAAAAATGCTAATTTATTTGAGCGACTCAAGGATTTTATCAAAACCAAACACAAGTTTTTATTGAAACATTTTCAAACAGTACTGATGTCAAACAAAACATGTTTTTTTTCATATGCTAAACTTAATGAAAGTAAATTTCTCCAAAACAATGTAACCAGGTTTTTCCAAAGTGGTTCATGGCAATAATGATCATTAGAATCACTAAAATATATCTGTTATATTGAAGTCCATCTGGCTATAGTATTGTACATATACTGAAACTCAACGGTTGTTCACCAACCAAGACATTTTAGAAAACACAAGATATCTTCTCAAAACAGAACAAAATTAAAACACAGCCATTATAAAGTTGAACTGTACATTGGTTTGCAGTAATGAAGGCTAGTGTGTCTGTACCATTCCCTGACTTTACACGCAATGTGTATTCAGCTCTTTTCTCTCAGATGGAGTTTTACCAACATCCATCCTCTCTGATTATACATACAGTGTCTTCGGAAAGTATTCAGACCCCTTGACTTTTTCCACATTTGACTACGTTACAGCCTTATTCTAAAATATATATATATTTAAAGATTCCTCAGCAATCTACACACAATACCCCATAATAACAAAAAGAAAAAACGTATTTAGAAATGTTTACAAATGTAACAAAAACAAAAACAGAAATACCTTATTTACTTAAGAATTCAGACCCTTTGCTATGAGACTCGAAATTGAGCTCAGCTGCATCCTGATTCCATTGATCATCCTTGAGATGTTTCTACAATTTGATTGGGGGCTCTGAGACAGGATTGTATTGAGGCCACGATCTGGGGAAGGGTACCAACAACATTTCTGTTGCATTGAAGATCGCCTAGAACACAGTGGCCTCTATCATTCATAAATGGAAGAAGTTTGGAACCACCAAGACTCTTCCAAGAGCTGGCCGCCCGGCCAAACTGAGCAATTGGGGGAGAAGGGCCTTGGTCAGGGAGGTGACCAAGAACCCGTTGGTCACTGACAAAGCTCAAGAGTTCCTCTGTGGAGATTCTTTCAGAAGGACAACCATCTTTGCAGCACTCCACCAATCAGACCTTTATGGTAGAGTGGCCAGACAGAAGCCACTCCTGAGTAAATAAACACATGACAGCCCGCATGGAGTTTGCCAAAAGGCACCTAAAGACTCTCAGACCATGAGAAACGAGATTCTCTGTCCTGATGAAACCAAGACTGAACTCTTTGGCCTGAATGCCAAGCGTCAAGTTTGGAGGAAACCTGGCACCATCCCTACGGGGTAGAATGTTGGTGGCAGCATCATTCTGTGGAGATGTTTTTCAGTGGCAGGGACTGGGAGACTAGTCAGGATCGAGGGGAAGATGGACGGAGAAAAGTACTGAGAGATCTTTGATGAAAACCTGCTTCAGAGAGCTCAGGACCTCCAACTGGGACGATGGACCACCTTCCAACAGGACAATGACCCTAAGCACACAGCCAAGGCAACCCAGGAGTCTCTGAATGTCCTTGAGTGAACCAGTCTGAACCCGGAGTTGAACTTGATTGAACATCTCTGGAAAGACCTAAAAATAGCTGTGCAGCAATGTTCCCCATCCAACCTGACAGAGCTTGAGAGGATCTCAATAAACACTACCGGTCAAAAGTTTAAGAACACCTACTCATTCAAGGGTTTTTCTTTATTTTTTAAATATTTTCTACATTGTAGAATAATAGTGAAGACATCAAAACTATGAAATAACACATATGGAATCATGTAGTAACCAAAAAGTGTTAACAAATCAAAATATATTTTATATTTGAGATTCTTCAAAGTAACCACCCTTGATGACAGCTTTGCACACTCTTGGAATTCTCTCAACCAGCTTCACCTGGAATGCTTTTCCAACAGTCCTGAAGGAGTTCCCACATATGCTGAGCACTTGTTGGCTGCTTTTCCTTCACTCTGTGGTCCGATTCATCCCAAACCATCTCAATTTGGTTGAGGTAGGGGGATTGTGCAGGCCAGGCCATCGAATGCATCACTCTCACATGCGGAGATCATCCGTTCACCTACACCGCGTCTCACAAAACCATGGCTGTTGGAACCAAAAATTCCAATTTGGACTCCAGACCAAAGGACAATTTGCCACCCGTTGTCGCCAGTCAGCCAGGGGCCGCCAGTGCCGCCAGTCAGCCAGGGGCCGCCAGTGTCGCCAGTCAGCCAGACTCTTCCAGATCTGCCAGTCAACCAGACTCTTCCAGATCTGCCAGTCAACCAGACCCTTCCAGATCTGCCAGTCAACCAGACCCTTCCAGATCTGCCAGTCAACCAGACTCTTCCAGATCTGCCAGTCAACCAGACTCTTCCAGGGGGGTACTGTCACACCCTGACCATAGTTTGCTTTGTATGTTTCTATGTTTTGGTTGGTCAGGGTGTGAGCTGGGTGGGCATTCAATGTTACATGTCTAGTTTGTCTAGTTCTATGTTTGGCCTGATATGGTTCTCAATCAGAGGCAGGTGTTCGTCATTGTCTCTGATTGGGAACCATATTTAGGTAGCCTGTTTGGTGTTGGGTTTTGTGGGTGATTGTCCTTAGTGTCTTGATGTCCTTGTTCTGTTGCTGTGTTACTTTGCACCAGTATTAGGCTGTTTCGGTTTTCGTGTTGCGTTTATTTGTTTTTGTATTTGATCGTGTTTACTTTGTCCTATTAAACATGGATCGCAATAGCCACGCCGCATTTTGGTCTGACTCTCCTTCCCATACAGAAAACCGTGACACCGGTTGCTCATGTTTTTTTAGTAGTGGTTTCTTTGCAGTAATTTGACCATGAAGGCCTGAAGGCCTGATTCACACAGTCTCCTCTGAACAGTTGATGTTGAGATGTGTCTGTTACTTGAACTCTGAAATATTTATTTGGGCTGCGATTTCTGAGGCTGGTAACTCTAATGAATTTTTCCTCTGCAGCAGAGTTAATTCTGGGTCTTCCATTCATGTGTCGGTTCTTATGAGATCCAGTTTCATCATAGTGCTTGATGGTGTTTGCGACTGCACTTGAAGAAACTTTCCAATTTTGTGAAATTTTCCAGATTGACTGACCTTCATGTCTTAAAGTAATGATGGACTGTCGTTTCTCATCGCTGATTTGAGCTGTTCTTGTCATAATATGGACTTGGTCTTTTATCAAATAGGGCCATCTTCTGTATACCCCCCTACCTTGTCACAGCACAACTGATTGTCTCAAACACATTAAGAAGGAAAATATTCCACATGTACTACATGATTCCATATGTGCTATTTCATAGTTTTGATGTCTTCACTATTATTTTTGACCGGTAGTGTAGGTGTGCCAGGATGGTAGAATAATACCCAAGAAGACTCACGGCTGTAATCGCTGCCAAAGGTGCCTCAACTAAGTACTGAGTAAAGGGTCTGAATACTTATGTCAATGTGATATTTCAGTTTATTATTTTTGATAAATTAGAAACCATACAAAAAAAATGTTTATGCTTTGTGTAGATTGATGAGGGAAAAAACAATTAAATCCATTTTTAGAGTCAGGCTGTAACGTAACAAAATGTGGAAAAAGCCAAAGTGTCTGAATACTTTCCGAAGGCACTGTAGGCCCTCCTTCCTTGAAGTTATCGCTGATCTGATATGATACGATTGGTGAAATCAATGTAGTGGACTTCTTGCTCACCTATCAAATAACATTAGATTTGTGCTTACCTCAAGGAAGGGAAGGAGGAAGAATGTATTATTAGAGTATTCGAACAGGGCCATAGACAGCTGCTGCATGTTGGACAGGCGAAGAGCGAGAGACACAGACAAAACAGACAAAGTACTGTTCTCTACAAGCAGTTACACATTGTCCACCATAGTACGAATAAGGGACGTTTTGCATTTCTGTCCCCTTTAGTTCCTTTTTTAATCCCCAAAATGGCGCTCACTCTCTTGTCCAACGTTGCCCCGGAAGTCCAGCCTAGTTAGCAGCACTGTTCGGCCTCAATGAAGCCCTCCTTATCGTGACCCCCAAGCTCCACCTCAGCATAGGTGGAGTGACAGCTCTGGTTGTGGAACTTCATAGATGGCCAGTAGTTATTGGTGTGTCGCTGTGAACGACAGACATTTGACCCAACCAGGATTAGTCAAGTCCATGAGTACAGTACAGCCCTAGACCAAGGTTGTGTTCAGTAGGGAACAACCATTTTGAAACGGGGAGGTTCTACCTGAACGTGTCCAATAAAAACAGCAGATTTTTGTTTCCGGCCCCAGTGTGCCGTACTGAACACCACCCAGCACATCTGGCCCTCAAGGGCCGAAATCCTGCTACCTATCATTTCTTCGTGGCATTTAATGAATATTTTCATGCAGTTGATCATAGCTTAAATTGAGTCATGCATCCCTGCTCTAGACATTTATATATAATAACAGAGCATTCAAGTGGAATTTATCTAATTCTGTAAGGGCCTGCTCTCAGTCTCACCTGCATGAGGTAGAATGGAGGAGCAACAGTGGGGTGTGTGTTGATATAGTAGACAGCCAAAAGGGTCAAGGCTACCAGCAGAATGAGGGCTGCCACCACACCTGCAATAATCGCAGTGTGCTCTGTCCGTTCCTGGTGCGGAGGACCCGTTTGCAAGTCTGAGAGAAAAGGAAAGTGAGGTAATGCCAATGATTCTAAATCCTTGGAATGACTGTGAATAAGAATTGCTAATGTCAAATGAAATTAGCACTAGTCTAACCTGCTACGCTTCATAAAATGGCTAATGGAGAAGGCAAGGTGCCCACGACAGGATACATACAGTACAGACAAACAGTTAGCCAGCTTCACTTGCACATTAGCGACAGTTATAGGACAGAAACACATCACAAAGACAGAAAAACAAAAGATTTACAGTACAACACTAGGAACTCCAGCAGTATTCCAGTTTGCCTGGACTTTTGGTGATAATAAAGGCTTGGAACAGCCAGGATATTGTCTTTCAGGAGGTAGCACACTGAAATGTATATTATATTCATAGTTGCATCAGGATCTTTTTTTTCTACATTTTTTTAACTGAGTTCATCCTCTCAGTGGCTCAGTCTAGTCTACGGTCAGTGCTTCCGGGTAAGGATAACATTACTCACAACCAGGCAGCCTCACTGACCAATGCAAAACACCCACGTAGCCAACCAACTACAAGCCAACTCACCACCACCATTGTAGCGAATGAAAAGTTTGGTGTCATCTGTGGACAAAAAGAGAGTATTGTTGTACAGACACATGAGATGGGAAGAGACAGACGGACATAGAGAAACAAATAGACAGACTGACAGACAGAACCTAGACAACAGAATGCAAGCACAGAAAGCATGGATTGGCATCTCACTATATTTATCAATCTTTCGAGGTTGGATTTGGGTTGCAGCTACATAGCAAAACTTGAAATGTCTCCTTATAATTATACTATGGTATCTTTAAAAACATAGGGAGAAAAACGTTTAAATCTGGAAATTGTTAAATGTCTCGAACCTGGCAACATTGATTTCCTATGTCGACATTGGACTGGACCATTTATTTGGGTTGGACCATACTATCTTTAATAAGCTAATCGGGGTGTGCTGATTTGGTATGTGAATGGCCAGCAACCCTGGGCACCACTATAACTCAGACCCAGCAGACGGGTGGTGCTTCCGGCCCCCAACTCACCCTCGGTGACGGGGATTTCTGAGAGCACTGCAGGGGAGGACGTGGGCTCTGGGGCTGAGTGGTTGAAGGACCCCATGGAACCCTCAGGGCCACCCTGAGTGTAGTCCTCACAAGTGGCCTCTTTTGCCTGAAAGAAAGTTACAAAATAATATTGCCGGGAGAGGGGGAGTAACGGTTGTTCGATGTAATTTGTCGATGTAATTTCTGATTTTTCGGCCCAACGATCTAATACCATCTCACCTCTTCAGGACAGTTGTAGTCGAGCCACTCCTGTCTGTGACGATCAATTCCATCGGAGCATCTGAAATACAAGTGGAGAGGACCGTGAGAGAGGACAATTATGCAGTATAATTCACAAATACTACACAAATAAACCATTTTTACGTCTCATGTTAGTCCTTCTGACATGACATTAAGTCTAACACTCACATGTATGCATACACATGCAAGATTATGCAAACTTGCGCACACACACACACACACACACACACACACACACACACACCTCACCTTTGCAGTGTGTTGCACCAACCACAGCCATTTGTCAGGTTGGATATGAGACAGAGTTCACAGGTGGTGTGTTGGAGACATGCTGGAAAAATAAGTCAAATGATCCACTACAACTTTTACAGGCTTGTATTCAGTGGGGGGAAAGCGTGAAACTGCCATCATGATGTCACAAGTTTGGCTGAGTAGGGGTCTGTGAGCACAATGCATACTTACTGGGCAATGGTGTGAATTCAAAGGCAGAGTGATTGTTGATCTTAGTGGTGTCAATCTCTACTCTATGGTACTCATAGATGGTCCGCCGTCTTGCATCTATAGAGAGGAAATCAAGTAGAAGTCGGGCCAGTATTCTTGACCTTGTGACATTCACACACAAATAATATGACGGTACATCTAAAACTGGTCTGGGTACAGTAGAGAGGGAAGGATATCGGATGGCAGGTGTGAGTGTAGTCTTGTTGTGACTGACCTGAGGACTGTGGAGAGGGGAGGAGGGCCATGAACGCATCAGACAGGCCCACCTTCACTGGGTGTTCAGTGGAGTTGATCTTCTCTACTGGCAAAGGAACCTAAAGGAGTAGGAGAAGGAGGGAATCAAAGACTGGAGAGTTGGCTTTTGCGTTTTTACACACAAGTTGACTTTGAGAGACTGGTTGAGGTATTCCCATTTTGAGCTAGGGTGCGCCTACAGTGATCAATAACATGTTCGAAAATCCTAACCTGTTGTTGTGAGCGTTCCACATCTCCGAGTGAGTATTATTTTATATCTATAAAATGAGGCCAGCTATCTATGGCTGCAGCTAGCTTTTCTGCCACACTGTGCCCATCTCTTTCAGTGTTTGCATAAGAGGATAACTTAAACAAGGCCATACACATTTTATTAACGGTTTAACAGACTTCACATTTTTTTTAAGTGAGGTGAGCAAGCGAGAAAACAAAATACAAAATAAAGTTGAACCCATTGTACAAAATACCAAACAACCTCAGTACAACACCTAGTGTTCACGCCAAGCGACCTCACAAAAACATTGTATAACAGTCACAGAGACCAGGGTTTGAGTCCCAGTCAGGGTACCCCTGCATTGGTGTCAGGTGTTGGATAGCACCTTTGAAAGCATGGCTGAATCTCAAACCGAACACTTAGCTATTAAGCCCTTCTTTGAGTGGCCACTAGCTAATGTGTTCGACAGTTAACACTCGAGTCTGCAAGTGTTTTGGCCAACATGAACATTGAGACGATGCGCACTCAACGTCCCAACTGCCACTTATCAATATTCCAAAATTCCGAAATCCATTCATGAGCATTCTCCCGCGACCTGTCTTGTAGCATATATACAGTATACAGTACCTTACAAAAGTATTCAGACCCCTTGGATTTCCTCACATTTTATTGTGTTACAACGTGGGATTAAAATTGATGTAATTGTCTTTTTTTGTCAACAATCTACTCAAAATACTCTGTAATGTCAAAGTTAAAGACGTTTTGTCATTGCATAAGTATTAAGTAAAATGTTTCTTAACGAATCACATAATAAGTTAGATAATAGGGGTTGACATGATTTTTGAATGACTAACCCTTCTTCTGTCCCCCATACATACAACATCTGTAAGGTCCCTCAGTCACGTATTGCATTTAGCTCAGATTCAACTACAAAGACCAGGGAACTTTCGAAAGCCTCAAATAAGTGATTGGTAGACGGGTAACAATAACAAATCAGACATTGAATATATCTTTAAGCATACAGTGGGGAGAACAAGTATTTGATACACTGCCGATTTTGCAGGTTTTCCTACTTACAAAGCATGTAGAGGTCTGTATTTTTTTTAATCATAGGTACACTTCAACTGTGAGAGATGGAATCTAAAACAAAAATCCAGAAAATCACATTGTATGATTTTTTAATTAATTTGCATTTTATTGCATTTGATACATCAGAAAAGCAGAACTTAATATTTGGTACAGAAACCTTTGTTTGCAATTACAGATATCATACATTTCCTGTAGTTCTTGACCAGGTTTGCACACACTGCAGCAGGGATTTTGGCCCACTCCTCCATACAGACCTTCTCCAGATCCTTCAAGTTTCGGGGCTGTCGCTGGGCAAGACGGACTTTCAGCTCCCTCCAAAGATTTTCTATTGGGTTCAGGTCTGGAGACTGGCTAGGCCACTCCAGGACCTTGAGATGCTTCTTACGGAGCCACTCCTTAGTTGCCTTGGCTGTGTGTTTCGGGTCGTTGTCATGCTGGAAGACCCAGCCACGACCCATCTTCAATGCTCTTACTGAGGCAAGGAGGTTGTTGGCCAAGATCTTGCGGTACATGGCCCCATCCATCCTCCCCTCAATACGGTGCAGTCGTCCTGTCCCCTTTGCAGAAAAGCATCCCCAAAGAATGATGTTTCCACCTCCATGCTTCACAGTTGGGATGGTGTTCTTGGGGTTGTACTCATCTTTCTTCTTCCTCCAAACACGACAAGTGGAGTTTAGACCATAAAACTATATATTTTTCTCATCAGACCACATGACCTTCTCCCATTCCTCCTCTGGATCATCCAGATGGTCATTGGCAAACTTCAGACGGGCCTGGAGATGCACTGGCTTGAGCAGGGAGACCTTGCGTGCGCTGCAGGATTTGAATCCATGACGGCGTAGTGTGTTGCTAATGGTTTTCTTTGAGACTGTGGTCCCAGCTCTCTTCAGGTCATTGACCAGGTCCTGCCGTGTAGTTCTGGGCTGATCCCTCACCTTCCTCATGATCATTGATGCCCCACGAGGTGAGATGTTGCATGGAGCCCCAGACCGAGGGTGATTGACCATCATCTTGAACTTCTTCCATGTTCTAATAATTGCGCCAAGAATTGTTGCCTTCTCACCAAGCTGCTTGCCTATTGTCCTGTAGCCCATCCCAGCCTTGTGCAGGTCTACAATTGTATCCCTGATGTCCTTACACAGCTCTCTGGTCTTGGCCATTGTGGAGAGGTTGGAGTCTGTTTGATTGAGTATGTGGACAGGTGTCTTTTATACAGGTAACGAGTTCAAACAGGTGAAGTTAATACAGGTAATGAGTGGAGAACAGGAGGGCTTCTTAAAGAAAAACTAACAGGTCTGTGAGAGCCGGAATTCTTAATGGTTGGTAGGTGATCAAATAATTGTGTCATGCAATAAAATGCAAATTAATTACTTAAAAATCATACAATGTGATGTTCTGGATTTTTGTTTTAGATTCTGTCTCTCACAGTTGAAGTGTACCTATGACAAAAATTACAGACCTCTACATGCTTTGTAAGTAGGAAAACCTGCAAAATCGGCAGTGTATCAAATACTTATTCTTCCCACTGTAGCATGGTCATATGCTGTGGATTATGTATTAATCCACCAGACACATCAAAGATACAGTCGTCCTTCTGATCTGAGCTGCAGGATAAGTATGAAACTGCTCAGGAATGTTACCACGAGGCCATTGTTGATTTGAAAACATTTACAGAGTTCGATGGCTGTGATGAGAGGATAGATCAACAACATTGTAGTGACTCCATAATAATGACTTAAATGACAGAGTAAAAATAAGAATACAAATATTCTAAAACATGCATCGTGGATGCCCCTCAAACTCAACTCTGGACCTAGAAGCCAGTTCCACTGCTTTTTTTCATTACATTTCCCCCTCTAATCAGGGACTGATTTAAACCAGGAACACCAGGTGTGTGCAATTAGTTATCTGGTAGAACAGAAACCAGCTGGTAGAACAGAAACCGTCTCTGGACCTCTTAGGGTAAAAGTTGAATACCCCTGGTGTTTGCAACAAGACAGTAAAGTAATACTGCAAAATAAATGAAATGCAAAGCCTTATATTTGAGGCAAATCCAACACTCTACATCACTGAGTAACTGCCTACATATTTTCAAGCATGGTGTTGGCTGCATCATGGTATAGGTATGCTTGACATTGGCAAATACTGGGGAGTTTTTTCAGGATAAAAACCAACAGGATGGAGCTAAGAAGCAAAAGCAGAATCCTAGTAGAAAAGATGCTTCAGTCAAATAAAATAATAATGCACAAACAAAATAAAATCGTATTTGTCACGTGCTTCATAAACAACAGGTGTCGACTAACAGTGAAATACTTACTGACGGGCCCTTCCCAACAATGCAGAGAGAAAGAAAATAGATCAATAATAGAAAAGTTAAACAATAATAATAAAAGTAATAATAAATACACGAGTAACGATAAATAAGATATATATTTACGAGGTACACACACTGAGTCGGTGTGCAGGGGTACGAGGTAAATGAGGTAGATATGTACATCAGGGAGTTCCAAAAGGTTTTGAGACAGTGACACATTTTTGTTTTTTTTTGCCTCTGCACTCCAGCACTTTGGATTTGAAATGATACACTTCTAAAATGATACAATACATTATTTACCATTTCTTTTGGGAACAAAATCATGTGAAACCCAACCAAAACATACAACAAATGAATCCAACAAGTTTTTAGAGTCACAAGCTTGATGTAATCACTGTGTGCTATGAATATGAGACCAAATACCAAACTTTTGACTACTTTACTACACATATAAATGAATTCCTCCCAATACTTTTGGTCCCCTAAAATGGAGGCACTATGTACAGAAAGTGCTGTAATTTCTAAAGGATTCACTCGATATGGATGAAAATACCCTCAAAATAAATCTAACCGTCTGCCCTTTAACCTCGGTCATTGTATCAAAGTGCTGGAGTACAGAGCGGAAACAAAACGTGTCACTGTTCGAATACTTTTGGAGCTCACTGTAACTAGGGATAAAGTGACAGATAATAAACAGTAGCAGCAGATTGTGTCGAAAATTGACAGATAATAAACGGTCAATGCAGATTGTACGGGTAACTATTTGGTTAACTATGTAACTAACTGGCTTGGGGATAGAAGCTGTTAAGGGTCCTGTTGGTTCCAGACTTGGTGCATCGGTACCACTTGCCTGCGTAACCCTCTATGACTTGGGTGGCTGGAGTCTTTGACAATTTTTTAGGGCCTTCATCTGACACCACCTAGTATAGAGTTCCTGGATGGCCCTCCTACCCTCTGTTACACCTTGCAGTTGGATGCCAAGCAGTTGCTATACCAAGCGGTGATGCAGCCAGTGATGCAGCCAGATGCTTTCAATGGTGCATCTATATAACTTTTTGAGGATCTGAGAGCCCATGCCAAATATTTTCAGCCTCCTGAGGAGGACGAGGCATTGTCGTGCCCTCTTCATGACTGTGTTGGTGTGTGGGAACCATGATAGATCCTTAGTGATGTGGACACAGAGGAACTTGAAGCTGTCGACCAGCTCCACTAGAGCCCGATCGATGTGGATCGGGGCGTGCTCGGCCCTCTGTTTCCTGTAGTCCACGATCAGCTTCTTTGTCTTGCTGACATTGAGGGAGAGGTTGTTGTCCTGACACCACACTGGCAGGTCTCTGACCTCTCATCTTTGTCGGTCATCAGGCCAACCACCGTCGTGTCGTCGGTGAACTTCATGATGCCGTTGGAGTCGTGCACGGCCATGCAGTCATGGGGGAACAGGGAGTACAGCAGGGGACTAAGTACACACCCCTGAGGGGCCCAAGTACGCACCCCTGAGGAGCCCCTGTGTTGAGGGTCAGTGTGACGGATGTGTTGTTGCCTACCCTCACCACTTGGGGATGGCCGGTCAGGAAGTTTTATTTTTATTTAACCTTTATTTAACTGGGCAAGTCAGTTAAGAACACATTCTTACTTACAATGGCGGCCTACTAAAAGTACAGGAAACAGTTGCAGAGGGAGTTGTTCAGTCCCAGGGTCCTTAGTTTGGTGACAAGCTGGCACTATGGTGTTGAATTCTGAACTGTAGTCAATGAACAGCATTCTCAGATAGGTGTTCCTCTTGCGCAGTTGAGAAAGGGCAGTGTGGAGTGCAATAGAGATTGTGGCATCTGTGGATCTTTTGGGGAGGTATACGAATTGTAATGGGTCATGGGTGTCTGGGATTATGGTGTTAACGTAAGCCATGACCAGCCTTTCAAAGCATTTCATGGCTACAGGTGTGAGTGCTATGGGGAGATAGTCATTTAGACAGGTTACCATGGCGTTCTTGGGCCCAGGGACTATGGTGGTCTGCTTGAAACATGTAGGTATTACAGACGGGGTCAGGAAGAGCTTGAAAAGCCACTTGCCTGCTGGTCAGTGCATGCTCTGAGTACGCATCCTGGTAATCCGTCTGGCCCTGTGGCTTTGTGAATGTTAACCTGTTTAAAGGTCTTACGTCAGCTGCGGAGAGCACTGGTAGAAGAATTCACCTTTCATCAGGACAATATTTTTCAATACAAAGCCAAATCTACACGAGTTGCTTACCAAGAAGACAGTGAATGTTCCTGAGTGACCAAGTTACAGATCTGCTTGACAATATATGGCAAGACTTGAAAATGGCTGTCTAGCCATGATCCCCAACATCTTGACAGAGCTTGAAGAATTATGAAAATAATAATGGGATAATATTACACAATCCAAGTGTGTAAAGTTCTTAGAGACTTAACCAAGAAGATCCACTGAACTGAAAACGCCTCCAAAAGAGTTTCTAACATGTATTGACTCAAGGAGCGGAATCTTATGCAACAACTATATTTTAGTTATTTCATTTCTATTAAAACATTTTTTTAAAGATATTCTTCCACTGACATTACAGAGTATTATCTGTAAATTGTTGACAAAAAATACAATTAAATCAATTTTAATCCTACTTTGTAACACAAAATGTGAAGAAATCCAAGGGGTATGAATACTTTTGCAAGGCACTATACATTATAAATGATGCATTATACATTATAAATGACAGGGAGAAAGTTGTAAAAACAAAACGACATCTCTACCTCTGCCAAAAAATATCTGTAGCTCGAATCATTTGGTCACTTGTCAGTACACTTGTAAAAAATATTATATAAAACACCTTTATATAAAGTACATATGTACAACAGCTAGTAATATCTATACCACAATGAAGTTGTGAACATACAAGGCATTCTATATTATACTACAACATCAGTTTAACTAAATGTGGATATGTGTTGGTTGAATGTTTCAGGCAGGTTCCAGAATGTTCTTCAGCTGGTGAACCTCTTTTTGTGTTGGGTAATGGCAGCTGGTTTAGCAGGCTTAGGCAATGTTTTTCACCACCCACGGCTTCGACCTCTCGCAGAAGATTTAAATGTACTGTCAGTCTCCTGGAAAGACATGAAGACTAATCATGAGGATGTGTAACCATACAATACAATAGGTTAATTTGTAAACAAAATGGGAACAGTAGACGGGGTGGGGGGGGTGTTTTGTTACACATACCCGGGGATGGGAAATGGGATGTCAGCAAAGATGTGAAAAGTTTGAGTTGGCTTGACTTGTACACAGTCTTGTCGTGTATTGTTGTGTATGAGCACCTACAGTTGTGCTGTTGAGTAGACAAGCACTGCCAACGATAGAGTGAGTAGGCTTGAAAAGTATACTAACAGCCCCTCTCCCCAATGAACTGACTGCAAGGGTGTGAAAAGTTTGAGGAGCACTATTGTAAACAGTTTAGTGTATTGGTGATTTAAATACCTTTGGCTGTCCTGGCTTGTTTCAAAGTCAGATGACCTTGAGCTTGACCTTATTCCAGGCTGAAAGCTTTCATCCAATGGGTCTACAGGCTCTGTACAACTAAAGCTAGGGTCAAGGCCATCATCATCATCATCAGCAGCAGCAGCAGGATTAGTCTGTAGGACACACAGTAGTCAGTGATTAGCCAACATTTTACTACTTTATCCCCATCAATACAAATTCAAAAGATGATGCATATTAACCTTCACACACAATACCCAACCCTCAACAGTATATTGATTTGCTCCTCATGGAGCCATGGAAAGATTTAATAGATTTTAGTAAGATTTCAGAAGGTGATTTACACTAATTGCTGGTGCTGAGCTTAATGTTGATGCCGCTGCAGATGTTGATGGGATCAGACTTTAAATGGAACCCATAACGTTAGTCATATTCGCCTCTGTGGAAGTTAGTTAGCTGGCTAGCTAACGTAAGCTAACGAAGCTAAGGTTAGCTTGCAAAGCTACAAATCACACCACCAGATAGTCAAGCCAGTGTATTTTGAATGCTAGCTAGCTAGTTTTTAGTTTAGGTAAACAAACGTAGTTAGCTAGATAGTTAGCTAGGTAACATTAGCTACGTTACCTCAGCTTGACTTATTTTCTTCTGTGCTGATGTTGGCTGACCGGAGGCCTTCCTCTTTGAAGTGATGGGGAAAGTCGATGGAATAGCATCACTTTTCAACGACATATGCAACCCCATCGGTTGAGACTTCAGTTCCGTTTTGAAATCCTCTTGCTGAAAGTGCTGGCTACAAACACAGACATTTAGATTTTTCTCACAACAATTGGATACACCTCCTCAGGGCAGTACTATGTCCTGAAATCACTATGAATTCTGGATATTGTGGTTGGCTTACAACCAGGAAAATTAGCTGGCCCGTTTCTACCAGTGATATGCAGCAACTTCATCTTAAGGTAGCTAGGTGAGACAACCACATATCACAGTCATGGTAAGTACAATTTTTTTCCTCAATTCATTCAAGTGCAAGAGACTGTTGCGTTTAGCCAGCATTGTGTCTGTAGTGGTCTATAGTGAGGAACTATAGTGGAGAATTATAACGGCCTTCTATGCCCTCAGAGAAGGCCCAAGGATTGATAAAGTAATTTTACCTCCTTTTTCTCGTCATATCCAATTGGTAGTTACGATCTTGTCTCATAGCTGCAACTCCCCAACGGGCTCCGGAGAGGCGAAGGTTGAGTCATGCGTTCTCCGAAAACATGACCCAACAAGCCATGCTGCTTCTTAACACCTGCTTGCTTAACCCAGAAACGAGCAACACCAATGTGTCGGAGGAAACACCATTCAACTGACGACTGAAGTAAGCAGGCCCGGCCCACCACAAGGAGTCGCAGGAAAGGAAAGCCCCCCGGCCAAATCCTCCCTAACCCGTCTGTGTGCCGCCCTATGGGACTCCCGGTCACGGCCAGTTGTGACACCGCCTGAGATCGAACGCCAGTCTGTAGTGATGTCTCAGCACTGCGATGCAGTGCCTTAGACCACTGCGCCACTCGGGAGGCCCTTCAATGGTATTTGTTTTGGTGGTCTCTTGGGAGATAAATATAGCTATCTAGATGAGCAATTGGCTAGGCCTTCAGAAACTAGCCAGAAGCCCTCTGCCATTTAATTGTATTAGAGCAGAATTGTGGAGTGGCAATGGAATCAACCAATCATGAGACAGCTTATAGGGAGGAGGTCAGAGACCTGAGCATGCGGTGTAAGGACAACAACCTCTCCTTCAACGTGATCAAGACAAAGGAGATGATTGTGGACTACAGGAAAAGGAGAAACGAGCACACCCCCATTCTCATTGACGGGGCTGTAGTGGAGCAGGTTCTTGGCGTCAATCACCAACAAACTAACATGGTCCAAGCACACCAAGACAGTCATGAAAAGGGCATGACAAAACCTATTACCCCTCTGGAGACTGAAAAGATTTGGCATGGGTCCTCAAATCCTCAAAAGGTTTTACAGCTGCACCATCGAGAGCATCCTGACGGGTTGCATCACTGCCTGGTATGGCAACTGCTCAGCCTCCAACCACAAGGCACTGCAGAGGGTAGTGCGTACGGCCCAGTACATCACCAGGGCCAAGCTTCCTGACATCCAGGACCACTATACCAGGCGGTGTCAGAGGAAGGCCCTAAAAATTTCAAAGACTCCAGCCACCCTAGTCATAGACTGTTCTCTCTGCTACCACAGGGCAAGCGGAACTAGAGCGCCAAGCCCAGGTCCAAGAGGCTTCTATAAACAGCTACTACCCCCAAGCCATAAGACTCCTGAACATCTAATCAAATGGCTGCCCAGACTATTTGCATTGCCCCCCCCCCCCCTATTACGCTGCTGCTACTCTGTGTTATTGTCTATGCATAGTCACTTTAATAACTCTAATACCTACATGTACATATTACCTCAATTACCTCGACACCGGTGCCCCTGCACATTGACTCTGTACCGTTACACCCTGTATATAGCCCCTCTATTGTCATTTTACTGCTGCTCTTTAATAATTTGTTATTCTTATCTCTTACTTTTTTAATGGATTTTCTTAAAACTGCATTGTTGGTTAAGGGCTTGTAAGTAAGCATTTCACTGTAAGGTCTACACACCTGTTGTATTCGGCACAAGTTACATTTTTTGTTGTTGATTTGATCACATTTTGACTTGCATTGGGTGGGAACATTTTTCCCATTTACATTTTTTCAACAGAATTTCTTCTCGAAGGCCTAGAGGCACATCACTACTAAGAGCACGAGCCTATAGTGTACCATAGTATGAGTCATAATACCCATAAAACCTAGCGGTCAAACATGGAAATGGTTCTAATTGTTTTTTCCACCATTCATTTTTTCATAGGGGATTAGATGATTAATGGTATCAGGTGTGTTAGCTGGGGCTGGGGCAAAACTGTGACTCCAATCAGGCCCTCGAGGACTGGAATTGCCCACCCCTGAGCTAGCTCATGGTTAGCTAGTTAGCAACATAAGCCTGAATAGAATAGCCTGAATATAATAAATTGTCTAACAATTTAAAATGCATGCGAAATTCATAAAAACTAGTTTATCTTTCTTTAGGTTTTATAAACCAGCGGTCTAGATTTCTAGTTGACTAGCTAGCTATATTAGAGGGTGAAACTAAGCATTCTTGATAATGTTTACGTCTGTGGGTGAGGGGTGGGTAGCCCTTTTCAATTACTACTTGACATGTAGCTTAGCTGTATTAATTTGTTGTGTATTTTTGAGAGGTTTCAGAGATGGATTGATTAGCATCCTCTGTTGAATCAACAGTGTGCTTACTTTACTGTGGGAAGAAATTGATTTGTTTGCTGTTTCCCTCTGGACAGCAGATCGTTGGTATATCTTGTCGGCAAAGGTATGTAATCTTATTTAGTCCTACATGCTATGGTGGGTTTTAAATTAATTGGTATTCACATGTTTGTTTTTGAGGTAGAATTACTGTCATGTTATTGATGCCAAATTGCAAACCTTATTTGCACTTTCTTTATTCCAGAACCAATTGATTATTTAAGTCAGGTGTCAGAGCTGAGCTCAGACCAGGTTTGCAAAATTCTGAGAACCTTAAAAAAATTCCCCGGTTTCCCTGAAATCCCGGTTTAGGATTCACGGAATCAGAAGGGTATGAGCAGGAAATCTGCAATCCTCCAACCAGGATTTCTGGAAAACCAGGGAATTTATTGAAAGTTCACGGAATTTTGCAAACCTGGTCTGAGCTCAGCTCTGACACCTGACTTAAATAATCAAATAACAAATCACAGCGATAGGCTATATGATTTGTAATCATGTATGAGCTGGGCTGTAACAAAAGCTTATATACACTCCTGCCATTCAGATCTGGAGCTGTCCACCGTTTAACTCATTATTCTGTACTATGGGTACAATTAATTTAGAATTATGGTATTGCTATATAAACAGGGTTGGGGAGTAACAGATTACAAAAAATGCTAACTGTAATCCGTTATGTTACCAGTAAAAATATTGTGATCAGATTTCATATACTTTTGAAAAACTAGATTATTACTTCGAGGATTACTTTTCAATTCAGAAAGAATGTTTGTGAGAAAAAACACTTTGACACTTTGTTTTCTCAATGATATTCAAATCCGCATTGAAGAAAAGGTGCAAGTTTACGTTTGTTCCACCTGAGTGAGTCTGACCACAACTCAGAGACCACTATCGCATTACAAGGGGCAAACTACCTGCACTCCAGGACACCTACAGCACCTGATGTCACCAAGAAGAAGGCCAAGAAGGCCAAGAAGAAGGCCAAGGAGGCCAAGAAGAACATGAAGGACAACAACCACCTGAGCCACTGCCTGTTCACCCCGCTATCATTCCGAAGGTGAGGCCAGTACAGGTGCATCAAAGCTGGGACCGAGAGCCTGAAAAACTGCATTTATCTCAAAGCCATCAGACTGTTAAATAGCCATCTCTAGCATCGTAGAGGCTGCTGCCCTATATATGTACTGTACTGCACATAGACTTGAAATCACTGGACACTTTAATAATGGAACACTAGTCACTTTAATAATGTTTACACATGTTGCATTACTCATCTCATATGTATATACTGTATTCTATTCTATTCTACTGTATTTTAGTCTATGCCGCGCCGACATTGCTCGTCCAAATATTCATATGTTCTTAAATCTTAAATCGATTCCTTTTAGATGTGTGTATTGTTGTGAAATTGTTCGATACTAATGGTTAGATAATACTGCACTGTTGGAGCTAAAACCCAAGCATTTTGCTACACACGCAATAACATCATGCTAAACATGCGTATGCGACCAATAAAATTAGATTTGATTTTATGATGACAAATGTATTTGATGGATCGCGGGAAAAAAGCAGGAATAGGCTTTTGTAGGCTACAGTCCAAGCTATGTCTTCCAATGGTGCGACTGCTGTCGGCATCCAAAGATTACGTAACTTGAATAAACGCTTGGCGGTAAGATGACAGCAGTGGTGTAGTCTACGGCGATATGGATATCATTTAGCTATTTGCGCCTCACGGATTGTGGTTGTTCACAAATCTCAATAAGAATTTGAGCCCAATAATTGTTGAATTGAAGACGTTTAATATCGTAGTAACCCAGTATTTGTAACGTTCACAGAAGGTTCTTGAAATGTACTGACTGTCACGTCACTTTGGCAATATTCTACATAACATTCCCAATGAGTCCAGTGAATGTCAGATCACTTTTGGGATATTCAAAGAACATTTAGGAATGTTCCTTTGAGAGCCCTGGTGTGTCTACAAACAACATTGCAGTTGTGTTACTGAAAAGTACTTTCAAATATTTATTGTGCAGTATGTCCCTTTGTGACCTATATGTCACATTTTCTTTCTGAGCACAAGGGGACATTAGAATTATTATTCAATTTTTTTTTTTTTTAAGTCTAGGCAAGTTCTAAAATTACTTCACAATATGTTGATTTTGGTGACCTTCACAACATTCCCAGTTAGTCCTTTCAATTTTATAAATGTCAGGTCAATGTTGGGATTTAACAATTCAGAGCGTTTGGTATAGAGCCATGCATAGTTACATCTAAAGTTGCAGTTAGAATTATAGATTGACAATGTTCCATAATGTCTGTATGTCAAGTGGGGGTACATCTGACTACATATGGATGTAGTTACGTTTTCAGTAAGTACTTTGGAGGTTATGAATGTCAGGACACTTTGGTATGCAATGTTCCCGAAAAGTTCCTCCAATGTACAGAATGTCAGACTACTTTGTGAATATCCAAAGAACATTTTGGAATGTTTATTTGAGAGGTGTAACGTGTCTATAAACAACGTTGCAATCGTGTTACTGAAGAAACATTTAAACATTTTTACTTAAAACTCCCTTGCTATCTAATATCTTTCCACGAACATGTCATCATGTTAATAGAGTTTATAACATAAAGATACCATAAGAATAATAAATAGATATTCTGGAATATATACACTTAAAAGTAAATACAGTGTATATCATAATACATACTAAAACAATGCTAAAATCAAAGAAACAAATCAAGTAAAATGTTGCTAGGGCTGTCCTTTAGCTATTCCCTAAAGAAGACATGCAGGAAAAGTCAGGGATGGAAGTCTCAACATTAACTTGAATGTGGCACAATGCAGCTTTGCTTTCATGTCTGGGACCAGATTGCTAATTGCCATGGATGACAGCCTGCATGGAGCCTGGATAGTGTTGCTTGTGGATCCATGTGAAGTTGTTCCGTGTGTAACGGAGTAACCCTGTGTGTGAATAAACTTGCGGCCGAGCGAGGATAAATACCTGACTGCTCCACAGTAGTCTTGTGGCAGCAGTGACTCTGGGGAAGAGCTGGTCGATCTATACCCACATATGACTACCAAGGGAAAGAGGGCCTTTAGTGAAGGATAAAGTAGGAGTAGCAGTGGAGGGAGATAAGATATGTCAAAGAGTGGGTGTGAGGAAGCAAGGAGCCTGGTGGAAACAGGGAGTTGAGAGGAAGTCTCATGGAAGTGGGGCCACAGTGCATCAAGTCCCATATCCAGGAAGTTTGTGAAGTTCAACGCAGCCTATCCAACCTGTTCAGTTGGAGTCTCTAGCATGCCTGTTATGCTCCAGATGACGATTGCTGAAGCACATGTTGAGATGTAAACTCAAAGCCTTTGGGAGTGGGTTGGCGGCATAACCAGGTTCTCAAGACTATTGCAGACGCAATAGGTACAGGAATCGGCGTTGACAAGCAAGCATATTGTGAAGGAATGCCTTTTGTGCCTTTGAAGCAGAGTACCATAACTGTTTAAACAATTGATAACCACACCTGTTTCCCTGTGTGTAACCCATTTGGTCTGTTTTGGTCTGCTGTGTTGTTGAAAAACAACGTGCCCTCGATGTCATTTTCCTTGCACACAGGGCCTAGCTTTCTTGACACAAATGGCTCTCGGCTTCATGATGTAACCCATGCTGAAATCATCATTCTGATCCCAATGCCCTAATCAGCCATATTCCATCAATGTCTATACAGATAAGATATACTTGGAATCAACACCATGGACTGTGTACCCATCATCTCCATTCATTAATGTTTGTACGCTTACATTATTTGCATATCTTGTAATATATATATATATATTTTTTTTTAATCATATTAATTTATGAACACACCCTATAACAATAATAATATATATTTTTTAATCAGTAGTGGCATAGTTTGCGTTTTTTGTGTGCTATAAATTCTGTTAAAACCATGTTTAGTGTGTTTTCAATAATGTTCAGCCAAAAGGATGTTATGTATACTAGAAGGGGGTTTACACCGATACCTGTATGTTGGTAATATGTAAATACTTTATTAAACTATGTGTAAAATGTGGAAATATGTCCAAAAGGGCGGATCCTGTATGCCCACCTATGCTGCCTGCAGCTAGCTACAGACAGATAAAGTAGCTAGCAGTAGTGGTGGCCTGACGACGGTTCATCCTGAATATTCCTTTTGACTTCATTATCCATCATTGCAAATATACACGTGGATGTGGCTACTAAAGATTCTGAGGCTGGGGCCAGAATGAAAGCAGCTACGCTACAAATTGCTGAAAGTGAAACAACACAGATGAACAGCCAAGACGCCATCGACTCCGACTGACCCAACACAGTTCCCCTCCTGGAAGTTTTTACGAAAGGGAAGTTATCCAGCGTGTACCATTTAAACCTTACAAGTAAGTTCATGTACTCCCAGCTCCCAAGATAAAGACAGTTTGATGATGTCAGGCTATCTAACTAGCGAGGGAGCTTGCCAGCTAAACTCAGAAAAAAAGAAAGACAGGACCCTGTCTTTCAAAGATAAGTAGTACAAATCCAAATAACTTCACAGATCTTCATCGTAAAGGGTTTAAACACTGTGTTTGTTCAATGAACCATAAACAGTTAATGAACATGCACCTGTGGAACGGTCGTTAAGACACTAACAGCTTACAGACGGTAGGCAATTAAGGTCACAGTCATGAACACTTAGGACACTAAAGAGGCCTTTCTACTGATTCTGAAAAACACCAAAGGAAAGATGCCCAGGGTCCCTGCTCATCTGTGTGAATCTGCCTTAGGTATGGTGCAAGGAGGCATGAAGACTGCAGATAAATTGCAATGTCTGTACTGTAAGGCGCCTAAGACAGCGCTACAGGGAGACAGGATGGACAGCTGATCGTCCTCACAGTGGCAGACCACGTGTAATAACACCTGTACAGCATCGGTACATCCGAACATCACACCTGCGGGACAGGTACAGGATGGCAACAACAACTGCTTGAGTTACACCAGGAATGCTCAATCCCTCCATCAGTGCTCAGACTGTCCGCAATAGGCTGAGAGAGGCTGGACTGAGGGTTTGTAGGCCTGTTGTAAGGCAGGTCCTCACCAGACATCACTGGCAACAACGTCGCCTATGGGCACAAACCCACCGTCACTGGACCAGACAGGACTGGCAAAAAGTGCTCTTCACTGACAAGTCGTGGTTTTGCCTCACCATGGGGGATGGTCGGATTTGCATTTTTCGCCAAAGGAATGAGCGTTACACCGGGACCTGTACTCTGGAGCAGGATCAATTTGGAGGTGGAGGATCAGTCATGGTCTGGGGCGGTGTGTCACAGCATAATCGGACTGAGCTTGTTGTCATTGCAGGCAATCTCAATGCTGTGCGTTACAGGGAAGACATCCTCCTCCCTCATGTGGTACCCTTCCTGCAGGCTCATCCTGGCATGACCCTCCAGCATGGCAATGCCACCAGCCATACTGCTCGTTCTGTGCGTGATTTCCTACAAGACAGGAATGTCAGTGTTCTGCCATGGCCAGCGAAGAGCATATTTTAGAGCATATCATTAACAGCTAACCAACCTAGCTGTACAGTTACCATCGAAAACAGACTGGTATGGTCGCATTCATTTGTGGTAAGTAACGTTAGTTACTTTGTGTCGGTTACTCGTTGGCAAGCTAGTTAAACTGAAAAAAACTCCAGTCAGTGCCTTTTCCCGCTCGTGATCTACGGACTTTCAATAGCACATGTAAAGAAACTAGCTCTCCACCAGCTTGTTTTAACTAAATGCAAACTAATGTAACAGTGTGTGCTTGTGTTTTCCCAGTGTTTAAATAGACCACCTTATTAAGAGCGGATGAATATGGTTGGACCGTGTTATGACGTTGAATTGTGCGTTTGTGTAATGTGTTCTCAGAGGTGACGTTACCTGTTGTAGAACAATTTCTTTAGAGGAAATTATTATTATTATTTGTCTTTATTAGAAAATGATTTCCTGATATATTTAATGACTCACGTTTATTTATTTATAACTCTGCCTCTGCCTTTGGGTAAGTTGTCTTGTTTAAGAACAACTGGTTTCTGATCAGAAGGAAACAGACGCAAATGGTCACAGGCTTGTGCACCAGTAAGTTTGACTCCCCCCGGACAGTAACCAGGGCATATCACTGAATTACACCAATCCACTGTCATGTAAACAATCTGTCCGATCCCTTCGCTCTGTATGTAAATATTCTGTTCCGCCTGTTCCTTTGATTTGTGAACTATAAGACTGGCACCTTTTTCTCTGGGGAATCATATTCCATTCCAGAATGCTCCATATACTTATTTTTAAAAAACTGACTTCAACCTGATGGTTTTTATGTTTGTGTAACTTATTCACTCACGAGGGATTTGAATAGATATAATGTAGTCATTTAACTTGGTGTACTTTTTTGTTGCTGTGGTTCCTTTGTGTGCTAGCCGTGATCAAATAGATATTGGAACTCAATTTGCTGATTTCCACTGTCCATGTGGAATTTGTGACTGAGGGTATGAAATAAGAAAAAGCTATTGTGAGTAAGATGTCTTGCACAGCTGTGTTGTACTGCGTAATCACAGCCTGTGTTACAGGGTTCAGTAATCGTGTTCTTTGGTCCTGACGAACAACATTGACAAGTGTTCTTGGTCTATTACTAGCATAAGCACATCAAAAAATATCATACAAGCTATGGCTTGAAACATACATTTTAACTAAAGGTCTGTCTAAATTTGCACAATCCAGATTATGAAAAGTGCAATTTATCCGTTCTATAACACCAACATTATTCAAACGCCTTGCAGTGTCACGATTTCCTGAGAAGCTGTAGAAGCTCTTTCCTCATTTAAGTTATGATTCAATATTATGATTCTGATATTATGGATAACGTCTTGGGTAGTAGAGATTAATGTTCTTTCTATTTCTTTACTTATGTTCTGAAGATTGAAAATGTCTTCAAAAAAGGAAAACCTATGTGTTGTCTAACTGGTTATTAATTTTCAATGGACAAGTAAGGCAGTCCAATTTCATATTGTACTGTATGTGTGGAGCCATTGTTATATCATTGTTTAATCCGCTTGTCTAACACGGATCAATGGAGAAAACCACTCTTAAGAAAAAAAGGGTGAAGAAGGAAGACAGTGACAATGAAAGTGGATCTAGTCTCATCAGCCAGTCTGACGCGAAGAGTGAAGATAACAGTCCTACTGAAACTGAGAGTAAAATTGAGTCAGATAGTGACGTTGAGGCTGTGTGTGGTACTCCTCCAAGACTGCCAACACACGCTGACGAAGAGTCAGATGGCGAGCTTGAGGCAGTAGGTGGTACTCCTCCAAGACTGCCAACACACGCTGACGAAGAGTCAGATGGTGAGCTTGAGGCAGTAGGTGGTACTCCTCCAAGACTGCCAACACACGCTGACGAAGAGTCAGATGGTGAGCTTGAGGCAGTAGGTGGTACTCCTCCAAGACTGCCAACACACGCTGACGAAGAGTCAGATGGTGAGCTTGAGGCAGTAGGTGGTACTCCTCCAAGACTGCCAACACACGCTGACGAAGAGTCAGATGGCGAGCTTGAGGCAGTAGATGGTACTCCTACAAGACTGCCAACACACGCTGACGAAGAGTCAGATGGTGAGCTTGAGGCAGTAGATGGTACTCGTCCAAGACTGCCTTCACACAGTGACATAGATTCAGAGACTGAAACCAATGCTGGTTGTGCAATTCAGGAGACAACTGACTCTGACAATGATGATGTTGAAAAATATTCTATCTTCAGATAGGACCTGGCATCCTGGATAAGTGATTTCCAAGTGAAACACAATGCTGTTGATGCACTTCTGAAGATGCTGCAGTCTGATGGTCACCCAGATTTGCCTTCCACTGCCAATGTTTGTGTTGAAGTCAAGTGTGATGTGTAGTTCGTCAGATTTAAAGTGAAGTATCACCACCCACAGTGTTTCCTCTGTCCCTTGCAATGGCATCATCGAAACCAAGCTCCCTGGAATTCTTCCATGACACTTTGCTGGAGCTGAAAGAGTTGATGCAGACTGGCTTGAAGTGGGGAGACAAAACGCTGCAAGTGAAAGTTTGTTCTGTAACATGTGATGCACCTGCAAAAGCCAAGGTAAAATGCATAAAGATGTATTCTGGATACCATGGCTGTGACAGGTGCACACAAAAAGGCAGGTATGATGGGAGGATGACGTACCTGCAGGTAAAAAACCTGTGTCTCAGAACTGACAAATCCTTTAGGGAATTAGTACAACCAGAACATCACCATGAAGGGAAAACCTCTCCTTTGTTGCATCCTCCCCATTGATATGGTGAAGTCATTCGCAACTGACTATATGCACCTTTGTTGCCTCGGAGTAACCCGGAAGCTCTTGATGTGGACTAGGGGAAAGACTGGGGCCAGGTTGTCGTTGGTGCAAGTCAAGGTCAGTCAACGACTAAACCGACTAAATGATTCAATTCCAGACTGCTTTGCTCACAAACCAGAGGGATTGGATGACCTTGACCATTGGAAGGCTACAGAATTCAGACAGTTTCTACTCTACACTGGGAAAGTAGTCCAGAGAAGAATCTTGCTTCAATCTTTCTTCAATCCACAGTGCCTTTGCTCATGCTTTACTGAGCAGGGAAGGGTTCTGTATGGAGACACATTTCTTGTGTATAATGTTCACTCCCTCATACACCTCACTGCTGATGCTGAAGAACAGCTGCCTTGACAACTGTAGTGCTTTCAAGTTTGAGAACTACTTGCAACAACTTAAGAAGATGGTCCGTTCAGGGAGGCAGTCACGTTAGAGCTTCTCCCCGCCAACAGGTCATCAAAATGAGATGGCCAAACAATGCCTGCGTACTTAATGATAGGTCATGCTGTGAGGTAGTGAGCCAAGAAGATGCCTCTGATACTAACCTCTGAAGGGTGTTTCAGCATCTGGAATCTTACATGCTGAGTCTCTGTGACTCACGACTCTATTGGACTTTCCGCACCACTACGAGGAGCGCACAAATGCATCTCATTGCAAAGAGCAGTCTTGTTAAGCAAGCTATTATATTTGAGGAGAACCATGGCACTCGTGTTGTGCTTACCATTTTGCACAGCAGGTAGCAAGCCCCATTTACAGTGCCTTGCGAAAGTATTCGGCCCCCTTGAACTTTGCGAGCTTTTGCCACATTTCAGGCTTCAAACATAAAGATATAAAACTGTAGTTTTTTGTGAAGAATCAACAACAAGTGGGACACAATCATGAAGTGGAACGACATTTATTGGATATTTCAAACTTTTTTAACAAATCAAAAACTGAAAAATTGGGCGTGCAAAATTATTCAGCCCCTTTACTTTCAGTGCAGCAAACTCGCTCCAGAAGTTCAGTGAGGATCTCTGAATGATCCAATGTTGACCTAAATGACTAATGATGATAAATTACAATCCACCTGTGTGTAATCAAGTCTCCGTATAAATGCACCTGCACTGTGATAGTCTCAGAGGTCCGTTAAAAGCACAGAGAGCATCATGAAGAACAAGGAACACACCAGGCAGGTCCGAGATACTGTTGTGAAGAAGTTTAAAGCCGGATTTGGATACAAAAAGATTTCCCAAGCTTTAAACATCCCAAGGAGCACTGTGCAAGCGATAATATTGAAATGGAAGGAGTATCAGACCACTGCAAATCTACCAAGACCTGGCCGTCCCTCTAAACTTTCAGCTCATACAAGGAGAAGACTGATCAAAGATGCAGCCAAGAGGCCCATGATCACTCTGGATGAACTGCAGAGATCTACAGCTGAGGTGGGAGACTCTGTCCATAGGAGAACAATCAGTCGTATATTGCACAAATCTGGCCTTTATGGAAGAGTGGCAAGAAGAAAGCCATTTCTTAAAGATATCCATAAAAAGTGTTGTTTAAAGTTTGCCACAAGCCACCTGGGAGACACACCAAACATGTGGAAGAAGGTACTCTGGTCAGATTAAACCAAAATTGAACTTTTTGGCAACAATGCAAAACGTTATGTTTGGCGTAAAAGCAACACAGCTGAACACACCATCCCCACTGTCAAACATGGAGGTGGCAGCATCATGGTTTGGGCCTGCTTTTCTTCAGCAGGGACAGGGAAGATGGTTAAAATTGATGGGAAGATGGATGGAGCCAAATACAGGACCATTCTGGAAGAAAACCTGATGGAGTCTGCAAAAGACCTGGGACTGAGATTTGTCTTCCAACAAGACAATGATCCAAAACATAAAGCAAAATCTACAATGGAATGGTTCAAAAATAAACATATCCAGGTGTTAGAATGGCCAAGTCAAAGTCCAGACCTGAATCCAATCGAGAATCTGTGGAAAGAACTGAAAACTGCTGTTCACAAATGCTCTCCATCCAACCTCACTGAGCTCGAGCTGTTTTGCAAGGAGGAATGGAAAAAAATGTTAGTCTCTCGATGTGCAAAACTGATAGAGACATACCCAAAGCGACTTACAGCTGTAATCGCAGCAAAAGGTGGCGCTACAAAGTATTAACTTAAGGGGGCTGAATCATTTTGCACGCCCAATTTTTCAGTTTTTGATTTGTTAAAAAAGTTTGAAATATCCAATAAATGTCGTTCCACTTCATGATTGTGTCCCACTTGTTGTTGATTCTTCACAAAAAAATACAGTTTTACATCTTTATGTTTGAAGCCTGAAATGTGGCAAAAGGTCGCAAAGTTCAAGGGGGCCGAATACTTTCGCAAGGCACTGTAGCTACAGCCAAGTTCACAAGCTGTATTAGTTTTGCAAAGGATCTTGTCTGGTAAATCAAGAGACAGTGTGGAACTTGAGTTTTGTTTTTCTGCACAGGGCACACAGCGTTATTATGTTGTACATTTTGTAAAAGAGAACACTGTTGAAGTTGTACCAAAAGAGTGGGTGGAGGAGAGAGATGGGGTGAGTTGATCAGTTAAATGGTTTACCATTTTCAGCCAAAGAGATGGATAAATAGTTAACTTTAAACATTGCCTCATATCTTGCAGGTCCTGTGTTGCTTACCGGCCAAGGAATGCCAGTGCGGCAATGATTAAGAGAGGAGACCGGCCTGACAAAATATTAGGGGAGAAGTACAGAATATCCATCTTTTCATCCACTGGTAAAATAATATTTTACTGTATCAATCCACTCCCGTTTATTTTGCCATGCATGCTTGGTTGTGTGGCTCTGGAGCAGGTTGCATCAGTTGAACATAATCCTATACGTGAGGCTAGTTCCAAAGTAGAATATGTTCTAAGCCATGCGTAAACCTGTGTCACCACATGGTTGTAAGTAATAGCTTTTACACCCTGGCGTAGCAAAAGCTAAGTGCATAAATCTATAACTAGTTTCCAAGGTAAGTGTTTCATGGATAGTCATGTCACATCTTGTTCAATTTTCTAAATCGTTACGTCGGGCGTAGGTAGACCCAATTTATCTCTTACACCTTTGTGTCTAACAGGTGCAACCCACTCCTGGTCAGTAGAGTCAGTAACTTCCCCCTCTTAAGTACTATGTTTATTTGCCGAAAGTATTCCTTTGTAAATTACTAATACTCAATTGACCCTGTTTTGTCAGTGTTAAAAGGAAAGTATTTATGACAATGTTTATTGCACGTACAGACAATTTCTTTGTGGCAGAGCAACGAGCCAAACGGTGGGTTGACACCTCCAATGTTGAATCTGACGAGGAACCAGCGAAGAGGGTGACAGATTCCGTGTAGAGCCACCTGGTAATTTTGCACGCCCAATTTTTCAGTTTTTGATTTGTTAAAAAGTTTGAAATATCCAATAAATGTCGTTCCACTTCATGATTGTGTCCCACTTGTTGTTGATTCTTCACAAAAAAAATACAGTTTAATATCTTTATGTTTGAAGCCTGAAATGTGGCAAAAGGTCGCAAAGTTCAAGGGGGCCGAATACTTTCGCAAGGCACTGTATATATTTTTTAGGGGGCATATCAGATTTAATATTGCAGATAGATTGTGGCTTCTATCAATGTAATTGTCTGCATCATTTCCAATGACCCATGTGTATTTTTTGCATATATATATATATATATATATATTTATTATCGGTCAAAAGTTTTCAAATGCCTACTCATTCAAGGGGTTTTCTTTACTTTTACTATGTTCTACATTGTAAAATAATAGTGAAGACATCAACACTATGAAATAACACATATGGAATCATGTAGTGACCAAAAAAGTGTTAAACAAATCAAAATATATTTTATATTTGAGATTCTTCAAATAGCCACCCTTTGCCTTGATAGGTGTAGGTGTTCTAAAAAATTTGACCGGTATTGTATTTAAAAATATGTATACATATTTCCTTGATTATTTCCTCTAACCATATCACCCCTCCCCTAATTGGTAGGAAACTAATGGACAACAACACTTAGGCCTCTACATAATATATACATTTTATGGACACAGTATATTTTACATTCATTATTTTTTGTTTGTTTTTAATCCCATCCTTTAGCTACTTTAGTAATGATGATGTCCATCTCTCTTCCACTTTGAGCCATGAGAGATGGACATGCATGTCATTAATGTTAGCTCTCCGTGTACTTTTAATGGCCAGCAGTGCTGTCCTGTTCTGAGCAAACTGCAATTTTTCCAAGTCCCTCTTTGTGGCACCTGACCACGCGACTGAACAGTAGTCCAGGTGCAACAAAACTAGGGCCTGTAGGACCTGCCTTGTTGATAGTGTTGTAAAGAATGCAGAGCAGCGCTTTATTATGGACATACTTCTCCCCATCTTAGCTACAGTTGTATCAATACGTTTTGACCATAACAGTTTACAATATAGGGTAACTCCAAGCAGTTTACTCACCTCAACTTGCTCAATTTCCACATTATTCATTACGAGATGTAGTTTAGGGTTTAGTGAATGATTTGTCCCAAATACAATGCTTTTAGTTTTGAAAATATTTAGGACTAACTTATTCCTTGCTACCCATTCTGAAACTAACTGCAGATCTTTGTTAATTGTTGCAGTCATTTCAGTCGCTGTAGTAGCTGATGTGTATAGTGTTGAGTCATCCTCATACATATACACACTGGCCTTACTCAAAGCCAGTGGCATGTCGTTAGTAAAGATTGAAAAAAGCAAGGGGCCTAAACAGCTACACTGGGGAATTCCTGCTTCTACCTGGATTATGTTTGAGAGACTTCCATTAAAGAACACCCTCTGTGTTCTGTTAGACAAGTAACTCTTTATCCACATTATAGCAGGGGGTGTAAAGCCATAACACATCAGTTTTTACTGCAGCAGACAATGATCGATAATGTCAAAATCTGCACTGAAGTCCACACGGAACCCAAACCGGCTGCGCGCATAAATGTATTTTGTCCCTCCATACCAAACGCGATCACGACACAGGTTAAAATATCAAAACAAACTCTGAACCAATTACATTAATTTGGGGACAGGTCGAAAAGCATTAAACATTTATGGCAATTTAGCTAGTTAGCTTGCACTTTCTAGCTAATATGCCCTATTTAGCTAGCTTGCTGTTGCTAGCTAATTTGTCTTGGGATATAAACATTGAGTTGAAATTAACAAGGTCCTCTACTCCGACAATTAATCCAAACATAAAACGGTCAATCGAATCATTTCTAGTCATCTCTCCTCCTTCCAGGCGTTTTCTTCTTTGAACTTATATGGTGATTGGCATCTAAACTTTCATAGTATTACCACGATGACCGACAACACAATTCATCTTTCAATCACCCATTGGGTATAACTAATGACGAGATGGTACGTGGGTACCTGCTTCTATAAACCAATGAGGAGATGGGAGAGGCAGGACTTGTAGCGCGATCTGCGTCACAAATAGAACTGAATTCTATTTTAGCCCTTGGCAATGCAGACACTCGTTGGCGTGCACGAGCAGTGTGTTTGCAATAATTGAATAACAGATTCCTACATTTATTTTGCAACGCTCGCGCATGCGATGTGAGCGATGTTGTCAGGGTATAATAACAGGACAGCCCCAACAATAATTGTATCATCTATTTCTCTCAGCAAATCATCAGTTATTTGTGTAAGGCTTGAGTGATAGTGACAATGACCTAAAAGGGATGCAGATTTCCAATCATAAAATACATAAAAAGTATAATATGCAGTCGCAGATAATGCAGATTACGGTTTGACTATAGCCAATATTCACATAAAAAAACTAGAGAATATACAGATTTAGAGTTTAAATGCTTCTCCAATATCCCCGGTTTGCAAAAACTCTCAAAACAGTTCCCAAATATCATGAAACTCTGGGGCTTTCTTTTTAACTATATAAGTAACATTTTGAAGAGCCAGGCTTGGCGTTAATTATTTTAACCAATGACCAAGTCAGGGGGAACTGACATACTTACAGTGTAGAGCAATTGAACCTCTAGCTTGTAATAGACAGAAGTCAACCATTTTATTTTCTCTCCTATGTAAAGAGATATTCTCTGGGTAAAGATTTAGGATGCAAAGTTTAGGGATTAGTGGTATTTGGGTATTGGGGTAATCTCAGAGATACACCGCAGTACTCAGCACATTCCCACAGGCAATGATACAAGGTGCCTAAATGTGTGTTACATTTAACACACAGGTCTGGGATATTAGGGTCAAATTTATGGAGCTTAACAGGGGTGATACATGTTCTCATTATCCAATTGTATTACAACAATCTCAGGCGTGTGTTTGTCTGTATCTGAGCTCTAGAGCATATCATACCCCAGTCCTCTGCTGAAATAGTGTCAGAGTTGTCTTTACGAGTAGCTACCATTTTCCCATATAATGACCTCTCCCACAACACACATTAATAGAGAGCATTTCTAAAGTGGTCAAAGGAGGTTGTAGGGTAGATTGTTTTAGACTGGAAAATAAAGCTTCTCAATTGTAAGTATTTGAAAAAAAGCTTTTGTGGTAAGTTAAATCTTCCCTTTAGTTCTTTAAATGGCATGAGCCCTTTTTCATTGTTAAAATCTATTACTTTAACAATACCTTTTCTTGCCTATTCTTTAAACACCAAGTCATATTTACCGGGTGTGAAATTGTCATTGTCTCAAATTGGTGTAAAACTGGATAATACAGGGAATTCGCCCAGATATTGCTGTACTTTGTGCCATATAGATAAGGTATTTTTAAAAGAAAGAGTCCTGGACTGGCCGGACATCCTTGTCTCGTGCCCCAAAAACGTTTAAAAGATTATTAAATCAAGTTGTTAATGGCAATTTATATAATATCTTAATCCATTTACAGAAGTAGTTTCCAAACCCAAATCTGTTAATGTAACTTCAAATAAATAAAACTTCTCTGCATCAAGTGAGAGTATGGCAGTATCAGGGGACCCTTCACAGGGTAGCCTAGTGGTTGGAGCGTTGGACTAGTAACCGAAAGGTTGCAAGTTCTAATCCCCGAGCTGACAAGGTACAAATCTGTCGTTCTGCTCCTGAACCCACTGTTCCTAGGCTGTCATTGAAAATAAGAATTTGTTCTTAACTGTCTTGCCTAGTTAAATAAAGGTAAAATGAAAAAAACAAAAACATTATGTTTAGTACTCTCCTCACATTGTGAAAACCATGACGGATTTTCAGAAAGCCATTTTGGTCTTCGTGTATTAGATACGAGAGCACTCTATCCAATCTCCTGGACAAGGCTTTAGCAATCATTTTTGAGTTCAGAAGAGAAATCGGTCTGTAACTTTCACATTTTGTTGGGGATTTATCAGGCTTCAGAATAAGAGTGATTAAAGCATTCCTTAGAGGGGGGGGGGGGGGGGGGGGGGGGGCGACAACCTTGCTGAAAGGATTCAAAAAGTGGACCTAGAAGTTTGTCCTTAAATATCTTATAAATATCTATTGGGAGCCCATCTGGACCTGTCGTTTTACCTCCCTTCATATTGAAAATGGCATCAGATATTTCAACACCATCCAATTCCATTTCCAGATCCAATTTTATGTCTTCTGAAATAGAGGGAAAATCAAGACTGATGTCTGAGTAGTTAAGTTCTCAGGAGATCCAGAGTTTTCAAGTGAGTTGTAGTAGGAAGCAAATGTTTGGTTTATTTCTACAAGATCCATTGATAATTGTCCTTGTAAATTATGAATTGCATTAATGGATTTGTCTGAATTCAACTGCTTAATGAACCAGGCCAGCAATTTACCAGGTTTTTCACCTTGATCACAGAAGGCCTCGTTAAACTGTTTGCAGCCTTTGAGGTGGAATGTTCTTCACACTGAGCTTTAAGACCAAATAATTCCTTGTTTACTTCTACTGAGTTGTCTTTAAAAGCTTCCCTCTCAAATCTTCTGATTTTGCTGTCCATCTCTCTCATTTTCAGATTTATTGATTTAAAACTGGTAAAACGTATCATTTAACCCCTAACATATGCATTAAAAGCCTCCCATCTGGTACTTGCTGACGTTTGGTCAGTGTTCAATGAAAAATAAACATCTATTTGCACTCCAACGTAATGTAAGACGTCTGGGTCTTGTAACCATCTGGGATGCAAACACCATGTAGAGGATCCTTTTACTAGTTTTGTATCCCTATAGAATAATGACACAGGGGAATGGTCACTCAGAACAATCCTATCATATCCACTTCCTGCTACAGTGGGAAGCAATGAGCAATAAACTAAGAAGTAGTCAATACGAGAATATGATTTAAATGTCGACAAGTAACATGAATCCTCCCTTTTACTCGGGTTCTGAGTCCTCCAAGGTTCACATAGATTGAAGTCCTTAATGAAATGCTGTAATTTCTTTCTACTCTGCGAGTGGGAAGTTTCTAAACCAGAGGAGCGATCTAGATTAGGATCAAGAGTGCAAGGAAAATCCCCTGCCATTAGGACTTTACCAGAACGGGATGCTATCAATAGAATTAAATTCACAAAGAATTTGGGATTATCATCATCAAATCACATTTGTCACATGCGCCGAATGTAGACCTTACTGTGAAGTGCTTACTTACAAGCCCTTAAACAATGCAGTTCAAGAAATAGAGAATATTTGCTAAATAAAACGTAACACAATAAAATAATATTAACGAGGCTATATACAGGGGGTACTGGTACCAAGTCAATGTGCGGGAGAACAGGTGACTATGCGTAAAGTGACTATGCGTAGATAATAAACAGCGAGTAGCAGCAGTGTAAAAACAAAAGGGGTGGGGTTGGAGTGCCAATGTAAATACTCCGGGTGGCCATTTGATTAATTGTTCAGCAGTCTTATGGCTTAGGGGTAGAAGCTGTTAAGGAGCCTTTTGGACCTAGACTTGGTGCTCCGGTACCGCTTGCCATGCAGTAACAGAGAGAACAATCCATGACTTGCGTGACAAGAGTCTAACAATTTTTGGGGCCTTCCTCTGGATGGCAGGAAGCTTGGCCCCAGTGATGTCCTGGGCTGTATGCTCTACCCTCTGTAGCGCCTTACAGTTGGATGCCAAGCAGTTGCCATACCAGGCGGTGATGCAACCCATCTTTATGTTCTCAATGGTGCAGCTGTAAAACGTTTTGAGGATCGGGGGACCCATGCCAAATATTTTCAGTCTCCTGAGGGGGAAAAGTAATTGCCGTGCCCTCTTCACAACTTTTCTTAGTGTGTTTGAACCATGATAGTTTGTTGGTGATGTGGACACCAAGGAACTTGAAACTCTCGACCCGCTCCACTAAATCCCTGTCGATGAGAATGGGGCCGTGATCGGTCCTGCTAATCCGTCTGGCTTT
This sequence comes from Oncorhynchus mykiss, assembly GCF_013265735.2. Lineage (NCBI taxonomy): Eukaryota > Metazoa > Chordata > Actinopteri > Salmoniformes > Salmonidae > Oncorhynchus > Oncorhynchus mykiss. The sequence continues at coordinate 25,495,458 of NC_048580.1, read as the reverse complement.
GGCTATGGGGTGCGTGATCATACAGTCGTCCGGAACAGCTGGTGCTCTAATGCATGCGTCAGTGTTGCTTGCCTCGAAACGAGCATAAAAGGCATTTAGCCCGTCTGGTAGGCTCGTGTCACTGGGCAGCTCAAGGCTGGGTTTCCCTTTGTAGTCCGTAATAGTTTGCAAGCCCTGCCACTTCCGATGAGCATCAGAGCCGGTGTAGTAGGATTCAATCTTAGTCCAGTTTTTACACTTTGCCTGTTTGATCGTTCGTCTGAGGGCATAGCAGCATTTCTTATAAGCATCCGGATTAGTGTCCCGCTCCTTGAAAGCGGCAGCTCTAGCCTTTAGCTTGGTGCGGATGTTGCCTGTAATTCATGGCTTCCGGTTGGGTCACTGTGGGGACAACATCGTTGATGCACTTATTGATGAAGCCGGTGACTGAGCTGGTATACTCCTCAATGCCATTTGATGAGTCCCGAAACATATTCCAGTCTGTGCTAGAAAAACAGTCTTGTAGCGTAGCATCCGTGTCATCTGACCACTTCCATATTGAGTGAGTCACTGGTACTTCCTGCTTTAGTTTTTGCTTGTAAGCAGGAATCAGGAGGAAATAATTATGGTCAGATTTGCCAAATGGAGGGCGATGGAGAGCTTTGACTGTGTGTGGAGTAAATGTGGTCTAGATTTTTTTTGGTCTCTGGTTGCACGTGACATGCTGGTAGAAATGAGGTATAACGGATTTAAGTTTGCCTGCATTAAAGTCCCCGGCCACTAGGACCACCGCATCTGGATGAGCATGTTCTTGTTTGCTTGTGGCCTTACACAGCTTGTTGAGTGCGGTCTTAGTGCCAGCATCGGTTTGTGGTGGTAAATAGATGGCTACAAAAAATATCGCTGAAAACTCACTTGGTAGATAGTGTCAGCCGAGCAATACCTCGACACTTCCGGAATATTAGACATCGCGCACCAGCTGTTATTGACAAATAGACACACAACATCATCCCTCGTCTCACTGGATGTAGCAATCCTGTCCTGCCGATGCACAGAAAACCCAGCCAACTGTATATTATCTGTTTCGTCTTTCAGCCACGACTCTGTGAAACATAAGATAGTCTCGAACGGAGCTCATCCAGTTTATTCTCCAGTGATTTCTCATTGGGCAATAGAACATACAGTAGAGGCGGGTTACCCGCTCACCGCCAAATTCTCACTAGGCACCCCGATCTCCGCCCCCTGTACCTCTGTCTTTTCTTCACGCGAACAACGAGGATTTGGGACTGGTCTCAGAGAAACAGTATATCCTTCGCGTCAGACTCATTAAAGAAAAAATCTTTGTCCAGTTTGAGGTGAGTATTTGCTGTTCTGATACCCTATGGGACTCCCAATCACGGCCGGATGTGATACAGCCAGGATTCAAACCAGGGCGTCTGTAGTGATGCCTCAAGCACTGAGATGCAGTGCCACTCAGGAGTCTCAATTGTGTGTCTCGGTTAGGGTGAACATGGTATACCATGATAAGTTTATAAACTCAAAAAAACGATTAAAGATCCGAAATGAACAGGCTACGTGAGAAAAATAGGTACCATTGAATATGTGCTACGTTAACCAAAGACCCTTTGCACATGAGGTCCGGCTTGCACGTGAGTCTCAATTATTTTAGTCCAAGGATATGATCGAAACTTAAGTCTTCATATAAAGTAGTCCCGATGCTTCTCGGTCGTGCAGGATGAATGAATAAAGTCCCGCTGTGTTAAGGCTTGCACACTGGCTAAATAAGGTTACCGTAGTCGTTTTGAGTCTGTTGACATGGAGCTAAACATACTCGCCGGCATTTTACAGTGTTTTATGTTATCCAATGGAAGAGAATTAACAACATAACAAAAATAAACATGACGTCAAACGTTCAAAGGACAGCTATCTAGCCTGAAATACAGAAGAAACTGAGCAAACTGATGAGCACATACAGGCCACAAATAATATAAGGACATTTTGAGTGGGCTAGCTCGCCTATTATTCACTTAACTGTTATGCTAGCTACAGTACTACAGTAGCAGCTAATAAATTAGCTAATGTTAGTTAGCTTGCCAACAGTCACATAATCCAAGGTGGTTTAATTCTCCATAGTCCAGAGTGGTGGTAAACTTCAAAGTGGCAACATGTTGTATGCCACAGATGAACACCTTGCGTTCATTAATGCGTTGCTCTGCTTCGTCCAAGTGTGTGAAGTAGGCTTGAAGGTCACGTTTAACCTCACTAATCCCTGTTAGGACACCTTTGAGTTTGGTGGAAAAGTCTGCCCTCATGGCAGACATGGCTTCCAAAACCCCTTGGTTCTGGTTCTGGTTTAGGTCGTCGACATCATTGGTTGCCATGTCGGACTCGTGGTGTGAGCAGCTAGCTGAGCTTGCAGGGCTAACTAGGTTAGAAGAGCTGGCTTTCCTGGCCTAGCCTGGACCAAGTTGTCGATAAAATATGTTCTTCTTGTTTTAGGAGGACTATGTTTAAGTCGATTCATAATGGATGTAGATACACTTGAAATTGTCCAAGAAAATTGTTGTTCGTGTTATGAGGATTTAAAATAAGAGTTTAAAATAATTTAAAAGAAGTTTGCTGAAGTTGGTAGGAGCAGTAAAAACAAGTCCGCTCAGTTCAACGCCATAACCACGCAGCCTGTTTTACATTTTGTGTTATTTGTGCTGGTCTAATTCCTAAAATAGAAGAGCAGAAGAGTCTGTGCCATCTCAGGTAGTAATAATAGTTCCTATGGTTGGTGCTCTAAGATGTCCCAGGTTTGTGGCATTGATTAATTAATAAATAATGTAGTATTTACTTCGAGTTACATGTTTATATGTTATGTCATGTATAAAAGGCATGTGTATGCATTGTTTACTATTTTGATTTATTTATAACAATGTAATTGATGGAGTGCAGGTGTTTGATATGATTGATGGGTGACTAGTTGTATTCTTGTCAAATAAATATGCTTGATTATGGATACATTCTGCAATGAGTTAATCTGGTTTTTAATCAGATACAGAACATGTCAACAAGTTAGTTCTGAATTGCTTTATTCCACAGAGCATTCTGACACCATTAATTAAAATGCATTTATATATTTGTTCAGTGTAACATGTAAAGTGTTGGTCCTATGTTTCATGAGCTGAAAAAAAAGAAATGTACCATACCATTTTCTCATTTTGTGCACAAATTTGTTTTAATCCCTGTTAGTGAGCAATTTCCTTTGCCAAGATAATCCATCCACTTGACAGGTGTGCCATATCAAGAAGCTGATTAAACAGTATAATCCCTACATATGTGCATCTTGTGCTCAGGAAAATAAAAGGCCACTTTAAAATGTGCAGTTTGTCACACAACACAATGTCACAGATGTCTAAAGTTTTGAGGGAGCGTCCAATTGGCATGCTTACTGCAGGAACGTCCACCAGAGCTGTGTCCAGAGAATGTAATGTTAATATCTCTACCATAGGCTGCCTGCAACATCATTTTTCTAGAATTTGGCAGCATGTCCAACTGGCTTCACAACCGCAGACCACGTGAGCCCAGGACCTCCACATCTGGCTTCTTCACCTGAGGGATTGTGTGAGGGGGGAGGGGTAATAAAGCCCTATTGTGCGGGAAAAAAATCATTCTGATTAACTGGGCCTGGCTGCCAAGTGGGTGGGCCTATGCCCTCCAAGGCCCACCCATGGATGCACTCCTGCCCATTCATGTGAAATCCAATTATTTCAATAGACTTATTTCCTTATATGAACTCAGTAAAAACGTTGAAATCGTTGCATTTTGCATTGATATTTTTGTTCATATTGATTTAAACTCATTCACATTGTTGGCCCAAATTACAAGAGATTAAATATAGACCTCCACCAGCTGAAGGAGAAGAGGATCAGATAAAAGAAGGGTATGTTGATATTATAGCCTAGTATTCATGGTACATTGTAAATATCGGTCTGCTACTAGGATAGTATTCTGTAAAAGACACGAGCAAATGCATAAATAAGACAACAAATATTAGTTAAATAAAATATGGAACAGTAAATGAAAATGTTCAATATATATTTTGTTTTGGATCAAGGTAGCTAATAGCTAGCTGATTGCTAGGAAAACATGCAAAATCGGCAGTGTATCAAATACTTGTTCTCCCCACTGTAGTAACCAAAAAAGTACAAAACAAATCTAAATATATTTTATATTTGAGATTCTTCAAAGTAGCCACCCTTTGCCTTGATGACAGCTTTGCACACTCTTTGCATTCTCTCAACCAGCTTCATGAGGTAACCTGGAATGCATGTCAATTAACAGGGGTGCCTTGTTAAAAGTTAATTTGAGCAATTTCTTTCCTTAATGCGTTTGAGCCAATCAGTTATGTGGTGACAAGGTAGGGGTGGTATACAGAAGATATTTGGTAAAATACCAAAGAACAGCTCTAATAAGCAAAGAGAAATGACAGTCCATCATTACTTCAAGACATGAAGGGCAGTCAATGCAGAAAATTTCAAGAACTTTGAAAGTGCAAGTCGCAAAAACCATCAAGTGCTTTGATGAAACTGTCTCTCCCGAGGACTGTCACAGAAAAGGAAGACCCAGATTTACCTCTGCTGCAGAGGATAAGTTCATTAGAGTAACCAGCCTCAGAAATTGCAGGCCAAATAAATGCTTCACAGAGTTCAAGTCACAGACACATCTCAACGTCAACTGTTCAGAGGAGACGATGTTAATCAGGCCTTCATGGTCGAATTGCTGCAAAGAAACCACTACTAAAGGACACCAATAAGAAGTAGAGACTTGCTTGGACCAAGAAACACAAGCAATAGACATTATCCCAGTGGAAATCTGTCTTTTAAGTCTGATGAGTCCAAATTTGAGATTTCTGGTCCCAACTGCTGTCTTTGTGAGATGCAGAGTAGGTGAATGGATGAGGCATGGAAGAGGGTGTGTGGGGGTGCTTTGCTGGTGACACTGTCTGTGATTTATTTAGAAATCAAGGCACACATAACCAGCATGGCTACCACAGCATTCTGCAGCGATACGCTATCCCATCTGATTTGCACTTAGTGGGACTATCATTTTTTTTTTCAACAGAACAATGACCCAACACACCTCCAAGCTGTATTAGGGCTATTTGACCAAGATGGAGAATGATGGAGTGCTGCATCAGATGACGTGGTCTCCACAATCACCTGACCTCAACCCAATTAAGATGAGTTGGACTGCAGAGTGAAGGAAAAGCAGCCAACAAGTGCTCAGCATATGTGGGAACTCCTTTAAGACTGTTGGAAAAGCATTCCAGGTGAAGCTGGCTGAGAGAATGCCAAGAGAGGGTGGCTACTTTGAAGAATCTAAAATACATTTTGATTTGTTTAACACTCTTTTGGTTACTACATGATTTCATATGTGTATTTCATAGTTTGGATGTCTTCACTACTATTCTACAATGTAGAAAATAGTAAAAATAAAGAAAAACCCTTGAATGAGTAGGTGTTCTAAAACTTTTGACCGGTCGTGTATATGGATAATATATAAAGTCAGGCACATTTAACAGTTAGACTATTGATTACAGACCTAATTAAGATGGGTTCTTTCAAGTATTCATTTCGGTATTTCACTTCTGGGGATATGCCCCGAGTGTAATCCTCAAAAGCATTTATTACACTACGCCAGTCATGATTGGCTGGATGTCGAGACTTGTGCGTCAGGGAAGGGTGTCCCTCCTACCCTATAAAAGGTTGTCTCTGAGTCATTCAAACATGTCTTCCCGCTTTTTTCAAAAAGCTTACCTTGATGCGACTGCATTTTCCAGAACAAGCTAAACTGTCCACAGATGTGAGCTTACAACTCGCTGCCGGGTGTTATTTTCGGGACTGCAGTGGTTCCTTTTCCTTAACCATAGTTAGAGGAAAATTATTGGAGGGAGGAACGGGTACAGCTGTGACACGGTTAACTCGTTCACGACCAAGTTAGCTGTATCCAAACAGTGACTAGTCGTAGCTAGCTTTTCTGGTTTACTTTGAGGAGAAAAGGTTATACTAGCTACAGCAAGCTATCTTTTCTAACCTGTTGTTTCAGAAACGGTATCCGGCCGTCACACCGAGTGGCACCGTTGGAGATAACCCACTAATCACTAGCTAACGAACTAGCCTACCACGCTAGTTTTTTCAGACAGCTAAAAACGTAGCATCCAAGCTATGGCGACAAACACATCTCCCACCCCAAATGAAGAGAAGCTCCCAGTACTAATCTGCTCCTGTGGAAACAAGATATCGGCCAAAGACACCCACTCGGTGTGCTCCACTTGCCTTGGGCTGCAACATGCCCAGGAAGCCTTAGCCTCCCCTGGCTCCTGTCCACACTGTGCCCTCTTCACTGTGAAGAGCCAGCCACTGTGAAGAGCACGGCAAGCTAGCCTGAGTCAACAGGAACCTAACATGGGGGCCGGCGCACCACTCACCAGAGGAAATGGATATCCCCACAGGGAATCGTGGTAAGACGCTAGCTGGGGCGACCAGCTCGACGCCATTGCCCCGCTGTCGGAGGACTTCAGCAGCAACCTCGTGGCCTGTGTTGCCACAGACCTCCATCTTCGTCTGCTTAAAGCCGTTGTCCAGGTGTCAGGAAGAGCGATGGTGCTCATGATATCCCAGGAGAAGGCTCAATTGCTCAACCTAAACACGGTGTGTGATAGTGAGAAGCTGATGATCCTGGATGCTCCAGTAGACCCTAAAAACCTTTTCGGTCCCTCTGTTGAGATGATGCAGATGATACACTCCGGCTCAGGGGGAATCAGTGCGTGTACTCCAGGAGGATATCACATTGCTAATAGTGAAAAGGGCAATAAGAGTTGTTCCTCCCGAAAAAAAAACTGCAGTTTTTACTATTGATATTTCCTGGTTCCAAAAAAGGGGGGCAGTATTCGCCCGATCCTAGATCTACATGTTCTGAACAGGCACATGAGAAAGTACACGTTCAGAATGTTGACACACACTGCTTTGCTACGTTCTCTGCGCCCAGGCAATATGTTTGTATCTGTCGACCTGAAGGACGCTTACATCCACATCTCAATACACCCTCCTCACAGGACATTTCTCAGATTCGCTTTTCAAGGCCCAGTAATCTCCACATTTCTCGTTCTCCCTTTCGGCCTCTCACGGGCACCTCAATTTTTACGAAGTGTACCGAGGCAGCCATCGCCTCACTCAGAGTACCGAGGCAGCCATCGACTCACTCAGAGAAAGGGGCATTCAGCTGATGATTTACATAGACGATTGGCTGCTGTTTGCGCAATCGAGACAATAGGTCTTAGTACACAGTCAGCTACTATTGGAACACCTGACATTACTAGGTTTCAGAATAAACACAGTAAAGAGCGTTCTGATTTCCACGCTCATTCAAAGCTCGCCTTTCAGTGGAACGTATAAGAACATTCCAAGATTGCCTAGCACTGTTTCACAGTGCAAACCTGGTCTCTTTCAAAGCATGCCTGAGACTGCTTTAGTAGTCATCCCATTAGGACGTTTGAATATGAGAGGCTTTCAACGCTGGGTCTCTTCTCAAGGTCTGAGCCCAATACGTCACAGACATCTCCATAGGCTGCATGGTAGCACTGCACTCCTGGGGACACCGGAAGTTTCTGTCACAGGGTGCCCAGATGGGCACTGTTTTATCCAGAAAAGTACTCACAACGGACGCATCTCTCTCGGGTTGGGGTGAAACTCACGAGGGCAGAACAGTGTGGGGACCCCATCACCGTTCTACTCACATAAACTGCCTGGAACTCCTTGCAGTGTCCCTAACATTAAAGACATTGCTCCATTTCTGGAGGGTTGTCATGTTCTAGTCAGAACTGTTGTGGCTTACATAAACAGACAAGGGGGACTGCAATCCCCTCACTTATACACACTGGCACACAGACTGATTATGTGGAGCAGTGTGCATCTCCAGTCACTGAGAGCTACTCATATACCAGGAGTACTGAATCTGGGGGCAGATTTACTTTCCAGAGTTCAAGTTGAACTATTCACTTGGACCGTGAATGGTTTAACTTGAACTCTGCCGGGCTTTCCCAAAATGTAATTTGCTAGAGCCTCATCCACCAGGTCCCTATGGCTTTACAATGATGGTGAAAACTTGGAGAAATATTGGGGTTAGGTGGGTTAAAATATTTTAAGAAGCCACAGCGTGCCCAGAGGGACATGTCAAAATGCTGAATTTTGGCAAGTCTTTATTCATATGAAAAAGTCATATTTATTGAATTGTTCATGTGGTCACAATTTCTACATAAAATATCAAAGGGGTGCTAAAGGAACTCATTTCTGGGAAGGTGCTTTTACTGTTCGCGATTCACAAATTATTATTTTGATTCCCATGTTTTAATTCACTGCGATTGAACCGAACCCCAACTATTATAATGTTAGAGCAAATCATTGGATTCGTCAAAATATATGAAGTAGATCATCCGTTTAACAGTAAAAAAAAACAACACCTATTATAGTATATTGTATTAGAAAACTCACCTCTCTGTAGTTGAACGCAATTGTTCCATTGTTATGGAGAGCAGCCTGGAAGGTGAAGGTTCCCTCTGCCTCGCGCCCCTGAAGCCGCACCTTGTCCCATTGCACCACAAACACCTCACCTAGCACAGAGCAAGGGTCAGAGGTCAACATTAAAGGTCACGTAAGGGCTCCCTAAAGGCACCCACAAAAATAAAATCAGCTAAAACCCTAATGAAGACAATTTAGCTGTTGAAACGTTGGTAAAATAAATTATTACACCGGAGCAACTAAAGTGTGCTACTTTTCCTTTTCTTTTCTTAACCCCACACATACACTGCCGCTCCCACTCCCACTCCCACTCCCACACACAAATATAGACATATACCAACACACTCACCATTGTCCATGTACCGCACTGTTGAGTTTTTTGAAAAACTGGGGTCAAAGTTGGCCATGAGGGGGGCGATGTACTGTGTGGCTGTCAGCATGCGATGCGTGATCTCCCCCGTGAAGATGAACCCTTCGAAAGATCAAAAGTTCAAACATCAGAGGCACTGGGAGAAAGTCTTAACTTTCTACATTGTTGTGTCTGGCACTCCAACAAGATGATAAATAAAACAGGAAAACAGGACCCAAAAGTTCAAACGCCAAGAGACTGGAAGAAGCACGCCTGCACGAAAGTCTTACATCATTCTACATTGTTATGTTTGGCACCCCAATGAGATGATAAACAACCCAACAGGACCCGGGGAAGTGATATACGGCCATTTCCTTGTACCACAGAAACCCAGCCATTCTTCACTCTGAAGGGCAGGCGAGGAATCGGAAACGTTATTGGGACTTGATTGTTCAGACGAGAGTTTAGAAAGGACACTTTGGGGACTTTAAAGGCTCAGAGTAGTCACAAATATGATTTTACCTGTGTTTTAAATACAGTGCCTACAGTAAGTATTCATACCCCTTGACTTTTCAAAATGTTGTGTTACAGCCTGAATTTAAACAGATTCAATTGAGATGTTTCACTGGCCTACACACAACACCCCATACTGCCAAAGTGGAATTATGTTTTTAGAAAATGTACACCTTAATAAAAAATGACAAGCTGAAATGTCTTGAGTCAGTAAGTATTCAACCACGTTATGGAAAGCCTAAATACAGTGCCTTGCGAAAGTATTCGGCCCCCTTGAACTTTGCGACCTTTTGCCACATTTCAGGCTTCAAACATAAAGATATAAAACTGTATTTTTTTGGTGAAGAATCAACAACAAGTGGGACACAATCATGAAGTGGAATGACATTTATTGGATATTTCAAACTTTTTTAACAAATCAAAAACTGAAAATACTTTGTAGCGCCACCTTTTGCTGCGATTACAGCTGTAAGTCGCTTGGCGTATGTCTCTATCAGTTTTGCACATCGAGAGACTGACATTTTTTCCCATTCCTCCTTGCAAAACAGCTCGAGCTCAGTGAGGTTGGATGGAGAGCATTTGTGAACAGCAGTTTTCAGTTCTTTCCACAGATTCTCGATTGGATTCAGGTCTGGACTTTGACTTGGCCATTCTAACACCTGGATATGTTTATTTTTGAACCATTCCATTGTAGATTTTGCTTTATGTTTTGGATCATTGTCTTGTTGGAAGACAAATCTCCGTCCCAGTCTCAGGTCTTTTGCAGACTCCATCAGGTTTTCTTCCAGAATGGTCCTGTATTTGGCTCCATCCATCTTCCCATCAATTTTAACCATCTTCCCTGTCCCTGCTGAAGAAAAGCAGGCCCAAACCATGATGCTGCCACCACCATGTTTGACAGTAGGGATGGTGTGTTCAGGGTGATGAGCTGTGTTGCTTTTACGCCAAACATAACATTTTGCATTGTTGCCAAAAAGTTCAATTTTGGTTTCATCTGACCAGAGCACCTTCTTCCACATGTTTGATGTGTCTCCCAGGTGGCTTGTGGCAAACTTTAAACGACACTTTTTATGGATATCTTTAAGAAATGGCTTTCTTCTTGCCACTCTTCCATAAAGGCCAGATTTGTGCAATATACGACTGATTGTTGTCCTATGGACAGAGTCTCCCACCTCAGCTGTAGATCTCTGCAGTTCATCCAGAGTGATCATGGGCCTCTTGGCTGCATCTCTGATCAGTCTTCTCCTTGTATGAGCTGAAAGTTTAGAGGGACGACCAGGTCTTGGTAGATTTGCAGTGGTCTGATACTCCTTCCATTTCAATATTGCACAGTGCTCCTTGGGATGTTTAAAGCTTGGGAAATCTTTTTGTATCCAAATCCGGCTTTAAACTTCTTCACAACAGTATCTCGGACCTGCCTGGTGTGTTCCTTGTTCTTCATGATGCTCTCTGCGCTTTTAACGGACCTCTGAGACTATCACAGTGCAGGTGCATTTATACGGAGACTTGATTACACACAGGTGGATTGTATTTATCATCATTAGTCATTTAGGTCAACATTGGGTCATTCAGAGATCCTCACTGAACTTCTGGAGAGAGTTTGCTGCACTGAAAGTAAAGGGGCTGAATAATTTTGCACCCCCAATTTTTCAGTTTTTGATTTGTTAAAAAAGTTTGAAATATCCAATAAATGTCGTTCCACTTCATGATTGTGTCCCACTTGTTGTTGATTCCTCACAAAAAAATACAGTTTCATATCTTTATGTTTGAAGCCTGAAATGTGGCAAAAGGTTGCAAAGTCTTAACAAGTCACATAATAAGTTGCATGGATTCAGTCATCTCTGTACCCCACACACACAGTTATCTGTAAGGTCCCTCAGTCGAGCAGTGAATTTCAAACTCAGATTCAACCACAAAGACCAGGGAGGTTTTCCAATGCCTCGCAAAGAAGGGCACCTATTGGTAGATGGGTAAAACAAAGTAAACATTGAATATCCCTTTGAGCATGGTGAAGTTATTAATTACACTTTGAATGGTGTATCAATAAACCCAGTCACTACAAATATACAGGCGTCCTTCCAAACTCAGTTGCCAGAGAGGAAGGTAACCCTTCTGGGATTTCACCATGAGGCCAAGGAGTTTAATGACTATAATAGGAGAGAACTGAGTATGAATCAACAACAATGTCACTCCCCAATACTAATCTAAATGACAGAAGCTTGTATAGAATAAAAATATTCCAAAACAAAAATCCTGTTTGCAATAAGGCACTAATGTAAAACTGCAAAAAACATGGCAAAGAAATGTACTTCATGTCCTGGATGAAAAGCGTTATATTTGGGGCAAATCCAACACAACACATCAAATCAAATTTATTTATAAAGCCCTTCTTACATCAGCTGAGTACATCACATCACTGAGTACCACTCTTCATATTTTCAAGCATGGTGGCTGCATCATGTTATGGCTATTCTTGTCATCGGACTAGGGAGTTTCTAGGTTAAAAAGAAACAGAATAAAGCAAAGCATGGGTAAAATACTAGAGGAAGACATGGTTCAGTCTGCTTTCCAACAGACAGTGGGAAACAAATTCACCATTCAGCAGGTTAATAGCCTAAAACACAAGGCCAAACATATACTGGAGTTGCTTATCAAGTCGACATTGAATGTTCCTGAGTGGCCTAGTTACAGTTTTGACTTAAATCGGCTTAAAAATGTTCAAATATTGTACAACCCAGGTGTGAAAAGTTCTTAGACTAAGCTAGAAAGACTTTAATAGCTGCCAAAGGTGACTCTAACATGTATTGACTCATGGGGTTGAATATGTATGTAATCAAGAAACAGTTGAAGTCGGAAGTTTACATACACCTTAGCCAAATACATTTAAACTCAGTTTTTCATAATTCCTGACATTTAATCCTAATAAAAATTCCCTGTCTTAGGTCAGCTAGGATCACCACATTATTTTAAGAATGTGAAACGTCAGAATAATCGAAGAGAGAATGATTTATTTCAGCTTTTATTTCTTTCATCACATTCCCAGCAGTTCAGAAGTTTACAAACTCAATTAGTATTTGGTAGCATTACCTTTAAAATGGTTTAACTTGGGTCAATCCTTTTGGGTAGCCTTCCACAAGCTTCCCACAATAAGTTGGGTGAATTTTGGCCCATTCCCTGTGACAGAGCTGGTGTAACTGAGTCAGGTTTGTCAGCCTCCTTGATTGCAAATGCTTTTTCAGTTCTGCCCACAAATGTTCTATAGGATTGAGGTCAGGGCTTTGTGATGGCCACTCCAAAACATTGACTTTGTTGTCCTTAAGACATTTTGCCACAACTTTGGAAGTGTGCTTGGGGTCATTGTCCATTTGCGACCAAACTTTAATTTCCTGATTGATGTCTTGAGATGTTGCTTCAATATGTCCACATCATTTTCCTTTCCTCTCGATTCTATCTATTTTGTGATGTGCACAAAATAGCAGCAAAGCACCCCCACAACATGATGCTGCCACCGCCGTGCTTCACGGTTGGGATGGTGTTCTTCGGCTTGCAAGCCTCCCCCTTTTTCCTCCAAACATAACAATGGTCATTATGGCCAAACAGTTCTATTTATATTTCATCAGACCAGGGGACATTTCTCCAAAAAGTACGATCTTTGTCCCCATGTGCAGTTGCAAACCGTAGCCTGGCTTTTTTATGGCAGTTTTGGAGCAGTGGCTTCTTTCATGCTGAGCGGCCTTTCAGGTTATGTCGATATAGGACTCGTTTTACTGTGGATATAGATACTTTTGTACCTGTTTCCTCCAGCATCTCCACAAGGTCCTTTGCTGTTGTTCTGGGATTGATTTGCACTTTTCGCACCAAAGTACGTTCGTCTCTAGAAGACAGAATGTGTCTCCTTCCTGAGCGGTATGACGGCTGCGTGGTCCCATGCTGTTTATACTTGCATACTATTGTTTGTACAGATGAACGTGGTACCTTCAGCCATTTGGAAATTGCTCCCAAGGATGAACCAGACTTGTATAGGTCTGAGGTCTGGTCTTGGCTGATTTATTTTGATTTTCCCATGATGTCAAGCAAAGAGGCACTGAGTTTGATGGTAAGCCTTGAAATACATCCACAGGTACACCTCCAATTGACTCAAATTATGTCAATTAGCCTATCAGAAACTTCTAAAGCCATGACATCCTTTTCTGGAACTTTCCAAGCTGTTTAAAGGCACAGTTAACTTAGTGTATTGTAAACTTCTGACCCACTGGAATTGTGATACAGTGAATTTTAATTGAAATAATCTGTCTGTAAACAATTGATGGAAAATGACCTGTGTCATGTACAAAGTATGTCCTAACAAACTTGCCAAAACTATAGTTTGTTAACAAGAAATGTGTGGAATGGTTGAAAAATTATTTTTAATGACTCCAACCTAAGATCTTCCTTGATCTTGCCACCTGACCAAACTGAGCAATCGGGGGAGAAGGGCCTTGGTCAGGGAGGTGACCAAGAACCCAATGATCACAATGACAGAGCTCCAAAGTTCCTCTGTGGAGATGGGAGAACCTTCCAGAAGGACAACCATCTCTGCAGCACTCCAATGATCAGGCCTTTATGGTAGAGTTGGCCAGACAGAAGCCACTCCTCATGAAAAAGCACAACAGCCCGCTTGGAGTTTGCCAAAAGGCACCTAAAGACTCTGACCATGACAAACAAGATTTTCTGGTCTGATGAAACCAATATTAAACTATTTGGCCTGAATACCAAGCGTCAAGTCTGGAGGAAACCTAGCACCATCCCTACGGTGAAGCATGGTGGAGACAGCATCATGCCGTGGGGATGTTTTTCAGCGGCAGGGACTGGGCGGCAAGTCAGGATCGAGGGAAAGATGAACAGAGCTATATATAGAGAGATCCTTGACGAAAACCTGCTCCAGAGCACTCAGACCTCAGACTGGGGCGAAGGGTCACCTTTCAACAGGACAATGACCCTCAGCACATAGCCAAGACAACACAGGAGTGGTTTCGGGACAATGTCCTTGAGTGGTCCAGCCAGAGTCCGAACTTGAACCCAATCGAACATCTCTGGAGAGACCTGAAAATACAGTGGGGAGAACAAGTATTTGACACACTGCCGATTTTGCAGGTTTTCCTACTTACAAAGCATGTAGAGGTCTGTAATTTTTATCCTAAGTACACTTCAACTGTGAGACACGGAATCTAAAACAAAAATTCAGAAAATCACATTGTATGATTTTTAAGTAATTCATTTGCATTTTATTGCATGACATAAGTATTTGATCACCTACCAACCAGTAAGAATTCTGGTTCTCACAGACCTGTTTTCTTTAAGAAGCCCTCCTGTTCTCCACTCATTACCTGTATTAACTGCACCTGTTTGAACTCGTTACCTGTATAAAAGACACCTGTCCACACACTCAATCAAACAGACTACAACCGCTCCACAATGGCCAAGACCAGAGAGCTGTGTAAGGACATAAGGGTTCAATTGTAGACCTGCACGAGGCTGGGATGGGCTACAGGACAATAGGCAAGCAGCTTGGTGAGAAGGCAACAACTGTTGGCGCAATTATTAGAAAATGGAAGAAGTTCAAGATGACGGTCAATCACCCTCAGTCTGGGGTTCCATGCAAGATCTCACCTTATGGGGCATCAATGATCATGAGGAAGGTGAGGGATCAGCCCAGAACTACACGGCAGGACCTGGTCAATGACCTGAAGAGAGCTGGGACCACAGTCTCAAAGAAAACCATTAGTAACACACTACGCCGTCATGGATTAAAATCCTGCAGCGCACGCAAGGTCCCCCTGCTCAAGCCAGCGCATGTCCAGGCCCGTCTGAAGTTTGCCAATGACCATCTGGATGATTCAGAGGAGGAATGGGAGAAGGTCATGTGGTCTGATGAGGCAAAAATAGAGCTTTTTGGTCTAAACTCCACTCGCCATTTTTGGAGGAAGAAGAAGGATCAGTACAACCCCAAGAACACCATCCCAACCTTGAAGCATGGAGGTGGAAACCTCATTCTTTGGGGATGCTTTTCTACAAAGGGGACAGGACGACTGCACCATATTGAGGGGAGGATGGACGTGGCCATTTATCGCGCGATCTTGGCCAACAACCTCCTTCCCTCAGTAAAAGCATTGAAGATTGGTCGTGGCTGGGTCTTCCAGCATGACAATGACCCAAAACACACAGCCAGGGCAACTAAGGAGTGGCTCCGTAAGAAGCATCTCAAGGTCCTGGAGTGGCCTAGCCAGTCTCCAGGCCTGAACCCAATAGAACATCTTTGGAGGGAGCTGAAAGTCCGTATTGCCCAGCGACAGCCCCGAAACCTGAAGGGTCTAGAGAAGGTCTGTATGGAGGAGTGGGCCAAAATCCCTGCTGCAGTGTGTGCAAAACGTATGATCTCTGTAATTGCAAACAAAGGTTTCTGTACCAAATATTAAGTTCTGCTTTTCTGATGTCTTAAATACTTACGTCATGCAATAAAATGCTAATTAATTACTTAAAAATCATACAATGTGATTTTCTGGATTTTTTTCTGTCTCTCACAGTTGAAGTGTACCTATGATAAAAATTACAGACCTCTACATGCTTTGTAAGTAGGAAAACCTGCAAAATCGGCAGTGTATCATATACTTGTCCTCCCCACTCTAGCTGTGCAGCGACGCTCCCCATCCAACCTGGCAGCGCTTGAGTGGATTTGCAGAGAAGAACGGGAGAAACTCTCCAAATACAGGTGTGCTTAACTTGTAGCGTCATACCTAAGAATACTTTTCTTCAACAATGTACTGAGTAAAGGGTCTGAAAGCGTATGTAAATACAATGATTAAGTTGTTTATTTTTAATACGTTTGCAAAAATATCTAAAAAACAGTTTTGCTTATTATGGGGTATTGTATGGTACAGTATATTGATGAGGAAAAAAACAATTGAATCAATTTTAGGATTAAGGCAAGCGTTCTGAATACTTTCCGAATGCTCTGTACCAATTGTCAAGGTTTTGTTTTTTATTTCAAAAAGGAATAGATGCTAATTTTCAAATTCATGACCTTTTAGATGTATATTCATGATTTTCACTGTATGTGAATTGTGAAGTTTTTAGCTTATTTGAGTAGAAGCTATATATAAGAAAAGCTGGATGTGTTATTTATCTGAAAGCAATCAGATATAGACGTTCATTGTCTTTGTATTATTTACTAAACTAAGGCAAATATGGCTGATATTTTCAGGACCTTGTCTTTCAAAGATAATTTGTAAAAATCCAAATAACTTCACAGATCTTCAACATAAAGGGTTTAAACCCTGTTTCCCATGCTTGTTCAATGAACCATAAACAATTAATGAACATGCACCTGTGGAACGGTCATTAAGACACTAACAGCTTACAGACGGTAGGCAATTAAGGTCACAGTTATGAAAACCTAGGGCACTAAAGAGGCCTTTCTACTGACTCTGAAAAACACCAAAAGAAAGATGCCCAGGGTCCCTGCTCATCATTGTGAACGTGCCTTAGGCATGCTGCAAGGAGGCATGGAGACTGTAAATGTGGCCAGGGCAATAAATTGCAATGTCCGTATTGTGAGACGCCTAAGACAGTGCTACAGGGAGACAGGACGGACAGCTGATTGTCCTCGCAGTGGCAGACCACGTGAAACAACACCTGCACAGGATCGGTACATCTGAACATCACACCTGCGGGACAGGTACAGGATGGCAACAACAACTGTTGTAAGGCAGGTCCTCACCAGACATCACCGGCAACAACGTCGCCTATGGGCACAAACCCACCGTCGCTGGATCAGATAGGACTGGCAAAAAGTGCTTTTCACTGACGAGTCACGGTTTTGTATCACCGTGAGGGATGGTCAGAATCGCGTTTATCGTTGAAGGAATGAACGTTAAACCAAGGTCTTTACTCTGGATCCGGATCGATTTGGAGGTGGAGGGTCCGTCCTGGTCTGTGGCGGTGTGTCACAGCATCATTTGACTGAGCTTGTTGTCATTGCAGGCAATCTCAACGCTGTGCATTACAGGGAAGACATCCTCCCGCATGTGGTACCCTTCCTGCAGGCTCATCTTGACAAGACCCTATAGCATGACAATGCCACCAGCCATACTGCTCGTTCTGTGCGTGATTTCCTGCAAGACAGGAATGTCAGTGTTCTGTCATGGCTAGTGAAGAGCCCGGATCTCAATCCCATTGAGCACGTCTGGGATCGGAAGGTGAGGGCTAGGGCCATTCCCCCCATGTCCGGGAACTTGCAGGTGCCTTGGTGGATGTGTGGGGTAACATCTCAGAGGAAGAACAGGCAAATCTGGTGCAGTCCACGAGGAGGAGATGCACTGCAGTACTTAATGAAGCTGGTGGCCACACCAGATACTGACTGTTACTTTTGATTTTGACCCCCCCTTTGTTCAGGGACACATTATTCAATTTCTGTTTGTCACATGTCTGTGGAACTTGTTCAGTTTATCTCTGTTTTTGAATCTTAAGTTCATACAAATATTTACACATGTTAAGTTTGCGGAAAATAAACACAGTTGACAGTGAGAGGACGTTTCTTTTTTTGCTGAGTTTACATTGTAGAAGAATAGTGAAGACATCAAAACTATGAAATAACACACATGGAATCATCTGGTAACCAAAAAAGTGTTCTTTTTTTCTCTCAACCTTCTTCACCTGGATTGCTTTTCCAATAGTCTTTAAGGAGTTCCCACATTAAAAAAAAAGTATTTGTCAGGGTTTGTAATTAATTAATTTGCAAATTATGGTGGAAAATAAGTATTTGATCAATAACAGAAGTTTCTCAGTACTTTGTTATATACCCTTTGTTGGCAATGACAGAGGTCAAACGTTTTTTGTAAGTCTTCACAAGGTTTTCACACACTGTTGCTGGTATTTTGGCCCATTCTTCCATGCAGATCTCCTCTAGAGCAGTGATGTTTGGGGATGTTGCTGGGCAACACGAACTTTCAACTCCCTCCAAAGATTTTCTATGGGGTTGAGATCTGTAGACTGGCTAGGCCAATCCAGGACCTTGAAATGCTTCTTACGAAGCCACTCCTTCGTTGCCCAGGCGGTGTGTTTGGGATCTTTGCCATGCTGAAAGACCCAGCCACGTTTCATCCTCAATGCCCTTGCTGATGGAAGGAGGTTAATAATAATAATTACTCCCACAGTTGATTTCTTCAAACCAAGCTGCTTACCTATTGCAGATTCAGTCTTCCCAGCCTGGTGCAGGTCTACAATTTTGTTTCTGGTATAGCTCTTTGGTCTTGGCCATAGTGGAGTTTGGAGTGTGACTGTTTGAGGTTGTGGACAGGTGTCTTTTATACTGATAACAAGTTCAAACAGGTGCCATTAATACAGGTAACGAGTGGAGGACAGAGGAGCCTCTTAAAGAAGAAGTTACAGGTCTGTGAGAGCCAGAAATCTTGCTTGTTTGTAGGTGACCAAATACTTATTTTCCACCATAATTTGCAAATAAATTCATAAAAAATCCTCCAATGTGATTTTCTGGATTTTTTTCTTCTCATTTTGTCTGTCATAGTTGAAGTGTACATATGATGAAAATTACAGGCCTCTCTCATCTTTTTAAGTGGGAGAACTTGCACAATTGGTGGCTGACTAAATACTTTTTTGCCCCACTGCATGCTGAGCACTTGTTGGCTTCTTTTCCATCACTTTGCGGTCCAACTCATCCCAAACCATCTCAATTGGGTTGAGGTCGGGTGATTGTGGAGACCAGAACATCTGAAGCTGGTTGAGAGAATGCCAAGAGTGTGCAAAGCTGTCATCAAGGCAAAGGGTGGCTATTTTGAAGAATATGAAATACAATTTGATTTGTTTAACACTTTTTTTGTTTACTACATGATTCCAAATGTGTTATTTCATAGTTTTGATGTCTTCACTGTTATTCTACAATGTAGAAAATTGTAAAACTAAAGAAAAACCCTTGAATGAGTAGGTGTGTCAACTTTTGACTGGTACTGTATGTTTCTAACTTTGGAATATGGCCAACTTTTGCAGCTGTAGCATCTTTTGGACAGTAATATCAAATCTAATTTTATTGGTCACATACCCATGATTAGCAGATGTTTTTCCGAGTGTAGCGAAATGCTTGTGCTTCTAGTTCTGACAGTGCAGCAATTACTAACAATTCCACAACAACTACCTAATAGACACAAATCTAAGTAAAGAAATGTAATAAGAATACATACATATAAATATATGGATGAGCATTGACAGACAAGATCCAATAAATGGTATATAATGCAACATATGAGTTGATTAATGCAAGAAATGTGAACATTATTAAAGTGACGAGTGATCCATTTAGTGGCCAATGATTTCAAGTCTGTATGAGACATCAGCCTCTCTGTGTTAGTGATTGCTGTTTAACAGTCGGATTGCCTTGATATAGAAGCTGTTTTTCAGTCTCTCGGACCCAGCTTCGATGCACATGTACTGACCTCACCTCCTGGATGGTAGCGGGGTGAACAGGTAGTGGCTCGGATGGTTGTTGTCCTTGATGATCTTTTTGGCCTTCCTGTGACATCGGGTTTTGTAGGTGTCCTGGTGGGCAGTTAGTTTGCACCTGGTAATGCGTTGTGTAGACCACACCACCCTCTGGAGAGCCTTGCAGTTGTGGGAGGTGCAGTTGCTGTACCAGGAGGTGATACAGCCCAACAGGATGCTCTCAATTGTACATCTGTCAAAGTTTGTGAGGGTTTTAGGTGACAAGCAACATTTCTTCAGCCTCCTGAGGTTGAAGTGGTGCTGTTGCGCCTTCTTTACCGCACTGTCTGTGTGGGTGGACCATTTCAGTTTGTCTGTGATGTGTACGCCCGAGGAACTTAAAACTTTCCACCTCTTCCACTGCTTTCCCGTCGATGTGGATATTGGGGTGCTCCCTCTGCTGTTTCCTGAAGTCCACTATCATCTCCTTTGTTTTGACGACATTGAGTGAGAAGTTGTTTTCCTGACATCACACTCTGAGTGCCCTCACCTTCTCCCTGTAGGCTGTCTCGTAGTTGTTGGTAATCAAGCCTACTACTCTTGTGTCATCTGCAAACTTGATTGAGTTGGAGGCGTGCATGGCCATGCAGTCATGGGTGAACAGGGAGTACAGGAGGGGGCTGAGCACACACCCTTGTGGGGCCCCAGTGTTGAGGATCAACGAAGTGGAGATGTTGTTGACCCATGCTTATCTATAGTCAATGAACAGCCTTCTTACATAGGTATTCCTCTTGTCCAGATGGGATAGGGCAGTGTGCAGTGTGATGGCAATTGCAGCATCTGTGGACCTAAATTTGGGCGGTAAGCAAATTGAAGTGGGTCTAGGGTTACTGGTAAGGTGGAGGTGTTCCTTGACTAGTATCTCAAAGCACTTCATGATAACAGAAGTGAGTGGTACGAGGCAATAGTCATTTAGTTCAGTTACCTTTGCCTCCTTAGGTACAGGAACATCTTGAAGCATGTGGGGACAGCAGACTGGGATAGTGAGAGATTGAATATGTCCGTAAACACACCAGCCAGCTGGTCTGCGCATGCTCTGAGGACGTGCCTAGGGATGCCGTCTGGGCCGGCATCCATGCGAGGGTTAACACGTTTAAATGTCTTACTCTTGTCAGCCCCGGAGAAGGAGAGTCCACAGTGCTTGGTAGCGGGCCATGTTGGTGGCATTGTATTATTCTCAAAACGGGCAAAAAAGGTGTTTTGTTTGTCTGGAAGCAAGGCATCGGTGTCCGTGTTATGGCTGGTTTTCCTTTTGTAGTCCGTAATTGTCTGTAGCCCCTGCCACATATGTCTCGTGTCTGAGCCGTTGAATTGCGACTCCACTTTGTCTCTATACTGACATTTTGCTTGTTTGATTGCCTTGCGGAGGGAATAACTACACTGTATTCACCCATATTCCCTTTCCCTTTATAGTCACCTTTCCATGGTTAAATGCGACAGTTCGCGCTTTCAGGTTTGTGCGAATGCCGCCATCTATCCACAGTTTCTTGTTAGGGTAGGTTTTAATTGTCACGGTAGGTGCAACATCTCTTGTACACTCCTATGTACAGTACGATGTCAAAAGTAGCCTGTTGTTCTGTACTGTGGCTTGCATAGTGACAAATAAAACAATAAGACAGTTTTACCTGAAAAGCCTTTCATTCCAAGAATATAGAAATTATTGAAATTGTCAAATATATCGAAAACCTTCTCATAGTTTCAGAGGAGGAACTGCATAATGTGAATGAATTAGTAATGGTGCCATAAATCACACATCCCTGTAATTCGGAGGCTTTGGGTCTGTAGCGGCTAACTCAATGGTTACCATTTTCAATCTTAATACAGTGCCTTGCGAAAGTATTCGGCCCCCTTGAACTTTGCGACCTTTTGCCACATTTCAGGCTTCAAACATAAAGATATAAAACTGTATTTTTATGTGAAGAATCAACAACAAGTGGGACACAATCATGAAGTGGAATGACATTTATTGGATATTTCAAACTTTTTTAACAAATCAAAAACTGAAAAATTGGGCGTGCAAAATCATTCAGCCCCTTTACTTTCAGTGCAGCAAACTCTCTCCAGAAGTTCAGGGAGGATCTTTGAATGATCCAATGTTGACCTAAATGACTAATGATGATAAATACAATCCACCTGTGTGTAATCAAGTCTCCGTATAAATGCACCAGCACTGTGATAGTCTCAGAGGTCCGTTAAAAGCGCAGAGAGCATCATGAAGAACAAGGAACACACCAGGCAGGTCCGAGATACTGTTGTGAAGAAGTTTAAAGCCGGATTTGGATACAAAAATATTTCCTAAGCTTTAAACATCCCAAGGAGCACTGTGCAAGCGATAATATTGAAATGGAAGGAGTATCAGACCACTGCAAATCTACCAAGACCTGGCCGTCCCTCTAAACTTTCAGCTCATACAAGGAGAAGACTGATCAGAGATGCAGCCAAGAGGCCCATGATCACTCTGGATGAACTGCAGAGATCTACAGCTGAGGTGGGAGACTCTGTCCATAGGACAACAATCAGTCGTATATTGCACAAATCTGGCCTTTATGGAAGAGTGGCAAGAAGAAAGCCATTTCTTAAAGATATCCATAAAAAGTGTTGTTTAAAGTTTGCCACAAGCAACCTGGGAGACACACCAAACATGTGGAAGAAGGTGCTCTGGTCAGATGAAACCAAAATTAAACTTTTTGGCAACAATGCAAAACGTTATGTTTGGCGTAAAAGCAACACAGCTGAACACACCATCCCCACTGTCAAACATGCGGTGGCAGCATCATGGTTTGGGCCTGCTTTTCTTCAGCAGGGACAGGGAAGATGGTTAAAATTGATGGGAAGATGGATGGAGCCAAATACAGGACCATTCTGGAAGAAAACCTGATGGAGTCTGCAAAAGACCTGAGTCTGGGACGGAGATTTGTCTTCCAACAAGACAATGATCCAAAACATAAAGCAAAATCTACAATGGAATGGTTCAAAAATAAACATGTCCAGGTGTTAGAATGGCCAAGTCAAAGTCCAGACCTGAATCCAATCGAGAATCTGTGGAAAGAACTGAAAACTGCTGTTCACAAATGCTCTCCATCCAACCTCACTGAGCTCGAGCTGTTTTGCAAGAAGGAATGGGAAAAAATGTCAGTCTCTCGATGTGCAAAACTGATAGAGACATACCCCAAGCGACTTACAGCTGTAATCGCAGCAAAAGGTGGCGCTACAAAGTATTTACTTAAGGGGGCTGAATAATTTTGCACGCACAATTTTTCAGTTTTTGATTTGTTAAAAAAGTTTGAAATATCCAATAAATGTCGTTCCACTTCATGATTGTGTCCCACTTGTTGTTGATTCTTCAAAAAAATACAGTTTTATCTTTATGTTTGAAGCCTGAAATGTGGCAAAAGGTCGCAAAGTTCAAGGGGGCCGAATACTTTCGCAAGGCACTGTATTTCATTATGAAAAGCGATTTAGAATTCCATTTATCTGGAACCTACTCTGGAAATGGGATAAGCAGAGCGCTAATAGCTTCTCTTGCTTAAAGTGTACCTTGTAGGAAACAAAACAATTGGGGCCCAATTTGAAGGGTTTAAGAATATATCTGTGTGGCAACAGTCTAGTTTTTCAATACATAATAATGTGATACTGTTGGATGTGTTCGCATAGAAGCATTTACCGCATAGTGAAGAGACGGCTAGTTTGGACAGTTTTAGTAATATAAATTCAGTTTACCTCCTGTTGCTATGGTGATTTGTCTCAGGTAGTGTCCATAGAAGGGGAAGTCAAAGGAGAGAGCCACACGCTAGGAGGAGCATATATCATATCAGACAGCATGTCAGTCATGATGGCAATGTCATGGTGTCAAAGACTGCATGCAGGCTTATGTACAGTATCGTTTCTGTGCTCTTGTGTACGTCTCATTCTCCCACCAACTCTAACCACTTTCCATCTGTATGTGTATAGTGTGTGTGAGTGTGCGCATGCGTGCATGTCTCACCGCTGCCTGCCGGTGTGTGTTGGACAGGATGCCGTGCACTCTGACTTTGCTCTGTTGCACAGCATTTAGGTCTACCCAGAGTTCCTCCATCCGTCTGTCTCCTGGCCCGTAACTCCTCCACCTGTAGTACCTCTGAGAGTCCTCCTGAGAGAGAGGGCGCTGATTAGCACGGAAAGCTTTTCCAGAGTTTCAGTGAATTCACTGGTCAATTGCCCAAGGCCTTGATTTGGTCAAAATTGACTTTGACTACATCACCATAATGCATTTATTACACATCTATAAGCATTTCATCAACGTGATAACATGTTCCAACTGCATTATTAAAGGTTAATGAAATATATCCATAGCATATGTATAGCGCACTCATGTTATGCAAAGCTCATATTTAGGTATCTTAAAAACTTCTTAGGGCTGCAATCCCGTTAACGGGATGATATGACAACAGCCAGTGAAAGTGCAGACGCCAAATTCAAAACAACAGAAATCTCATAATTACAATTCCTCAAACATACATGCATTTTATACCGTTTTAAAGGTCATCTGGTTGTTAATCCCACCACAGTGTCCGATTTCAAATAGGCTTTACAGCGAAAGCACCACAAACGATTATGTTAGGTCACCACCAAGCCAAAGAAAAACTCTGCCATTTTTCTAGCCAAAGAGAGGAGTCACAAAAAATAAATAGAGATAAAATTAATCACTAACCTTTGATGATCATCAGATGACACTCAAAGGACTTCCTGTTACACAATACATGTATGTTTTGTTTGATAAAGTTAAAATCTGTGTCTAGAGAAGCAATGGAACGCAGTACGATATCATGTGGCCAGGAAATGGCTCTCTGCCAGTAACCTGACTCAGCTCTTATTCAGGCCCACAACACAGTAGAAGCCTCATTCAAGTTTCTAAAGACGGTTGACATCTAGTGGAAGCCCTAGGAAGTGCAACTTCATTCATATCCCACTGTGATTTCAGTAGGGCCTGGGTTGGAAATCAACCAACCTCAGATTTCTCACTTCCTGTTTGGATTTCTTCTCAGATTTTTGCCTGCCATAGGAGTTATGTTATACTCACAGACATCATTCAAAGTGTTTTCTATCCAATACTAATAATAATATGCATATATTAGCAACTGAGACTGAGGAGCAGGCCGTTTACTCTGGGCACCTCTGGGCACCTTTCATCCAAGCTACTCAATACTGCCCCTGCAGCCATAAGATGTTAATAGATGCATCATTACAATGACAGCATAGTGTCATCATTATGGATGTTCTCAAAAGTGTGCTTCTGCTATACCATTGTTAGTGAATATGCAAAAAGGCCAAACGATGACTTGAAAATTATGCTGATATACAGTGCATTCGGTCATTTTCCTGTTGGAAGGTGAACTTTCACCCCAGTCTGAGAGACAGGATTGAGGTAAAGATGAACCTAGCAAAGTACAGAGAGATCCTTGATCAGAACATGCTCCAGAGCGCTCAGGACCTCAGACTGGGGCAAAGGTTCACGTTCCAACAGGACAACGACCCTAAGCACACAGCTAAGACAACACAGGAGTGGCTTCTGGACAAGTCTCTGGATGTCCTTGAGTGGTCCAGCCACAGCATGGACTTGAACCCGATAGAAACACCTCTGGAGAGCCCTGAAAAAAGCTTTGCAGTGACGCTCCCCATTCAACCTGACAGAGCTTGAGAAGATCTGCAGAGAATGGGAGAAGCTCCACAAATGCAGGTGTGCCAAGTTTGTAGCGTCATAATGCTGTTATCGCTTCCAAAGGTGCTTCAAAGTACTGAGTAAAGGGTCTGAATGCTTAAGTAAATGTAACATTTCTGGGTTTAAAAAAATACTTCTACATTTCTAAACATTTCTAAAAACCTGTGTTTTCTTTGTCAAAAACAAATACATTTTAGACTAAGTGTGTAACTTAACAAAATGTGGACAAAGTCAAGGGGTTTGAATAGATTCCGAAGGCACTGTATATTGTCCTGTATAAAACAGGATCAAATTAAGACACAGAAATCAGTTGCTTTCGTTTTGACAGCAGAGGAGTGGTTAAAGGCAACTGCACTTCCTGATTTGGCCTTGTTTTTGATTTGATTCATTAACTTCTTATGGATAGGGGGCAGTATTCGGACGTTCGAATGACTGACATGCCCAAAGTAAACTGCCTGTTACTCAGGCCCAGAAGCTAGAATATGCATATATATTTATATATATTATATGATTGATAGTATTGGATATAAATATATATAATTATATCATTGGTAGTATTGGATAGGAAACACAAGTTTCTAAAACTGTTAAAATAATGTCTGTGAGTATAACAGAACTGATATGGCAGGCGAAAACCCGAGGAGAATCCATCCGGAATTTTTTTATTTTGAGTTGACCACCCATTGAAATGCCTGTCTATGGGAAAATCAAAGGAAATCCTCCCAGATTGCAGTTCCTCTGGATTCCACTAGATGTCAACAGTCTTTAGAAAGGGTTTCAGGCTTGTTCTTTGAAAAATTAGCTAGAATTGGTAGTTTTTCAAGGTGGCTCTTATTTTGACTGTAGTGTTGTGGCGCACGTGGATGAGCGCGCACTTCGTTATTTATCTCCGGTATTGAACATACAATTCTCCGTCTTAAATTTTATAGTTTATTTACATATTAGGGGATTGATTAGAAACGTTGTTTGACTTGTTTGAACAAAGTTTATTGGTAACTTTTGGGATTCCTTTGTATGCATTTTGAATGAGTGGAAAAGGTGGATTACTGAATCAAGCACGCCAACTAAACTGACTTTTTTGGAATATAAAGAAGAACTTTATCGAACAAAACGACCATTTGTTATGTAGCTGGGACCCTTGCGATTGCAAACAGAAGAAGATCTTCAAAGGTAAGTGATTTATTTTATCGCTATTTCTGACTTTTGTGATGCCTCTGCTGGTTTGGGAAAGTTTTTAATGCTTTTGTAAGCGGGTCGCTGTCCTCAGATAATCGTACGGTGTGCTTTCGTCGTAAAGCCTTTTTGAAATCTGACAAAGCGGCTGGATTAACAAGAAGTTAACCTTTTAAATGTATGACATGTATTTTCATGAATGTTTAATATTATGATTTTTGTATTTTGAATTTTGCTCTCTGCAATTTCACTGGATGTTGGCGAGGTGGGTCACTAGTGTCCCACCTAGCCCAAAGAGGTTTTAAAGACATTTTCCAATACTTTGGGAACGTTCGGCTGGATGTGTGAGTGTGTAGTTCATACATGCATAATCTATGTGCAGAATTACTGTCTCATCTCAATTAACCACGAAAACCCTAGTTTGAAAGTAACTTTTCTTGAAGCTGTGCTGCGCCATTTTCCCTACATTTCCCCCCACGTGGGCCAGCCCTCTAGCAATTCGAGTTCTAGACAATGAGCTTCAGCCCCTCGCATTTGAGTGACAGCAATCAAGATGCCTGCCCAGCGTTATCCAATGAGGTTACAGGGCGGGCCCAACAGCTCAGTGGACATAGCAGACAGAGAGCAATAATGTGGTGCACATAACCGCACATATGTGATGTAGTACCCAATGTTCTGGGGGAACACTTTTGGCCTGTGCTTGCGACTTTCAGAACAAAAAAAATGTACCCTTATGATTCAACCCTGTGGGGATTTTAATGCACTATTGACCTAAGTGAGGAGGAGGAAAAGGGCTGGTACAGGCTATACAGTGTATACAAAGTACCTGAGAATCTCTTAGAAATGCTTGCGGCCATGACTGAATTCAGACCTGAGTTGGTTTTGATGTGTGGTTTGATGTGCTTGTTCAATGGTGGGAAGAGTTAGCCAAATTATTTAACTAATTAGCTTCAGCCGGCTGGTGTGCGACCGTTGCAAAGTTGGTTTGACTTTGGATTGCCTATCTCCGTGGCTAGTTAGGGACCATCAGTGAATTACACAATGTAGATGACAATATTTTCTTGTTTTCATCCTTTTAGTTCTCATTAAATGCTTTCAATATTTTATTTGAATTTCTACAATTTATAGTTGGTTTTAGGTTTAAGTCATTGAAGTTTGGAGCTATGTCAATTTTAACATGAAGCTATGCTAATGTCGTACATCAGTACTTCCCAGGAGAGGCATTTGTTTTTAATTTGTTTATCAAAATGCGTTTTTGTTTTGCCAGAAATGCCTTCTGGAATATGCAAACTGACATGTACCTTAACGAACTTGTACGCCATCTGTAAATACAAATAAAATGGTTAAATTACGAGTCTAGTTGGTTTAGACACGGAAAAAGACAGGAACCTTCCCGCTAGCCATGATTGTCTGAGATAATGGATGGACTGGACATGCCAAGCAATGAGTTCAGATTAGTCTGCCACATAGCATGATTCTGTCTATAACATGAGCTGCTCAGCATGTGTAGATAATCCTTGCTTTTGCCATGGATTACTGCAAAAGTGTTGCTACTGCTCTTAACATTCCTGTCCTGAATTTAGCAGGCACTATCGACAAAGATTAGTGGGAAAAAGTTGTGATGGACTACTTTCTGCACA
This sequence comes from Oncorhynchus mykiss, assembly GCF_013265735.2. Classification (NCBI taxonomy): domain Eukaryota; kingdom Metazoa; phylum Chordata; class Actinopteri; order Salmoniformes; family Salmonidae; genus Oncorhynchus; species Oncorhynchus mykiss. Next base: position 25,467,012 of record NC_048580.1, on the reverse strand, counting down.
CGGTCAGTGTGAACCGGAGAGACTTGACACAACACGGGCCAAACAAGCTGTACAAACAAAACATAGTTAAAGGGTTCTAGTCTGCTGTGAAACGTTCATCTATGTATATGGGTAAGAGTTTAGCTACATTTTCAAATATTACACGTTTCTTTTTCATTGCAAATTAAAGCGTACTGTTCGCTAGCTAGCAAACGTTACGTGTGTGATCTATGCAGTAATATTATTTGTATCTCAGAAAGCCATTTGCACTGCTAGTTATAGCCTAATATTAGCTAGCTATCTAAAATTGAACCTAGTTGGTTAACTTTAGCTACCTGCAGATTGATACTACAGCATTTCATGTATGGTGGCTAGCTATGAAAATCAGTTTGTATTGCTATTAGTATGGGTTGGGATTATGGTTCATTGTTTAGCTAGCTAGATAACGTTACATGTCTAAACAAAAGACTACACTTCGCTAGATGATTACTCATCAAGTTAGCCAGGTGTGTCTGGGGATGATTACAGCCATCTATTGTATTTCACAAACATGTGTACACGCCTAGACAATAGTGACCCATCCACTTAGCTAGATGTGGCTGGGGGGTGGTTATAGCATTTCTTTCACATGACCCATCAATTTAGACAAGTGTGTCTGGTAGGGGTGCGCCGACATATCTATATTCGTATCCGTAAATTGACAGTTGAATCGGATTATACTCTTGATCGGGGAAAAAACAAGTGCTTTAATATGCCTAAATAGATGTTGGCAAAACACCTCCCTGCATGTTCTCACTGCAAAAAAAGCTGCAGATTAAGAGCAGTGTGCGGAGGGGTGGGTTTGTATGTGTGTCTGTCCTCAATTTGCAGCAGGCAGACAAGTTTGCTGTCACTCAGTCAGAATGTGCATTAGCGTTTAATCTTTCCCAAACCCTTGCCCCACTTGTTAGATATTATGCTCATTGAATACAAATGTCCTCGCCATGTTGATTTATCATAGTAACAGGCAGCAGCAATCTAAATGATCAGATCGAAAACATGCGAGGAAAAGTGTTTGGATGAAATTATGAAGCGAGTGGGCGGAGAAATACAGCTTCACTCTATCCAATCAGAACAGCAAGTTCAACATACAGCCCGCCCTTCTCTTTTGACAGACAAACTAGCCAGTTGAGTTATTTAGACCACGCATATGAGTGACTCAAAGACAAAATAGTTTGATTTAAAAAACTCTCACAAGTAAGAAACATGCTTGCTGGCACCCCAAAAAACATATTTTTTCTGATCATAGATAATTACAAAAAAATACTCTGATCATAATTGTATCCAGAAAATTGCCCATATCCGTTACGATACTCGTTTGTCGGACTACTCGGCACACCCCTAGTGTCTGGATACGCATCACCTAATAATGATAAAATATTTATACTATATTTTTATCTGGACACTTTATATTTTTAATAGTGCTGCTATGCAAATATACAAGTAACTATTTCACTGTATCGTTTACACCTTCTGCATCCTGTGCGCGTGACATAAAATGATTTTATTTGATATAGTGTGTGTTTACTAGAGACGTTAATGTGAAGAACAACATAACCTGCACCAAAGTCAGATTAGAATATAGGCCAAGGATTAGATCAGGTGTATTTTTGCCTGGAGTTTCTCCTTATTGTAGGCTACTACTTTCAGTCTTGAAATCTTTGGTTCTTTACTACACCACCTTACTCACTCTGTTTAGCACATGTGAATCCTTAAAGAGATTGGGTGGGTTTAAGACTTAAGAGGGTGTGAACGATGCACAATAGTTGTAAACAAAGAAGAGCTCTCCAGTAGGTGTACCAAAACATTCAAGGGCCATTTGCTCAAAAGTGGGGTTACACGTTCAACTTTCAATGCAGAATTACTTTCCTATTGTTCCTCAACTACAGTGTATGATATACAATTTTGTAGTTTTGAGTCTCTACTTTTATCTAATGTAAAAAGAAAAACACAATTCAATTATTTTGCTGCATAAGACATATTGTCCCATGTACATTCTGTAATTTACAGATGGTCCCTAGCTAGCCCCATAGGGATATCCAAAGTAACCCAAATTTATCACAGGCATTATAATCGGGTCATGTGCAACTGCACTCTGCATTGATGATTCCTTGTGTGCTGCCAACCATGGGCGTGTGGGCAGGATTGAAACAAACCCAACCTCCATTTACGTTGTGATGCAGTCAAGCATTTCGCAACACCCGCAATAACATCTGCTAAACACGTGTATGTGACCAATAAATTTGATTACCACAAGTCTCACAAAATTCAGTTTTGGACGAGCCTGACTATGACCAAAATTAAACTATTCACAATTTGTCAATTTTGACAGTATAATAAACGTTTGACTCATATACACTGAGCATACCAAATATTAGGAACACCTTCCTAATAGTTAGTGGCAAGTGACATCAATAAGGGACCATAGCTTTCACCTGCACAGTCTGTCATGCAAAGAGCAGGTGTTCTTAATGTTTGAGTACTCAGTGTATATGCTTTTATCCGAAGCGAAGTAGTCATTCATGCATACATGCATACACCCACACGAATGGCTGTTCCTGGGTATCAAGTCCATTACCCTGGCATTACAAGTGCCATGCTCTACCAATCTTTGTCAAATCTACTCAAGAAAAGTCTAACTGAAAAATGTCAACAGTAGGATTCTTCGGCGATGTCCTCAACAATTATTTTCTGTGCTAGCTACATCTGGAAAATGTAAATAGAATGTTCATATTTCCTTTAAAGGCACAATGCGGCCATTTTTAGCCCAACATCAAGTCATTACTGGGTAACAATTAGGTACCTTACAGTAATAGATTTCCATTAACTGGGCACAAATAGCTTTTTAGCAAAAAACTTTGTCAAGCAAGGACTGTCTGAGAATGATCTGGGGGGAGGGGGAAAACTAAAACAGTCTCTTATTGGAGTGGTTTGGAACTGTGTTATTGGTCTATTAACAAATTTACCGTATGGTGATGTCACCATGGAAAGCTGAAATTCCCTCGCATGCAAACCTGCGGATTAGAAGGTCCTGTGTAGATTGTATTTTTAACCAGCAACTGTCAGAAAATAACACTGATTTAACACTGATTTAACACTGATAACACAGATTTCTTTCAAAATGTTAGTTTTAGCTGTTGTACAATATGAAAAACACAGGAATTTTTATTTATTTTGACTGTACTGGGCCTTTAATATTGTGTTGTGTCTGTATACTTTTTGATAAGTGAGACATGTTTATAAATGCTTTATAAATACTTTAATGGGAAAATAGAATTGACAGTACATTGACTGCATAGAAATCATACATAGACTTGTAATGTTGGTGTTATAGATCAGTGGCAAACTGCACAGGTAATTAACCATGAAATGCTTAGTTATAAATGCTTAATGAATGGGAAAATAGATAAGCTTTACTTTGACTGCATATAATTCATAAATAGACCCTTTATGTGTGCATTATGGACCAGTACGCTCAACCTAATAGGGATGTGGAGGAGGGCTGTTTAATGAGTTGCGAAAGAGCCTTGACCCTCAACTACACGATTTTGATCTGTAAAATTTACCCTGAGGATTCAACACTGTGGGGATCTTCATGCACCATTGACCTCATTGAGAAGAAAAAGACCATACTTTAAGTCACGGGCCTATACCGGCCGGTGCGGGAAATGGGGCAAGTACTGGCTATATAGCAGCATCATTTTCAAAATGTGGTTTGGCCTTTAGGCATATTCGCTAACACTGGTATGGCACATTTTAGAGAACAGCCATAATGATCACACTACGCTGTTGTTGTAATGATGTGTCTATTAAGACGCTATAGATATGCTATGGATGTATTTCATTAACCTTTAATGTGGTTAGGACCTGTTATAACACGTTCATGAAATACTTATAGATGTGTAATGAAGGTGTTATGGCTATGTAGTCAAATTAAATCATTACCCTTGATTCAATCTAGAGCAGGAGGCTATTCCATTGTATTCTTAATATGTATGGTTGTGGAAGATGGTAGTCCTTATGATGGTAAGATGATAGCTATGATGCTAATTAGTAATAGAGGTTGGAGTTAACTATTGTGCATAGTGACACCAGGGGTCCTTTCCATGTACTGTATTTTCATTTACACCAGGTGGGGGAGCTGTATACATACTCTAATGATCTCAGTGCTTTGGCATTGTAAGCCTCTCTATCTATTTAACGGATCTCAGAACTCGATCACATTATTAATGTGTGCCTTGCTTCAAGGTGACAGAGAGCAATGGTGCTGGGGTTTAGGTGTGGGCTGTGAAAGTGGAGCAGTTAAATGCAGTGTTCTCAATGACGATCTGGCTGCTCCACATACAGCGAGTGACCCACTTTCTCTCCTTCCCCGAGACCCAACACAAGGCACTGTTTCTGGGGGAATCTCCGGGTCTGAGAGGAGGGCAGATCCCCAGACTTTGCCCAGGGCTGAAACACCTAAGCTGCATTGAGATTGGTCAACGAGAGCTGCCGCGGTGAGAAGTTAGTTAGAGGGTCTTGTGTGAAACCAGACGACACACACGCTAAGTTGACAGGACAAGGCCAGGATCTGTTGTCAATTTGTAGTGCCGAAAAAAGCTCATCACAATTTATTTGGCAGAAATTATACTTATGTGGTAATAAGAGCAAGATGATACACTGGTCCCCACCACACCAACTAATCCAACAAACACATTTAAACACACATTTTATTAAGCCAAAAATGTATTCCAATTCAAAATCCTATTTCCCTAACCTCAAACCCCTAACCCTAAAACTTAACGTAACCTTAACTCCTAAACCCTAATTCTAACTCTAAACCTGACCCCAAAGCCTAAAATAGCCTTTTTCCTTGCGGGGACCGACAAAATGTCCCCACTTTTCCGAATTGTCCTTGTTTTAATATCCTTGTGAAGACTTCTGTTACCCACAAGGATAGTAAAACCAAACCACAAACACACGGTGTAAAAACCCATCTATGGAAAACTCGCTTGCAAACTACCATACACCTGTCATTAATATCCCAATAGCAGTCACCCCTGATAAAGGGTCATAGCTTCAGCCAACGTGTTCCCATCAATTGGCTTCATCTGCTGGGGTCACACACTGCTGCCCATTATCAAAGTGCTTAGCCATGCATTGAGATGTGGTTATTAGCGGTGGCTAATGAAGATGTGGCTAATTACCTACAACCAGCTGTGTCACAGAGAGGGCCTAGGCTTTAGCTCACAGGGCTAAGAGTGTTATGTGGTGTGCAGGAGACGCAGTCGGTCACATGAGCCTGATCCTGAGCAAACGTGATGTGGGTGCTAGGATGGCAACTAACAAGATGCTGAGCAGAGGGGAAAATAACAATTTTGCTATCGATATCATGCCTGTTAGTTAGACCTTACCACTACAAGAGTTATACTGAACATAACTCATTCAATTTCTCACCACCACATGGGTCATGTTGTCGGGCAGGGTATCAATGTCCAGTCCTCCCCCCAGTGCGTTGCGTACCGCTCGGTTCTGACCATGTTTGATGGAGGGCTGCTGGTCTTGGTAGATCCTGCCCATCTCAGGCGAGCCCCCATCTATCCGCAGTGACGTATTATCTACAAACATGAAAGATGACATAACAGTCAAGACAACATGGCCATTCGATAGAAACAGCAATATCACATCTCATGCAAACTATGAGAACACCACAACAAGAAATACATAACTGATTAAAAACAAACAGAAAAGCTATACTCGGGGGCGTCATGCCCCCCCACACAGGCAAAAATGTATATTCTTATGCCACTAGTACCCTAACCCATAATCCATATTGTAAATAAAATGAAAATATAATATTTATGACCAACGGAACAAGCAGTGATCTACTTACAGTGCATTTGGGAAGTATTCTGACACCTTGACTTTTTCCACATTTTGTTAGGTTGTGGCCTTATTCGAAAATGTATTCAATTGTTCCCCCTTCATCAATCTACACACAATACCCCATAATGACAAAGCAGTAATGGGTTTTTCAAATTTTTTTGAAAAAGCCTCGAGTCTTCTTGGGTATGACGCTACAAGCTTGGCACACCTGTATTTGGGGAGTTTCTCCCATTCTTCTCTGCAGATCAGGTTGGATGGGGAGCGTCGCAGCACAGCTATTTTCTGGTCTCTCCAGAGATGGTCGATTGTGTTCAAGTACGGGCTCTGGTTGGGCCGCTCAAGTACATTCAGAGACTTGTCCCAAAGTCACTCCTGTATTGTCTTGGCTGTGTGCTTAGGGTCATTGTCCTGTTGGAAGGTGAACCTTCACCCCAGTCTGAGGTCCTGAGCGCTCTGGTGCAGGTTTTCATCAAGGATCTCTCTGTACCTTGCTCCGTTCATCTTTGTCTCGATCCTGACTAGTCTCCCAGTCCCTGCTGCAGAAAAACGTTCCCACAGCATGATGCTGCTGCCACCACCATAGGGATGGTGCCAGGTTTCCTCCAGACGTGACACTTGGCATTCAGGCCAAAGAGTTCAATCTTGGTTTCATCAGACCAGAGAATCTTGTACTTTAGGTGCCTTTTGGCAAACTCCAAGGGGGCTGTCATTTGCCTTTTACTGAGGAGTTGCTTCCGTCTGGCCACTCTACCTAATTGGTGGTGCTGCAGAGATGGGAGAACCTTCCTGAAGGACAACCATTTCATGGTGACCTCCCTGAGCAAAGGCCCTTCTCCCCCGACTGCTCAGTTTGTTCGGGTGGCCAGCTCTAGGAAGAGTCTTGGTGGTCCCAAGCTTCTTCCATTTAAGAATGATGGAGGCCACTGTGTTCTTGGGGACCTTTAATGCTGCAGAAATGTTTTTGTACCCTTCCCCAGACTCTTCGACCTAATGGCTTGGTTTTTGCTCTGGTCTGCACTGTCAACTGTGGAACCTTATGCACCGTAGACAGGCGTGTTGTAGAAACATCGAGGATAATCAAAGGAAACAGGATGCACCGGAGCTCAATTTCGAGTCACATAGCAAAGGTTCTGAATACTTATGTGAATAAGATGTGTTTGTTTTTGATACATTTTCAAAAATTTATAAAAGCCTGTTTTCGCTTTGTCATTACGGGGTATTGTGTGTAGATTGCTGAGGAAATTGTTTTATTGAATTCATTTTAGAATAAGGCTGTAACATAACAAAATGTGGAGAAAAGTGAAGGGGTCTGAATTCTTCCCGAATGCACTGTAAGCCTACCTCTTAACTTCATTGATAGCCTGAAATGGCTTCTTGGTAGCTAGTTATGAGGTTGGGACATTGGGAACCTGTCTGGGCTAGCTAAAGCCAACTTCATAAAACTGCTAGGTGGCTAGTATTTTATTTAGAATTTTTAAACGGAACAAATCTGAGGTGGCATGTGCCCGTGCCCCGCATGGGGGTGACACATCTGGTTATACTTGTAAAACAATGCCTTCTGAACATCACCCGATGTCCTATGACCCATAGGTGAACCTTAAATCTTACTGCCTTATTTGGCACCTAGTGTTTCACCAGTGACTTGGATTGGTCTGTGGGTTGTGGAGGTATTACCTTTGAAGCTGACTGCTTAACACAGACGTGTGAAAAAGATTGATGGAGTTGTGATGCATTAGGTGGGAAAGATACTCATCAAACCACAAGTCACAACTATGTGCGCCTCATAAAGAATACAGTCAATGAACAGAAACATGGGGATGGAAGTTTTTAACATTCACAATTAAGATTCCCAGCAGGAAAATCAATAACTCTAAACTATCTCTGGGAGACCACCAGGACACCTTTGCAGAGACAACTCAACACGACACATCTGGACAGACAGTAACACTTCCGTGTGTGTTTGCTTTATGATGAGCCTTGTAACCGAAATTGATTCAACAGCAAATCAGCATATGAATCATATACAATTGGCGGGAAGAAGACAGTGACCATTGACATACGCATTACAGCAAGTTCGTGTGACTTAATATCTTGGGATTTTCTAGATTGTAGACCCAAATAATCAACTGGGTTAGCACTCTCTGGCTTTAGCATCACGCCACATGTGGAAAAAGTTATCCCCTGCCACATTATGAGCAAAACTTTCAGGCTGAATGAAACTTTCAGGTTGAATAAAAAGTACTTTTGTAAGGACCGTGCAAGTGGTCAATAGTTTCGTAAACGTTCTGTAATTGAGCCAAAGTATAATTAAGGAAAAACAATTAGTCTGTAAAAACAAATAGTGTTCTGACAATGCCAGGACATTTAATCCATAGTACAGACATTCAAATCACTTAAAAGGGTAACTGTAGTGCCTCTTTTCGCCCTGTCTGCCCCCTTTTCCATTTGAAAAATGCTTGAAAACTGGGAGCATTATGTTGAGTGTGTCATCTCTACAAAAGGTGAGTTCGTTCAACAAACCTACCACCTGGTATCAATTTCAGTTGAACGATTTGATTTTACATTCCAAAATGTTATGGCGAGGCCACAAATAGCACATTTTTGAATGGATTACTGTATGGATATAGCAACAATATTCAAACTGAAAATGGCTTTGCTATCTCTACTACATGCAATGGAAAGTCACTGCAGTTTAGACCCGAAGCAGACACAATCGCCACACTCTACCTCCTCGATGGCTAATTCACACTCCAGTCAGAGACGGAAGAGGAAGCGAGACATCCCTCATCTCTTCTAGTTACATTACAGTCAATGAACTAAGCAGACCAGACTGCTAATGCATTGGCATCTATCTCTGAGCTGTTTCCTAAAAACCATTGTTACGAAAGTTGCACTTTGAAAACTCGCATTATTTACCGACTGCTAAGTGCTTAGATGCTTCTTTGCTCTTCCGCATCAGTTTATACACAGACATAAACGTCTCCACTAAACATAAAACGTCTTGATTCTGGCTCTCTGTGACCGCCAATAACTTCAGAACAAAGTTGACTACAAAGACAAAGTTGCCAATGTCTGCAATTGTTTCAAACAAGCAAAGGCAAATACTAAAATTATTTCAGAGGAAAACTGCGATGACTGCATTAAAAGATAACAGTATACAGTATAGGCTACAAAGGCCTATATATTTCAACCATGACTATGAATACAACCGCTCTAGGAGCTGATCCGTCATCAGTATTGTGGAATAATTCTAATGGTAGGGTAGGATTTGAATGGAGAAAGCTGATATGAGAGCAGCACTGCTTTTCTTTCGATCCTATTGACACATGCTCCAACGACGCACTTGAACGTTCTCAACACGCGGTGTTTTGGGAAACGCATGTGAAATCTTTGGCAGCTGTAGAAAGATGCATTATTAAAACCCTGGTAAGCTTAAGTTCCATCGCTACCAGGAAACCGTGCCCAGGAAGTTACCAAAGTTAACATCTTCAGTCCAACATTGGCTGTTTGGCCAATTATATTATAACTGTAGAAAGGCCGTAAACAGGATTTGAGTTTGTGTGAGGTCCGAAAGGGGGGGGGGGGGGGGATATTTTTGAAAGTTGAAGCTGATTTACTGCATTTCTATACAATTACAAAACTTTAAAAATGCTATTTGAAGAACCTCAAAAACATGCAAAAATGACCTCGGCTGCTGTAGGCTCATTCACCTCAGGTCGATCTACAAACACAGCCTATTAGCGATACAATTGTAATGTTATAGCCTTGAAAAGGGGGAAATATGAACAATGTATCACACTGATACGTAGCATCAGCGACAAAACAAAAACGGATTGCATTTTCAGAACTGTATTGCTTGCATTTTTATGGCATTTGAATGTAGGCCTAGGTCTATAGAGAAGACAGGCCATGTGGAGATGTTTATACTGTAACACATCTTCTTTTCGATAAGATTAGTGTTCTGAGCTTTGAGCAACACTAGGAGCAATATTTAGATGTGGACCCCTAATTGATTTTCTTTGTGTACAAAATATCTATTTTGATGATTTTATTTTTCTCAAATTAAGAGTAATTACAGGAAAGAAAGGAAAAAAAAACGCCCTTGAGGGGTATCGTGACATCACAGCATCTCTGAGTCCACCTATCAGTTCTGTTTCAGGGGGAGGGGTTAAAAGTAGGAAATTAAGAATTAAAAACATATCACTTTTGCACCTAAAAGTGGAAATTAAGACCAGGATTGATGTGTTTCACTAATTTAACCCTGAACAACTATTTTAACAGAGTTGTTTTTTGAGTCAAGTTACTCAATGGGGAAATAATCAGAGTTAACATTTGATGTGCAACGCTTTACGGTGAGCTTAGTGTTTTGAATGTTTTCTGGAGAGTTGTTTGATGGTCTTTTCATATTTCAAGTTCACACAGTCAGAAGAATTACAAAATACTTCATACCTGCATCTAACATATTTGGAATTTGTCCAATTCCTGTGTGTGCGTGGGTGTGTGCGTGGGTGTGTGTTTTTTTTTCAGTGTCCGAGTATGTGCATGCGCATGTATGTGTGTGTTATGTCATCTGGTCAACACATCAGAGGGTTACGTTTTCATGTTCACTCTGGCCATTGCTTTGCTGGAGGAATTTATGTCCTATTTAACAGCTCCATCGTGACTTACTGTGTTGTGGACATTTTACTATGGCAAAACCACATTTACCAAGTAACTCGATCAGTAGAAATGGTTATATAAACAGACTGTCATATGGAGAGGGAGGAGATAAACAGAAAGCCCAACACATTAGACAAACAATATAGTGGCAGTTATTTGGGGACTTTAACGAATGCTCTTCAGAAACGACATTCTTAGTTGAGGTGGGTTATTAAACTGTGACATGGACGTTAATAAGCTTGAGTCAAGGTAGTAATATATTATTACAAAATACACAGAGGGTGAAGAGGGTAAGGGGGATACACGAGAAGCTTGGCTGGTTTGGTTGGATCTCTTTCTAGTGACGCTATGCCCTCACCAGGGAGGAAATAGCAGGAGTGATTCCAAACCAGGGAGGCAGAACGAGTGTCTCTCTCCCACCCTCTCTCGCTCTCTCCTTAAAGGTATACAAAAACTATAATGTTAGGTTGTATATAGCCCCCACTTATGGTGTAGGAATGAAACTGATTATTTTGAAAAACCAACTGTCTCTCCCTCTTTCTACAGAACCATATGATGTAAGGTAGTATACCTAAATATAGTCCGTATTTATGGCGTTGGAATGTAAAGTTTAAACAAAATAATTTGTCGAGGGAGGTTGGCCAACACAGCCATTCCTGAGTGCAGAATGTGCATAGCCGACAACTATATTTATTGAGACCATTTTTTGCGTCAACGGATGTAACAAAAGACTAGCCTGGTCAAGCAGACTGACTGCTGCGCTCACATTGAAATGTTAATGTGAGCAAAAGCAGGCCTGTTCCACCAGGCTACCAAGACAAAGGAAGATTACACCAGGCAAAATAACTGAAAAGAGGGAAACACATTTGGGAGGAGTAAGAGAGAGCGAGATATAGGATTTAATTGAAATCAAATTGAATTTATTTGGGTAGAAACATACAGCACGATGTCCATTGCATCCCCAGAGGATAGCACTTAAAAGTGTTCATTTTAATACTTTCACAAGAAAGGAATCTGTGTCAATGGAGTTCATGTGCACAGACTGAGTAGTCAAGCATTTGAACATTATGGCACATCTCTTTTCCGTTTTACTGTCAAGCTTAATGTTGTAGGGTCTGAAACGATCCATCCCTGTGGAACAGAAGGCTGGCTTGTATAGGTGGAGACGGGATGCTGGGAGGTCCCAGGATGGTTCCGTTTGTCATCGTAGTTCTGGATGATTAGCTTTGTGACAGGATGGCAGGGGTCTAGGATGATAGTACCTGGAGTCATCCATCCTGTCACAGTGACGTAGTATCCCTCGCACCCGGATTAGTCCCGAGATGATGCAGATCTAAGCAGAGTATGTAGCTAGTGGATGAGAGCGATTCCTGGGCTTGTAGGCATGCCAAGTCTTCACTACAACGGTCTAGCTGGGCTTCTCTGAGTAGATCTAGCTTTGCATCAAGGTAGTCTGCTGCAGAGGGACTTGCGGTTAAGTGGTTGATAATGTGTTGTACTTGAGCAGCAGCATCTAGGAGCTCTTGATAGGATTTGTGTATGCTTACATCTTGAGCACAAGGGTTGAACGTCACTGTACCACAGAAGAAGGATTTCTTGACCTCTGATTGATCTTCTGATGGCTCAGGAGTAGAGTCTTTGGGCGGTTGCTCTGGAGACTGGGGTAGAAGAGGGCCACGTTGCCATGTGCTTGGTTTAGAGAGCTCTGATAAAATCTTTTCTCTAGTCAGATCATCAGCTGGGTTGTTTGCTGAATCAATGTATCGCTGGTCTTGGATTTTATTTTTTACTATTTTCTACAAAGTATGATAATAACAGTGAAGACATCAAAACTATGAAATAACACATATGGAATCATGTAGTAACCAGAAAGTGTTAAACAAATTCAAAAATATGTTATATTCTTCAAACTAGCCACCATTTGCCTTGATGACAGCTTTGCACACAAGCTTGTAGTGTCATACACCAAGAAGACTCAAAGCTGTAATCGCTGCCATAGGTGCTTCAACAAAGTACTGAGTAAAGAACAGAATAAAATGTTATTGCCCATCCAGGATGGACATTTTTCTTTGGCATCACCTTCCATGAAAAGGATCACATACATTCACACATCATACACATTTAAACCAGTCAGTCCGTCATGTTATTGATCTGGCCAAGGCTTTCGACTCTGTCAATCACCACATCCTCATCGGCAGACTCGACGCCTTGGTTTCTCAAATGATTGCCTCGCCTGGTTCACCAACTACTTCTCTGATAGAGTTCAGTGTGTCAAATCGGAGGGTCTGCTGTCCGGACCTCTGGCAGTCTCTATGGGGGTGCCACAGGGTTCAATTCTTGGACCGACTCTCTTCTCTGTATACATCAATGAGGTCGCTCTTGCTGCTGGTGAGTCTCTGATCCACCTCTATGCAGACGACACCATTCTGTATACTTCTGGCCCTTCTTTGGATACAGTGTTAACAACCCTCCAGGCAAGCTTCAATGCCATACAACTCTCCTTCCGTGGCCTCCAATTGCTCTTAAATACAAGTAAAACTAAATGCATGCTCTTCAACCGATCGCTACCTGTACCTACCCGCCTGTCCAACATTACTACTCTGGACGGCTCCGACTTAGAATACGTGGACAACTACAAATACTTAGGTGTCTGGTTAGACTGTAAACTCTCCTTCCAGACCCATATCAAACATCTCCAATCCAAAGTTAAATCTAGAATTGGCTTCCTATTTCGCAACAAAGCATCCTTCACTCATGCTGCCAAACATACCCTTGTAAAACTGACCATCCTACCAATCCTCGACTTTGGCGATGTCATTTACAAAATAGCCTCCAATACCCTACTCAACAAATTGGATGCAGTCTATCACAGTGCAATCCGTTTTGTCACCAAAGCCCCATATACTACCCACCATTGCGACCTGTACGCTCTCGTTGGCTGGCCCTCGCTTCATACTCGTCGCCAAACCCACTGGCTCCATGTCATCTACAAGACCCTGCTAGGTAAAGTCCCCCCTTATCTCAGCTCGCTGGTCACCATTGCATCTCCCACCTGTAGCACACGCTCCAGCAGGTATATCTCTCTAGTCACCCCCAAAACCAATTCTTTCTTTGGCCGCCTCTCCTTCCAGTTCTCTGCTGCCAATGACTGGAACGAACTACAAAAATCTCTGAAACTGGAAACACTTATCTCCCTCACTAGCTTTAAGCACCAACTGTCAGAGCAGCTCACAGATTACTGCTCCTGTACATAGCCCACCTATAATTTAGCCCAAACAACTACCTCTTTCCCTACTGTATTTTATTTATTTATTTATTTTGCACCCCCATTATTTTTATTTCTACTTAGCACATTCTCCCATTGCAAATCTACCATTCCAGTCTTTTACTTGCTATATTGTATCTACTTTGCCACCATGGCCTTTTTGCCTTTACCTCCCTTATCTCACCTCATTTGCTCACATCGTATATAGACTTGTTTATACTGTATTATTGACTGTATGTTTGTTTTACTCCATGTGTAACTCTGTGTCGTTGTATGTGTCGAACTGCTTTGCTTTATCTTGGCCAGGTCGCAATTGTAAATGAGAACTTGTTCTCAACTTGCCTACCTGGTTAAATAAAGGTGAAATAAAAATAAAAAATAAAATGTTGCATACACTAAACAGAGGGCATTGACACATTCACTCCCAAGCGACCGCTTTCCCAACTGGACTGGATAGATAAGTATGTATACTGATACAACAGCACAAGGAACGAATGAATGTTTGAACGCATCCTCAAGCACCGGCCAGAAGGAAGCCTCTCGAACGGAGGGTGTAGAGGGGACGCCAATGATAGCCGTTGCCTTCTTTTTTGGTTGCTTTGTGGAACAGGCTGCTGAAATGTGCCTGTGGTCAACCAATCACTTTGCTGGCTGTGTTTGCTATTCTGGTGAGTTTGATTTTGCTCCTCACCATACAAGACTGTCATATTGAACGTGAGGATGCTCTCCACCAAGCTGCTGTACACCCTCTCCAGAACATCCTGGCTGATCCCAAACCCCTTCAATATCCCGATTGAAAAACAGGCGTTGGTTTTCTTTCTTCTTTTTTTGATCAGCTCCTTTGTCTTTTCCACTTGACGAGCACCATTCTTGAAGGTTGTTGGTCTGTTTAAAATAGCTGTCCCCATCTGACGTAGCATCTAAAAAAAATAATGTTTTTAAAATCCTACCAGAGCCATGTCATCCGTGTACTTGAGAAGGCTCACATTGTTTCCTTGGATCTTCATCTCATTAGTGTAGATGGATAACAACAACGGTGAAAGGACACACCCCTTTCCATGCATTTGGCCTGAAGGCGGTGTGAGGGCCACAGGTCGAAAGCCATTTGGTGATTTAGCATCTGCCTTCTTAGGCACTGGTACAATGGCCGACAGCTTCCAGGAGTTTGGCACTGTACAGGAGCTCAGCAGGAGTTGAAACAGTCGTGTGAAGACTCCCTTGAGTTGGTTGGCGCAGACCTTCAGTACTTTGCCCCATAGTTCGTCTGGGCCCGGTGCTTAATGTGACTTAATATGTGACAATCCTGAAGCCACCTTGTTCTCTGACAGGAGAGGATTTGGGGATGCGCTCATATTTGTTTCATCAGTCTTTTAAAATCGACGGTATCAAATCTTCCATAAAAACAGTTATGGTCGTTTACAAAAGATGAACAGTCTGCTATGTTATTGTCCTCTCTTTTCCTTTCTCCTCCCACCCTTGCATTAATCCCTTCCCATGCTTGTTTTGGATTGGCTGGACAGATCCACTGCTCCACTTTATCCTTGAAGTCCTTTTTTAGCTTTCAACATTTTTGACCGGAATTCATTTCTCTTTACAGCATCAGTATCTCCTTTCAGGGATGCAAACTTCCTTTCATTGAGGCACATTTTCAAGTCATTGGAGACCCAGGGCTTGTTGTTGGGAAATACTGTATGTATGATATGATGCTGTCTGTCAACTCAACTCGTGGGGATCCCTGCACGAGTCAAAGAGTACCTCCCAGTCTGTGACGTCAAAGCAATCCTTGAGCTCCTCCCTACTCTCCTCTGTCCATACCTGAATGGATTTCTCTACAGGTTATTTTTCTTTGTTTCACCTGCTGGCTGTATCTCAGTAGGAGATGGATAACGTTATGTCTGATTTCCCGATGGGTGCTCTGCACACTGCCTTGTATGCATCCTCTGCGTTGCCATAACACTGGTCCAGGATACAAGTTGAGCGAGTTGGACAGGTGACATACTGTTGCAGAGTTGGGAAGTGCGAGGAGAGGTAGAGTGTATTAAAATCCCCCAAGCAAATACTGGCGGGTCAGTTGATCGTGAAAGCGCAGCATTGAAACCATCTGTAATCCTAGCAGCAGCTTCTTTATTGTTTGGTCCAGGCACTTAGACCAGAATAACGGTAATCTGTCCAAACTCACGTGGTAGATAGAATGGCCTGAATGATACAACTCGAATGATACAACAGGAATTTCAATCGCATTACACTATTATCTACAAAAGATACATAGCCCCCAACCTATTGATTTGTGATGTCTTGATCTGCTCTAATAAGTGTATCCATCAATGTTCACATCAACATTGTCCTGCTTGAGGCACGTATCTGTAAAGCAGATTGAATGAATCTTCAAATCTAGCCCTTTGCTGCCAACTCATCCAGTTTATTATTTAGTGACTGCACATTCAACAGGGTGATCACCGGGAGTTGTTCTTTTTATTGACAGATAGCCAGGGGCACACGCCAACACAATTTACAAACAAAGCATTTGTGTTTAGTGAGTCCGCCGGATCAGAGACAGTAGGGATGACCAGGGATGTTCTCTTGATAAGTGTATGAATTGGACCATTTTCCTGTCTAAATGTAACGAGTTCTTTTGGGTGTCAGGGAAAATGTATGGAGTAAAAAGTACATTTTCTTTCAGAATGTAGTATAGTAAAAGTAGGCAAAAATATAAATAGTAAAGTACAGATACCCCCAAAAAACGACTTAAGTAAAAATAATTTAAAGTACTACTTAAGTACTTTATGCCACTGTATCCCATATAATCACATTGAATAACACATTCATAAATGGCAAACCAGAAAGTCAAGAAATGTATCATAAGGAACCAGGTTTTGAAGTATCTGTCCTATATACAGTATGAGAGATACTTTTGGTCATGTAGTGTATGTGGACACCTGCTCATCGAACATCTCATTCCAAAATCATGGGGATTAATATGGAGTTGGTCCTCCCTTTGATGCTGTAGCAGCCTCCACTCTTCTGGGAAGGCTTTCCACTAGATGTTGGAACATTGTTGTGGGGACTTAATTCCATTCAACCACAAGATCATTAGTCAGGTCATGCACTGATGTTGGGCCATTACGCCTGGCTCGCAGTCGACATTCCAATTCATCCCAAAGGTGTTTGGTCAGGGCTCTGTGCTGGCCAGTCAAGTTCTTCCTCACCAATCACAAAACCATTTCTGTATGGACCTTGCTTTGTGCACGGGGGCATTGTCATGCTGAAAGGGCCTTCCCCAAACTGTTGCCACAAAATTGGAAGCACAGAATCTTCTAGAATGTAATTGTATGCTGTAGCGTTAAACTGTATCTTCGCTGGAATTAAGGGGCCAAGCGCGAACCATGAGAAACATACTGTATATAACGGTCATGAATTTGTATGGTCCTTTTGTATGGTTATTTTCTTAAACACCATTTTAAGATGTCTACATGATACTGCAACACATTTTCCCCAAGGGAACAATAAAGACAGTAAAGTAAAGTAACATGTCTGTTTATTAGGGGTGTGCCAAGTTCTAGGATATGGATAAATTAAAATAAAATGTAAAAAAAAATATATATATATATATATATTTTACAAGGTGCCTTATTCCTATTATAAACTGGCTACCAACATAAATAGAACAGTAAACAATAATTTTTGCATCGTATTGTCTGATATACCACAGTTTTCAGCCAATCAGCATTCAGGACCCAAACTACCCGACGCTATTTTGATGTCCATGAGGGAACGTTACAAAGAGGTTCCTATTTGGTTCTGATAGAACATCATCCTTGGTGACATTTTGTAACGGTCCCAAAGGAACGTTGTTCATGGGGCCTTTCTGTAGTTCCCTCTAAGTTACCAGGATGTCGCTGAGGACCATGTCAATACTTTTTTAGGACGTTCTCAGGACTCATTTTACTCGTCGTTAGGACATTGCGTGATTGTCCCAAGGGAACATTCTATGGGGGACCTTAGTCTAGTTCCTGTAAGTTACCAGGATGTCACTGAGGACCATGTCAATACTTTTTTAGGACGTTCTCAGGACTCATTTTACTCGTCGTTAGGACATTGCGTGATTGTCCCAAGGGAACATTCTATGGGGGACCTTAGTCTAGTTCCTCTAAGTTACCAGGATGTCGCTGAATACCATGTTGGGACGTATTTAACACGCTCAGGACATTCATTTTAACAGTCTTCAGGACATTGTGCGGTGGTCCTGTTCAGCTAAAATAATGTAAAAAAAACAACATTTTAAAGCAGTGGCAAGATGATTACATTTGACATGATCACTAAGTACTGCTTTTTCAATATGACCCCACCTGGGATTTTGGGTACTCTGATCTTTCTGCTGCGCCACAAAGAAAGTCTCTAGCATTCTCAGAAGTCCCCTACACATTCATTACTTATGATACACCTCTTAGAAAAAGATACCCACCTGCTCTGCTATTTCAGTTAATCTGACTCTTCTCTAATCACATATTTAATGTATTTATTCAAGCAATGAGGGTTTTCTGTATAGTTGTATAATGTTGGTGGGGCATATCATTCTGTTTAGATGTTACTCCTGAAATCACTATGTTAAATTAAATCGATTCTCGTGTAGTTTTAACAACGTTCTGATTTACTTAAGTGCAAAGTAAATGGAATAAAGGTGAAATCAGTCATTGACACAGACACGGTGGTGTATCAGGATGATTGGACTGCTGTGAACCAAGTATAATAATGTTTGTGACCAACAGAACAAGCATTGATCTACCTACAGTACGTTTGGGAAGTATTTAGACCCCTTGACTTTTTCCACATTTGGTTAGGTTATAGCCTTATTCTAAAATTTATTCAACCCCCCTCCCCCACCAATCTACACACAATACCTCATAATGACAAAGCAAATGGGTTTTTCAATTTCTACATAAGTATTCAGACCCTTTACTCAGTACTTTGTTGAAGCACCTTTGGCAGCGATTACAGCCTCGAGTCTTCTTGGGTATGATGCTAAGCTTGGCACACCTGTATTTGGGGAGTTTCTCCCATTCTTCTTTGCAGAGCCTCTCAAGCTCTGTCAGGTTGGATGGGGAGCGTTGCTGCACACCTATTTTCCGGTCTCTCCAGAGATGTTCGATCGGCTTCAAGTCCGGGCTCTGACTGGGCCACTCAAGGACATTCAGAGACTTGTCCCGAAGCCATTCCTGCGTTGTCTTTGCAGTGTGCTTAGAGTCGTTGTCCTGTTGGAAGGTGAACCTTTGCCCCAGTCTGAGGTCCTGAGCAGGTTTTTAAACAAGGATATTTCTGTACTTTACTCCTTTCATCTTTCCCTCAATCCTGACTAGTCTCCCAGTCCCTGCCGCTGAAAAACATCCCCACAGCATGATGCTACCACCCCCATGCTTCACCGTAGGGATGGTGCCAGGTTTCCTCCAGACGTGACGCTTGGCATTCAGGCCAAAGAGTTCAATCTTGGTTTCATCAGACCAGAGAATCTTGTTTCTCATGGTCTGAGTGTACTTTAGGTGCCTTTTGGCAAACTCCAAGGGGGCTGTCATTTGCCTTTTACTGAGGAGGGGCTTCAGTCTGGCCACTCTACCATTAAGACCTGATTGGTGGAGAGCTGCAGAGATACTTGTCCTTCTGGAAGGTTCTCACATCTCCAGAGAGGAACTCTGGAGCTCTGTCAGAGGGACCATCGGTTTCTTGTTCACCTCCCTGACCAAGGCACTTCTCCCCCGATTGCACAGTTTGGCCAGGTGGCCAGCTCTAGGAAGAGTCTTGGTGCTTCCAAACTTCATCCATTTAAAAATGATGGAGGCCACTGAGTTCTTTGGGACCTTTAATGCTGCAGACATTTTTTTGTACCCTTCCCCAGATCTCTGCCTCAACACAATCCTGTCTTAGAGCTCTACGGACAATTCCTTCGACCTCATAGCTTGTTTTTTTCTCTGACAACGCACTGTCAACTGTGGGACCTTATATAGACAAGTGTGTGCCTTTCCAAATCATGTCCAATCAAGTTTTGTTTTGTTTTTTATACATTAGCAAAAATGTCTAAAAACCTGTTTTCGCTTTGTAATTATGGGGTATTTCTTTCTTTTTGGATTTTGTGCTTATTGCTAGGTGTTTTTACTGGACTGTTTGAGCTAGAAACACAAGCATTTCTCTGCACCTGCGATAACATCTGCAAATCTGTGTACGTGACCAATAAACTTTGATTTAAAGTATAGGGCGAGTGAATACCTTCAACTAAATCTGCGTCTGGCATAAATGCAGGTCTGCAGTAGCCAGCCATGCATTATTTATTAGCCTATTTCGTGGATAATTGAATAGGACTAAGTAAGTAAATCATGTGCATTTTCAGCTGTCGGGATTGTTTCTTAGCTTGGAACAACTTGTGAAGAGTAAAATAAACATACAGATGTGCTTGGATTGATAGTGCAGTCATACGCACTTGGGGTATAGGCTTACTGGCATTTAAAGCGCACTTCCGTTTTTTAGATCACGAGTAAATCCGATTATCACACCGAGTTTCGGGTGTGATAAAACAGATAGGATTACAAATGTAAGTATGACGAGATCGGCGCATCCCTATTGTTTTTCTCCTCTTTGTGTTCCCCCTGTAGAAACCACAACTACTAATCCATGTCCTCATCCAGTTCCCATGTTATTTGGGTAAAGTATCTGTGTGTGCCTTTCCAAATCATGTCCAATCAATTGAATTTACCACAGCTGGTTCCCAATCAAGTTGTAGAAACATCTCAAGGGCAATCAGTGGAAACAGGATGCACCTGCGCTCAATTGAGTCTAATAGCGAAGTGTCTGAATACTTATGTAAATAAGGTATGTTTTTACTTGATACATTTAAAATGTTAAAAATAAATGTTTACGGGATTGTCATTATGGTGTATTGTGTGTAGATTTAGATACACAAAAAAAACCTCACCAAGTTTAGAATAAGGCTGTAAGGTAACAAAATATAGAAGTCAAGTGGTCTGAATGCTTTCCAAATGCACTGTAACTTGCAAACTTTTTCCTCCTGGCCAATATACCGGCTGGCGCCCGCATTGCTTCTGTGGTTTTCTTTACTAATAACAACATTGGACATGTGTGCGTTCCTTTCAAAGTAAGTGCCTTATTACATTGTCATTATAGTTTCTGTACATCGTGTTGTCGTTTCTACTGTAGCACACTATGGAGCATAATGTATATTCTGTTTTAATCACATTTTCAAATAATGGTGACAAATCATGCATTTTGATTATTGTATAGATTGTGTGTAAAATAATTTTTGAAGGTTGTACTGAGCTAATGCTAAGCTAAATGCCAGCTATACATCGTGCCGTGTTTGACATCATACAATGCTTTCTGGATGTCATAACAAAATTGATTGTTCACTCAACTTAGATTGTAACTATCGTTACTCAGGGTTGCCAGCTCAGACCCCCCCCCCCCCCCCCCCCCTTTCCAGAAGGTTTTATTTATCTTACAAACTTTGTTTCCTTCCACCCCAATTTATTGATAAATCCTCCATCATAGTAACATTTACTGCATTTCCCCAGAACTGAAATTAACCCCCCTACAAATCGTTTCAACCAAGTCTGGCAGCCCTGTTTAACTTTCACGCTACGGTTAGGCAGTTAGGCTTGCATTTGCGATGATCTGAGGTGATAACATTATTTGCTTTGTCAAACTGTAAACAACTTGTCAAGTCATGTGCTCCAGTTCTTGTAAACACTAACAAGTAGATCGAAGACTTATAATATCCTTTAAAAATGCCCAAACTAAATTAATATTTTACAGGCAATGGGCGCAGCCATCTTTGACTTTGCAATTCACTGTAAGATGCAAATAAACAATCTGGGATGAAAGTTCGCTTGTTTAACAAACATGGCTGCCATCCAAGTTAGCTAAACTAACAGCAGCTGACGCGCATCTCTTTTCTAAACAATATTACATTTCTTCGTTGTACCACATCTCTGGTGAGCACATTGTAAACAAGTCTAGCTGTTAGGTCGCTAACTTACATTTAGTTTTTTTGTCAGCGCAACCTGTTACTTAGGCTGGTTTATAGATTGAGTTCTGCTGTTAATGCGTTTCGTTCTGTTGCTACTGTTCCAGACATATTTGCAAAGGTACACTGCAGGGACCATTCAACAACGACCACAAACGTGCGCTCAGACGCAGAAAATGGTTCAAACATTCCAAACCCACGAAGCACTGTTTAAAACTAAATGGAGAACAGCTTCAGGACCATGCAGCACTGTTTGCACAGTTGTGGTTACAGGAACCATACACCCCTTCAAGGTCCAGTGCACAGCACTACTCCAACCCAGCCTCCAGCTATAACCCCTAAACCTGAGCAAACACCACCAGCAGTGGGCTGCCATTCCTGAGTTGTGGCTTCCCCTTAGCAAATCACTGCTGTCTCACCTGCAAAGTTTAGGCAGTTTCTGCAGAGGAAATACAAAACGGGAGATAAACAGAGCGTCAAGCGTGACTGACCGTGCCAAAACTATAGGTGAAGATTATAAAACATCTAAAAGATAACAAAAAGGATATAACTACTGACAATAGGGACAATACGTGTACTAAGGTGATGACAGTAGCGTACAAACTGCAGCCATTGCAAGCATCTCTAACATCAGCATGTTACATTCTCCAATGAATAAGGCACTCACTTATTATTTTCCAGAAAAAAAAAAGGAGAACATGCCACCCATGGCATCCCCATGAAAGTATTGTTAGTGTTCAGAAGGGGAGATTGTGGTTATATGGGATGGTGAGGAGTGAGAAAAGGCTTGGGAGTGGTGATTTGGGAGTGAGAACAGGTGTGGGAACAGGTGTAGTGGAACAAGGCGTGGCCTGCACCAATTTGGAGCAATTAGTGCAATCAGGTCATCGGAAGAGGAATGGTCTTCAATACAGTTCCGCCTCTGGGCAGCCGAAGAAGTTTGTACAAAGATGTTGATCATGTTGTTTATTACAGTAACTACAGACAAAAAAGGTTTGTACAAAATGTTGATCATATCATTTGCAGTTACAACAGACAAAGCAGTTCTAAAGACATCGGGTGATGGAGAACAGGAAGGGAGGGGAAAACAGCAGCGGAGCGATGTAAATGGCTTTTTGCATAAAGTAGCATATGCAGAGACGTTAAGGTTGTTTCGCTTTCAGGAAGAGGCGTGTTGAGCCTGGTCATGCAGCCACTCCCTTAATTAAAACACTTGTTTCCAATGTGGACCTCAATGTTGTCGAAAAGAAAGGATGTTGTCGAAAAGAGACAGCTAGAGTGAAAGAGAGAGAACATCAGAGAGAGAGAGAGAAACCTACACAGGGGGGAGGTGGTTCTAATAAGGGGTTTTGTTTGATTTCACTGCAACAGCGGAAGAGGATCTATTTCTGACGCTTCACAATCAAAGCTGTTTAATTGGGTCAATTTGGCTGCATTTATCTCTGCTGAGAAGATGAGGGGCTGCATCCCAAATGGCACCCTATTCCCTATATAGGGCACCACTTTTGACCAGTCTAAAGTAGTGCACTATGTAGGGAATAGGGTGCCATTTTGACCAGTAAAAGTAGTGCACTATATAGGGAAAAGGGTGCCATTTGGGACTTAGCTGAGGGGTGTCGTCCGAGTACGGAGGGAGGACGAAAAGGAGGAGTGAGAGAGGGTGAGTGAGAGAGAGAGAGAGAGAGAGAGAGAGAGAGAGAGAAAGATGGACAGTGACTCAAGGAATGGACAGTTGTCATAACACTGTTCTGCAAAACACACACACACACTGGGTCTTGCTCCATCAGTGTGTCTCCCTCAACGATCCAACAAATCTCAGCACATCTTAAAGGCAATCAATGGGAGGACAGGCCTATATACTGCACAGTACATACATGTCTTACAATAGGTGCACCCCTCTACACCAGACCTATGCTAAATTAGTATCCATTTTCTTTCAAATACTTTCAGAGTTCGATTGAACCTGCCTGCGTGTCAGATGGGCAGGGTTTGCAGTTTGCACTTCTGGGACTATTCCATTGGTTCCATTGTACCAGGCAAGCTCAATCAAGTGCATCATTTGAAACAAAACAAATACTGTTTGAACCCAGGTTTTCTATAGATCCTTTGGAACAGGACGGCACCATTGCTTTATGTGAGATAACACTACGACAAAGGGAGATGTGTCCGCCCTAGAACATCCCTCAGGAGTGCCTGCATTGCGGCACCAACCTTGCAAATCTGGTGGGTGTTTGAAACACATGTAAGGAAAGAAGCCAATGTAGGGCAAGCATCATCAGCCACATATGTACAGTACAGATACATAGGCCTATATAATACACTGGTAAGAACAAATCCCTAAAGCTTCCACACTGGGTAACATGCTCAGAAACGCATGCATGCACATACACACACACACACACACACACACATACACACACACACACACAGAGATCAGTAGGCCTAGAGTCAATAAACCCACATCAAGTGAAGCTACTATTTACCACCTTATCGAGACAAAATAATTATCTCACTAAATTATGTAGGTTAATTAAGCGTCATAATCACTCATCATTAGCAGTTTTTGTATGGGACAATACACTGTCATCCATCTCCTGAGTCTCTCAAATTGAACTATTCACTATCGTTATTTTCTTTCCCCCATTCTCTGTCAGCATATCATCCATCCACAGTTATCTCACAAGCCTCAGCATTATCATGGGCCAATACGGCCATACTCCATGCTGAATGCACTGAAGTTCAAGCTGTCTAAGTTCAGTGTCATCCAACAAAATGAGTGACAATGAAGGTAATCCATACTGCCCCTTTTCTTATAGCTGCATATAACTTATGTACTTTCTTTTGCAGGGAAGTTAATGGACTTGGTACTTTAAGCTTTTTCCAATACATTAATGAACAATAAATTACTTCTGCTGACTTAACGGATGGCGCTCATACTGTTGGGTAAAGATTCCAAACGTAGGAGATTACGCATTTCTTAATTAAGAACGCCTTTGCTACGCACTTCTCAGTAGTTGGTATTCAGACTTACCTTATGAAGGTGTGAAACGGGCTTTGCATGCATGGTTCCCTTGCGCACGCTGAATAAATGTAATTCATCCCTCCCACTTGCTGGCCAACATATTTTCTCATGGGGTTTTCATTCAACAGGGTTTTCAGTACATTTATCTTTAAGCCATCCCTTTAAATATGGTGAACCTTTAAGTTAGAAATTTGTCAACAGATTCAATAGAATATATTGACAGAATGGGTTCAGAATATTAGGGATCAATGAAAGAACGCCACCTCAATATATGCATGTTCGTCTCTGTTTCAGCAACAATTGGTAGATTTAATAATACTCTGGTCTTTTAGATTATTTAGGGTTAGGAAAGTATTTGTGAATCATAAAAAAGGGGTTGGAGAGCCTTTACGAACAAAATAAAAAAAATCATGCCACATTTACAGTTGAAGTCGAAATACATTTAAACTCACTTTTTCACAATTCCTGACATTTAATCCTAGTAAAAATGTCCTCTCTTAGGTCAGTTAGGATCACCACTTTATTTTAAGAATGTGAAATGTCAGAATAATAGTAGAGAGAATTATATATATACATTCCCAGTGGGTCCGAAGTTTACATACACTCAATTAGTATTTGGTAGCATTGCCTTTATATTGTTTAACTTGGGTCAAACGTTTAAGGTACCCTTCCACAAGCTTCCCACAATAAGTTGGGTCAATTTTGGCCCATTCCTCCTGACAGAGCTGGTGTAAGTGAGTCAGGTTAGTAGGCCTCCTTGCTCACACACACTTTTTCAGTTCTGCCCACAAATGTACTATGGGGTTGAGGTCAGGGCATTGTGTTGGCCACTCTAATACCTTGACTTTGTTGTCCTTAAGAAATTTTGCCACAACTTTGGAAGTATGCTTGGAGTCATTGTCCATTTGGAGGACCCATTTGCGACCAAGCTTTAACTTCCTGACTGATGTCTTGAGATGTTGCTTCAATATATCTACGTAATTGTCCTACCTCATGATGCCATCTATTTTGTGAAGTGCACCAATCCCCCCTGCAGCAAAGCATCCCCACAACATGATGCTGCTACCCCCATGCTTCACGGTTGGGATGGTGTTCTTCGGCTTGCAAGCCTCCCCCTTTTTCCTCCAAACATAACGATGGTCATTATGGCCAAACAGTTCTATTTTTGTTTCATCAAACCAGAGGACATTTCTCCAAAAAGTACGATCTTTGTCCCCATGTGCAGTTGCAAACCGTAGTCTGGCTTTTTATGGCAGTTTTGGAGCAGTGGCTTCTTCCTTGCGGGGCGGCTTTTCAGGTTATGTCGATATAGGACTTGTTTAACTGTGGATATAGATACTTTGGATATAGACTTGTGGAGGTCTACAATTTTTTTTATCTGAGGTCTTGGCTGATTTCTTTTGATTTTCCCATGATGTCAAGCAAAGAGGCACTGAGTTTGAAGGTAGGTCTTGAAATACATCCACAGGTACACCTCAAGTTCACTCAAATGATGTAAATTAGCATATCAGAAACTTCTAAAGCCATGCCATAATTTTCTGGAATTTTCCAAGCTGTTTAAAGGCACAGTCAACTTAGTGTATGTAAACTTCTGACCCACTGGAATTGTGATACAGTGAATTTTAATTGAAATAATCTGTCTGTAAACAATTGTTGGAAAATTACCTGTGTCATGTACAAAGTATGTCCTAACAAACTTGCCAAAACTATAGTTTGTTAACAAGAAATGTGTGGAATGGTTGAAAAATGATTTTTAATGACTCCAACCTAAGATCTTCCTTGATCTTGCCAACTGACCAAACTGAGCAATCGGGGGAGAAGGGCCTTGGTTAACAAGTCTGTTAACAATTGTTGGAAAAATTACTTGTGTCATGCACAAAGTAGATTTCTTAACCGACTTGCCAACACTATAGTTTGTTAACAAGAAATTTGTGGAGTGGTTGAACAACCTAAGTGTACGTAAACCTCCGAAATCAACTGTAGTTCTTCAACCCATGGTACTGTTGAAAGATTAGTGTACATAGACTTATAATCGGAAGAATAGTGTACTATAGTGTAGGCTATCTCCTTATCTCATCTATAACTTATCTCATCTATAACTTGCACTACCCATGGAACTGTGTGATGCCAAATATTGCACCATGCTTTGCATTCAAACTCTTACGGACTGGTCTTTTAAACATATTATTAACTGCTACTAATGATCCTCAGCAACAACCACATGGCCGTGACAGCATCTACAGAGGAAACAAATGAAGGTAAACTAAACAATGTAATTAAATGGAATAATAATGCAGGCTATACCAACTGAAGGGAACTAACAGTTAACTGGCAGTTGAATATGTGTTGTTATTAGACCTACTGACAGTCAATACTGATAGTGGCTAATGTTTCACATGATAGAAATAGGAAACAGAGAAAGTCGGAGTAGTCTATAATTAAGACATTTGACAGCGCCGATCTCTCCAAGTTAAAAGGCTGTACAATTTAATTTCTGCATAATGGCACAGCATTTAATAAACTATACTGTGGGAAAGTTGATATGTTGATATGTTTCAGTTTGCTGCCATATGACTGGTTTCACATTTGTCTCCGGCGATTATAAGGTCAAATAGATCTAAAACAAGTGTAATTTATATTTACAATTCCTTTATCCAAATTGATTACTCATTTACCTAGCTATGCATAGAGAATAGTGTTATTTCTATCATAAAAAAAGAGGTAGATGCTTTTTCCACTTGGAACCGGTAGGTTTGCTGGACGTTATTCCTGGTTTCCTCACGTGTACAGGCGGTGGAATTATTAGGGAATTAAGTCATGCGAACAACAACTTACAGACGCACACAAATAATGACTACGTCTCCTCTGCCCAGACACGCATGCTCAAACCCCTGTGGACAGACAAAGAAAGGGAGAACGGCCAGAGTTTAAGTCAGTAAAATCACTTTTAATAAAAGGAGATGGCTATCTTTGAGGTGGAGCAAAATGTTTCTTGGGGACTGCTAATCATTATAATCACTGTGGCCTTGTGACTGAAACAAATATGGCTTCTGTTCATGCAAGTTACACTCTTACGGGGAAAAAACCACATAATTTCACGTGAAATTCCACATGAAGTGTTCCAAAAACACGTTTTCACATTCAACTGAAAGGTCATAGGGGTGTGGGATAAAAAGGTGTTTATGTTGCACATATCATAACATAGAGAAGAGCTTTTCTCTGAAAATGGAAATATGATTAATATGATTTTTAAATCGTGTTTTAATTCTATCTAAATCTGTTTCATTGCTCCCATCTCTCACTGCAGTTACGGATGCACATACAATATGTGCCCCTGGCCCTGACTTCCCATGTTAAAATTTGTGTTTTCACATGTGCTCATACAGTGTCGGATTTAGGCATCGGAGACATGGGCAGCCGCCCAGGGCGGCATCTTGTCGGGGGCGGCGTGGGGCACCCGCACAAAAAAATAAAATAACAAATATTCAGAATGGTGACATTTGCGTGATCGGTTTTCTATCGCTCATTTGCACGTCACGTCAATGACATCATGTCACCGTGTGGGACTGTGGGTCAATTAACCTTGTCGGAGTGGGTGGGTGGGTGGGTGGGGGGGGGGGGGGGTTGACCTCAGGTCTCCTCACTGGAAGCCCGAGGTAGTGGGAGCGGGGGAATCTATCAAATAGCGCACCTCTAACTTTGTACAGTGCTAATTCAATTAGTAATGCAATTTAGTTTGTGTGTTTCTTGTTTGAAGTGCAACAGTGTAGTAATCAGGTTCTCTTCTTTATAAGTGTGTTATTCTATTTGTGTATTTTTTGATATAGGATTTGTGCAATTTAGTTGTATTTGTGTGTTTTTTGTTAGCAATAGGGTAATAGCGTAATAATTTGGTTCTCTTTTTTATTTGTATTTATATACTACAATTTCTTTCCATTTGTTTTTGTTACTTCATTTTCATTCATTTTGCATATATATTGATATAGTTTTAAATGATTATGATTATGATTACTATGATTATTTATTTGTGTTGTTCCAAATGTCTGAATAAAAATGACAGTTATTGCAGAATGGTGCTTTCTTTTGTGGGGCCACACAAGCTGGGCGCCATACAAGCTAGAACCGCCACTGTGCTTATATGTTAAGTGTAGTTTCATGTTATCACGTTACAATTGTCACATTTATTTCACGAGATGTTTTCACATCTGCTTACCTGTTGTTATGTGTGTTGTTTCATGTTATCACGTTAAAATTTGACATCCCCATGTTGTCACGTTTAGATCCAGATCCAGACTCATTGCAGAGAATAAGCTAACGTCTGTGGGGGCGTGGCGTAGTGTTTGGAGTTTGGGTAGCCAGGCAACAGAAATTGCTTCTCCAATATAAATCCTTGATCACATTTGTAAGCGATGTCATGGGGATGTTAGCTAGCTAAGCTCATGAGTAGAAACACGTCAGCGGGTCTAACGGTCATGTCGTACTGAACTGCACATTTCCAGGCATCCAAATCAAAGGCAATCCTTTGACACAAATTAAAACATGTCAAGTTGACACTTTCACAAAGTTGGAGTAATACCATGTTCATCTATTTAAAGGAATAATCCACAAAAACCTATATTTTTATTTATTTGGGGGTATTATTACTCAGCAGGTCAGCAATTAACTTCTCAAAATATAGGACTTTCAAAAAACTGAATGTCAATAGTCACATTTTTTTTTAACTAGGCATGTCAGTTCAGAACAAATTCTAATTTTCAACGACAGCCTAGGAAAAGTGGGTTAACTGCCTGTTCATGGGCAGAATGACAGATTTGTAACCTTGTCGGCTCAGGGATTTGAACTTCCAACCTTTCGGTTATTCGTCCAATGCTCTAACCACTAGGCTACCCTGCCGCCCCATCACATCATCAAAATATAGTTGTTTTTTATCCAGAAAATGAACAACTATAAGGATTAATTTTTCACTTCTCTCATTGACTTTCCAAATCCCAAAACCTAGTCTGTTGAGTCTGCTTTGCGAGGCATTCCTGGAAGTATCGGTCTTTTGGGGCTTCTGGGTTTCAAAACTCTGTGGCCAAACCCATATTGAGTGGGGCCTGTAATAGTTTATAGGGGGCAATAGAGTTAATATGAGTTGGATTCACTGCTGTCTTACAAAGGGCTTTATTAACACCACTATCTTTTTATTGACTGTTCTTCAATCAGGGGTGAGTTTCCCAGACACTTTGTAGCACAGAGATCATCTTAAAGGGATAGATTCCCCGTTTTTTTTGTCCCAATCTTAATCATTTCCTTGCCCCGAGTGAAGTTTTTTGACGATTTGTCACAGCAGTCCATTTAAGTACTTTCTAGGCAATGGACCAACAATGGTCTTAGTGCTACGAATGTTTCAGGAAAATCACCCAAGGTTAAGTGACCTAATTCACACAAATTACCTCAGGGAGAATTGTGTTCACATGTAGTCATTCTACAATGGTAAACGCACATGCTACATTCTTCCCTTTCCAAAATATATGAAATCCTCATGCCATCATTATATAACATTTACAACCACCGATGTGCCCACAGAGAGTGACAAACGTCTTGAGTGTGTTCCAGGTTGCCTATATTTGCCAGAGGCTGCAGACAAGGGATTGAGCTTCAGATCCATATGGTCATACAGTCAAAAGATGACGATAACAGCAAAATGGCTGTTCAACCACAATTGGTGTGTTTCCTCGTTGTTCGTTTCAAAAATGCTCTGGCTGTACTTGGTCTGCACACGATCGGGTTGTGCTCGGTACGCACATGCTTAGACAGTTCATGCCGAAGCTGCAAATGCTCAGTTTAGGCTCGTTAAATGAGTGCTAGATAAACATGTTTCCTTTTCTTAACTCCTTTCACTCATCTGCAATAACTGGACGGATGAAAGTTCACCAATGTCCACTTCAATTTGAGTCCTTCATTTTTAACACAAAGTCATAGCTGATCTTTGAGAACCTTTTGAGCGCTCTTCTGAGCCCTCCCAGGTGTCTATTACGTCATTTTTTATTTTATTCTCAATCCCGAGACACCTAACTGACCTTTCAAAGCACTTCAAGCTAGTCTCCATCAGAACCAACTATGTGATTCGAGGGCTCTAATGTTCCTTTATCCTGTTGTCTCACCATCATCTGATTTGTGGATGTTCCTTTAACATTAGGCCAGTTCTTCCATCATGGACCTGGGTATACCTACATGGTGGGCAGGCTTATGTTCCAGCCGAGCATTAGCACCCCTGCATCGATAACACCCCTCGATAACAATATCTAAATCATGTGTGTGATGGAACTAGAAGGCTGTACATCCAGTGGTTTTCCACGACCAGGATCGAGGAACACTTCATGAGGCATGACAACCTCTTCATCCAAGGGGAAAGCACTGTTCTCTTGCCAGGCTCTGCTGTTGCGATATGGGGCCCCTGTGGTGGGCATATGGGGCTGGGGTCTGTCTCTTCTCACTGGGGGCCCAGAGGGGCCTCTCTGGGCTGGGCTCTTCACTGCAGAGCTGGGCCCCTGATCAGAGGGAGGGGGACCACAGGAGAGGGCAGTGAATCTAGAGCAGCACTGATTGTAGGAGGAGGAGCGGTGGAAGAACGGAGGCTGCTAAAAATACTGCATCTCCAAGGAGTACTGAAATACACACATGCACACGCACACACACACACACACTCATAGGCAAACACTGTGACGTGGTTGAACAGACATAAAGGTGTTTGCACACACAGACACACACATACATACTTTCCCTCATGCAAATACACACACACACACACACACACACACACGCACACACGCACACACATGCATGCATACACACACACACACACACACACACACACACACACTCATGACTGGTGATGAGGACAAAGAGTGGGTAGAAAATCAAATCCATCACAGGGCCTTCAAGTATTTCCTCTGACTCACAGAGATAAGTTTCGAAAGGACTGTTAGCCTTTTAGCATAGCTTGCACAGATGTTCAGAAGAGTAAGGCTTGGCCACATATACAAACTTTTGTCCATGAATCGAAAACAAATCTCTTTCACACACACACATTCTCTTTCTCTCTTTTTCTCTCTCTTACACACACACACACACACACACACACACACACACACACACACACACACACACACACACACACACACACACACACACACTTTCACAGTATTTTGACAGTGGGAAGTTAGTTCTGGGACTATTTACCTCAGGTATGTAAGTGTATTGTGTGTGTGTGTGTGTGGGTGTGCTAGTGTTTGTTTGTGTGTGTGTGTTCATGTGATACAAGTTGAGATCTTACCTGTTCGCTCCTGCGCCCAAATTCTCCCAAACTGTGCCTGGGATAGACAGATCAACAGAACAGCACACAACCCCATGTCCACACAGTAGAGTGCGCTCCCTCCTTCCTCCTCTCTCCTTTTCCCCTTGCACGCTTACTTCTTCAAGGAAAGGGTGCCTACTCCTCCTCTCGCCCACCTTTCCTCTCTCTCCTTTCACTCTCACTCTTCTTCCTTTTTTTTTTTTGGTTCTTGCTTTTTTCTTTTTCTCACTCCTCTCTCTTTCTCTCTCACACTCGTGTCTTTGTTTCCTCCTTAGTCTAAGTCCTGGGATGTTGTAGCCATGGTAAAAGAAGAGTTGACAAACAGTACAAACAGCTGATGAGGTGTTGCAGGTTTTCTGCTCCTTTCCCCGTCTCTAGCTCTCCTCTCTTAGTTTTCGGCCACCCTCCCTCCTTTTTCTCACTCCCCGCGTCTCTCTCTTTCTCTCCCTCTCCTGAGCACTGCTCTGATTTAGACACAGGGCTGAGACTACCCTACATAGAAATATTTATATATTTCTTCCACAGAAGCTGCCAGGCACGTGGCACCCTCCTGTGGACATCCGTCAAAACAAAAACGAACTAGTCAAACAGTAGAACTGTGCGACAGGAACGTGTGTTGATCCAGTCTCTCAAATAATCAGTCATGTTTAAAATACACCAAAACATAAAAATAAGCTTCACTCAACACTTGCTATGGAGCAGTGACATCGGACATTGGATCCTTTATTGGTGTATTACGCCGCAACACTCATAACTGTGGACATTGGATGTCCATGTGGCTGAGAAAAAGTAGTGCCAACACCAATATTTAGACACCCCTACACTGTGCCTCTTCCCATCCCCATGGCGACTGGAAGGAGTAGGGTAATTGTGTTGTGCGTTGTTGGCACACTGTTAAAATGAAGTGGAACAAGTCTGGTAAAATCCTGCACAGCTGTTGTGGATGATTAAATGTCAATACTCCCACGGACTCTACAGCCGAGGAGAGCTGAGCAAAACACGTTCTCTTTCATTCTTTTAAAGACCGATGAGCACAAACGCACACAATGTGTACTGGCACAGGCGAAGACACACACACACACACACACACACACAAAGAGGTTTAGTGCACACACACACAAAAATAGGTTTTGCGCACACACAGACCTACACTAAAACAGAGGTTTTAGTACACACACACACAGCCCCTTTTCAGGCTGACTCGTATGAGACTAACTGCAGACAGAAATGCTCATTAGATTGTCAGGAAATGTAGGGAGACTGTTGGAGGATGGTGGACGTCAGGGCTGAGAATGACACTCAGAGGGTTCAGCAAGTGAGCTGCAAAGGTAAGTTATCATCCTGTCATGGTTAACCTCAGTTTGCAAAATGATCCTATTGTTCTATCTTCATTTTGGGGGTGTTTCAATCCGTAAAGCTGAAGTTCAGCGCTATAGCGTGATTGAAATTTGCGGCGACTGATTTCACTGTAAACGCTGCATATGTCGGCTCAATCGGAATATACCTTTAAATTACAATCGAGCTATAGCGCTGAACTTCCGCAATATGAATTGAATCGAGCCCTTGATAATAAACAACACTGTCTAAATAGCCGGCTGTAGACAGACAAAACAAAGTTGGTTTGCCTATTGTTGGGCGTCCAAGGAAAACGTATATCTCACTTTATGTGCATGTATGTCACTTGTGCTCCCTCTCCGGCTTCTAGGTCACCAGGCTGCTCGTTATGGCGCACACCTGTCACCATCGTTACACGCACCTGCGCGTCGTCAGACTCACCTGGACTCCATCACTTCCTTGATTACCTGCCCTGTATATGTCAATGCCTTTGGTTCCTTCCCCAGGCGTCATTGTTTCCAATTTCTGTTTCATGTCTGTGCGTTGTTCGAGGTTCTTTCGTATGATGTTCCATTTATTTAATTAAAACACTCACTCCCTGAACTTGCTTCCCGACTCTCAGCGCACATCTTTACAATGTATGTGAATGTTATGTTTCCATGTTCTGTGAAAGTTTCATGACTCTATGACTAATATAATTCATTTAAAACTTTTAAAGATTTTCCAGGATGCAGACACTGTTTTTGTAAAAAGGCATGTGTTGATCTACAAAACACAATTCACACAGGCCCCGATTCCAACTTACTGTAAGAATATACAGTATGTGCCCTTTCTACATGTTTGGATTGAAGCATTTCTCAGTCGTTTGTTTTCAGACCTTATGCAAGTGCGTAACTTGTGTTAAATACATTTCATGGGAAACTTAACCACCTGGTAGGGCATATTTTTCAATATTTACTCAAATGAAAAAAAACAAAACAACATCTTAGTCATTTAATTTTTCCTAAATTATGTTTTAGAGGTCAACAACATTTTGCAATCTTGTCATTTCCCATTTTAACTTTTTTTTTTAATATATTTTTTATTTCACCTTTATTTAATTAACCAGGTAGGCCAGTTGAGAACAAGTTCTCATTTACAACTGCGACCTGGCCAAGATAAAGCAAAGCAGTGTAACAAACAACAACACAGAGTTACACATGGAATGAACAAAAGTACAGTCAATAACACAATAGATAAATCTACAGTGCCTTGCGAAAGTATTCGGCCCCCTTGAACTTTGCGACCTTTTGCCACATTTCAGGCTTCAAACATAAATATATAAAACTGTATTTTTTTGTGAAGAATCAACAACAAGTGGGACACAATCATGAAGTGGAACGACATTTATTGGATAATCCAAACTTTTTTAACAAATCAAAAACTGAAAAATTAGGCGTGCAAAATTATTCAGCCCCCTTAAGTTAATACTTTGTAGCGCCACCTTTTGCTGCGATTACAGCTGTAAGTCGCTTGGGGTATGTCTCTATCAGTTTTGCACATCGAGAGACTGACATTTTTTCCCATTCCTCCTTGCAAAACAGCTCGAGCTCAGTGAGATTGGATGGAGAGCATTTGTGAACAGCAGTTTTCAGTTCTTTCCACAGATTCTCGATTGGATTCAGGTCTGGACTTTGACTTGGCCATTCTAACACCTGGATATGTTTATTTTTGAACCATTCCATTGTAGATTTTGCTTTACGTTTTGGATCATTGTCTTGTTGGAAGACAAATCTCCGTCCCAGTCTCAGGTCTTTTGCAGAATGGTCCTGTATTTGGCTCCATCCATCTTCCCATCAATTTTAACCATCTTCCCTGTCCCTGCTGAAGAAAAGCAGGCCCAAACCATGATGCTGCCACCACCATGTTTGACAGTGGGGATGGTGTGTTCAGGGTGATGAGCTGTGTTGCTTTTACGCCAAACATAACGTTTTGCATTGTTGCCAAAAAGTTCAATTTTGGTTTCATCTGACCAGAGCACCTTCTTCCACATGTTTGGTGTGTCTCCCAGGTGGCTTGTGGCAAACTTTAAACAACACTTTTTATGGATATCTTTAAGAAATGGCTTTCTTCTTGCCACTCTTCCATAAAGGCCAGATTTGTGCAATATACGACTGATTGTTGTCCTATGGACAGAGTCTCCCACCTCAGCTGTAGATCTCTGCAGTTCATCCAGAGTGATCATGGGCCTCTTGGCTGCATCTCTGATCAGTCTTCTCCTTGTATGAGCTGAACGTTTAGAGGGACGGCCAGGTCTTGGTAGATTTGCAGTGGTCTGATACTCCTTCCATTTCAATATTATCGCTTGCACGGTGCTCTTTGGGATGTTTAAAGCTTGGGAAATCTTTTTGTATCCAAATCCGGCTTTAAACTTCTTCACAACAGTATCTCGGACCTGCCTGGTGTGTTCCTTGTTCTTCATGATGCTCTCTGCGCTTTTAACGGACCTCTGAGACTATCACAGTGCAGGTGCATTTATACGGAGACTTGATTACACACAGGTGGATTGTATTACTCATCATTAGTCATTTAGGTCAACATTGGATCATTCAGAGATCCTCACTGAACTTCTGGAGAGAGTTTGCTGCACTGAAAGTAAAGGGGCTGAATAATTTTGCACGCCCAATTTTTCAGTTTTTGATTTGTTAAAAATGTTTGAAATATCCAATAAATGTCGTTCCACTTCATGATTGTGTCCCACTTGTTGTGGATTCTTCACAAAAAAATACAGTTTTATATCTTTATGTTTGAAGCCTGAAATGTGGCAAAAGGTCGCAAAGTTCAAGGGGGCCGAATACTTTCGCAAGGCACTGTATATACAGTGTGTGCAAATGGAGTAAGGAGGTAAGGCAATAAATAGGCCATAATAGTGAAGTAATTACAATTTAAAAAATTAACACTGAAGTGATAGATGTGCAGATGAAGATGTGCAAGTAGAAATACTCGGGTGCAAAAGAGCAAAAAAGTAAATAAAAACAATATGGGGATGAGGTAGGTAGTTGGGTGGGCTCTTTACAGATGGGCTATGTACAGCTGCAGCGATCGGTAAGCTGCTCAGATAGCTAATTCTTAAAGTTAGTGAGGGAGATATAACTTCAGCGATTTTCTAGGTTTATTCTAGGTTTTCTCACACGTAAAGGTGGTGGAATTATCAGGGAATTATGCTGTGTTCATAACCAAGTGGGAAGGTGATATTTATCATATATGACTGGGAAAATTTCACTTGAACGCCCCTCCAACTGGTAATTATTAGTGGGAGACTCGTCTATCATCCCTGAGCTCCGACTTCTCCCACATGCTGACCTCTGACGGCGCCTACTAAGGAAATTATCTCAACAACAGCATTTATGGGCAGTTAAATGCAACAAAAAACATTACATATAAAGGCAATCTATTAATATCGTTTTTGAACACTATAATTTGTTTACAAGAGTGATACTATAGCTGAACATTTAGTTTGGGGTTTACGCAGCTTGTTGGCCATTAGCCAATAAGCTTTTGTCAATGAGTTCAAAGCAAGTGAATGCATCCAACTGGTATTTACAACTTCACAACTGGTAATTACCACCTTCCTATTTGGTTATAAAGCAGCATTAAGCCAAAATCAGAATTCTCTTATCTGTAGACACACCTCTACCACACCTCCATTTCAGGGATATCAACCCCAAACGTGGACCAGGTTGGCACTTGCATTCCCCCCATGCTTTAGTTCAAGGTCAGAATACTCACGGAGAAGAACGGGCATAACAAAAGGAATTAAGTTCCATTTAAGAGCGCGTATCTCAATGATGAATTCCCCAGCGTTCAGTGTAGCACATACAGAGTGGATGAAAACTAGGGCATTTTTGGAATGAGATTCACTGCAGAAATGTTGACCTTTCAGACAACTCATCCCGAGTGAGACAATTTTGCTCTTCCTCTGTCCCAAGGTACAATCCATAAATCGACTGAAACAGAGCGCTTATGAGAAGCTAATAACAATCAAACTTGATGGCACTATAAATTGTAATCTATTTTGGATATACTATTTGTGGAAAATATATTGGTAGAGATAAAATACGGTAAAAAATACACCTGAACGATAAAAAAAGGGGAAGGTCGGGACGGTTCTGCTGCGCGGGCCACCAGTTGCAGGCCCATCCCTATAACAAACTGTCCAGAGTTTCATGTTTGTCTCTTCATTACCTCTTTTGATTGATAGGCCTTGTCAGTCATGGTGTGTATCCATACGTTATTCCTCTTTGTCCTTTTTCCATGGCTGGAGACACTATGAAAAGAGTCTGCCACTGTGATGGACCTCTCCATTCCCCCAGGATGCATTGCTGCCATGCTGCTGGTCTAAATTATGGGCGTCCACCTCTGACAGGCAGAGAGAGAGAGAGAGAGAGAGAGAGAGAGAGAGAGAGAGAGAGAGAGAGAGAGAGAGAGACCTCTCCATAACAGGGCTTATCTGAAGGTTGAGGAGGCTGGGGTGTGCAGGGACAAGGAGGTTGTTTGACAAGTCATGGATACAGCTTAATTGAAATAGAGCAGTGCTTCCCAAACTTTTTATAGTCCCGTACCCCTTCAAACATTCAACCCTCTAGCACCAGTTTCAGTGCACTCTCAAATGTTGTTTTTTGCCATCATTGTAAGCCTGCCACACACACACACTATACGATACATTTATTAAACATAAGAATGAGTGTGAGTTTTTGTCACAACTCGACTCATGGGAAGTGACAAAGAGCTCTTATAGGACCAGGGCACAAATAATAATATAATAATAATCTATAATTTTGCTCTTTATTTAGCCATCTTACATATAAAACCTTATTTGTTCATAAAAAAATGGTGAATAACTCACCACAGGTTAATGAGTAGGGTGTGCCTGAAAGGATGCACATCACTCTGCAATGTTTGTTTGTATTGGAGAGAATCTCAGTCTTAAATCATTTTACACACACAGTCTGCGCCTGTACTTAGTTTTCATGCTAGCGAGGGCCGAGAATCCACTCTCACATTGCTACGTGGTTGCAAAGGGCATCAGTGTCTTAACAGCGCAATTTTACCAATGCAAGAAACTCTGAACGCAGCCCTATCCATAAATCTGGCAGTGGCTTCTGATTAAAATACATTTTCACAGTACCGCTTGTTGCAATTTCGATGAGGCTCTCTTGTTCACATATCGGTAAGTGGACTGGAGGCAGGGCATGAAAGGGATAACGAATCCAGTTGTTTGTGCGTTTCGGGAAAGTACCTGCGTAATTGTGCACCCAGCTCACTCAGGTGCTTCGCTATATCACATTTGACATTGTCCGTAAGCGTGAGTTCATTTGCACACAAAATAATCATACAATGATGGAAAGACCTGTGTGTTGTCCTTGTTAATGCAGACAGAGAAGAGCTCCAACTTCTTAATCATAGCCTCAATTTTGTCCAGCACAATTAATATAGTTGCGGAGAATCCCTGTAATCCTAGATTCAGATCATTCAGGCGAGAAAAAACATCACCCAGATAGGCCAGTCGTGTGAGAAACTCGTCATCATGCAAGCGGTCAGACAAGTGAAAATTATGGTCAGTAAAGAAAACTTTAAGCTCATCTCTCAATTAAAAAAAAAAAAAATGTCATACTTTGCCCCTTGATAACCAGCACACTTCTGTATGTTGTAAAAGGGTTACATGGTTGCTGCCCATATCATTGCATAGTGCAGAAATACATGAGATTTCATTGACCTTGCTTTAACAAAGTTAACCATTTTCACCATAGTATCCAAAAAGAGCCTCTCTCTCGGTGGATGCTGCAGTGTACCCAAGTGGCGTCGGGAGCAACTGCTTGCACTCGTGTTACCACTCCACTATGTCTCCCAGTCATGGCTTTTGCCCCATCAATACAGATACCAACACATTTTGACCACCAAAGTCCATTTGATGTCACAAAGCTGTCCAGTACTTTAAAACTATCCTCTCTTGTTGTCCTGGTGTCCAGTGGTTTGCAGAAGAGGATGTCTTCCTTAATTGAACCCCCCCCCCCCCCCCATAAATGTAACGGGTGTATACCAGGAGCTGTGCCAGACCCGCCACCTCTGTTGACTCATCCAGCTGTAACGCATATAATTCACAGGCTTGTATGCGAAGCTGTAACTGTTTCAAAACATCTCCTGCCATGTCACTGATGCATCGTGAAACAGTGTTGTTTGATGAAGGCATTGTCTGTATAGTTTTTTTGGCCTTTTCTCCCAGCATTGTCCCAGCCATATCCGCGGCAGCAGGAAGAATGAAGTCCTCCACAATAATATGGGCTTGCCTGTCCTAGCTACTTGGTAGCTCACTATAGAAGAATCTTCTAGCCCCTTCTTATTAATGGTATCTGTTGCTGTTATACATGTCTTACTATTTGAAAGTTGTCCTTATTCTCACTGAAAAAACTCCCATTATTTATTTTTCAAATGGTCATGTTTAATTTCTAAATGTCTGCGCAAGAGTGAAGGTTTCCCGTGAGAGAGTAACGGTTAATGTGATTGGATGTTAATTATTTGACTAGGCTACCTGTATTTGACATTGTGTTGTTATTTCGCTGAACACTAGATGGTTTCATTTTATTTTTGGCAGTGCAACAAGGCTACTCAGGTGAGAAAAAAACCTCACCCAAATGTATAGCCCCGTTGGAAAATATAAATGTACTGTTTCAAAATGTGAAGATAAAAAATAAAAAAATAAAAAAATGTATTCTTTGGCGTACCCCCAACGGCAAGGGTACGCGTACCCCAGTTCGGGAATACCTGCAATAGAGGGTTGTACAATAGGGGATTTGGGCCGACAGTATGATATAATAGTGGTGACGGAGAGAAAGAGTAATGTGCTAGGATAAAACGGTGAGAGGGGGGATGGGTGGACATAACCTAAAACCTATATTGCGTTCATTGGGTTAGTGAAACACAGAAATGGGGGGATTTCACAAAGTTATGAATAATTTCTTTTCCCAGCTTTTAAGCAGACGCACAATGACTTCAGAGCATGGGGAAAAGTTATAGCCCCTTTTTATAGGTCGAACAAGACGATAAAAATGTTTTAACGATTTTGGGGTGAGTTTGGACAGCCTTGTGGTTCTTTTCCCCTCCGTCGTAGACTGTTTTCCCCCTTGGTGAGTTTTGTGAGCAGTGCTCTCAGGCCCAAATCCACATTACTTAGCCTGGCTATTTTGCCCGTTACTCACATCTGTATTAGTTTTACTAAAGCTAGTATAATGATGACCCGTCTCCTTCGTGTGTCAGAAGTGGGATTTGAACCTATGACTCCTGAAGATAACGTAATGGTCTCTTTATCAATACAATTACCACTTGACATCTTTTACTACCTGATATAACCTGATATCCTGATATCCTTTATAGCTTAAGCCTTACACCATAGCATAGCATAAAATAGGACCAAGGGAATGTGATCGACACTGGTTTCTGCTCATTTGGATGCCCTTGTAATTTTCATATATTTGATTTGAGATAAAATGATAAAATGCAACGGTTTTTCAAATGTCCAAGTAAACAAACAAGCAATTCATAGCTTATTACTGTGTAATGAATATGTAATTCCATCTGGTCATTACTGTGCCGTAAAATATGTTACCGAAGAACAAAACCAGTTTTCTGTAACAAATTTTACGGTACAGTAATGACCAGATGTTACACAGTAATAAACTATGAATTACTTGTTTGTTTTTCATTGGAATTATTCAATAATGCTGCCTCTTCTGTGTATATGACGCTACTTTATGACTCAAGTCACTCTGGGCAGCAGCTAGCCTAGTGGTTAGAGTGTCGGACTAGTAACCTGAAATGGTTGCAAGATCGAATCCCTGAGCTGACAAGGTAAAAATCTGTCGTTCTACCCCTGAACAAGGCTGTTCCATTGTTCCTAGGTCGTCATTGTAAATACAATTTTTTTTCTTAACTGACTTGCCTAGTTAAATAAAGGCAAAATAAAAACTATGTGTAAAGATTGTCATGACGTCCAGAAAGAACTGCATTAAGGCTAGGGTTGGGCTCAATTGGGAATTTTGGAATTGACTCCTATTCAACTCATGAGTTGAAATTTGAATTGGCCACACACCACAGGATGTATAATTTGACTTTGAATTTGAGTGACAGGAAGTTGAATTTCATTCAGTGCAACTCAAAGAAATTCCACTCAGTCATAGAACATGAGAGTTTCGTTGAATCTGTCAGGTCACCATCAGAAACCAAAGAATGTAACACTTTTCTCTCAGAATAGCCAATTATATTTCCACCAACCATATCATTTGTTTGGCTTCTTTTTAAAGGCCTCAGAGTCAACTTGAGGGTTAAACTAATGCATTCTGAG
This sequence comes from Oncorhynchus mykiss, assembly GCF_013265735.2. Lineage (NCBI taxonomy): Eukaryota > Metazoa > Chordata > Actinopteri > Salmoniformes > Salmonidae > Oncorhynchus > Oncorhynchus mykiss. The sequence continues at coordinate 25,425,103 of NC_048580.1, read as the reverse complement.
AAATGTAGTATTTTCCCTATATTGAACTAAATTTAAGTGATTACTGCAATATAATAACGAGGAATACAGATTGTTTTCCTTGAGCATTCAATTTAAGGGTTTGTTCTGAAAATCAATTGTTTCAACAATAATTTATATGTATGCCCACAGTATAACATCATGAATGATGTTTTATGTACAATATGTGTATTTGTATAAACTACACCTAATATAGAATAGAAGAAGCATTTGAATTTCATTGAATGACAATTATATATCCTGTTCGCTACTTCAATTCAAATTCAAGAATTGAATTGGAATTTATGAGGCCCAACCCTGATACGTACTGTATCAGCGTGTATTCATGGCTGCTGTGTGTGTGTGTGCGTGCGTGTGTGTCTGTGTGTGCGACAGCAACATGGCTCACCCAAATGACCTCATTCTTTCTAGGTGAGCAGTGGCCACGCTGACCCTTGCTCCAGATCCTCTCTTCATTTTTTCCCCTCTTTTTTTCTCTCTCTCTTATACCTGGCACCAGATAGATAGGGCTGTTTCCTATTACAGCAGGAATCACACTCCTCTCCCTCGTTCCAATTGGAGACAGGTTCGAGAGAACGTGATTTCAGCAACACCAGAAATCCAATCTGAACATCTGACTACTTAGCAGAAAAAAAAAGAGAACAACGATTAAAGAGAAAGAAAAAGAAAGGCGGAACAAGATTACGAAACAGTTCAATGTAGGTATGTAGTAAGGGTAAGAAGAGGTTGGAATTTGCTGAATGTGCGCCTCGCTGTGACATTGCAGCCTTTTTTCTTGTTAAGTCTTTCCGATCTGTGCTGCTGTGCAGATCCGTTTTTGCTAGGGGTGGGTGGGGGATATACATTTTAGATTTGTTTAATTAAAATGGGAAATGACAATAAAAAAATGTATCACCAAGAAATGTGATCACTCTAAATACTCCAACACCATTGCAATAGAAAATACAGAAGGTCGATCTGAAGAGGAGTTGAGAGAGTTGGCACAGCATTACTTAGAGCAGGGGTCTTATATTCAAGGCCCGGGAGCCACATAAGGCCTGCTAGATGCTTTCCTGTGGCCCCAGATTGATGTCAGAATCCTGTTTCTCAAGTGAAGGGACTTCTTGTGTGGTGATGACTGATAAAAGATACAGGATGTCCAAACTGATACAAGAGACAGGATGTCCAAACTGATACAAGATACAGGATGTCCAAACTGATACAAGATACAGGATGTCCAAACTGATACAAGAGACAGGATTTACGTAATGGTCAACACAGATAGCACAACACACAGTACAGTAGCCTACACAATGTAAAAGCAGTCCGTTCAAAAGTCAATTTTACCCTACGTGTTGCTTTGATAGATGTTGAAAATGAAAAAAGGTTGACATGACAAACACTAATTGACAACACGACATCCCACCTCCCTCCTTTAAAACCATAGCATGGTCAAACCCTGGAAACGAATGACCTCATACAGGTCTCTTCACAGTAACACCCAACCACAGAGAGATTTCTACAAAGCAAGCAAAAAAAAAATATTGACAAAGACCATGTGTCTGGCCAGTGGTAAAGACACCTTCAAAGACGTTGCAAGTTGTAAAATGACCTACGGTTTCCATCACAGGGTGAATTGGGTAAGTGTCTAACAATTACATGTTTATGTTCTTCCTGTAAAGCTAACAAAGATAACTACAGAGCCTTCAGAACGTTTTCACACCCCTTTACCTTTTCCACATTTTGTTGAGTTACAGCCTGAATTGAAAATGTATTTAATTGACATTTTGTGTCACTCATCTACACACAATACGCCATAATGTCGAAGTGGAATTTTGTAGGTAGACATTTTTTCAAATCAAATCAAATGTATTTATATAGCCCTTCGTACATCAGCTGATATCTCAAAGTGCTGTACAGAAACCCAGCCTAAAACCCCAAACAGCAAGCAATGCAGGTGTAGAAGCACGGTGGCTAGGAAAAACTCCCTAGAAAGGCCAAAACCTAGGAAGAAACCTAGAGAGGAACCAGGCTATGTGGGGTGGCCAGTCCTCTTCTGGCTGTGCCGGGTGGAGATTATAACAGAACATGGCCAAGATGTTCAAATGTTCATAAATGACCAGCATGGTCCAATAATAATAAGGCAGAACAGTTGAAACTGGAGCAGCAGCACGGCCAGGTGGACTGGGGACAGCAAGGAGTCATCATGTCAGGTACTCCTGAGGCATGGTCCTATGGCTCAGGTCCTCCGAGAGAGAGAAAGAAAGAGAGAAAGAGAGAATTAGAGAGAGCACACTTAAATTCACACAGGACACCAAATAGGACAGGAGAAGTACTCCAGATATAACAAACTGACCCTAGCCCCCCGACACATAAACTACTGCAGCATAAATACTGGAGGCTGAGACAGGAGGGGTCAGGAGACACTGTTGCCCCATCCGAGGACACCCCCGGACAGGGCCAAACAGGAAGGATATAACCCCACCCACTTTGCCAAAGCACAGCCCCCACACCACTAGAGGGATATCTTCAACCACCAACTTACCATTCTGAGACAAGGCCGAGTATTGCCCACAAAGATCTCCGCCACGGCACAACCCAAGGGGGGGGCAGCAACCCAGACAGGAAGATCACATCAGTGACTCAAAACACTCAAGTGACGCACCCCTCCCAGGGACGGTATGAAAGAGCCCCAGTAATCCAGTGACTCAGCCCCTGTAATAGGGTTAGAGGAAGAGAATCCCAGTGGAAAGAGGGGAACCGGCCAGGCAGAGACAGCAAGGGCGGTTCGTTGCTCCAGAGCCTTTCCGTTCAACTTCCCACTCCTGGGCCAGACTACACTCAATCATATGACCCACTGAAGAGATGAGTCTTCAGTAAAGACTTAAAGGTTGAGACCGAGTTTGCGTTTCTTACATGGGTAGGCAGACCATTCCATAAAAATGGAGCTCTATAGGAGAAAGCCCTGCCTCCAGCTGTTTGCTTAAAAATTCCAGGGACAATTAGGAGGCCTGCGTCTTGTGACCGTAGCGTACGTGTAGGTATGTACGGCAGGACCAAATCAGAGAGATAGGTAGGAGCAAGCCCATGTAATGCTTTGTAGGTTAGCAGTAAAACCTTGAAATCAGCCCTTGCCTTGACACATTTTTTGGTTCTAGTCAGGATTCTAGCAGCCGTATTTAGCACTAACTGAAGTTTGTCTGTCATTTTTATCATAGGCACACTTCAACTGTGAGAGACGGAATCTAAAACAAAAATCCAGAAAATCACATTGTATGATTTTTAAGTAATTAATTTGCATTTTATTGCATGACATAAGTATTTGATCACCTACCAACCAGTAAGAATTCCGGCTCTGACAGACCTGTTAGTTTTTCTTTAAGAAGCCCTCCTGTTCTCCACTCATTACCTGTATTAACTGCACCTGTTTGAACTCATTACCTGTATAAAAGACACCTGTCCACACACTCAATCAAACAGACTCTAACCTCCAACATCAGGGATACAATTGTAGGCCTCCACAAGGCTGGGATGGGCTACAGGAGAATAGGCAAGCAGCTTGGTGAGAAGGCAACAACTGTTGGCGGAGTTATTAGAAAATGGAAGAAGTTCAAGATGACGGTCAATCACCCTCGGTCTGGGGCTCCATGCAAGATCTCACCTCGTGGGGCATCAATGATCATGAGGAAGGTGAGGGATCAGCCCAGAACTACACGGCAGGACCTGGTCAATGACCTGAAGAGAGCGGGGACCACAGTCTCAAAGAAAACCATTAGTAACACACTACGCCGTCATGGATTAAAATCCTGCAGCGCATGCAAGGTCCCCCTGCTCAAGCCAGCGCATGTCCAGGCCCATCTGAAGTTTGCCAATGACCATCTGGATGATCCAGAGGAGGAATGGGAGAAGGTCATGTGGTCTGATGAGACAAAAATAGAGCTTTTTGGTCTAAACTCCACTTGCCGTGTTTGGAGGAAGAAGAAGAATGAGTACAACCCCAAGAACACCATCCCAACCTTGAAGCATGGAGGTGGAAACCTCATTCTTTGGGGATGCTTTTCTACAAAGGGGACAGGACGACTGCACCGTATTGAGGGGAGGATGGACGTGGCCATTTATCGCGCGATCTTGGCCAACCTCCTTCCCTCAGTAAGAGCATTGAAGATGGGTCTTCCAGCATGACAACGACCCGAAACACACAGCCAGGGCAACTAAGGAGTGGCTCCGTAAGAAGCATCTCAAGGTCCTGGAGTGGCATAGCCAGTCTCCAGACCTGAACCCAATAGAAAATCTTTGTAGGGAGCTGAAAGTCCGTATTGCCCAGCGACAGCCCCAAAACCAGAAGGATCTGGAGAAGGTCTGTATGGAGGAGTGGGCCAAAATCCCTGCTGCAGTGTGTGCAAACCTGGTCAAGAACTACAGGAAACGTATGATCTCTGTAATTGCAAACAAAGGTTTTTGTACCAAATATTAAGTTCTGCTTTTCTGATGTATCAAATACTTATGCCATGCAATAAACTGCAAATGAATTACTTAAAAATCATACAATGTGATTTTCTGGATTTTTGTTTTAGATTCTGTCTCTCACAGTTGAAGTGTACCTATGATAAAAATGACAGACCTCTACATGCTTTGTAAGTAGGAAAATTGGCAGTGTATCAAATACTTGTTCTCCCCACTGTATAAGGAAATCAGTTCATTTAAATAAATAAATTAGGCCCTAATCTATGGATTTCAGATGACTGGGCAGGGGCGCAACTGTGGTTTGGCCTGGGAGGGCATAGGCTCACACAGTTGGGAGCCAGGCCCACCCACGTGGTAGCCAAGCCCAGCCAATCAGAATTTGTTTTTTCACTACAAAAGGGCTTTATTACAGACAGAAATACTCCTGTCTTTTTTCCTACAAAATTATCAACAACTTACATTCCTACATCAAACATGTCTAACAAATAAATAAGAAAATACTAAATACATACAAAAAAAATATCTAAAATAAGAGGTTGCAAGGATCTCGTCCTGATCTGTCTTGTTCTTTCTCTTGCTTGAGCTCGCTGCATCTTGTGTATCCATGCTGCTCTGGCTCTTGTCGTAGCTACATGCCTGCTGACTTCTGTGAAGCTTGGATATTCCGTCTTCTGTTGCCTTTCTGTCGTGTTCTGTCGTGTTCTTCAAAAACGAACTCTAAACTTGCCATATGTAGCGAAAACAAGTTTTATTTCGTTTCTTGCTACATTGATAGCCACTATTAGACTGATAACCACCTAACCCTCAAAGTTGCTTGGACAAACCAGAAAACACTCTCTCTCACAGCGATGCCATCATTGCAACACTTAGTGAAGTTTTTGAAAAAACTATGTTTGACCAGATCAATGCTATTTTACAGTAAACAAATTGACAACACACTTTCAGCACGCTTATAGGGAAGGATACTCAACAATGTTATTTATTTTACAAGCACAGCACTTACTCAAATTGATGATTGGCTGAGAGAAATTGATGATAGAAAGATTGTGGGGATGTTTAGTTAGACTACAGTGCGGCTTTTAACATTATTGATCATAGTCTGCTGCTGGAAAAATGTATGTTTTATGGCTTTACACCCCCTGCTATATTGTGGATAAAGAGTAACCTGTCAAACAGAACAGTGTTCTTTAATGGAAGCCTCTCCAACATAATCCAGGTAGAAGCAGGAATTCCCCAGAGCACCCGTCTCGGCCCCTTACTTTTAAAATTATTTACTAACGACATGCTACTGGCTTTGAGTAAAGTGAGTGTGTCTACAGTATGTATGCAGATTACTCAACAGTATACACGTCAGCTACTATAGCGACTGAAATGACTGCAACACTTTACAAAAACGTGCAGTTAGTTTTAGAATGAGTGGCAAGGAATAAGTTAGTCCTAACTATTTCAAAACTAAAAGCATTGTGTTTGGGAAAAATCATTCACAAAACCCTAAACCTCCACTAAATCTAGGATTAACAAGTTCCAAATGCTGGGACTAATATAGTGTATAAGAGGTCTTACAAAGTTTATGATTCCTATGTTGTTGATGTAAATAATATTTGTTGGTCCGTGGTGTGTAATGAGGTGCAAACAGACGTTGCACTTGACACATTTATGGAATCCCCGTTACTAATAAGCATGCACCCATTATGAAAATGACTGTAAAAACAGTTAAATTCTCGTGGCTTGATGAGGAATAGAGAAATGGTATGGTTGATAGGGATGAGGCAAAAGGAATGGCAAATAAGTCTGGCTGCACAGCCGATTGGCAAATGTACTGCAAATTACGAAATTACGTGACTAAACTGAATAATAATAAAAAATAAACTACACTATGAAACAAAGATAAATGACATAAAGAATGATAGTAAAAAGCTTTGGGTTCTAGGAAGAACCTTTAGACGATCAAAGGGTTCTAGGAAGAACCATTTGTAGAGGGTTCTATGCAAAAGGTTCTACATAGCACACAAAATGCACACTTTGGTTCAAATAGTATTTATTTCAAATGCATTGAGTGTTTGATTGAGCCTGCATTAAGTGCCAGATGGGTATTGTTTGCACTTTTGGGACTATTCCATTAGTTCCATTTCATTAGGTTAGTTCAATCAAGCGCATATAAAGTATTTTAAGAAAGCAAATCATATTTGAATCCAGGTTTGCCACTAAGTATAGCCTTCTGTGAATGCTTATGAATCGGCATCTGTGTAGAGAGCAGAAGGCCCAGACATGACTACAACACACCAGACAGTTTACCAGCACATCAGCCCAAGTCTATTTAGTGTTTACAAAGGAAACATGTTGCGCAGCTGTAGACAGTCTAGGGTGGTTAGCACATTTCTTCTGATTTGGTCTGAAACTTTGCTATGCTACTCATAGTCATGTCAGTAATATTTTCACCTGTTAATGGCTGAAGACTGTTGACAGCTTTATCGTCATACAGTCAGTTAGTATGGAACTCCTAGAAAGCTATCATTCTTACTGCCACCATCAACACATCATTTGGTGAACTCATTATCACAACCCCATAATTGTGTAAAACATTAGGTGCTTGACAGCAACTAAACTCATAATGTATTAACTAATGTCCATGAACTACATTTAGTACAATAAGCAAATGCACTACAGAAGGAATTCTGCCTTGGACATTAATGGTTTAACACAAATGTATTTAAAAAAAATACTTTCTGCCCATAATATCTGGAGAGAATATTGGATAGCCCTTGTTGATGTGAGTTATTCAGATTCACCAGCAAAGTATTTATATCCTAAGCCAAAACAGCTAAGCCCATTTGACTGTGTTCCCTGCTCTGCAACCAGCTGTTGGTGTTCGAGGACATTTGCAAGATGTTGTTAAACTGAGTCCTGCAACCTTTATTTATTTATTTATTTTTTATTTGTCACATACACATGGTTAGCAGATGTTAATGCGAGTATAGCGAAATGCTTGCGCTTCTAGATCCGACAATGCATTAATAACCAACGAGTGATCTAACCTAACAATTACACAACTATTACCTTATACACACAAGTGTAAAGGGATGAAGAATATGTACATAAAAATATATGAATGAGTGATGGTACAGAACGACATAGGCAAGATGCAGTAGATGGTATAGAGTACAGTATATACATATGAGATAAGTAATGTAGGGTATGTAAACATAAAAGTGGCATTGTTTATTAAAGTGGCTAGTGATACATGTATTACATAAAGATAGCAAGATGCAGTAGATGGTATAGGGTGCAGTATATACATATGAGATGAGTAATGTAGGGTATGTAAACATTATATTAAGTGGCATTGTTTAAAGTGGCTAGTGATAAACTTTTCCATTATTAAAGTGGCTGGAGTTGAGTCAGGGTGTTGGCAGCAGCCACTCAATGTTAGTGGTGGCTGTTTAACAGTCTGATGGCCTTGAGATAGAAGCTGTTTTTCAGTCTCTCGGTCCCTGCTTTGATGCACCTGTACTGACCTCGCCTTCTGGATGATAGCGGGGTGAACAGGCAGTGGCTCGGGTGGTTGTGGTCCTTGATGATCTTTTTGGCCTTCCTGTGACATCGGGTGGTGCAGGTGACCTGGAGGGCAGGTAGTTTGCCCCCGGTGATGCGTTGTGCAGACCTCACTACCCTCTGGAGAGCCTCACGGTTGTGGGTGGAGCAGTTGCTATACCAGGCAGTGATACAGCCCGACAGGATGCTCTCGATTGTACATCTGTAAAAGTTTGTGAGTGCTTTTGGTGACAAGCCAAATTTCTTCAGCCTCCTGAGGTTGAAGAGGCGCTGCTGCGCCTTCTTCACCACGCTGTCAGTGTGGGTGGACCAATTCAGTTTGTCCGTGATGTGTACCCCGAGGAACTTAAAACTTACTACCCTCTCCACTACTGTCCCGTCGATGTGGATAGGGGGGTGCTCCCTCTGCTGTTTCCTGAAGTCCCCGATCATCTCCTTTGTTTTGTTGACGTTGAGTGTGAGGTTATTTTCCTGACACCACACTCTGTAGGCTGTCTCGTCGTTGTTAGTAATCTAGCCTACCACAGTAGTGTCGTCTGCAAACTTGATGATTGAGTTGAAGGTGTGCATGGCCACGCAATCGTGGGTGAACAGGGAGTACTGGAGAGAGCTCAGAACGCACCCTTGTGGGGCCCCAGTGCTGAGGATGAGCGGGGTGGAGATGTTGTTACCTACCCTCACCACCTGGTGGCGGCTCGTCCGGAAGTCCAGTTCTCAGTTGCACAGGGCGGGGTCGGGACCCAGGGTCTCGAGCTTGATGATGAGTTTGGAGGGTACAATGGTGTTAAATGCTGAGCTGTAGTTTGATGAACAGCATTCTCACATAGGTATTCGTCTTCTCCAGATGGGTTAGGGCAGTGTGCAGTATGGTTGCGCTTGCGTCGTCTGTGGACCTATTGGGGCGGTAAGCAAATTGGAGTGGGTCTAGGGTGTCAGGTAGGGTGGAGGTGAAATGGTCCTTGACTAGTCTCTCAAAGCACTTCATGATGACGGAAGTGAGTGCTACGGGGCGGTAGTCACCTTAGCTTAGCTTAGTTACCTTAGCTTTCTTGGGAACAGGGACAATGGCGGCCCTCTTGAAGCATGTGGAACAGCAGACTGGGATAAGGATTGACTGAATATGTCCGTAACACACCAGCCAGCTGGTCTGCGCATGCTCTGAGGACGCGGCTGGGGATGCCGTCTGGGCCTGCAGCCTTGCAAGGGTTAACACGTTTAAATGTTTTCCTCACGTCGGCTGCAGTGAAGGAGAACCTATGCCTTGAAGAATGTAACATTCTTTTGTCTTCACTCTCTCAAAATAATTTACCTATTGTCAAAATAATCATCAGGCCTATCTAGGGACAAATAAATCAGCTTTCCCCTTGAGAGAACATTATGATGCGGCAATGATCCATTATAAGACTTGTCATAAGCAGCTATGACACCCTTATAATGTTTTATGATCATCTCAAAATTATCCTGATTAAATAGCACACACCTTGAGTCCTAAATGTCATACATAGAGAGATATACAATAACATATTATAAGCTTTATAATAAGACATTATTGAGGCTCATACACGCATGTAACAAGTAGGCTAATAAAGCTTTATACTGGTTGGCTGTAAGTCAAGTGTTACTCATATGTTTTTATATAATATAGAAAATAATTAACGAAAGACTCTTTTCATTGCTACACTCTACACTGAAGTACACATTCACTCTCCAGAAACTCATTATAAATGGTCTGTCCCTGGGGGAAGGGGGAACGGTTTATAGAGAGGGTCTTCTGGGTGGGTAGCGACCAATGGGTGGGCACTTTGTGACATCGGCTGATGTAAAAAGGGCTTTATAAATACATTTGATTGATTGGTTTCCCTGTGGTTCCTGCTTCCTGTGGGTCCTGCTTTTCATTTTACATCCATGGGCTTATCAATTCTAAAGATAACAATTATGTTTAAAAAACTAAACGATTCTCTTGTGGAATTAAAACGTTCCAGCTGTCTTGATATTTTAGCAAGTAGCCATATATACTGTCTGAAGACTGAGGCTACTGAGGGCTAAATAAAGAGGAAGTAATCAAGACAATGATGAAGTCCAGGTGTGCATTATGCGGATTGCCAGGCCCAGTGGTTAGTCGAGAGCCAGAGAGAGGAGTAGATGACCCTGTTCCTCGACCGTCCGGAATGTGGTGTTATATTGATAGCCCCCCGGCCCCGAAGCGTAACGCCGGCCAGGAGGATGGCCCGAGGGCAAGGAGCGGGCCGGATGGCGGAGATGGAAATCCCGGACAATGTTGGGGTCCATGATGTCGGCCGCCGGAACCTAACAGCACTCCTCTGAGCTGTACTTCCAGTCCACCAGGTACTGAAGGGGCCTGACAGCGTAGGCAGGGGACCCATTGTTGTCCAGGGGAGGTGGAGGGGTGTCGCATCAGCAAGGGGACCAGGAACCACCGGCCTGAGGAGGGAAACATGAAAAAAGGGTGAGATCCGGTAGTTGGTGGGGAGTTGTAAACGGTAAGTTACCTCATCAACCCTTGAAGGGCCCCACAAACCGTGGGCTCAGCTTCCGGCAGGGCAGGCAGGCGGAGTGGGAGGTTCCTGACGGAGAGCCAGATGTAGTCACCAGGATGGAACATGGGGCGCCTCACTGCGGTGGCAGTCCACCTCGTCCTTCTGATGGTGGACAGCGTGCTGGAGCCTCAAGTGGGTGGCGTGCCACACCTCCTCTGCATGTCGGGACCTCTCTGTCTGGCTCAGAGTCCACGGAGCCAGGGCCGGCTGGTGTCCCAGGACGCACTGGAAAGGAGTTCGCCCCGTGGAGGAGTAACGAAGTGAGTTCTGAGCAGAAGAGTTAACATTGTACCTGTCAGACCCTGACCTTAGTATTCTTTGTTTTCCTGGTTATTTTGGTTAGGTCAGGGCGTGACATGGGTGATGTATGTGTTTTTTCTTGTCTAGGGGTTTTGTATGTTTATAGGGCTGTTTCCTTTCTAGGTAAATTGTATGTCTATGGTTGCCTAGATTGGTTCTCAATTAGAGGCAGCTGTCTATTGTTGTCTCTGATTGGGAACCATATTTAGGCAGCCATATTCTGTGGGTACTTTGTGGGTGATTGTCTATGTTAGTTGCTTGTGTCAGCACAGTTCTCATTATAGCGTCACGTTCGTTATTCGTTTATTGTTTTGTATAGTTTGTATTCAGTGTTCAGTTCTTTCTTTTATTAAATTATCATCAAGATCACATACCACCCTGCATTTTGGTCTGCTTCTTACGACGATCGTGACAGTACCTGATAAAAACAGCACAAAATTGCATGTCATGCAATGCACAGCTCACCATCCAACTCTGCACTCACGCACTGTACAAAATATACAACCCCCCTCACCAGACACAGTAAGTTACTAGCTAGCATTAGATTGAATTCTCTACAACAAAATTCACAACAAATATGTACAAAAAAATGCTGAATTTTATGTGTGATGTTCGAATAACATTTGCAAACAAATGTATATAAATTGTACATACAAATCATCACTTGGGAGTATAAAAATCACTTTTGACGTACAGTGCATTGCAGCCAACAACTTACTGCTGGTTTGGTGCTTGTTCACTGGAACGATTCTAACTGAAACATCCTCCCTCGTAAGCAAGCCACGCAAACCAGCCAATAAGATGCCATGTTGAGCAAGACCAAACTAAAACCAAAAGCACATTGGCTTGTGTTAGTGTTTATTGGCTTATTTCACTGTAGAGCCTCTAGCCCTGCTCATTATACCTTATCCAACCTTTCAGTTACACCACCCACACATGCGATGACATCACCTGGTTTCAATGATGTTTCTAGAGACAATATCTCTCTCATCATCACTCAATGCCTAGGTTTGCCTCTACTGTATTCACATCCTACCATACCTTTGGCTGTACATTATCCCTTGAAGCTATTTTATCTCCCCCAGAAACCTCCTTTTACTCTCTGTTGCGGATGTCCTAGACGACCAATTCTCATAGCTTTTAGCCGTACCCTTATCCTATTCCTCCTCTGTTCCTCTGGTGACGTAGAGGTGAATCCAGGCCCAGCAGTGCCTAGCTCCAATCCTATTCCCCTGGCGCTCTCTTTTGATGACTTCTGTAAGCATAATAGCCTTGGTTTCATGCATGTTAACATTAGAAGCCTCCTCCCTAAGCTTGTTTTATTCACTGCTTTAACACACTCTGCCAACCCGGATGTTCTAGCCGTGTCTGAATCCTGGCGTAGGAAGAACACCAAACACTCTGAAATCTCCATCCCTAACTACAACATTTTCAGACAAGATAGAGCGGCCAAAGGGGGTGGTGTTGCAATCTACTGCAGAGATAGCCTGCAGAGTTCTGTCCTACTATCCAGCTCTGTACCTAAACAATTTGAACTTCTACTTAAAAATCCACCTCTCAAAAAACAAGTCTCTCACCTCACCGTTGCCGCCTGCTATAGACCACCGTCTGCCCCCAACTGTGCTCTGGACACCATATGTGAACTGTTTGCCCCCCATCTATCTTCAGAGCTCGTGCTGCTAGGTGACCTAAACTGGAACACGCTTAACCTCTAGCGTATCCGGGAGCGTAATCATAGCCTCAAGCTCATTACCATAACGCAACGTTAACTATTCATGAAAATCGCAAATGAAATGAAATAAATATATTGGCTCACAAGCTTAGCCTTTTGTTAACAACACTGTCATCTCAGATTTTCAAAATATGCTTTTCAACCATAGCTACACAAGCATTTGTGTAAGAGCATTGATAGCTAGCATAGCATTAAGCCTAGCATTCAGCAGGCAACATTTTCACAAAAACAAGAAAAGCATTCAAATAAAATAATTTACCTTCGAAGAACTTCGGATGTTTTCAATGAGGAGACTCTCAGTTAGATAGCAAATGTTCAGTTTTTCCAAAGATATTATTTGTGTAGGAGAAATCGTTCCATTTTGTTCATCACGTTTGGCTAAGATAAAAATAAAAAAAATTCAGTCATTACAACGCCAAACTTTTTTCCAAATTAACTCCATAATATCGACAGAAACATGGCAAACGTTGTTTAGAATCAATCCTCAAGGTGTTTTTCACATATCTATTTGATGATAAGTCATTCCTGGCAGTTGGGTTTCTCCTCTGAAGAAAATGGAAAAATACACGCAGGTGGAGATTACGCAATAATTGCAACGGAGGACACCAAGCGGCCACCTGGTAAATGTAGTCTCTTATGGTCCATCTTCCAATGATATGCCTACAAATACGTCACAATGCTGCAGACACGTTGGGGAAACGACAGAAAGTGTAAGCTCATTCCTGGCGCATTCACAGCCGTATAAGGAGACATTGGAAAACAGCGCCTTCAAAATCTGGGGCATTTCCGGTTAGAAATTTCATCTTGGTTTCGCCTGTAGCATCAGTTCTGTGGCACTCACAGATAATATCTTTGCAGATTTGGAAACGTCAGAGTGTTTTCTTTCCAAAGCTGTCAATTATATGCATAGTCGAGCATCTTTTCGTGACAAAATATCGCGCTTAAAACAGGAAGTTTTTTTTATCCAAAAATTAAAAGAGCGCCCCCTATATCAAAGCAGTTAACACCCCAGCCATCCTACAATCTAAGCTTGACGCCCTCAATCTCACACAAATTATCAATGAACCTACCAAGTACCACCCCAAAGCCGTAAACACGGGCACCCTCATAGATATCATTCTAACCAACTTGCCCTCTAAATACACCTCTGCTGTTTTCAACCAAGATCTCAGCGATCACTGCCTCATTGCCTGCATCTGTAATGGGTCAGCGGTCAATCGACCTCCACTCATCACTGTCAAACGCTCCCTGAAACCCTTTAGCGAGCAGGCCTTTCTAATCGACCTGGCCCGGGTATCCTGGAAGGATATTGACCTCATCCCGTCAGTAGAGGATGCCTGGCTATTTAAAAAAGCATTCCCCATTGAAGAAATGTAGAACCAGGAACAGATATAGCCCTTGGTTCTCTCCAGACCTGACTGCCCTTAACCAACACAGAAACATCTTATGGCGTTCTGTATTAGCATCGAAAAACCCCCGTGATATGCAACTTTTCAGGGAAGTTCGAAACCAATATACACAGGCAGTTAGAAAAGCCAAGGCTAGCTTTTTCAAGCAGAAATTTGCTTCCTGCAACACAAACTCAAAATAGTTCTGGGACACTAAAGTCCATGGAGAATAAGAACACCTCCTCCCAGCTGCCCACTGCACCGAGGATAGGAAACTCTGTCACCACCGATAAATCCACTGTAATTGTAAATTTCAATAAGCATTTTTCTACGTCTGGCCATGCTTTCCTCCTGGCTACCCCTACCCCGGTCAACTGCACAGTACCCCCCCACAACAACTCGCCCAAGCCTTCCCCATTTCTCCTTCTCCCAAATGCAGTCAGCTGATGTTCTGAAAGAGCGGCAAAATCTGGGCCCCTACAAATCAGCCGGGCTAGACAATCTGGACCCTTTCTTTCTAAAATGATCTGCTGAAATTGTTGCAACCCCTATTACTAGCCTGTTCATCCTCTCTTTCGTGTCGTCTGAGATTCCCAAAGATTGGAAAGCAGCTGCGGTCATCCCCCTCTTCAAAGGGTGGGACACTCTTGACCCAAACTGTTACAGACCTATATCTATCCTACCCTGCCTTTCTAAGGTCTTCGAAAGCCAAGTCAACAAACAGATTACCGACCATTTCGAATCCCACCGCACCTTCTCCGCTATGCAATCTGGTTTCAGAGCTGGTCATGGGTGCACCTCAGCCACGCTCAAGGTCCTAAACGATATCTTAACCGCCATCGATAAGAAACAATACTGTGCAACCGTATTCATTGACCTGGCCAAGGCTTTCGACTCTGTCAATCACCACATCCTCATCGGCAGACTCAATAGCCTTTGTTTCTCAAATGATTGCCTCGCCTGGCTCACCAACTACTTCTCTGATAGATTTCAGTGTGTCAAATCGGAGGGCCTGTTGTCCGGGCCTCTGGCTGTCTCTACGGGGGTGCCACAGGGTTCAATTCTGGGCCTACTCTCTTTTCTGTATACATCAATGATGTCGCTCTTGCTGCTGGTGAGTCTCTGATCCACCTCTACGCAGACGACACCATTCTTTATACTTCTGGCCCTTCTTTGGACACTGTGTTAATAACCCTCCAGACGAGCTTCATTGCCATACAACTCTCCTTACGTGGCCTCCAACTGCTCTTAAATACAAGTAAAACTAAATGCATGCTCTTCAACCGATCGCTGCATGCACCTGCCCTTCCGTCCAGCATCACTACTCTGGACGGTTCTGACTTGTGGACAAGTGACTTGTGGACAACTACAAATACCTAGGTGTCTGGTTAGACCGTAAACTCTCCTTCCAGACTCACATCAAACATCTCCAATCCAAAGTTAAATCCAGAATTGGCTTCCTATTTCGCAACAAAGCATCCTTCACTCATGGTGCCAAACATGCCCTCGTAAAAACTGACCATCCTACCGATCCTCGACTTTGGCGATGTCATTTACAAAACAGCCTGTACCATGTCTGTTATGAAATCCATGGAGACCTCCCCACTCCTTATATTTGGCAAACCTCTTTCATTCACATCCTTGGGCGTTTCCATGGGGAAGCTATCATCAGAACTCAAAACCCTCCAGTTTAGGCATAGGTGTAGAAGCAACTGGAATTTTGGCTGAACCCCTACCAACAGATGGTGACAGATTAAATGTCAGGAAACCCCTGCCTCTCCCAACACGTTCCATCTTACTAATGGGAAATCAACACACTAAAACACACTAACCTATATCTAGTACACTGGTAAAAATCACACTAGTTATATCAGATATACGTTAGAATTGCAAATAAACAAGTAACACAAAAGTTATATAGTACATCTGTGAAGTTAAAGTCCCAAACAGTATAGAAAGTCTCAGAGAAATCATAAATTTCAGTAATAAAAAATAAAATGTTGCCGTAGCTCCCTCTTGTGGTGAAATGCGATATCGCCATAAACTGCACAAGCAACATCTTAACTGATTCTCGAACGGCAACCACAGCGAAGTTCTGAGATGGAAAACCAGCGAAGGATGATCCGATCCAGAAGAGCGGTCACGGCACCACTGTAACAGTACTCTTCTTGCGTTGTGTACAATCAATCATCGACGTAAACTCCAACTTGTAGCACCAGCCATGGAGATTTATTCAGCACAAAACAGCACAAAATTGCACGTCATGCAATGCACGGCTCACCATCCAACTCTGTACTCACGTGTAACAGTATAAAATTGGTCCATCCCCTCGCCCCTACCCGGGCTCAAACCAGGGACCCTCTGCACACCAACATTTCACATCGGTTACACTCACCCCTCTTTTGACCTTCTCCTTTTCCGCAGAAACCAGTCATCCGGGTCACGGCACCAATGTAACAGTATAACTTTAGTCCATCCCCTCGCCGGGCTCGAACCAGGGACCCTCTGCACACCGACAACTGACACCCACGAAGCATCGTTACTCATCGCTCCACAAAAGCCACAGCCCTTGCAGAGCAAGGGGAACCACTACTTCAAGGTCTCAGAGTGAGTGACTTCACCGATTGAAACGCTATTAGCGCACACCACCGCTAACTAGCTAGTCATTTCACATCGGTTGCACACACACACTGTAAAAATATACAATCCCCCCACCAGACACAGTAAGTTACTAGCTAGCATTAGCTGGAATTCTCTACAACAAAATGCACAACAAATATGCACAAAAACGCTGCATCTTATGTGTGATGTTCGAATAACATTTGCAAACAAATGTATATAAATTTTACATTCAAATCATCACTTGGGAGTATAAAAATCACTTTGACGTACAGTGCTTTGCAACCAACAATTTACCGCTGGTTTGGTGCTTGTTAACTGGGACAATTCTAACTGAAAAATCCTCCCTTATAAGCAAGCCACGCAAACCAGCCAATAAGATGCCATGTTGAGTAGGTGAAGGCAAGTCCAAACTGAAACCAAAAACAATAAAATGCAAGGGGAATCACCAATATAATTTTACAATGATGCATTGTGATCTAGAGGGCAGACTTCTGCATCCCCCAATGGTCCAAAAGTGAAATCCATACTCTTGCCAGTATAGGTTTGAGAACATTTCAAAGGTAGAAATACAGCAATTTAGCAGACACTCTTATCCAGAGGGACTTAGAGAAGTGAGAGTAACCATTTTCTTATCACACCCCATGCCACTGACATTCTGACAGTCATACCCTACCAACTGTGCCACACAGGACATTACCAGACATTACCTTTTTTTTATATTTACAATTTACGTAATCTATGCTGGCCTATGGAGTACCTTGGAATATTCAACTACCAAACCATACAATGATGGGATTTATAAATACATGATTTGGTCTCCAGAAAGGACTGATATCTATAATATATAAACGATTCCTGGAAAGCTTGTCTTCTGAGCTAGGCATTAATTAGGGATAGGCGTCCCGCTAAAGTCTGTTTAGTTGGCACCATCGATTTGAGTAATACACTCGTTCGATTTGCAGAGAAAGGAATCCAAAAATCTACCCCTAAACTTTATTTCAACAAGACAAAATACATTCCTATTTACTCCTCAGATACCCTAAAATGAAATCAAACTATGATATTTCTTACGAAAAGAAGTATGTTCAATAGGAAACCGATTTTAGTAGGTGCGTACTGTCTTAATGGCGCGCGCAAACACGAATTTCCAAGACTGTGTCCCTGTACTAAAACTGATATTTCTTATTCATTTTTGAAGCTACAAGCTTAAAACCTTGAACATAGACTGCTGACACCCTGTGGAAGCCATATGAATTGCATAGGGAGCATATTTAAGCATATTTAATGCATTGCACCCACTATGTTACTTAACGATAAAAGCTCCTTGAATCTCAATCAATCAGAGGCGATGACTACTGGCAGGCAGCACTGACGCAAAAAGATGTTGGCTCTTAGATTTTATTCACCCGACTCTCTCCCAATTCGCCGGTGGATACAGTTGCTATTAGAAGTTACAGTATAGAATTATCGACTGGACCAATATAATGACTTTGTAAAGTATCATCTTGGCCAAAGCCCAACACATACAAATAAATTATATATTAATCCCAAGACATACATACAGTATAAACAATAAATATATAAATATATATATATATATATACAGTACCAGTCAAAAGTTTGGACACACCTACTCATTCAAGGGTTTTTCTTTATTTTGACTAGTTTATACATTGAAGAATAATAGTGAGGCCATCAAAACTATGAAATAACACATACAGAATCATGCTTTTCACTCTGCTGTCCAACTCATCCCAAACCATCTCAATCGAGTTGAGGTTGGGTGATTGTGGAGGCCAGGTCATCTGTTGCATAACTCCATCACTCTCCTTCTTGGCCAAATAGCCCTTACACAGCCTGGAGGTGTGTTGTGTCATTGTCCTGTTGAAAAACAAATGTTTGTCCCACAAAGCGCAAACCAGACCGCAGCAGAATGCTCCTGTAGCCATGCTGGTTAAGTGTGCCTTGAATTCTAAATAATTTACTGATAGTGTCACCAGCAAAGCACCCCCACACCATCACACATCCTCGTCCATGCTACATGGTGGGAACCACACATGCGGAGATCATCCGTTCTCCTACTCTGCTTCGCACAAAGACACGGCGGTTTGAACCAAAAATCTCAAATTTGGACTCGTCAGACCAAAGGACAGATTTCCACCGGTCTCATGTCCATTGCTCATGTTTCTTGGCCCAAGCAAGTATCTTCTTCTGATTCACACAGTCTCCTCTGAACAGTTGATGTTGAGATGTGTCTGTTACTTGAACTCTGTGATGCATTTATTTGGGCTGTAATCTGAGGTGCAGTCAACTCTAATGAACTTATCCTCTATAGCAGAGGTAACTCTGGGTCTTCCTTTCCTGTGGCGGTCCTCATGAGAGCCAGTTTCATCATAGGGCTTGATGGTTTTTGCGACTGCACTTGAATAAACTTTCAAAGTTCTTGAAATGTTCCGCATTGACTTCATGTCTTAAAGTAATGATGGACTGTTATTTATCTTTGTTTATTTGAGCAGTTCTTGCCATAATATGGACTTGGTCTTTTACCAAATATCTTCTGAACTCAAACACATTAAGAAGGAAAGATATTCCACAAATTCACTTTTAACAAGACACACCTGTTACTTAAAATGCTTTCCAGGTGACTACCTCATGAAGCTGGTTGAGAGAATGCCAAGCGTGTGCAAAGCTGTCATCAAGGAAAAGGGTGGCTACTTTGAAGAATCTCAAATACAAAATACATTTTGATTTGTTTAACACTTTTTTGGTTACTACATGATTGATTCATGATTGAATGATGTTATTTCATAGTTTTGATG
Organism: Oncorhynchus mykiss; assembly: GCF_013265735.2. Taxonomy (NCBI): domain Eukaryota; kingdom Metazoa; phylum Chordata; class Actinopteri; order Salmoniformes; family Salmonidae; genus Oncorhynchus; species Oncorhynchus mykiss. The sequence goes on along the minus strand of NC_048580.1, from coordinate 25,405,671 downwards.
TCTTCACTATTTTTCTACAATGTAGAAAATAGTTTTAAAAAATAAAGAAAAACCCTTGAATTACTAGGTATGTCCGAACCTTTGACTGGTACTGTATATTGTGAGCTCCAAAAGGGTATTTTCACCCATTTCGGGTGAACCTTTTAGAAATTACAATACTTTTTGTACATAGTCCCCCTATTTTATATGTGTATTAAATTACTGAAAGGTTTAGTATTTGGTCCCATATTCCTAGCACGCAATGATTACATCAAGCTTGTGAATCTACAAACTTGTTGAATGCATTTGCTGTTTGTTTTGGTTGTGTTTCAGATTATTTTGTGTCCAATCGAAATTAATGGTAAAAATTGTTTTGTGAACTTTTGGAGTCACTTTTATTGTAAATAAGAATAGAATATGTTTCTAAACACTAATACATCCATGTGGATACTACCGTGATTACAGATAGTCCCCCCCAAAAAAGGCTATCCTCCCCTGTTATTGCAATGGTGAGAGGTTAGCATGTCTTGGGTGTATGATATTTGAACGTCTGTAACTTTCTCACTCATCATTATTCACTATTTATTCAGGAACTATCCGCAGTCATGGTAGCATCCACATTAATGTAGAAGTGTTTAGAAACATATTCTATTCTTAATTACAATAAAAGTGACTCCAAAATGACACAATACATGATTTACCATTCATTTCAATGCTGAATACACACATGCCCTTGCCATTTAGTTCTCCCCCCAGGGGTCAAGGTACATTACAATGGACAAATCACCCTGCCTGGCTCTATTTGTTATTGCCTAATTGGGAGTGCGACCCCAGTGTTGATTGTGACAGCAACCACGTTCATTACGAACCCCATTAACATGGTCATTAACGCTGGGGAGGGAGGAGAAAGGTGGGGGGAGATGACGCTGAGAATGTTTGGAGACAGTTATCTGGCTGGAGATTGGGAATAACTCAACAGGTGTGTGTGTGTGTGTGTGTGTGTGTGTGTGTGTGTGTGTGTGTGTGTGTGTGTGTGTGTGTGTGTGTGTGTGTGTGTGTGTGTGTGTGCCTGCGTGCGTGCGTGCGTGCGTGCGTGCATGCCTGCGTGTGTATGTGTGTGTGGGCCTGAGTGTATACATACTATAGCTGGTGAGGGTGGCTATATCAGATTTGTGTGCGTGGAGAGACGTGATAGAGGAGGGGAGTGGGAGTCGTAGTAAGGCTAGTAATTCCATTGTTGAGGCGCCCTTGTTTGTGTGCAAAACAGCCCACTGATAAGATCAGGCCCAGACCTTTCCAAATATTGACAGATATGACCAACTCATTAGAGGTAGAGAGATATAGAGATAGATATAGTGAGAGAGGAAGAGAAGGGATAGAGGGAGGCTGCGCCATTGTGTTTTGATAAATGCTTGACTGCCAGAAGCAGAGACCGAAAACACTTTCAGATATGAGCTACATAGAGAAAGGCTGCAACATAAAGAAATAAACAAGATCTCAAATGAAAATGTGTCTATAGGCTATAAGTCTTGCAGCCCAAATGCTTGGAAAGTAGAGCTGTTGCAAACATCAAAATGAAAACATTTTTGACATTTTTATTTAGGTGTTTGTAAGTGGAGACAACATACATTTGTGGGAGGCGGCATTATGTTTGGAGCAAAGACTGACGCAGCAGCCACAGTAACTAACTGTAAATAAGTGAATTGTTTCGCTAAAGTTATTTGCAATTGGTTATCAACCACTACATACGCACGAAACACACACATACACACACTTTCACACTCAACACATGCTGCTGAGACTCTGTCCTTTATTCTTACTCGTATTATGATCTATTCTGATGTCTAGTCACTTTACCCTGCCTTCATGTACATATCTACCTAAAATACCTCGTACCCCTGCACATTGATCTGTTACTGGTACTCCCTGTATATAGCTTAATTCTTGTATATATTGTATCCCTTTTGTGTTACTATTATTCATTGTTTTACTCTGCGTCGTAGGGAAGGGCTCCTAAGTGAGCATTTCACAGTAAAGTCTACACCCGTTGTATTCGGTGCATGGGACAAATCAAATAAAAATGGATTTCTACATGTCACCAAACTGACAAGGTGTCTCGAACTGTGTTCACATTTGACTGATTGTACGCAGTCCACTTTTCAAGAGTCGCCCACTGGGCACAGATGTTAATTCAACGCGTATTCCACGTTGGTTCAGCGTGATTTAATTGAAATTGACGTGGAAACAACATGGATTCAACCAATGTGTTCCCAGTGGGGGGGGGGGGGGGGGGGGGGGGGGGGGGGTATTTTTCAACTTGCCAACTGAACCATTTACAGATTTCTGTCAACAATAAATAAAAAGTCATACAATATTATACAAGTGTTACAATAAACCTACAACAACAGTATTATAATAACATTGTTTAATGTTTGGAGGGTAATGACAAACCTGGTAACCACCAAGGATGAGAAATCAAGTAAAGGCCTTTTCCCACCAACTGGGTTGTTTAAAAATAAAATCTGAATTCTGATTTCGAAGCGCAAAACCATTCACACCAAGTCCGATGTGTTTTTCCCCCACTTTTTAATATTCGCATAATGTCACAAGTGCCTGCTTCCGTGGTCATTCTCTTTGCTTCCGAGAAGGCAGTGGCACTGGCAATGAGTTGTTTAAAGTGGCTAGAGAGTTGGCTACGCCATAAAGAGAATGAAAACATATAGCTTAAGCTACTGAAAATATTCTAAGATGATTCAATTATGAAAGGAACAACCTTTTCTTCAGTTGCATCCCATTTAATGAGAGAGGAAACACAAAACTGGCATCTGTCGTCATTCCTAACCCTCACACATATGCTGATCATCATGACACTTTTTGTTATGCTCATTTCAGTTTTACCAGTCCTTCTTTCTATCTGAGTCCCCCCCCCCCCCCCCCCCACACACACACACACACACATTAAAGGACCTGTCAATCAAAGCCACCGGAACAACTCAAGACACATAAGCAAATCACATTTCTCCTTTCCCAGAATCGTATTTAAATCCTACACAGTAACGGAAAACTGTAATTTATAAGGTCATTTTTGGTACTATCAACACCAAAAAGTTCTGAAACATGTTACTGTGCTGTAAATGATGGTGCATTGTGTGAAAATTGCTGTATTTCGAATGTTACTGTAAATCCACCTCATAGTATCATATCTTTGGAGCTCCAGAAACCTTTTGACCACTTGTGGTATTGTTGTTTCTGGCTCATTAACATATTTGAGGCATATCTTGTAAGAGGCTATTGCACCAATGAGTGTGACTAATTTAACTCCTGGTGGTTATAGTGCCCCATGAAATGTAAAGTGTATAGGGGACATATTGGAGTGGCGGCAAGTCTTAAACCTTGAATTGTTGAGCATTTTGCCTTGTCCTGGTCTGTTTTGTCCTGTAGTTGCTGCCAGTTTGGAAGCCTTTGTTAAAGCCTCTAGAAGTGCAAGTGATATAAAATACCAAATATTCATTTAAATTCTGTAATGTGTAAACAATTTACTTCTAGCAGCCAACCTGCTTGCGAGCTGCCTGGAAGATACTGTCAAATTCAAGACAACCCCTTTAGAGTGTAGGCCCACCTTCAAATCCTGGCTGTAGGCTATCAAAAAGCTGCATTAGGCCTAGGATGAAGCTTAAACAACGTTGGCCTAGTCTATCAAATGAATTGACAAGGAAAGTTTGAAGAGAGACAACAGTGCAATGGTAGTCTATGAAATAGACTGAAATAGTCAATTGAAATACATTCATTAGGCCCTGATCTATGGATTTCACATGACTGAGAATACAAATATGCATATGTTAGTCAGATAACTTTTTAAAGTAGGGGTGTGGATCCAAAAACCATTCAGTATCTGGTGTGACCACCATTTGCCACATGCAGCATCTCCTTCGTATCAAATTGATCAGGCTGTTGTTTGTGGCCTGTGGAATGTTGTCCCACTCCTCTTCAATGGCTGTGTGAAGTTGCTGCATATTGGTGTACATGTCGATCCAGAGCATCCCAAACATGCTCGATGGGTGACACGTCTGCTGAGTATGCAGGCCATGAAAGAACTGGGACATTTTCAGCTTCCAGGAATAGCGACATGGGGCCGTGCATTATCATGCTGAAACATGAGACATGCAATTACATTTGTACACAAAATGTGAGAGAAATAAGCTTTTTGTGAGTATGGAACATTTCTGGGATCTTTTATTTCAGCTCATGAAACATGGGACCAGTACTTTTACATGTTGCGTTTATATTTTTGTTCAGTGTATTTTTGTTCAGTATAATTGACTCCCTAAATGAGGTGGGAGTTAGAGCTCTACATAAAGGCTCCTCCCGGGCCTCTGGGGCCAGGCAGTAAGCTCTGGTGCACCAACGGCTGGGGATTTAGTGATGTTATCCATTTAGTGCTAAACGGCCAAACACAGGCATGCTGAGTGTCCCTCATTAACTGCCACCTCCAAAACCAGAACAGATGAGGCGAGATCGACTGCACTGCCTCTAGAAGATGGAATGATGGGGAAAGACAGGAGGGTAGGGAAAGAAAGAGCGGGACAGGGAGAGTAAGGGGAGTCAGGGTGAAAGGAAAATCTCTGCTCTATGCTGTAAAGGGTATGGTAATCATGTTACAGTCAAGTTTTTTGCCAAACTCTGTATTCCAGTCTGTCCAAATACGTAATTAAAGTTGTGACAGATATGTGAGTAACACATAGATTGATACTGTCACCCACAGAGCAGATAATATAGTCAGCAGCATTCGCATCTGTTAGCTTAGGTAACCAGAGTTGGGCCCTAGCATAAAACTGAAGAAAAAACCCCCGAAAAAGACCAGATGTTAAAGAAACAGACAACAACTCACTCCAGGTAGCCATGCTGCAAAGCACATTGTAAATTAGACCTACTTTGGTCTGAAGATTGCTGCATCAAAAGTCAAGAAAGGGAATCTGTAAGATGGGGAGAAAAAAGGTTGTAAACAGACAAAGAAAATACTTTTATAAATTCAAAATACACATATATTAAATGTCAGTCTTTTTTCCAAACAGAGGGCTTAAGGTTGGACACACAACATCTTTAGCTGCCCAGAATTGCTAAGAGATAGTGAATCAAGTAGGTCATACTTCAATGTCATGGCTCTCCCGAGCGACAAAAAAAGTTTTTATCAGATCTGGGTGAAATATATTTTGTTTATGTTGAATACCTAGAAGTCATTTAAGGTGTGCTTGGTTGAGCTATTGAAACAAAACAAGTATTAGAAAATATTTTTTGATGATTTTGACATTTGTGATTATTATACATGAGAGTTTTGCCTCTGTCATGCAAGGCAACCACAACTGCCTATCATCTTTAAGGCAATTAGTAGTAGACAAAACCGTGTCCTTTTGTAACACAACATCTCTACTCTTTGGTCTTCATCGGGAGACCTCTTTTTTTTAATCTTTGTTTGTCAGTTGCTTATTTTGGGGGGGATAATTTGAATCAACAATATTATTTTGAAGTTTGATCATATACAATAACCAAATTAGTATTATTAAGTGTCCTAACTCTGGAAATGTGTAAAAAGTTGGGAGGAAGACACAAGAGGACCAACATCTATTAAATGGCAGCTTGAGAAAGCGAGCCGTCCTGCCAGAGTTTGTATTCCAACCTCCCTGATGATAATTACGTTTAATGAGATCTGGAGGTCGTCTGCAGTGTGCACTGAAGCAAATTACTCCCAGTGTGGGGCCCTTGTCCAGCACAGAGGGCCACTAGTTAGGGTCAACTGCGTTGGCCCTGTGGGGCTGCCACTCAACGACCCAGGCCATGAATCTGTGACATGTCGTTTCTGTCTGCTTTTGTCTTCACACTCCCCACCTTGTTTGTCTGAGTGAGATAAGCATTGAAGGTGCCTGTCTTGCTCCATTGTGTGGCCCCTGTTGTCAATGTTGTCAATCCATCAAGCCCATTACCCCACCCCTGGACCAACACCCCTACTCTCCCCCTTTCTGCCTCCGCAGCTGATAATTCTGCCATCCTTTTCTGGTTGTATGGGGTGTCTCAGTCAATTTAGTTAAGCCATTAACCACTAATTGTCTCCTCCCACATTGTGGCTTGAACAAACAGCATAGCAGGGGGGAGAGAGAGGGGCCTCCAGAGCCTTTATAAGCCATGGGGCACAAGAGAAGCTTGATATCAAACCCTCCTGCCTAGACTGTACACACAGGACATCTATATAGGCTGATACCCTCCGTTTTGGAAACTCTCTTCTCTCTCCGTCTCAATACCTCTTCAACTCCATTCGGACAAGCTCATTTTTTTTCTCTCTTCCTCTCTCGTTCTCTCTTTTCCTACCTAATTGCACGTTTTGTGGAGATGATGTCAACCAAGATTCTGTGGCTCCTGTCTCTCTGGCTGTGTATGCCCTTGGCCCAGGGCCGTATCTGGGCCTGGATGCTCAACATGCCCCACAGTCCCCCCAAGAAAGGACCCATGGCTCTCATGGAGAACACCCCTCCAGTCAACACCAAAGGATCCTCGGTAAGACTCAGATCATCATTTTATTGTGTTTGAAAGCATCTTGTTTGCTTAAACAGGTTTTGTCCTACTGAAGGAGTTCTGAAATGTTTTTGAATTTCCTAATTAATGAAGTGGTAATCTCTTGCTATTTTACCTGAGCTTGAATTGACACACATGTGTATCTGCTTTTGTAGCATTTTCACATGGTCAATCTGGTCGAAGAATGCAATTTGCTAAAAGTCAACGACACATTGTCTCTATCTGTTTGTCCAGATAAAAACCACACACATTTCAAGATTCGGGAAGTAGCTTAGTCAAGCATAAAGGCTGGATGTATTCAGTAATAGCTGAACCATTGTCAATACTCCAGAGTTGTAAATGGCACATTAGCATGTTAGTGACGGCGCTACTCTATTCCAGTAGCTTTCTCTGTTTGTATTGTGTTGGAAGTGGTTCGAAAAAATTAGGACCTTAGAGCACCAATCTTCGACTGATAATGGCTCTCAATCACAGCAGCAGTAAATGGGCAGCAACACTCTGAATGGTTTTATTTACTTAGATGGTTCTCAGTGTATCACCATTGATCTTCCTTGGTTTCCTTTCTTGGTTTTCATTCATTGGTTTCAACTAGCTCAAATCCAGTTAAGCAAACCTAAATGTAGACTCAGCACAATGAAGTTGCGTGCATGAAGTGAACACGATAATCGGGTCAATTTCCGTAACATCTAAGAGCATTGAAGCCTTAGGCTAAACTTCTCCGCTGTTTTGCTCCCAATACTAACACTTTTTTTTTTATCCGCGGGAAGCGCACATGCACAGTTACTCTGTGAGAGCGATCTTGTATTGGGCCCATTGCAACGGCATCTCGCTCAGTCTTTAATAACACAACTTATTTTCACTTTATTTCCCATAAAACATGACAACTACCATTACTTTAATATTTGCTTCAAGAGAGTATATGTTATACCAGATGTGAATGCAATGATTTGCTTATGGGTGTGTGTCATCATTATCACAGTTTCTAAGCTCTTGCTTTGTTTTTCAGGGTGTGTGTGACCATGACCGCGCCTGTGGTCGAAGCTTCTCCTGTGACCGTCACTTTGGCCTGTGTTTTCCTCTCCGTGGGGAGGGCCAGTACTGCAGGAGAGATGCCCAGTGTGTCCGAGGACTCAGCTGCATGTTTGGGAAGTGCCACCGGCGCATTTCTGAGGGACAAGAGGGTAGGCTAAGTGACAAGGGCATTGCGACTCACTTGAACATTTGTGGTGGACACAGTACAGTTTATTTAAGTAAATGTACCTCATGGTGATAAAAATAAAAAAAAACTGTTGTGCTACTTTTTTTTTTTTGCTATACTGAGTGCTGGCACCTGTCCACATTTCAAATAATAATACAAGAGAGAAATGTTTCATGATGACCACAGGGTGACAGGATGCTTACGGACTAATTGATCAAGTAGTGATTTGTATGATTCATGCCTTCATTAACTAATTCATTCATTTAATTATTATTCACTTTCATGAAATGATTCACTGTTTGGCTCTGTCTTGTCTAGGTGCTAGGTGTAAAGTAGACAGGGACTGCGGCGAGTCTATGTGCTGTGCCCGTCATCACGGTGAGCAGTTGTGCAAGCGGCGTCTGCTGCGAGATGAGAGCTGCTTCGTTCCCGAAGGCGGCCTAGCGTTCAGCATCAACCAGATCTGCCCATGTGATGAAGGCCTGCTGTGTCGTGGCGCTGTTGAGCCCAAATGGAGAGAGTGAGTACACAATAAAATACTTAAGAATGGCAGCAGAGCACAGGAGGTTGCTGGTACCTTCATTGGGGAGAATGGGCTTGTGGTAAATGACTGCTGTGGAATGATATCAAATACATCAAACACCTGGTTCCCAGGTGTTTGATGCCATTCCATTTGCTTCGTTCCAGCCATTAGTATGAACTGTTCGCCCCTCAGTAGCCTCCTGTGCAGCAGAGGACTATCTAAATCATTGCAACATCGATGGTCATACAGTAATAATTACAACCCATGATCTGTGTCGTTTATGGCATGATGTTAGACAGATTCTGACCACATTTTTCCTGGTTTCTCCAGGAAGGAGTTTTTCTACCACCCTGACACTACAAGTTGGACCTGTCAAGCCCCAAAGCCTTGATGAACACTGATCAATTAACCAGTTATTTATTATGTCAGTATCGTGTGTATACCGATATGACTGTATGTACTATAATGTAAATATCAACAAATAGGCTGTCTTTTTAAAAACTTTTTAATTTTTTTCTTTTTTTACATTTGTTGCCATTTTGTATATTTTAACAAATGCACTGTTTAGCGAGGCCAATTACCATCACGGTTTTCTTGACAAAGTAAATCGTTATTAAAATCAAATTCGCGCCATCTGGTCATGTCAGACAATGTCATCTGGCGAAATAAGCGCTAAAATAAAAGCTGTTATTTTGTATGGGTGATTTGTTTTCTTTTTCTCTGATTGTCACACTACACAGCTCTTACATTTACACTATCCATATTAGGACACCATCAGAGTACACATATCCATTAAAAGTTGACAAGACATAACCTTTCACAACCTGCTACGATGCCATTATGTAGAGGTCATAAGCAGCCTATGATGATCGTTGGCTGCTTTTAATACTCACATCTAATACTCACATCACAATGGGCTCATTTGGGAGGTTTATATTTCTATTGTGTCCTTTGTAAAGTTCACTGCGTCTAGCATTGAGATATGTGTATGTTGTTAGTGGTACAGTTAAATGGATGACTGAGGGTCATCAACACGGGTCTGACAACAGATAAGGACAGACAGAGTCAAAGAGAGACTTTGCCGCTTTCTAGTGGAGAGCAAATGTAAGTAAAGTAATGGTCTAGAGCAGGGTTCTCCAGCCTTTTCTACTTAAAAAAAAAAGAACATGTCCCGACCTACTATTTTTCTTCTAGCTTTCAAATAGGCATACTCTTTTCTTCTCATCTCCCCTGCAACTCTTCCCCAGGTCATTGATGTGTTTATATATCAGTCTGCTAATACAGGACTAGTAAAGGCCCAGTGCACACTTTGTTTCCATTTTCATTTTTTTTTTAATGGTTTTATTCAGATTTTTCAGAGGATGCTGCAGCACCCCTACTTCCTGAGGCATACTGATTGACACAAATAATCACACTATAATTCTGCCAGGTAGTCTTTCTGTCTGCCATCCAACTGGCTACACAAAATGATAGATGGCACACCACACAGACAGGGGCGATATTGCTGGAAATGTAATGGCAGATATTGTGTTACGTTTGGCTTTTTAAGCCAATTGTCACTTAACAGGGGTGTGATAATGTCAATGTTATTTTGATTGGATAGAAGCTGGGAGCACACAGTGTCGGATACTTGTGAGATTTGTTTATGACAGTTTGCGTGTTTGGCGAGCCACTCATAGGTGGGCTGCGAGCTCCTGGGAGTTTGCGATCGGCCTGTTGGAGACCCTTGGTCGACAGCAATGGTCACCAACCTTTTCTGAGTCAAGATCACTTTCAAAGTGATTAAAAAGCAAGCTGAGCTCTACCACTCAGATAAAAAAAAGTTAAAAACATCTCTTAAAAAATGTAACATTAACCTAATAAAAACAGTTCTCTAGGAATGAGGTTTGGGCAGTAGGACTAATACATTATCACAGGATAATGGATTTATGCCTGGCCTGCCAATATTGCCTGGCCTGCCAACTCAAGCTTTGATAACAAAATTATAGTGGAGTATTGCTGCCACTCATAATATATATATATATATTTGTATATAATTATTATAAGATAAGATCACATTATTATGAAATAATAAAATATATAATTATAATGAAATAATCCATGATCTCTATATTACAATAAAATATCATTATTGCAATAAATATATCATCATTACAAATAAAACATATTGTTCTTAAGAGAAATATATCATTATTACGATAAAGAACACTATATTAGGCTATAGCCAAACATTTCAATAGGCTAAAGCCCAATGCCAATAGGGCCTATAACAAACTATTAAGTAGCCAAACAACATATAACTGAACAAGACCTGCATGGCCATGATGCAATCATGCAAATTCAGACATGTGAATTTGGGAGATTTTTGCATGTGTAACGGCGTTCTTCGTTTGTTGAAAGAGAAGCGGACCAAAAAGCAGCGTGGTGGTTGTTCATTGTATTTTAATGAAGACACGATACATGAACAAACTAACGAAAACAAGAAACGTGAGAACTCAAAACAGCCCTATCTGGTGCAAACACAAAGACAGGAACAATCACCCACAAACACACAGTGAAACCCAGGCTACCTAAATATGGTTCCCAATCAGAGACAATGACGAACACCTGCCTCTGATTGAGAACCATATCAGGCCGAACATAGAACTAGACCAAAACATAGAAAAACAAACATAGACTGCCCACCCAACTCACGCCCTGACCATACTAAATAAATACAAAAACAAAGGAAATAGAGGTCAGAACGTGACAGCATGCCTCTTCTTCACGGTACCGTTAGTCATTCATGTATAAAGGCAGGCCATAAATCCAGGGGGAAAAGTCAGTAAAGCCAGGGTGTGTTCATTAGCCACCCGAAAGGGGGAAATGCACTTCATCTTGGATTATTGCAACAGTCAGTGAGGGAGAAAGGTGCGCTCATTGCCGGTCCCGGGTTTGTGATCTATTTGTTTTGCCAAATTTGTTTGAGCTTGTTAATTGTCGAAGTTGTAGACTGATGTACTACTTGCTGTTCGTTGGAAGCCTCTGAACAGAAAGTGTGTTGTGACCGTGCAACCTCAAGAAAGACACAATGTAGCATAACTGTTATCTGGATGTAGTGTTTTCAATGGTTTATGTCTACCTGGAACCAAAAGGGTTATTCAAAGTGTCCTCCTATGGGGACAGCCGAAGATCTAGACAGGGTTAGATGTATGAATCATACTTCTCTATGGTCTCCCTATTAAATATATTCTTATTTTATTCAATGCACGCACTTTAGCCAAGGCATTTGAAATTAGACTATACAGTGGCTTGCAAAAGTATTCACCCCCCTTGGCATTTTTCCTATTTTGTTGCCTTTCAACCTGGAATTAAAATAGATTTTTTTGGGGGGGGGGTTGTATCATTTGATTTATACAACATGCCTACCACTTTGAAGATGCAACATATTTTGTTATTGTGAAACAAACAAGAAACAAGACAAAAAAACTGCAAACTTGAGCGTGCATAACTACTTACCCCCAAAATACTCTGTGGAGTCACCTTTTGCAGCAATTACAGCTGCAAGTCTCTTGTAGTATGTCTCTATAAGCTTGGCACATCTAGCCACTGGGATTTTTGTCCATTCTTCAAGGCAAACTGCTCCAGCTCCTTCAAGTTGGATGGGTTCCGCTGGTGTACCACAATCTTTAAGTCATACCACAGATTCTCAATTGGATTGAGGTCTGGGCTTTGATTAGGCCATTCCAAGACATTTAAATGTTTCACTGTGGGGATGGTGTTCTTTGATGAGAGGTTGATGAGACGTGTTGGGTTTGCGCCAGGCATTTTCTTTGATGGCCAAAACATTTTAGTCTCCATGAACCAGAGTACCTTCTTCCATATGTTTGGGGAGACTCCCACATGGCTTTTGGCGAACACCAAATGTGTTTGCTTATTTTTTTCTTTACGCAATATCTTATTTCTGGCCACTCTTCCATAAAGCCAAGCTCTGTGGAGTGTATGGCTTAAAGTGGTCCTATGGACAGATACTCCCATATCCACTGTGGACCTTTGCAGCTCCTTCAGGGTTATCTTTGGTCTCTTTGTTGCCTCTCTGATTAATGCCCTTCTTGCCTGGTCAGTGAGTTTTGGTGGGTGGCCCTCTCTTGGCAGGTTTGTTGTGGTGCCATATTCTTTCAATGTTTTAATAATGGATTTAATGGTGCTCCGTGGAACGTTCAAAGTTTCTGATATTTTTTTGTAACCCAACCCTGATCTGTACTTCTCCACAACTTTGTCCCTGACCTGTTTGGAGAGCTCCTTGGTCTTCATGGTGCCTCTTGCTTGGTGGTGCCCCTTGCTTAGTGGTGTTGCAGACTCAGGGGCCTTTCAGAACAGGTGTATATATACTGAGATCATGTGACACTTAGATTGCACGCAGGTGGACTTTATTTAACTAATTATGTGACTTCTGGTTATTAGTTGCACCATATCTTCTTTAGGTGCTTCATAGCAAGGGGGTGAATACATATGCATGCTTTTCAATTATTATTGTTTATTTTTTAAACAAGTTATTTTTTTCATTTCATTTCACCAATTTGGACTATTTTGTGTATGTCCATTACATGAAATCCAAATAAAAATCTGTTTAAATTATAGGTTGTAATGCAACAAAATAGGAAAAACGCCAAGGGGGATGAATACTTTTGCAAGGCACTGTAGCAGCAATTATTGTGTCCACTGCTGATTGCAACTGATGGAGCACAAATGCTGTATTTTTCAATGGGGTTCAAATCCGGGCTGTGGCTGGGCCACTCAAGGACATTCAGAGACTTATACCGAAGCCACTCACTCCTGCGTTGTCTTGGCTGTGTGCTTAGGGTCGTTGTCCTGTTGGAAGGTGAACCTTCACCCCAGTCTGAGGTCCTGAGTGCTCTGGAGCACATTTTCATCAAGGATCTCTCTGTACTTTTCTACATTCATATTTCCCTCGATCCTGACTAGTCTCCCAGTCCCTGCTGCTGAAAAACATCCCCACAGCATGATGCTGCCACCACCATGCTTCACCGTTGGGATGGTGCCAGGTTTCCTCCAGATGTGACGCTTGGCATTCAAGCCAAAGAGTTCAATCTTAGTTTCATTAGACATGGGCATCTTGTTTCTCATGGTCTGAGTCATTTAGGTGCCTCTTTGCAAACCACAAGAGGGCTGTCATGTGCCTTTTACTGAGGAGTGGCTTCCGTCTGGCCAATCTTCCATAAAAGCATGATTGGTGGAGTGCTGCAGAAATGTTTGTCCTTCTGGAAAGTTCTCTTATCTCCAGAGAGGAACTCTGGAGCTCTGTCAAACATTGTTGAATCTTATTCCTTAAAGTTAGGCATATTAAGTTAAGTATATTTTAAGACTAGCCATTTTCATAGTGTCATTTTCACAAAGTGGGAAAGCAGACACTGGCAAGGAACAACCTTCACGCCACAACCCATCCAAACGTCAAAGGTCCAAAGTCATGCAAGAATAGAGTACAGAAAAGGTTTTTCAAAAGAAAAGCCCTGACTATGAGGTATTTTCCCTCCTGTCCCTTCTCCTGTTCCCAAATGAACACAGTACTTTCAGTTATCAGAGCTCACGTTTGCAGCCCATGTTGTAGTGTTTATTGGAATCATTATCAATCTTGCTTTATCTGACAGCATTGTAAGACAAACCATAAGGATGTTGGGGTTAAGTTTGGAGTTAGGAGTGTAGCTAGAGTGCGTATCAGAATAGGTCTCGTGACTCAGACGTATCATCAGATAGAAATCATGATTATAATTATTCAACCAGCAAACGACAGTATTTCCCTACCTTTCTGTCTCTGCAGATAGACACAACAAACTTGAGGAGATGGAGGACAGTGCTTTGTCAGTTCATCTGTCGAACTATGGGGACAGGATTGCCACAAGGCGTTTTTGGATTGAGTCCACAGTGAGAGATGCAAAGAACTGTCCTTTTTGATCTAAAGGGGCTAAAGAACCCACAGCATCAGAGGACACTGTAGAGCCGCATTCCAAAAGTTCAAGGGCTTGAGGAGCAACTAGCTTACTTGAGAAGCAACTAGCTTACTGAAGGAAACCCAAGAACAATTGAATTAAGGTGGATACACGAGGGGAAACAAAGTTGGGAAACTGTGTTTTGGGGTTACCAGAGTTATCAATGTACCAAAAACTTTCAGGAAAAAGGAACTTTTGTGTCAAGCAAAATAACAGTTTTTCCCACAGTGGGAATATAAGAAATGTAAGGTGTTGAGATGTTACCTTATCACCAAGGAGCTGAAACAGGAAATTGTTCATAATGTAAAATGAGTTACAGTTGCTGTCACTTTAACCAACACTGAAGGGATTGATGTTAGCTGTCTCTCAGACCTATCAGACATATCAGAGATACAGTTTGCACCACACCTGTGGATAACACACTGGTATTTACACCTTGCCACCTGATTGCTTTTACACTTGATCCTTCTCCAGACAACAGATGTCACGTCACATGCCCTGCAGAAGACAGAAGTCACGCCACAACCTCTCCAGACTTAAGAAGGCATGCCAAAACCCCTCTGGACGTCATAGGTCACGCCACAACTTTTCCAGAAAACAGAGGTCATGCTACAAGCCCCCCAGATGTCAGAAGTCACTCGACAACCCCTCCAGATGTCAGAGGTCACGCCACAACCCCTCCAGGCAACAGAGATTATGCCACAATAAAAATACATAAGAGTCAATCTACTTATAGAGATCATTTCGCTATTAAAAAATCCCGAAATTGTCGATCTCCTTGTAAAGTTCCACTTGGTTGATGAGAAAGGAGATCATGCACAAGGTGTTTCAAGGGATGTTAACTCTGGATTTTTTGGGGAGTCTGAATTTTTGGGTCTGAATTTTTTGACGTTGTGGCTGATGGCGAGGATATGAGTCCCGTCCCTCATCCTGAGATGGCAAGAAGATGAATGGTAATCTATCGGCAGAGTACTGGCAAAGGGATTGAAAGGTAATGGCTATTTCGCTAACCGACTTGCATCTGCCTTTACTGAGGCACTCATTTTTGGAGAGCATTTAGTGTCTACTGAGCACTTGTTTGATTCCTTCCTACAATATTTAAGTCATTCTGAGAGAGATCTTGTTGTTAAAGCCCTTAAAGAGGATCTAAAGATCGAAGATCAAGACAAGTTGATCGATCTCCTGCACAGCATGGGGGGGGGGGGGTGTACAGTACCTAACCCAAGAGCTGTGCTTTACAGGTAGCACATAAATAACTAATTCAGAAGCCAAAGTATGCTCTTGATAATATGTTGGATGCTGCAAGAGAAGTGCTGTCACAAACTTTCCAGAGGAAAGAGGCTATTGAGAATATTTATGCAGAGCAAAATCTGACGGCTAGAACAGTTTTGAAGTTACTGCAGGCATCCCCACAAAATCAAGCAGAGATTCAACATTTCTGGTATTTCCAGCAATATATCAGAGGGTTGGATGAGGTTGGACTCAGGAAGAAAAGGAGATTCATGACGGGTGCTGATGAAATATGTGTCAAAGAACGGTAT
Organism: Oncorhynchus mykiss; assembly: GCF_013265735.2. Classification (NCBI taxonomy): domain Eukaryota; kingdom Metazoa; phylum Chordata; class Actinopteri; order Salmoniformes; family Salmonidae; genus Oncorhynchus; species Oncorhynchus mykiss. The sequence goes on along the minus strand of NC_048580.1, from coordinate 25,389,879 downwards.
CACTTCTTTATTACATTTTTTCTCTGACCAACTCTCTGGCTATCTCTCTCAGAACGATCTTCTTGACCCTAACCAGTCAGGCTTCAAGACTGGTCACTCAACCAAGACTGCTCTTCTTTGTGTCACGTACTCTCACTACTAGTGTTCCCTAGGGCTCAGTTCTATCTGTCCCCTCTTCTCTCTATACACCAAGTCACTCGGCTCCATCACATCCTCACGTTGTCTCTCCTTTCATTGCTATGCGGATGACACTACTTTCTCTTTCTCCACGAATTTCTGCGTCACCAGCAGATATCTCAGCTTGGATGTCGGCACACCGCCTCAAGCCCAACCTCAACAAGACAGAGCTGCTCTTCCTCCCGGGGAAGGCCTGCCCACTCCAAGACCTCTCCATCACAGTTGACAACTCCACGGTGTCCCCCTTCCAGAGTTCAAAGAACCTTGGTGTGACCCTGGACAACAGCCTGTCATTCTCTATACAACACCTTGTCGTTCTCCCCACACACTCCACTGGCTTCAAGTTGAAGATCGCATCCACTGCAAGACCATGGTACTTGCCTACGGAGCAGCAAGAGGAACTGCCCCTCCCTAACTTCAAGCTCTGCTCAAACTCTATACCCCAACCCGAGTACTCGGTTCTGCCGCCTCTGGTCACTTAGTCCTCCCACCCCTTATGGGAGGGCAGCTCCCACTCAGCCCAGTCCAAGCTCTTCTCTTTCCTGGTACCCTAGTGGTGGAACCAGCTTTCCTGCCATCTTCCGAAAAACATCTGAAACCCTAAGAGTATCTTAAATAATCCCCCCGCAAAGAAAAACACTCGCACTTGACTATTTTAGCCCTTACTAGCTCTGACTTTGCTTATAGCTTTTCTGATAGCTACTTTAATGAGGACAATTACTCTGACTGTGATATATGGTTGTCCCAACTAGTTATCTTAAGATGAATGAACTAACTGTAAGTCACTCTGGATAAGAGCATCTGCTAAATAACTCAAATGTAAAAATGTTAAATAAGTATACCTGAAAACTAGTATACCTGAACTTTGAAACATGCTCTCTTTGTTGGGCTAATGGCTATGGCTAATGACTGCTACCTTAGCACATGGCACGTGGTAATTTCCTACAATTCACACCTCCCGTGTAGAGGGCATTAACAAGCATAACACTCTGAGCTGGAGTTTGTAGAGCAGTGTTGCTGCTTGAGCCAGGCAGTGGAGAGCTACGACAGCGCTTTGCAGGGTGCGGCCATTTCAGCGACGCGAGCAGTGACACTGAGACAGCTGGGAAACTTTTTTCGTCTATGAACCCAGCATGAACTGGCAGAAGTTCACCCATTGGTTGATGCAATCCAATGCCTGAGCAGTGGAGCACGGCCCTAATGTTCCAAGCGGATCCTTAGTGCAGAGCTAACATAGCAGTTTGTTTGGTGAGAGCACATTACAGTTTGTGCTTAGTAGAAGAATGAAACAAAATGTCCACATGCCTGCAAGACACACACTTCCTGTGTCCCTTTTTTGTTTTCTGTGTGTTTTGTACAGTATGTTTGTGATTTTAACTAGCGCGGTTTTTAAAGTAAAAGCCGAATGGCGATAGAGTAATTGACAAACGTGAAAGCAAAGCAAAGGCTGCAGAACGAACAAACCACGGGTGTTCTGAACTTGACTGGAATGTTTCAGGAAGACAACCATGTCCTAAAATTAAATGTTTGAAAATTGCCTCTTCACAATGTGTGTTCCCCATACAGACCTGAATTACCTTTGACTCTGGAATGGACCCATTTATCTTAGACCATGCAAATAATGTTCATTTTAGGTGAACATAGATTTAATGGAACATACTGTACACACTGTATACATGAGAATGTCAAAGTACAGACCTTTCAGCATTCCTGTCAAGTCACCGACTCGAACAGACTGATAGTGATCGCTACCTCTCATTGAACCAAACACGAGAAAAGCAGGGACCGCCACACGATAATGACATCGTCATTATTTGAGGAATCTTTAAAAGGTATCGGGAACAGAACACCATCTAAGCGGCACAACACTGCAAACAGGCATGTATGGATGTCCCTGAACTGTGATGGAGGCTCTGATAAGACAAGACACACTACCAATGAGTGTTCCAAAGTGGAGATGAGATGGGAGACTTTGTTTCACAGACATTTCACATCATTCAGAGATATAGGGTTTCACAGAGCCCAGTGGGATACAATGAGATAGAGGCAGCTTTTGTCCCTGGTCTGGTGTCCCTTTCTTGTATGTATGAGGACAGAGGGACTGGGGGAAAGTGTCCTAATTGACCCCTCTCTCCATTCATATTTAGTCAGCTATTATGATGGCCCATACCATGCAGCCCATACCATGCAGCCCATACCATGCAGTCCATACCATGCAGCCCATACCATGCAGCCCATACCATGCAGCCCATATCATGCTCCTTACAGGGTTTGACTTTCCAATTCAATTCTTGACGTTGAATACATTTTTTATTACCACAATCTTCAAGTTATGACATTTTTATTGACATTAGACTGTTAGAATTGGAATTGCATTGGATTTGTAAAAACATTTAATATTTGAAATTGAATGATATTGGAATTCAATATTTATGCATTTCCCAGTTAATGGAATTAATGCATTTTGTATAAAACATGATTTGTTTGAAATAATTTCAACTTGAATTTCTATATTTCCAGCTAGGCTGTCTGAACAGTGACACGATCAGCCTGAAAGGTGGAGGTAATTGAATTTGAATTTGTGAAATTGTTGAGGATAATATTGAATTGGGAATTGAATTATTGGAATTGACCTAACATGACTGATCTGCAATTTGAATTGAATTGAATGGAATTTAGAGTGAGAGGGAATTTAATTCAAATGGAATTCGTAGAATTATCCCAACCCTGGTCATAACACTAAGTTTGTCAAATGTTGTAATACTTCAAAAGCAGTCTAATGACTAATTGGTAAAGGTCCTGTATGGCTCAGTTGATAGAGCACAGTGCTTACAACACCAGCATGGTGGGTTCAATTCCTGGGTCACTCATTTGTAAAAAAAAATGTATGCTTTGGATAAAAGGGTCTGCTAAAATGGCATATGTTATATATAATGTGGGATCGAGACATAGCTAGATCCACACAACCGATGGCTTGCATTGTGGACTTGAAATGAGATGACTACGTGATAGATTAATGTCCCTTTTACCCATGGTAATGAAACGCTACATCAATTAAAAATCCTATTCTGAACAACTATCGTCTGGTCTGACAGAATAGGCCATTTCCACCAATCAAGTGTAAAATGATAGGAGCAGATCGAGACACTCCTGTCATTCATATACCAGTTTGGGAAACATTACAGTGCTATTGAAGAGGCATAGCTGGCTGCATAGCGTTAGCATTAGCATCAGAATAGAGCATTGGGGAATTCTTGGAGGGGGATTGATGGAAGATACAAATCAGAGGAAGGGTCAGGGGACAGGTAGAGTTACAGCTCTTTAGCCATGCTAACAATGAGAAGCCCCCAGATTCCATCATGTTATGTAAGGTTGGCATCCCACACTTCCAGTCGCGAAAAACATGCTAGGTGATCTACAAAGAGCTAGGAAGACTGTGTGTGTGTGTGTGTGTGTGTGTGTGTGTGTGTGTGTGTGTGTGTGCGTGCGCGCGCGAGCGAGTGAGGGAACCTCTCCCTTTCAGAGCATCTAACTTGCATAGAATCTTTAAGCTGAGAGCATGCTTAGAATCAACACAATACTGATTCAAATATGTCTCGGGACGCAACATAGTCATGCTCAACCCTTGATTATCGAATACAACTTAGAAGTATCAGAGTAGAGTAAGACATGAAAGGAATGTTAAAGACGCAATGTTGAGTGTGCTGCAGTGATCCCCTGAGAAGTTAGTCATTTGAAAGTCAATGTCGTTTACTTCACAGAGAGCTTTTGTGAGTAGCTCCACAATAGGGCTACCAATTTGGCGCTGCCAAGTAGGGGACTTGAGATAGAGGAGAGGTGAGCGGTGGGGGGTGTGTGGGGGGGGTTCCTCTTACCGGTAAAAGTATAAAATCCATCCTCTTGGCTGTCTAGCTGTCAGTGGTGGCTATAGTTCCCAGTCAGTCTATACAGACCACGAAGACCCTCTGACGGAAACCTAGCCAGACTAGAACTAGCCGCCTACCCTTCATGAATCTTCTATGGTAAGGTTAAAGAGATGGTTCACTTAGGTTTAACCTTATTTAGGCCTTACCTAACGTGTTGTCATTTCATTCCATTTTTAAGTCTCTTAAATAGTTTTTTTTTTTTTTTTTAAACATTCGACATCTCCCTGAGAGCATTTTTAGACCATGTAGAAATCCTGACGGGAACGGACGTTATCAGCTCATGCCAATTAATACTAGAACTATGTATTGGTCATGTCTGTCTGTGACTGTGCAGTGGTTGTGAAGGAGTGGCTGGTTATTAAACCATGATTAAACAAAACTATGGCTTGGGATCTGACTCCCCTGGCTGCTATTGTGATCCTCCCCCTTCCGCTCAGAGACCAACGATGCTTCATCTGCAGTCCCTCTTCTTATTTTTCTTTCCTTTCTGTTTGAACACTGAAATTCAGCTTTTAGCTGTGCATGCATGTGTACAAGCTCAAATAAACCTCATTATATATGGGGAGATCATACGATTTACATTTTTAATTATCATATCAATGTGTTACAATTTATCTCTGATATTTATTTTCAGCCTTTGACAATGGCTGCTGTAAGCGCTCTACTACTTCTACTGCCGGTAGTGTGGACTTGTGCCCCCCAGAAAGCAGGTGAGTATATTTCCCTTAAAGAGAGTGGAATCGCTATCCCTATGACACTATGGGACAGGTTCTATCAGCATCCTCTAAGATCGTCTTTTCTTTGTGCTTGTTGTTTATCAGACTATGTGATGGTGTCGTGTTTCCCCAATGCCATCATTGCTAACGTCCCGGAGTGTCCCTACGGCTGGGAGATCGGCCAGCTGTCCCTAGGGGGGCTGTGTTACAGCGGTGTCAACAGCCCAGGGTACTTTCGCTTCACCATCCCTGACCTGACGCCCAAAAACAACTCGTACTGTGGCACTCACGCCGAGGTGAGAAAGTACTTTTAATGGAGGGGGTAAGCTTGCCTGAGACATAAAGAGTTGCAGGTCTGAGCAAGGTATTCCAGCTAAATGCAAAAGCGATAGGCCTAAAGAATCAACAACCCATCCTCATTCTTTGGCGTGTCTGCTATTTTTTCCCAGTATATTGGTGGTAAAGACCCCAAGTATGTCTTCTACAACTCTATTGTGTCCAATGACACTTCACTAACAGTCAGAAACCAGCCGGTCAACTACACATTCAGCTGCACGTACCGGGCCGCCTACTTGGTCAACAACGCCGTCTTCAGCCAAAGGTAAGCACCGATCCTAGCATTTAGGTCACCGCCGGTACCTTCTGGAAAGCGTTTGCATTCTAACCCAATGACTTTCAGCGTTTTTACTAAACCCTTTGCTTCTTCCAGAGTGGCTACAGTTTTTGTCAACAACGGGAGTTTAGGCACTTTTAGTTCACAGTTGTCTATGAACGTGTTCACGGTGAGTACCTCAGGTTTAGGTTCTCATCAACTTCCCGGACACAGATTAAGCCTAGTCTTGGACATTAAATGGAGATTATCCATAAAGCATGCTTTTTAGTCCAGGAATGGGCTTAGTCTGGCCCCGCGAAACAGGTTCTTAGCTGCTGAGTGTAAAACGTAATGCTAACATTAGTTTTGTAATATTACGGAGATAATAATTTGTCCATTACTTGTAAGGATCACTCAAGTCGTAAAAGTCAACTTAATGTGAATATAAATATAACTGACTGACCTGTGTTCATGTCTTTAGAATTCCAAGTTCCTGTATGCCAAAGACGCCCCCTATGTGATTGACACATCAGAGATTGGCTCTGAAGTGTTCATTGGGATGGAAGCCAAAGGACTCAGCAACAGGTACTCAAAATATACAGTATATACAGTTGAAGTCGGAAGTTTACATAAACTTAGGTTGGAGTCATTAAAACTCGCTTTTCAACCACTCCACAAATTTCTTGTTAACAAACTATAGTTTTGGCAAGTCGGTTAGGACATCTACTTTGTGCATGACACAGGTAATTAAAAAAAAAATGTTTAATTAAAGACAGATTATTTCACTTAGAATTCACTGTATCACAATTCCAGTGGGTCAGAAGTTTACATACACTAAGTTGACTGTGCCTTTAAACAGCTTGGAATATTCCAGAAAATGATGTCATGGCTTTAGAAGCTTCTGATATGCTAATTGACACAATTTGAGTCATTTGGAGGTGTACCTTTGGATGTATTTCAAGGCCTACCTTGAAACTCAGTGCCTCTTTGCTTGACATTATGGGAAAATCAGAAGAAATCAGCCAAGACCTCAGAAAAAAAATGGTTTACCTCCACAAGTCTGGTTCATCCTTGTGAGAAATTTCCAAATGCCTGAATGTACCACGTTCATCTGTATAAACAATAGCACTCAAGTATTAACACCATGAGACCACGCAGCCGTCATACCGCTCAGGAAGGAGACACGTTCTGTCTCCTAGAGATGAACAAAGTTTGGTGCGAAAACACCAAAGGACCTTGTGAAGATGCTGGAGGAAACAGGTACAGAAGTATCTATATTCCCAGTAAAACGAGTCCTATATCGACATAACCTGAAAATAAAGTGATCCTAACTAATTTTTACTTGGATTAAATGTCAGGAATTGTGGAAAAACTGACTTTAAATGTATTTTGCTGAGTTGTATATAAACTTCCGACTGTATATATATTTAGCAAATGTTTATTTATACTGAACAAAAATATGAAAGCATTATGCAACAATTTACAGTTCATATAAGGAAATGAGTCAATTTAAATAAATTCATTAGGCCCTAATCTATGGATTTCAAATGACTGGGCAGCCATGGGGGGCCTGGGAAGGAATAGGCCCACCCAATGCGGGAGCCAGGCCCAGCCAATCAGATTGAGTTTTTCCGCACAGAAGGGCTTTATTACAGAGAGAAATACTCCTCAGTTCCATTACCTGTCTGGGATGGCTGGTCTCAGATGATCCCACAGGTGAAGAAGCCAGATACAGAGGTCCTGAGCTGGAGTGGTTACATGTGGTGCGCAGTTGTGAGGCCGGTTGGAGGTACTGCCAAATTCTCTACAACAATGTTGGAGGCGACTTATGGTATAGAAATTAACATGAAATTCTCTGGCAACAGCTCTAGTGCACAAAACAGTACATTTTAGAGTGGCCTTTTATTGTCCCCAGCACAAGGTGCACCTCTGTAATGATCATGCTGTTTCATCAGCTTCTTGATATGCCACACCTGTCAGGTGGATGGATTATCTTGGAAAAAGAGAAATGCTCACTAACAGGGATGTAATCAAATGTGTGCACAAAATTGGAGAGAAATAAGCTTTTTTTGCATATGGAAAAATTATGGGATCTTTTATTTCAGCTCACGGGACCAACACTATGCATGTTGCGTTTATATATTTGTTCAGTATAGATATTCCTCGCCCTGCATAAAGCAAAAACACGTGACCAAATACGACAATATGTGAAAGTGGGGGGGGGGAAATACAGTTGAAGTCGGAGGTTTACATACACCTTAGCCAAATACATTTAAACTCAGTTTTTCACAATTCCTGACATTTAATCCTAGTACCAAATTCCCTGTTTTAGGTCAGTTAGGATCACCACTTTATTTTAAGAATGTGAAATGTCAGAATAATAGTAGAGAGAATGATTTATTTCAGATTATTATTTCCTTTATCACATTCCCAGTGGGTCAGACGTTTACATACACTCAATTAGTATTTGGTAGCATTGCCTTTAAATTGTTTAACTTGGGTCAAACGTATCGGGGAGCCTTCCACAAGCTTCCCACAATAAGTTGGGTGAATTTTGGCCCATTCCTCCTGACAGAACTGGTGTAACTGAGTCAGGTTTGTAGGCCTCCTTGCTCGCACACGCTTTTTCAGTTCTGCCAACAAATTTTCTATTGGATTGAGGTCAGGGCTTTGTGATGGCCACTCCAATACCTTGACTTTGTTGTCCTTAAGCCATTTTGCCACAACTTTGGAAGTATGCTTGGGGTCATTGTCCATTTGGAAGACCCATTTGCAACCAAGCTTTAACTTCCTGACTGATGTCTTGAGATGTTGCCATCTATTTTGTGAAGTGCACCAGTCCCTCCTGCAGCAAAGCACCCCCACAACATGATACTGCCACCCCCGTGCTTCACGGTTGGGATGGTGTTCTTCGGCTTGCAAGCCTCCCCTTATTTCCTCCAAACATAACGATGGTCATAATGGCCAAACAGTTCTATTTTTGTTTCATCAGACCAGAGGACATTTTTCCAAAAAGTATGGAGCAGTGGCTTCTTCCTTGCATTGCGGCCTTTCAGGTTATGTCGATATAGGACTAATTTTACTGTGGATATAGTTACTTTTGTACCTGTTTCCACCAGCATCTTCACAAGGTCCTTTCATCTCTAGGTGACAGAGCTCGTCTCCTTCCTGAGCGGTATGACAGATGTGTGGTCCCATGGTGTTAATACTTGAGTGCTATTGTTTATACAGATGAACGTGGTACCTTCAGGCATTTGGAAATTGCTCCCAAGGATGAATCTTGTGGAGTTCTACAAAAAAAAATCTGAGGTATTGACTGATTTCTTTTGATTTTCCCATGATGTCAAGCAAGGAGGCACTGAGTTTCAAGGTAGGCCTTGAAATACATCCACACCTCCAATTGACTCAAATTATGTAAATTAGCATATCAGAAGCTTCTAAAGCCATGACGTCATTTTCTGGAATTTTCCAAGCCGTTTAAAGGCACCGTCAACTTAGTGTATGTAAACTTCTGACCCACTGGAATTGTGATACAGTGAATTATGAGTTAAATAATCTGTCTGTAAACAATTTTTGGAAAAATGACTCGTGTCATGCATAAAGTAGATGTCCTAACTGACCTGCCAAAACTATAGTTTGTTAACAAGACATTTGTGGAGTGGTTATAAAACAAGTTTTAATGACTCCAACGTAAGTGTATGTAAACGTCTGACTTCAACTGTAGATGTTGGAGACAAACAGTGCCTTTAGAAAGTTTTCACACCCCTTAACTGATTCCACATTTTGTTGTGTTACAGCCAGAATGCAAAATTTATTAAATTTATAAATTTTCTCTCACCCATTTACACACACTTACACACAATTCCCCATAATGACAACATTAAAATATGTTTTTAGAAATGTTGGAAAATTTATTGAAAATTAAATACAGAAATATAGTATCTGATTTACATAGGGATTCACACCACTGAGTCAATACATGCTATAATCATCTTTGGCAGTGATTACAGCTGTGAGTCTTTATGGGTAAGTCTCTAAGAGCTTTGCACACCTGGACTGTACAATAATTGCAAATTATTATTTAAAAAATTCTCCAAGCTTTGTCAAATTGCTTGTTTTGAAAATTGTTAGACAGACATTTTCAAGTCCTGCCATAGATTTTCAAGTCGATTTAAGTCAAAACTGTAACCAGGCCACTCAGGAACATTCAATGTTGTCTTGGTAAGCAACTCCAGTATACTGTGTATTTGGCCTTGTGATTTAGGTTATTGTCCTGCTGAAAGGTGAATTCTTCTTCCAGTGTCTGGTGGAAAGCAGACTGAATCAGGTTTTCCTCTATGATTTTGCCTGTGCTTAGATCCATTCTGTTTCTTTTTTATCCTGAAAAACTCCCCAGTTTGTATCAATTACAAGCATACCCATAACATGATGCAGCCACCACTATGCTTGAAAATATGGAGTGAGGTAATGTGTTGTATTGTGTCACACCCTGATCTGTTTCACCTGTCCTTGTGCTTGTCTCCACCTATCTTCCCCGTTATCCCCTGGGTATTTATACCTGTGTTTTCTGTCTGTCTGTGCCAGTTCGTCTTGTTTTGTCAAGTCAACCTTCGTGTTACTCGTGCTCCTGCTTTTTTCCTTTTCTCTGTTTTTTTCTAGTACTCCCGGTTTTGACCCTAGCCCACCTTGACTCTGAAACTGCCTGCCTGACCATACTGCCTGCCCTGACCTAGAGCCTGCCTGTCACTATTTACCTCCTGGACTCGGACCTTGTTATGATATTTTGCCTGTCCATGAACATTATATTGCCTGCCCCTTGGATACTAATAAATATCAGAGACTCGAACCATCTGCCTCCCATGTCTGCATCTGTGTCTCGCCCTGTGCCCTTATAGTACGAACTGGCCATGACAGACCCAGCAGACTTGGACCAGCTCCGCCACGCTGTCTCCCTGCAGGTAGCCACCATTGCGAGGCATGAGGAGCTACTGCTGGAGCTTTTGGAAGGTTTTCGTTCCCTGACAGAACCCCACGACCAAGGGTTCAAGGCTATTACGGAGCAAATCAGTGAGTTAGCTCATAGGCAGCCTGCCGCCTCTGAGACCTCCCAACCACCCAGTAACTTGCCTACAATCAGTGCTGGTCTTGGACACACTTGTTCATCCGCTGCTGCTCGTACATATCCGAAGGAATCCGGAAGTCCACAAAGGCTGTATTTCCGAGAAGACCTGAAGCCACCTGAATTCCCTCGAGAATCATCGGCAACGGGTGAGTCAGATACACTGGAACCTATGCAACTGGGCAGAGCTTGATTATCGCCTAGGGAACCTTCACATAGGCTAAGTTCCAACAGTTGTCTGTACCGTGGGGCTGCGGGGAATTATATAGCCACCTGCCCGGTTAAGAGACCTATTTCTTTAGTAGGTACAAGTACTCTGGTGAGCCAGACTGGGAATCCTCTAATTCCTATCAAACACACTCCCTTTTTTGTGATACTGCTGTGGGGAGACCAGTCTATGTCTCTCCGGGTGCTCATTAACTCTGGGGCGGATGAGAGTTTTATGGTTTATAGTTTCTGAATTAGGTATCCCCACTCAACTCCTCTCTGTTCCCATGGACGCTAGTGCACTGGACGGGTGTTAATATGCGGGTTTCATGAAATCACAGTGAATCTACACAGCTTCTCCTCATTGAGTCCCCCCATGTTCCTGCTGTGTTGGAATTTTCTTGGCTCCAAAAACACAACCCTGTTATTGACTGGACCACAAGTTCAATCCTGGGTTGGAGCCGTTCTGCCATTGCCTCAAAGCAGCGCAGCCTTCCCCGAGACGGCCTCCTCAGGGCTTAAGTCAAGCCACGGATTTCTCTTCTGTCCCCGCAGAGCACCATGACCTCCTGGAGGTCTTCGGAAAGGTACAAACTACTTCTCTTCCCCTGCATCGTCCCTATGATTCTGCCATTGACCTTCTCCCAGGCACCACACCGCCTCGTGGTCGGCTATATTCCCTATCAGGCCTGGAAACCCAGGCCATGGAGGAGTATATTGAGGACTCTCTGGCTGCTGGAGGCATCCGTCCTTCTGCATCCCCTGCCGGCGCAGGGTTTTTCTTTGTGGAAAAGAAGGACAACTACCGGGGCCTTAATGACATAATGATCAATAATCGTTACCCCCTACCACTCCTCTCCTCGGCTTTCAAACCTCTCTGTGGGCTACCATCTTCTCCAAGCTGGACCTTCAGAATGCCTACCACCTGGTTCGGATCCACAAAGGCGATGAGTGGAAAGCAGCCTTCAATACTGCCAGTGGACATTGAGTACCTGGTCATGCTGTTTGGACTCACCAATGCCCCGCGGTCTTCCAGGCCCTGGTAAACAATGTGCTCTGGGACACGTTAAATCATTTCGTGTTCGTCTACCTCAACAACATCGTATTTTTTTCTAGTTCTGCCCAAGAACACATCCTCCATGTTCGACAAGACCTTCAGCGCCTCCTGGAGAACCAGTTATTTGTGAATGCAGAGATGTGCGAGTTCCACCGTTTTACCCTCTTCTTTCTGGGATATGTCATCGCAGAAGGAAATGTCCAGATGGACCCGGAAAAGGTGAAAGCAGTAGTGGAATGGCCCCAACCTACGTCCAGGGTGCAGCTACAACGTTTCCTGGGGTTTGCCAATTCCTACCAGAGATTCATTCGAGGCTACAGCACCCTTGTGGCCCCCTATCGGGCACTTACCTCTTCAAAGGTAATGTTCACATGGTCCCCAGCGGTTGACAGAGCCTTTGTGGACCTGAAGCATCGGTTCACTACAGCCCCATCCTCGTCCATCCGGGCCTGTCCTGTCAGTTTGTGGTTGAGGTCGATGCTTCTGATGTTGGAGTGGGGGCTATCCTATCCCAGAGATCCGTCCAGGACCATCCCTGTGCCTTCATGTCCCATCGTCTCAACTCTGCAGAAAGAAACTACGACGTGGGTAACCGAGAACTCCTGCCGATCAAGATGGCACTGGAGGAGTGGAGACACTGGCTGGAGGGAGCAGAACATCCGTTTTTGGTTTGGACCAACCACAAGAGTTTCTAATATCTCCGCACAGCCAAGTGCCTTAACTCCAGGCAGGCCCGGTGGGCTCTGTTATTCACCAGGTTCAACTTCACCATTTCCTATCGTCCAGGGTCCAAGAATATTAAACCTGACACCCTCTCTCACCGGTACAGTCCCGCTGCCACATCCTCTGGCTCAGAGACCATCCTCCCTACCTCATGTGCTTGCAGCTGCTGTGTGCTGGGGCATTGAGACCCTGGACTGCAAGGCACAACATTCCCAGCCTGCCCCTGGAGGGGGCCCGGCTAACCGGTTGTTCATCCCCAGTTCAGTCCTGGAATGGGCTCATTCCTCCAGGCTTACCTGTCATCTGGGTTCCCGTCGAACCCTGGCCTCTCTCCGACAACATCTCTGGTGGCTCACAATGGTTCCTGACGCTTTTGCCTTCGTCGTTGCGTGCACCGTTTGTGCTCAGAATAAGACCCATCTGATGGTAGTGGATCTGTTTTCCAATGCCGCCCATTTCATCCCTCTCCCCGAACCACTCTCTGCCAAAGAGACGGCCCAGCTCATGGTGCAGCACGTCATCAGGTTCCACGGACTCCCAGTAGACATGGTCTCCAACCGGGGTCCTCATTTCTCATCTCAGTTATGGAACCCTGCACCCTTATTGGGTTGTCGGCCAGCCTGTCCTCCGGATTCCATTCCCAATCCAATGGCCAGTCGGAGCGAGCAAACCAAGACCTGGAAACAACATCAAGATGCCTCATCTCAACCAACCCCACTACCTGGAGCCGACAAATGGTCTGGGTGGAGTATACCCGGAACACTCTTCCCTGTTCGACCACGGGACTTTCACCTTTTGAGTGCTCCATGGGGTATCAGCCTTCGCTCTTCCCAGAATAAGAGCAAGAAGTCAACATACCGTTGGCCCAGATGTCCAGCGATGTTCATCCACCGCTGTCGGCGTACCTGGAGAAGAGCCTGGGTGGCGCTTCTCAAGACCAACTCCAGGTATCGTCGACAAGCGGTCCGCTGCCGGACTCCAGCCCCTCGCTATCGCATTGGGCAGAGGGTATGGCTATCCACACGGGACCTGCCCCTTCGGGTGGAATCCCGCAAACTTTCCCCCTGTTTCATTGGCCCTTTCCCCATCTCTAGAGTCCATCGTTCCACTGCTGTCACACCCTGATCTGTTTCACCTATCCTTGTGCTTCTCTCTACCCCCTCCAGGTGTCACCCATCTTCCCCATTGTCCCCTGGGTTTTTATACTTGTGTATTCTGTCTGTGCCAGTTGGTCTTGTTTTGTCAAGTCAACCAGTGTGTTACTCCGTGCTCCTGCTTTTTCCTTTTCTCTGTTTTTTGCTAGTCCTCCTGGTATTGACCCAAGCCTGCCTTGACTCTGAACCCACCTGCCTGACCATAATGCCTGCCCTAGCGCCTTCCTGTCACTATGTACCTCCTGGACTCTGACCTTGTTATGATATTTTGCCTGTCCACGACCATCATCTTGCCTGCCCCTTGGATACTAATAAATATCAGAGACTCAAACCATCTGCCTCCTGTGTCTGCATCTGGGTCTCGCCCTGTGCCCTTATAGTATTGTATTTTTCCACAAACAACACTTTGTATTCAGGACAAAAAAGTAAATTTCTTGGACACATGTTTTGCAGTATTACTTTAGTGGCTTGTTGCAAACAGGATGCTTGTTAATTCTTGAATCTACTTGAGACGCACATGTCCCAAGTAGGCACCTGGAAATGCAAATGCGCTACGCTAAATGCTAAATGTACTCGTTAAAACTCAAACCTTGATCAAAATTCACAAGCAGGGTATTAAATTAAAGCTACACTCGTTGTGAACCTAGCCAGCAAGTCAGATTTTTAAAATGCTTTTCGGCGAAAGCATCAGAAGCTATTATCTGATAGCATGCACCCCCCAAAATGCCAGCTCGACACGTAAACAACAGATTTTGCGATAGACGGCGCTACCCAAAACGCAGAAATAAAATATAAAACATTCATTACCTTAGACGAGCTTCTTTCTTGGCACTCCTATATGCCCCATAAACATCACTATTGGGTCTTTTTTTCGTTTAAATCGGTCCATATATACCCAAAATAGCTTTGTATAGAAGTAGTGTCATTCAGAAAAATTCATCGTTTTTAAACGCTGCGTAATTTTTTAAAATTAAAAAAGTCGACGATAAACTTTCACAAAACACTTCGAAATCCTTTTGTAATCCAACTTTAGGTATTAGTAAACGTTTATAATCTATCAAAACGATTACAGGGCGATGTCTCTTCAATAGGTCCTCACTTCAAAAACAATGCAATCTGATCTCTCCTTGAACTGCATCCGGGTGAAGACTGGAAAACTTGGGGTCAGACAGATGGATTTTCCAACAATTAATTCGATTGAAAATTAGTACAATGGCGCCATCGTGCGGAATTTGTATGAAGTGCAGGCAAATTTCCATTAAATTCTGTTCTCCTTTAACAACTGGTGGAAGTGACTTATGGAAATTATTTTTTGCTTTCAGAGAGCAGTTTTTCTTGCGTTTTTCAATGAAACACACGCTCTGTTATAGTCACAGCCGTGATTTAACCAGTTTTATAAACTTCAGAGTGTTTTCTATCCACACATACTAATCATATGCATATACTATATTCCTGGCATGAGTAGCAGGACGCTGAAAAGTTGCGCGATTTTTAACAGAATTTTCAAAAAAGGTGGGGGTAGATTTAACAGGTTAATGAATATTTTTATTCTGTACAGAATTCCTCCTTTATACTCCGTCAATTATGTTAGTATTGTGGAGTAACTACAATGTAGTTGTTTTATCCTATCACACTCAGTAAACTCTGTAACTGTATTAAAGTCACCACTGGTGTCAAGGATTCCCCCGCTACTGCTGCTCATTCCGTGAACCAGCTCCGGAGGTCTACCTCACGGGCCTCTAGGCATCGCTGAACTTGTTTCATTATGCACACCTGCTTCCCATTCCCCCTGATTAGTAGTTGTATATGTGCCCTCTGTTCACCATTGTTTTGTCGGTTATTGTAACCACGCCCGTTGGTCCTGTGCTGTTGTAGCGGCTTCCAAGCTGCATGTGTTGTGTACTCGTTATTCCAGGTCTCGTCCTGTGTATTTGTCCCGTGTATTTGCGGTTTAACCTCGCTCTTTTGTTTGGGTTACATACGTGTTTTGTATACGTGTTTGTTTTGGGCTTTGTCCCCGTGGCTTTCATGGCATGTTGTATTTTTGGGTGGAGTATTAAAACCCCCTATTAGGTATTCCTGCGCCTGCCTCCATTCCTTTATACAACGTGACAATTGGCCTCATGGTGATATCTCTGAGCGGTTTCCTTCATCTTCGCTTTTCACATTTTAATTGATTTGTAAAAAGTTCTAAACATAATTCCACGTTGACATTATGGGGTATTGTGTGTAGGCCAATGATGTAATCCATTTTAAATTCAGTCTGTAACACAACAAAATGTGGAAAAAGTCAAGGAGTGTGAATAACGTCTGAAAGCACTGTATTTGTATCATGCAACATCCATTCACCCTTAAAGAGATCACTTCTCTGGATAGAAATAAGGGGATGATAATTCAAAACACAAAACTAGGGGAGGTGCCCCCGGATCCCCCTTTCTTGAATATAATTGTCCAACATTCTTTGCTCCCCCAGATTCAAAGTGGTGATAAGCAACTGCTGGGCGACACCCACTCCTTACTCAATAGACAAGAAGAGGTGGAATCTCATCATCAACAGGTATTTCAGTGGTAACCAACCTAATTCGCACTGCTTGCCGATCAAAACCCAACTTTGTGGAATAAACAAATTCATACTGAATTGCATTGAACTTTCGTACAGTTGATACAGTTGTTCCTATATTTTCCAAACATTTGATCAAACATTCAATCAATTGAGGTCTCTCATTCACAGCTGCTCGTATGACAAAACTGTGACCATTTTCGAGAACGCCAAAGACAGCCGCTCCATGTTCAAGTTCAACTCATTCCGCTTCCAGCGCCAGGAGAAGGTGTCCACTGTTTGGCTTCACTGCGAGGTTGGGGTTTGTGACGGAGAAAAACTATCATGTCAGCCAGTAAGTATGACATTTTACCATCCTACATATGTGACATGGGACATTTGTGATAAATAAGCGTAGTCGCCAGGAAGTCGATACTGGGTAAGGGTCTTTCTATAAACTAGGGTACCAGTAAGCATTTCTTGTTGTGGACAACTGTTTAGAGCTGTTACAAAGTCAATAATAATTAGCTAAACAAATTCATTTGAATGCATTAAGATATAAAGGGGGAACATGGATACATTAAATTTAATTCATGAGTTGAATCAAAACCTTTCTCCTGCTTGGCGTCTTCACAGATTTGGCAAATATCATTTGACAAAACATGAACTTTCTTTCCTTGCATTTATGATACTGTTTGTTGTTATATCATATACTAATCATTTAAGAATTAAATTACACATTGAACTTGATAATGTAAAATTCCTGGATATTGCTGTTGGACTCAGTTTTCATGGGCACACATATTCCAAATAATTACGCAATTTCAAAATGTAATGCTTTTAACAGAACGAGTACCTTTAACATGACTAATAAAAAAAAAAAATCTATACTGTCATTAAGGGGGTTCTTCAATAATCACACATAGTAGTTGTCTAGCTGTTTAGTTGTGTGGGGACATTATTGCACAATACCAGTTGATTCAGGAAAGGATTTTATGAATGACAGTCAAGTGATAAAGAGCTTGTGTGATACTGCACATGTTTTGAACAACAGCCGAAGTGAGAGAATTAATGTGGATCTCGAGGATTGACAGAACATTTTGGTGTCTATGTTAGGCGGCCTATATCATAGGCAAAATTAGGTCAAGATTCCTGAGGTAAGATGTCTTATTTTTCAATTTTCTGCATATAAAAGTTACACACGGCTCTTTGAGGGAACGCAACACCCTGCTACACTCAACTCCCCGTGGAGTGAAAGCGGTAGGTGACTGCAGATGCCGGTAAGGATGACGAGGCAGAATATATTACCGTTTACAGGGAATTTATTTCCTTCACACGGTCATTTGGGGAAAATGGGCTGGACGGAAGCAAAAAAAAAGTTAGTTAAAGAGCCCCCTCTCCTACCTTACTTACCCACCCACAACTTACCTAACTAGCACCAACGGGTGCACTAACCAAAAACAGGGGATGGTCCACCCAGGTCTTACCTAGTGTGCATAGACATAGTACATACTACGAGTATGTGTGCCCGCAGGCCTCTTGTCTAAGCACTCCCAATGTGCCTTGCCCTTCCCCTCCAGGAACAAATGAAACAGAATAATACAAACTTAAAGTTAAAGTGAACAATTTCACAAATCAAAAACACAGTCCTACTGCATACACAAACATCAGCAGGACCGGTTACAAAATACTTCACAAAAATTCAGAAAGCCCAACAACAAAACACAGGACATACCAAGAAGCTCTCTCCTCCTAATAACGGAACACTGGCTTTTAAAGCTGCATAAGGAGTCGGTAGTTGAAAACAGCTGTATATTCTGACAAGAGGGCATGGCAGAGCTCCAATCATCAATGGGGCGGACCAATCAGCTGCTTAGGACTTCAGGAAGTCATTTCCTGAAATACACACATAATAGTGACATAGGTGTGTCCAGCTTACACCGGTGCAAATCTGTATAGCAATGGAATGAAACATCCAAACAATGCCACAAGTGTTGTACTGTTGATCCACCACACACCCAAAGGGTTGTGGGGTCCTGTCCAGAAACAACCCTGAGCCCCTACCCCTAAACACTGAGAGGATCGGACAGGTGTAAGCAATACCGCAAAAATTCCGCCAAGCCTATCAGAGTTAGATGGAGAGCTGACCATGTCACCACCCATCAAGCCCTCTCAGATCTCCACAAGTGTCGAGAATCTGTGCAGTATTAATAATAATGTATTACATTTGTAAAGCGCCTTTCATGATACTGTACATGAATAAACTAAAAGTGCATTAAAACAAATAGTCTGAGCCCTGAGATTGTCAGGAAGGGAGTTCCAAAGCCATGGTGCATGGGGAGAAAAGACCACCCATAGTTTGGAGATGGGTCCTAGGTGCATGAAGCCGTTTGGCGTGGCTTCACCCTCAACTATTGTGTTATTGACTGTACACTTGTTTATTCCATGTGTAACTCTGTGTTGTTTGTGTCGCACTGCTTTGCTTTATCTTGGCCAGTTCGCAGATGTAAATGAGAACTTGTTCTCAACTAGCTTACCTGGTCAAATAAAGGTGAACTAAAAAATATATATATTTAAAAAAGGGTGCATGGAGGTTCATAGGAGGAGAGTAGATCTGACTGGGACGCAGGTCCAATGCTATTTAGACAATTATTTGAGGGACAGGTTTCCAATGGAGGTCAACAAGGATAGGGGTGATGTTGGCAGACTTTTTTGTTTGACAGAATCCTTGCAGCACTGTTTTTTTAATGAGCTATAATGTATTAATTGAGTTTGCAGGTAGTTTCCCCCCAAGTACTGCATTCCCATAATCAATTCTGGAGAAGACGAATGCATGGATAAACTTTTCTGCATCAGAAGCGCTGAGAGAGGGTCTTAGGCGGGAGATGTACTTCAGGTGAAGATTGTTTTACAGAAGTGACTAACGTGGGCATTGAAGGAGAGTGCAGGGTCGAATTTAACGCCAAGGTTGGTGATGACTGAGGAGAGGGGAATGATGTGGCCATTGATAGCAGGGCAGATGAGTTGGTGATCTGCTGGGTGTGCCTACAATCATTGCCTCTGTCTTGCTGCTGATGAATTGGAGTTGTTCTGCAGCCAAGACTTAACCTCTTCCAGACAGTTGTACAAAGCAGATGTTGAGGGGCTAGGGGTAGCTCAGTCTCTCAGTCAGTCTAACACGGCCTAAAAATATGAACAGCTGTCAACTACTTGCATCCTTTGTCCTTGAGAATCTCAATTGCATGATTCATTGCATCCTCGCTCCTCATCTCCTTCTCAAAATCCATTGGATGAGAAGGTCAGAGGCCCCTCCCCTCAACTTCTTATCTAATGGGTTTTGAGAAGGAGGCGAGGAGAGAGTATGTGAGGAATCAAGGAAATGCAATTGAGATTCTTCCCTTGTTCCCTCCATTCCTCACCTCCCTCTCAAAATACATTGTGAACTAAAGGTTCCTCCCCTCGGGCTCCAATGCACTTTCAAGGAGAGGCAAGGAGTATTGGAAAAAGACAGAGGAAGCAAGAATTTGATGGTTAGTTTTCAGATACAGACTCACTCACACTACACACACACAGACAGGCTTGTACAGCTAACCTTGTGGGGACACACAATTCAGTCCCATTCAAAATCCTATTTTCCCTAACCGCTAAACCTAACCCTAACCAGTACACTTACCCTAACCCAAAAGCCTAACATGAACCCTAAAACTAACCCAACCCTTAATGTAATTCTAACCCTAACACTAATTCTAACCTTAACCCCAAACCCCCGATAAATAGCCTTTGACCTCATGGGTACTAACAATGTCCCCAGTTATGGCATCATTGTGCTTATCTAGACTATTATTCCTGTAACTACACATGTGAAGCTGCAAGAAAATCATATTTAAATGAATATCCAACAATTTTGAAATGTTGACGCTGACGTTGGCCCCTTAATTTATAGAATGACCCATAAATGCAAACTCTGTCATTGCACCTAAAAACTGCTTAAGTGCAATGCTTTCTACTCACTGTCCTATTAAAATGCATACTTTTTACTTATCTGCATATTCCAGTTTAGTGCATTCACAACACACATTTATCAGGAGTTGGTTGTATACAGCTCTGATCAGCAAAGAGGTCATTAAACACTATCTTCTAATCTTTTTAAGGGCCCGTGCACTGCCAGAAGCCTCCCTTCTGAAGCAGAGCCAAGTGGCGGTATCCTCACCACAGAGTTCCACCTTAAAGGTATGTCTTTTTCATCTTGATGTAACATTTCCTGACCAATCACCTGTGGTTCCCTTTTGCCTATGTAACAACTAAGGGGTGGTATAGTCAAAACATGCAATATAATGTAACATAGCATTAGAGGCTCCTTTTTGTCTTTGTTTCACCTTTTTATTTTTTAATAATTGAAAATCAGTTAATAAATTAATACAATTTTTTCAATGTTTTTAACACCAGCAAGGTGCCAAGGTCTTGCTTGTGATGTATGGTGTAACGTTTGACTTCCATCATAATTTGCTGTCTGCCTTTCTATTATGTCTCACTGTTACCCACAGCTAATGAATCTTCCAATAATGAACACATCACAGGTAATTATCTAAGAGCTGATCACATGGCATAATTACAATACAAATCTATATGGCCTATTTTTAATCAGTTGACATGTAACCACTGAGTTAATGTTGTGTTTTTAATGCTGCTGCTGACTCCGAAATAGGAAGTATGCTGATACAGTACATTTATGCTTGAAAAATGGCTCCGTACCCTTTTTTATTATATCACCAATTAGTACTATTGTACTGTATTGTAAGTCCATTAATGATGTCCTCCAATTTGTGTTTATCTTATCTATTTCCTGTTTATACCCTGTCTCTTTCCTGTTTCTCCCAGGCACGTCTCTATGTATCCTGTGTATAGTTCTGGTAAACACACTGTTGGGTTGTGTGAATCTACCCAAAATGTAGAATATATAAATGCATTAGAATCTGTATGTGTGGACAAACTACTACACTTTTGGAGAGGATGTGAAACTATATAGGCATGCTGGACACATATACTGACAAGAATATACACAACCGGTCTAAAGTTTGGAAACACCTACTCATTCAAGGGTTTTCTTTATTTGTACTATTTTCTACATTGTAGAATAATAGAAAAGACATCAAAGCTATGAAATAAGACATATGGAATCATGTAGTAACCAAAAAAGTGTTAAACAAATCAAAATATATTTTATATATGAGATTCTCCAATAGCCACCCTTTGCCTTGATAACAGCTTTGCACGCTCTTGGCATTCTATCAACCAGCTTCACCTGGAATGCTTTCCCAACAGTCTTGAAGGCGTTCCCACATATGCAGAGCACTTGTTGGCTGCTTTTCCTTCAGTCTGCGGTCCGACTCATCCCAAACAATCTCAATTTGGTTGAGGTCGGGGGATTGTGGAGGCCAGGTCATCTGATGTAGCAATCCATCACTCTCCTTCTTGGTAAAATAGCCCTTACACAGCCTGGAGGTGTGATGGGTCATTGTCCTGTTGAAAAACAAATGATAGTCCCCCTAAGCCCAAACCAGATGGGATGGCGTATCACTGCAGAATGCTGTGGTAGCCATGCTGGTTAAGTGTGCCTTGAATTCTAAATAAATCAGTGTCACCAGCAAAGCACCCTTACACCATGATAACTCCCCCATTCCTTATGGTGGGAAATACACAGGCGGAGATCATTTGTTCACCCACACCGCGACTCACAAAGACACGGCGGTTGAACCAAAAATCGCCAATTTGGACTCCAGACCAAACAACAAATTTCCACTGGTCTAATGTAAATTTCTCGTATTTCTTGGCCCAGACAAGTCTCTTCTCATTGGTGTTCTTTAGTAGTGGTTTCTTTGCAGTAATTCGACTATGAAGGCCCGATTCACGATTTTGAGATGTGTCTGTGACTTGAACTGTGTGAAGCATTTATTTGGGCTTCAATTTCTGAGGCTGGTAACTCTAATTAACTTACCCTCTGCAGTAGAGGTAACTCTGAGTCTTACCTTAACTGTGCCAATCCTCATGAGAGCCAGTTTCATCATAGCGCTTGATGGTTTTTGCGACTGCACTTGAAGAAACTTTCAAAATTCTTGAAATGACTGACCTTCATAACTTAAAGTAATGATGGACTGTCACTTCTCTTTGCTTTTTTGAGCAGTTCTTGCCATAATGTGTATTTGGTCTTTTACCAAATAGGGCTGTATACTACTGTATACCCCCCTACCTTGTCACAACACAACTGATTGGCTCAAATGCATTAAGGAAAGAAATTACACAAATTAACTTTTAAGAATGCACACCTGTTAACTGAAATGCATTCCAGGTGACTACCTCATGAATCTGCTTGAGAGAATGCCAAGAGTGGTGTCTTTTTGAAGAATCTCAAATATGAAATAGATTTTTGATTTGTTTCACACTAATTTGGTTACTACTTGATTCCATATGTGTTATTCCATGGTGTTGATGCCTTCACTATCATTCTACAATGTTGAAAATAGTAAAAATAAAGAAATACCCTTGAATGAGTAGGTGTTCTAAAACTTTTGACCGGTAGTGTATTTAAGTGCTATCACACGTGGAAACAAAGAAACATACATGCACACATGCTCATCAGGTCTCAGGGAGTGTACGTACACATTCCATACTGTATTAAGCTTTACAAACTGTGCAGTACATTCACAGTGACATTACAGAACATCCACCCATGTTCTCATCGCTTCTAGTTATCAGTACATACTTTTACAATTCTAACAATATAAATGTTTAATGTAACCTGCAGTACAAGTATCCTGTTTCAAAATAATAAAAAGTACAATAATTGTTCCCCATTAGTCTATTTTATATATTAAATTAATTCTAACCTTGTTGACAAAAAGTACACATCTCCACATACATTCATTTACGTGTAACTACATTCCATTCAAACCTCGTATAACAAAGGCATGTGACAACAAAACATGTAAAATGCCCTTTCTGCAAATAAATTATTCTGCTAAGAAATGACCCGTTTTCATGTGAACAAATCCAGAAACCAGTAATGTGATGACTAATTCATCTTTGTATTAATGTACTAAACAAGATCATTACTAGAAAAATAGCTGCCATTAACAACCATGTTGGCAAAAAAAAGAAAGACTTTCAGTGTGGCCTGAGTTCGCCTGTAGGTCATCCTCTCCCTGCAGTCAGCGTGCGTGCCTTGGTCATGTGAAAGTGGTCAGAGTTCTCTGTCCTCTTCCCCTCGCTTTGCTCTCTTGGTCTTTGGATGTTGCTGGTTTGACCTAACAAAGAAATGACCAGGGCTCTGTTTAGAAGGATGTAATGTTACAGAGCATTTAGATATCAACTGTATTGTGTAGAACATCTTTATCGGAAATCATGTTAGCTCTATTCATTACATTTCAAATTCACATCATTGAACACACCCCAGGATTATCACCATATGCTTATTTAATTTGGCTCACATCAAACATCTACATTTACTCAAGAAAGGTGTTACCATAACATTTCCTATAATCATCATGTGTCGTCACTAGGGACCTTTTCAGACCGGAGATAAGTTGCCATAAACATGGACTTAAAGGCACAGTGCAGTAAAAATGATATTTTTTCTGTGTTTTGTATCATATTGTACAACAGCTGATGAAACTAATACTGAAAAAGGGTGAGGAAATTTGATCCGTGTTATTTCCTGATAGTTGCTGGTTGAAAATACAATCTACACAGGACCTTCTAATCAGCAGGTTTGCAGGACGGGAGTTTTGGCTTCCCATGGTGACATCACCATGTGGTAAATAACAACGAGAGTTCCAAACCTCTCTGCCAATAACAGCTACACTGCCTTCAGAAAGGATTCACACCCCTTGACTTTTTCCACATTTAGTTTAGTTACAAGGTCAGATAAAATGTATTTAATTGTCATTTTCTTGTCAATGATCTACACAAAATACTCGGATGTCAAAATGGGTGAAAAAATTTGGAACACAAATCATGGAAAATAAAACAATAATCTCTTAATTACATAAGTATTCAACACCCTGAATACATGTTAGAATCACCTTTGGCATCGATTACAGCTGTGTGTCTTTCTGGGTAAGTCTATAATTGTAGAACATTTGCACATTATTCTTTTAAAAATTCTTCAAGCTCTGTCAAGTTGGTTGTTGATCATTGCTAGACAGCCATTTTCAAGTCTTGAAATAGATTTTCAAGTTGATTTAAGTCAAAACTAAGTAGGTCAGGAAAATTCAATGTCATCTTGGTAAGCAACTCCAGTGTATATTTGGCCATGTGTTTTAGGTTATTAACCTAAAAGCACTAGTGCTCCCAAATGTAAAAAGTTAGGAGCACAAAATAACATTTATGAGCACCAGAAAATACGATATCTTAAATTGATTGATATTTAGGCTCTATGAATTATAGCTACTTCTGAAGCACATGTTGTGCCCTAGAAACTACTATGTAAATCAAATCAAATGTTATTTGTCACATGCGCCAAATACAACAGGGGGGGTAACACCTTACAGTGAAATGCTTACTTACAAGCCCTTAACAAACAATACAGTTTTAAGAAAATACCCCCCCCAAAAGGAAACAAAAAGTAGCAGATAAGAATAACAAATTATTAAAGAACTGGGGGGGGGTGCAGTATCTGTCATTGGTTGTCGATTGTGTAAATTAACTATTTTCCAATTGCAATGCATTACATTGAAAATTGTACACTGCATCTTTAAGAGTGTCAAGTTTGTGACGACTACACAAGTTATCGGTCATTCATTCATTGCTTTGATCATTGATCTCCTGAAGAAGCTATCCCTTTTCCTTTCATTCTGGATATACTGGTAAAGTTACCAGGTTGTTAACTAGCTAGCTAGTGAGGTGACAAATATGACTGAACAAGGTGTGAAACAAATGAGGACTGCAAGTAGTTTTAGAACATGATTTATAAAATGTGCCCCCCTCCAATCAGTGACAGAATTCTTTAAAAAAGAATTGTGCCGCTAATATGCGTCAGATCTTTTGAACTGTTTGGGTTAGCAACAAGCGGTTTTCATTGTATTAATGGTGCAAGTATGACGCAAACAAATCTGTGCTTGGGTAACAATAGTACAGCGAAGCCTAATCGTTACAACAATTATCAACAAAAACTAAATATTGGATTTTCACCAAATTTCCCAAATTAAAACCAGGTGCAAAATAAATTGGTCCACTTTAGAGACCTGCAGAGGCGTGTATTCTGTTGAAAAGCAAGCAGAGGAATCAACTTGCAAGTACCTCAGTTGGTGGTTTGAGACATGAAGCTGGGGGAGAGGTGTGGACTGGTAGAGGAGGGTTGAAGCCTTCTTTACCCAACAGCCAGAAGGTCTTCTGACAGCCCTTTCCCTTATGGCATGGATGGATATACACAGAGTTTGTGTCACTCACACACATTACATTGAGGTAACACTGTATTTGAAGGGTACCTACATAAGGACATAACACATTTATAATCAATTCATAAGTCAAATAAGCATTAATTATACTTATGCCAACTTATTCCCGTCTCCTGCTTATCATTATTGAATTGTTACAAAGACCTGGTTATAAAACGAGACATAACAAAAGATTTGTTTACTATTCTGTCTAGAAGAAGTTGGTTTTACAAGTTTAAAACTGTTATTTTCTGTGGTAAAGTCTAGGCTAATGTTAGCACAGTGTATTGCTAGCTACCTAGAAAAAGAGTTAGCATCGTCGTGGCCAGCAGAAAACGTGATTTAAAAAAGGAGGAATAAATATACAGTTAGTAAAGGAAAGGACTTTTATTAAACTGTGAAGACGAACTTTGGAAATAAAAACTGCTAAACGGAAGGAACTTGATGATATAACGTCAGTGAGTGAAGTGAATGAAGATCATGTGAGTGAGGGAAACATTGCTGTGGTTGAGGACAATATTGACGTGAGTGACAATCAAGTGGCTAATGAGAAAAGAAAAATGGCTGGAATTGGTTGTTACATTGGACAGTTTGATGAAACTATTGAGCAGTGGAACTCGTATGCAGAACGGTTTAAATATTTTGTTCTTGCAAATGACACTAACCACGTTTCCATCCACAGTTTTTATGTGAGTAAAGTCAAATCATGTGAAAACAAATCATGACAGCTGTGATGTTTCGGTGTAATTTTATAAATGCCGGCAGATCATTTGTTTGTTTGACATGGTGGGATTTTTTGTGTCTGTAAAATGAATCATGCGGGAAATGTCGGTGGAAATGCCTTTCTTCAAATATTAATATAATAACCATCATATCGAAGTCAATGTGGAATCTCGCGATGATATGGTGTGTCGTCCTCCCACTATGACTCAGGAAACCATACAGTTTATTAGGCTACAGATGAAATAAGTTATGATGAACTTCATTGGTGGTGAAAGTGCAAGGTGATGAGCTTGATGCTGCTTTCCAATAAATGTCGAGGGTCTTGTTCTGGTGACATGATGATCGATGCTTGACTGCCATTTGACAAATACAAATGTCAATAATAATCTCGTTGTGTAGACTACACAACCCGCACAGCTTACCCACACTGTATCTGCCAGCTGTTGGCTAGAGCGCAGGTGGCAAGACCAGAGTAGACACATTTGCTTTTTAGCACAAAACTTTACATGAAAACATCATCACTCACAAATGTATATCTGCAACAAGTCCATTTGGCGGAAACATACAGTACCACTGGTGGGAAAATGTATATATTTTCTTTATGCATATTCTAGAATATTCGCATAAAAATCTGTCGCCAATTGGATGGGAACCTAGCTACTGATGAGGACAAAAATTGTACCTACATTGTTTGGTGTAATGGGGCCAATTTCATTTAATACGCAGCCTGCTACAGCCAGACAGGCCAGGTAATAAGACATATTGGGATGTTGTGGAAATACTGAAAGGCCACTTTTCGCCAAAACCACTAGTTATTGCTGAAAGTGTATTTAATGCAGCAGCAAACATTCTCCCCGATTCTCCCTCTTCCTGATTTCTTCTGTGGAGCCTAAACCTATCAGAGCACTGTGAGTTTAATTATGTTCTAAATTACACCATTAGAGACAGACTAGTATGTGGGATACGCAGTGAAGCTACACAAAAGAGACTATTGATTGAAAGTAACCTGACCTTGGCAAAGGCTATTGAAGTCAGAGTGTCCAGGGAACTAGCTGCTAAAGAGGCTCAGCAGTTGAGTTCATTGGGAAAAGTGCACAGAGTTTCAACTAAAAAAATCAGAGACAAGGAAATCAAGGTACATGCTTCGGGAGATCAGGCGTCTGTCTACATGCTGGTGTAAGGACATGGATTGCCTAGTTTGTGGTAAAAAGGGCAACAAAAAGAACTCAGAGAAAACATCAAAGACGGAATACAAGAAAGAGACATTCCAACAAAAGAAAGAGACAAGTTCACACTATTGATCTGGAGAACACTGAGGTGAGTGACTCATCAGACAAGGAAGTCCCACTGAATATACTGACCGTTGCTGGGGGGGGGGGGGGGGGCCGCACGGCTACTATGTCTCTCCCTTGCTAGAGGGGCAGCCGGTGGGTATGGAGATTGACACAGGGGCAGCTGTAGCTCTTGTGTCAGGCACAGTCTACAAAAAAGACACTGAAATACGTTTCACTTCAGCCAGCACACATTGTGTTAAAGACTTACACAGGTGAAGCTGTCACCGTGATAAGCATCACTGGCGTCACACTTCAGTTAAACGGACATACTGAAAAGCTGCCACTACGTTATGAAAAGAGACTATCCGTCACTACCGGGTGTTCGTGACTGGAGAAAATCCCACTGGACTGGCGTACAATGACACGCGGAGACACAAGCCTACCCTCCATCTTATAGAAACATGGATAAGTCTTTAATGGAGAGCTGGGTAACATGAAATATATTACAGTGAAACTTAGCATTAAGCCAGACAGCAAACCAAAGTTTCTGAAAGTATACCGTACGCTATCAGAGCAAAAGTCGATGCCAGTCAGTCAGCGTTAGTGAATTGGCGACACCCATAATACCAGTCCTTAATTAAGAAGGATGGTAGAATCAGGATATGTGGAGACTTTAAAGTCACAGTTAACCTTGTGTTGTCCACAGATCAGCATCTGCTATAACACATCAACAACCCTTTTGTGGGTTTAGCTGGGGGTCAAAAGTTCAGCAAAATCCACCTCAGCCAAGCCTACTTGAAGGTGCACATGGATGACAAAGTCAAAGGAGCTGCTGACCGTCATAACACACAAGAGGCTCTTCAGGTACTGCTGTTTACCGTTTGGAATCACAAGTGTGCAACGTTGTTCCAAAGGGCGATGGACGAGCTCTTGAGTGGATTGCCAGGAGTGCAATGCTACCTGGATGACATCCTCGTGACTGGAAAGAATGAAAATGACCATCTCCAGAACTTGGATGTGACCTCACAGAGATTGAATGACTATGGACTGGGAGTTTGTAAGGACAAATGTGCATTCTTCCAATCATTGGTTGAATACCTAGGAGCTCACAGTTACGACTTCAGGACACTGACTCAACCGCACCCACACAAATTTGTGACATTGTTGTTGGGAGTCAGTTTGACCACTGTTACCCTACAAGTGGCGTGAACCTAGAAGCTTGGACTTTTAGAACAGATTCTCCCTACAGTTCATGTAGTTGTTGTGTATTAAGGTTGTACCATTTGCACTTAACATAGTTGTATAAGCAGAGCATCATGAGTAATATGTGTTGAGATGAGCACGTTCAGATAAATGGTTGAACTAATTCCCGTCATCATTATTTCATTGTTATAAAGCGTGGTTATGAAACCCACGAGACAAAACAGAACGGTCAAATGTTCACCTTTATCTCAATGTCTCCTCTCTCCTCCAGCTCAAAGGAGCCTATCTGAGTGAGGATCTCAGCTGTGCTCTGGGATATGTGGATTTTCAGGGCTGTGGAATATATACAGATCAAATCAATAGGAGGGAAAAACTATTGTAATGTAGCTAATACAACAAGATCATTACCAATGTATGGAGAATGCACAATAGTATAAACTGGAGCTACAGCTAAGTGGAGTTGGGATGAAACAACACTATTCACACACACAAACTATGTTTGAGGAAATTCAATTACATTCAATTCTATTTGATCCCTGTTAGGCAACTATGAATTTGAACATAGTCCAGAGACACCAAAATGAAACACAATATAATGTGGTTAAGATGATCACTGCACCTGTACATAGCTCATCTGTAAATATCCCATCCAATCTACCTCATCCCCATACTGTATTTATTTATTTATCTTGCTCCTTTGCACCCCAGTATCTCAACTTGCACATTCATCCTCTGCACATCCTACTATTCCAGTGTTTATTTGCTATACTTTGCCACCATGGCCTATTTATTGCCTTACCTCTCTTATCCTACGTCATTTGCACATGCTTTATATAGATTTTCCTGCTGTATTATTGATTGTATGTGTCAAACTGCTTTGCTTTATCTTGGTATCTCAGTTGCAAATGAGAACTTGTTCTCAACTAGCCTACCTGGTTAAATAAAGGTGAAATAAATAAATAAATATTTTTAAAATTATGTAGTATCACTTGAATTGACATCAATAGCTTTCCATTAGGTTTCAGGAGCAGGTGTATGGAACTCACGCAGGCTGTTGCTCTCCATCCTGGAAGCAGTGTTCACTGTGTCACCAAACAGACAGTAGCGAGGCATGGTTGTGCCCACCACTCCAGCAACCACTGGACCTGCACACGTGCACAGGCACACACACACGCACATCAGTAACTTGCAGATTTTTGGCACAAATGTCCCATTGACATCAATGTGTGATTCCTGCAACAGTCCAAGTTAAAAGTTAACTGCCCCTTAGAACCAACTTCTCTGGTTTTAAACGGCCTATGTGGCATAGATATGAATCCGAAACATTAATTATAGTGTCAAAATGGACTACAAAGTGTAAATAGGATGATTTTGGTCATAAAGTAATTCTCGTCCAAAACTGATTTTTGTAAGTGAGTTTGTCACGACTTACTGGCGGGTTGGGTATGGATTATTTGCATGCCCACTTTTGCAAATGATACGCGATTGCTAGTAGCTACTTTTGATTGTGCAACATTATTTGACAATGCTAGCGAGCCATGCTAGCTAGCTATGATACCACAGATGAAAGGGGAATGATACTGTAGCTAGCTAAATACATCAAGCTAACATGTAATGTGATGTAGCAGGTCAGAGGAAGATGTGCATAGCTCACGTTAGTTAGCTACCTTGCTAACAACTGCTAACTGTAGCCCATTGGCATTTGATCTGGTCCATGGTCAAAATACTATCTGTCCTGGAATTCACCTAACCACTATTGTCAAACATGTCAGGGAAATCCTGTCTTATACGGGACACCATACATGAAGGTATGATACTTTCACTTTGTTATATTAGCAGAAGACACGCTTCTACAGTATAATGTGATGTATGGGTTATTCTACATGGAACTGTTACACTTGAAAGTTATGAACACACTCTAGTCAATCTGTATCGCTGAAGCATTACAGATTGCGCGCTACAAAGTATAGATGGTTTCCGATTGAGGCGACATATGCAGCATTTACCGTGAATGCAGACTCTGCTAATACGGGAACGTTGCCTTTAAATTTCAATCACGTTGTAACGGTGAATTTCCGCGATACGGATTGAATGGAGACCTTAGTTTAGAATTTCTTCATAAGTGCCTTCCTCCTGCATCTCACATCTGCCTGTAGTTATTGAATTCTGCCTGCTGGATTAAATAACTACATTGTGACATTTTTGGTTGATTTCACGTTGAATTCACGCTAGTTGACAACTCATCCAAATGTAAATCAAATCTAGACGTTGAACTAAAGTCTGTGCCCAGTGGGGTGCATGTCAGTGTGTGGTTAGACTGCCAAATTCTAGTTCTGGATAGACAGCTGAAGTTGTACTCTACACACAACTTATTTTTACTTGCTAGATAGGTGTAGGCGTACTATCTTTATATGCACATCAATATGATATTTACAGCATAACATGTTTTGTCTTTGTAACATGAACACACATCGATTTTTGTTGTTGTTGATAAATGTATCTACACTCAAGCTGGGCGACGTTTGAGCAATGTCCACATGTAGCCTACACCTGTTGTAGGGATATCAGTAGTTCTGAGATATGTCCCCTGGGAAAGACCTTACAGCAGACATAAGGAGAGATGACAATAGACAAAACTAGCCAGTTATAGCATATTGTGTTGTAGGACAACTGATATGACTCAAGACCAGGCATACAGCTCACAGTTGATACAGTTTCCACAGTAACATGTATTTATTTACATGATATGATGAAATGTTGAAACTAGCAAGGTGTTATAGAACGAGTGTCTTATAAAACACATTCGACACAGGCTCTTGTTATCTTGCTATAACTGATTTAGCAATGAAATATCAGCTAGATAGGATGGACAGCTGCAGCTATCACGAAGTTATGCTAGCTAGCTGTTGTCAGCTTGGCTAAACACAAGGTCAGTGCAGGCTTTAGCCTACACATAGAACGGAATTAGCTGACCATTTTGAGATGGTAAGTCAATCAGGGGGAGAGAAGTCCTCAACTTCAAAACTTTGTTCTCTCCATAGCAAAGCTAGCTTAGTTTACCTCGCCGTACTCACTACTGGCTTTATTGTTTTGTGATTGAATGGCAAAAAAACACCCAAGAAACTTCCACATTATTCCACACCCCCAAGACAACTCTCGTTTGCCAACCGTCATGGCTGCTAGCATTTCTTCATGGGCAACTCCATTACATTTCAACATCATTTCCATTATCTCCAGCACAAACCAGTGTAAAAATCTGTGAAAATGGCGCATTTCTATGTTTCGTAGAAAAATCTTTGAGTTAACTGTGATTTTTAAACACTATGAGATTCAAGGTGATGTGGGGAGCAATAAAATACCTTTCCTTGGGCTAGAAACTCATACATGTTTAATGTAATTTGACCTTATGACCATTTGACCTTGACCATTTGACCAATTCCTTTGACCTTATCTTTTTAACCACAGATCATAGAAACGTGCTGTTTTCACATAGGTAGACACTGTTTTTGTGCCAAATCAGGAAATGCAGTCATCCTTTAAATTATACACACAGATCTCGAGTTAGGATTCGTTACTTCATGGCTGACAGCCGCTGTCTGGGTAATCGATTTGACAGATTGTTTGTACGTACTGACCTGAGTTGATCCCGATGCGGAGAGACAAGCTCTGATTGGGCAAGTGACGAATCTTGAAGAGCTTGATGGCACACAGGAAGTGAAGAGCCATTGTAGAAATCTCAGATGCGTGGTTCATGCCATTACTGATGGGTAGCCCACTAGCTACCATGTACGCATCCCCTATAGTCTCCACCTGATACACCATACACATAAATGGCCACAATATACACCGTACATTTTACAATATACACTGTAAATCTTACAAGGCTACCTACTGTACAGTGCCTTCAGAAAGTATTCACACCCCTTGACTTTTTACACATTTCGTTGTGTTCAAAGTGGGATTATAATGTATTTAATTGTCCGTTTCTGTCAATGATCTCCAATAAATATTTTGTAATGTCAAAGTGGAAGAAATACATGTTAGAATCACTTTTGGCAGATATTGGGTGATTCTCATGAAACTAGTTTTAAAATGTCTGTAGCAAATTGTGTAATAAAACCCTGATGCGTCTGCAAAAATCAACTATAATTCTGAGGACTAAGATCTTTAGTTTTTGGGAAAACGTCTTATTTTAAATCCATTTAAAAATTTCACCAGAATTTTAAACATTTTTAACACAAATTCTCATTACCGAAATGCATCTGGATTAAATTCTTGGGTCATTTTATTTAAAAAAATCATTAGAAAAAACAAACATATTTGAATAAAACACAGTATTATGCATTATTATTATTTATTTAACCTTTATTTAACTAGGCAAGTCAATTAAGAGAAAATTCTTATTTTACATTGATGGCCTACCCCAGCCAATTATCTACAGGAGTATTACTTAGATGAGCACAAATTAAGTCAATTTATTCACTTATATGTCTTCAGAATGAGGTTCTAATTCTCAAACACCCCCTTTACCTCACTTGGCCTTCTCATTACTGAAACAGCGAAAGAGCTCAAATTGGGGAAAAGTCTGATCATTTTATGATATATTCACATTTTCAGTGTTATGTTTAACTCAGACATTTTTATTAGGGGAGCAATGTAAAAAAAATGTATTGGAAATATTGATTTGTTTATTAATTTGTTGAACTTTACATTTTGTAAAACAGTTTGTAAAATGCTTAATATTTGATCCAAAAACATAATTATGAAATTATGAGACCATTTTTTTTGTTATTGACTTTAAAAAATATATATATTATGAGATTGACCCGATAACAGTTGACCCGATTACAATTCCACACCTGGGTTGTGCAACATTTGCCAATTATAATTTTCAAAATTCTTTAAGCTCTGTCAAATTGGTTGTTGATCATTGCTAGACAATCATTTTCAAGTCTTGCCATAGATTTTCAAGCAGATTTAAGTGAAAACTGTAACTCGGCCACTCAGAAACAATCATTGTCTTCTTGGTAAGCAACTGCAGTGTAGATTTGGTCTTGTGTTTTAGGTTGTTGTCCTGCTGAAAGGTGATTTCATCTCCCAGTTTCTGGTTCAAAGTAGACTGAACCAGGTTTTCGTCCAGGATTTTGCCTGTGCTTAGCTCCATTCCATTTATTTTTTATCCTGAAAAACTCCCCAGTCCTTAACGATTACAAGCATACCCATAACATGATGCTGCCACCACTATGCTTGAAAATGTGATGAGTGGTAATATGTAATGTGTTGTATTAGATTTGGCCAAAACATAACACTTTGTATTCAGGACAAAAAATGAATTGCTTTGCAACATTTTTTTGCAGTATTACTTTTGTGCCTTGTTGCACAGAGGATGCACGGATGCATGTTTTTGCACACAGGATGCTTCCTTCTTTTCACTATGTCAATTAGGTTACTATTGTGGAGTAACTGCAATGTTGTTGGTCCATCCTCAGTTTTCTCCTATCACAGCCAATAAACTCTGTAACTGTTTTAAAGTCACCATTGGCCTCATAATCATTGGCCTCATAATCCCTGAGCGGTTACCTTTCTCTCCGGCAACTGAGTTAGGAAGGACGCCTGTATCTTTGCTGTGATTGGCTGTATTGATACACCATCCAAAATTACAAGATTATGTTTAATTCTGTTGATGCATCAAATAAGGTTTCTCAGTACTCTCTCATCTTTGTCTGTGGGACTTCGTTAGGCCTCTGGGGCTTGGCGCTAGCAATTGATTTATGGTGGCTTGGTGATAGAACCTACAGCCTGCATTCCATTGAATGATTTGTATCTGTGTGTTAAGGAGAATATAACCCTGTGTAAACGAGCAGTAAATGACCTAGAGACAGAAACCTGGCACAATGTAAATCTCGCTGTCTGTTGCTTGATAGCATAATGTACCTTTGTATAATTATACACATCTGTTGTTTGTCATGAACATTCAGAAATATATACTTTGCTATAAAGAGCTGTAACTCAAATATTCTTGTTGGGCTCTCAACAATTACCGATGGGTGGTCGTTGACCAGCTTCATTATTGCAATTCTTAATTGATAATAAAATAAAGATTGATTGTTTGAATAAATAACAAAGTCTCTCTCACTTGGTTAGAATTACCGCCACACCTTACTGGGTGCTCTTGAGTGGTGCAGCGGTTTGAGGCACTGCATCTCAGTGCTAGAGGCGTCACTACAGACACTGGTTCGATACCAGGCTGCATCACAACAGGCCATGATTGGGAGAACCATGGGGTGGAGCACAATTGGCCCAGAGTCGTTAGGGTTTGGTGGGGTAGGCCGTCATTGTAAATAAGAATTTGTTCTTAACTGACTTGCCTAGTTAAATAAAGGTTAAATTGCAGATAATTGGATGTGTGGGGTAAAGAGACGAGGTAGTCATTGAAAAATCATGTTAAACACTATTTTTGCACACAGAGTGAGTCCAGGCAACGTATTATGCAACTTGTTTAGCACATTTTTACTACTGAACTCATTTAGGCTTCCCATAACAATGGGGTTGAATACTTTTTGACTCAAGACATTATTCCACTTTGACACTATGTTGTATTGTGTGTAGACCAGTGACAGAAATCTAAATTGAATCAATTTTAAATTCAGGCGGTAACACAATTTTTTGGGGGAAAGTCACATGCAGTAGGCACATGCAGAACCCATAATGTATTCATAAACAATAGCCTACATCAGCATTTCATAAGTTACTTATTAAAATGCGTATTTACTGCTTATGCATTATGTAGGGGTTATGAATTCCTTATGTAGGTAACCTTCAATAAAGTTTGACCATGCCCTAATAACTACGTGAGTTAATGGTGTCACTTAAGGTGAAGTGGTACCCCAAAACACTGGGGTCTGTCTAACACTTTAAAATGATTGTACAGGTATAATGTACCTTGTAGACATCGTAGAGCTTGATGATCTCATCAAAGAGACTGTAGAGGTCATTGAGGACGGTGACCACCTCCAGGGCGGAGCTAATGGAGCACATGGTGGTGAAGCCAACGATGTCCGAGAAAAAGATTGTCACCATGTCATAACCCTGAGGCTCCACCGACTTCCCAGCCATCAGATGGTCCGCTATGTACCTGTTAGTCAAGCCAGGGAAGTCAATGGAGTGGGTTAAATATACATACAGGGTATGTTACACCAATGTTCTGTCCACAAAAGTTTCTGTCCACAAAACAGCACAGAATTTTGCAAAAGTAGTATCTTATAAATCTCAATATTTGTAGCGTAATTATCTTGGAACGTTTATTTTGACATAATCCAAATGCTTGTAGGTAGAAGGCCTGTGTTACCTTGGTAACATACTGGAGAGAAGCTTGTCCGACCGGGTCTTCTCTACTGTAAGCTGTTTGGTTCTCTCTTCAACCACCTCCTCCAGGTGGTTAGCATAGCTCTCCAACTTGTTCACCATGTTGTCAAGGATATTCGCATGACTGAGAAGTATAAAATAGATGAGTCGATACACGGTATAGACTGATATTGCGTGAGGTGAGGAAAACAATAATCATAGTGAAAACATCATTAGCTTAGGCAAGGGATGCCTGGGACCAAAAACCGCCTCTTGCATTGCTAACACACCAACCCATTTTATTAATTGAGGCCCCATTATTAGCCAGATAATTATAATTTTGTGCAACAAAAACAACAAGTCAGACAGGCCCACTAAGCAAAAAATGGGCCAGCCCTTCTGACATTTGCCTGAGTTAAGGAGTGAGTAACTGAATGTTAATGTTTATGATAATTATAACCTTTGTTTGCATTAATGAGTTAAGTATGGCCATTGTAATGTGAATTGGCTGAGGCCTGGTGGGAGTGGCTGCTAGGGGAGGAAGACACCATCGACGCTACAGCTGTCATCATTGAGTTACTCAGCCAGTCCTGCCATTCATCACGGCCGGGTTGGTGTAAGTCCTACCCTACTGATTTGCCATGTGAGGAGTACCACCAAATGCAGTTGTTTCTCCTGGAGTTTTTAGGAGGTGGCGCCACCTGCTTGCACATCGGATTGTAAGTGGGCCACCCCAGTTCCTGGCATTTCAGACCTGCAGCTGGAGCCGTCTGAGGCTCTGGTTTCCATTGTTGGGTTCTGATTTCTTGACTTATGAAATATACCTATTCCTTTCACTGAGGGAGAGAGGATGACTTATAACATTTACATTATGTCAGGATATGTTATTGTTAGCCATCAGGGATCCTATGGGAGAAGGAAAGACACCGTCTGGTACGAGTCAACATGACAGCCGCGAGTTGGGGAGGAGCGAGCACTTTGGGGCAGAGGTCAGGTCAGATGAAGTGAGGAAGTGCTGCTATCACTAAGGTTCTGTCTAGCAACAGAGATGCATTGGCTGTTGAGATGTGTAGGAGGAGACTCAGCATAGGAGAAAGGGTTTACATATCAGCGCTTGTGTGAATATGTCTTTAGTCTGATGCAGCTGTTTTGACCAAATGGGCGAATAAACTTGGTTTAAGCTTTCATAGTGTCCGTTGAGTTCTTACTCTGATAATAAGAACCTAACACTATCGAGGAGACACCTTCTTCTGAGGGGTTGGTGTCCCCTACTCTTCCAGCTGAGAGGGAGCTTCAAACGCTTTCTCTTGTCTAGGGCTGTGGCAGTCATTAAATGTAGTCAGCCTGGTGATTGTCAAGCAAATAACTGCCTTCTCACGGTAATTGATCTTTACTTAACATAAACACCTTTAGCGTCTCCTGGCTTCCACACATAGCCTACAAGCACCTGACGCAGACTTTTGGAACATCTACATTTAAAAAAAAAGTATAATAAATCCATAGCCTACACCATCACAATCAATCCATTATGTATTTTAGATAGGTCTGAAGAAACATGACATGAAGAAAATGTAGTCCATTTCAGAAGGACAGAATAGCATACTCTTTGTCCTGATGTTAGGCCCTGGTCTGCCATATGTCTGTGGGCTACACTAGTTCATTTAGCAGACAAGATTTGCTTAGAATTCCGCGGCATTATTTGATATTATTTTGTAGTATGAAGATTACAATTGAACATAGCTGAATAAAATACTGTAGAAAGGATGTTTTCTCCAAAAGATTTCTGAGTGAGTGCGCACATGCGGCTATTCTGTGTTGAGCTGTTAACAAAGAAACAGGTCTTCCTATATGCTTGATATAGAGTTATTTATGCAACTTTAGTTGTGATCAAAACATATAGCCCAACGTTTGTATTTTTAATACAATTTAAGTGTGCATGATGCGACTCCAATAATGATTTGAAAATATAGTCCTATGAAAGGCATGAGCTCTGCATTGTTATTTGCACAGGCTGCACATCTTTTCATCTCTCATTCATAATTTGACACGCACTTGCTAATGCCTGCAATATCCCGACAGCATCCCCCTTGTGTGGCAGCAATGCCCCTTAAAAAAATCCATCCCTTTTGCGGCCAGTGGCCGTTGTTGTTACGGTGCGTGAATGAGGACCCAAAAGCGAATCAACTTAAACAGAGCTTCTTTAATTACCAAACATAGGTAGGCTCAGATGGACCGGCAGATTCCGACAGGACAGGACAAGGTTACAGCAAACATGACGACAGTCTGGTTCAGGCATGAATGACACAAACAAACAAGAATCCGACAAGGACAGGAGCAGAAACAGAGAGAGATATAGGGACCTAATCAGAGGGAAAAAGGGAACAGGTGGGGAACGGGGTGAATGGGTAGTTAGAGGAGACAAGGGACAGCTGGGGGAAAGCGGGGGAGAAAAGGTAACCTAACACGACCAGCAGAGGGAGACAGGGTGAAGGGAAAGGACAGAGACAAGACAACATGACAGTACATGACAGTACCCCCCCACTCACCGAGCGCCTCCTGGCGCACTCGAGGAGGAAACCTGGCGGCAACGGAGGAAATCATCAATCAGCGCACGGTCCAGCACGTCCCGAGAGGGAACCCAACTCCTCTCCTCAGGACCGTACCCCTCCCAGTCAACTAGGTACTGATGACCACGGCCCCGAGGACGCATGTCCAAGATTTTACGGACCCTGTAGATAGGTGCGCCCTCGACAAGGATGGGGGGGGGGGGGGGAAGACGAGCGGGGGCGCGAAGAACGGGCTTAACACAGGAGACATGGAAGACCGGGTGGACGCGACGAAGATATCGCGGAAGAAGAAGTCGCACTGCGACAGGATTAATGACCTGAGAGATACGGAATGGACCAATGAACCGCGGGGTCAACTTGCGAGAAGCCGTCTTAAGGGGAAGGTTCTGAGTGGAGAGCCAAACTCTCTGACCGCGACAATATCTAGGGCTCTTCGTTCTACGCTTATTAGCAGCTCTCACAGTCTGCGCCCTATAACGGCAAAGTGCAGACCTGACCCTCTTCCAGGTGCGCTCGCAACGTTGGACAAAAGCCTGAGCGGAGGGGACGCTGGACTCGGCGAACTGAGATGAGAACAACGGAGGCTGGTACCCGAGGCTACTCTGAAAAGGAGATAGCCCGGTCGCAGACGAAGGAAGCGAGTTGTGGGCGTATTCTGCCCAGGGGAGCTGTTCTGACCAAGACGCAGGGTTGCGAAAAGAAAGACTGCGTAAGATGCGACCAATAGTCTGATTGGCCCGTTCTGCTTGACCGTTAGACTGGGGGTGAAAGCCGGAAGAGAGACTGACGGAAGCCCCAATCAAACGGCAAAACTCCCTCCAAAATTGAGACGTGAATTGCGGACCTCTGTCCGAAACGACGTCTGACGGAAGGCCATGAATTCTGAAAACATTCTCGATGATGATTTGTGCCGTCTCTTTAGCAGAAGGAAGCTTAGCAAGGGGAATGAAATGAGCCGCCTTAGAGAACCTATCGACAACCGTAAGAATAACAGTCTTCCCCGCTGACGAAGGCAGTCCGGTGACAAAATCTAAGGCGATGTGAGACCACGGTCGAGAGGGAATAGGAAGCGGCCTGAGACGGCCGGCAGGAGGAGAGTTACCGGACTTAGTCTGCGCGCAGACCGAACAAGCAGCCACGAAACGACGCGTGTCATGCTCCCGGGTGGGCCACCAGAAACGCTGGCGAATGGAAGCAAGCGTACCCCGAACGCCAGGGTGGCCGGCTAACTTGGCAGAGTGAGCCCACTGAAGAACGGCCAGACGAGTAGGAACGGGAACGAAAAGAAGGTTCCTAGGACAAGCGCGCGGCGACGGAGTTTGAGTGAGTGCTTGCTTTACCTGCCTCTCAATTCCCCAGACAGTCAACCCGACAACACGCCCCTCAGGGAGAATCCCCTCGGGGTCAGTGGAGGCTACTGAAGAACTGAAGAGACGAGACAAAGCATCAGGCTTGGTGTTCTTAGAGCCCGGACGATAAGAAATCACGAACTCGAAACGAGCGAAAAACAGCGCCCAACGCGCCTGACGCGCATTAAGTCGTTTGGCAGAACGGATGTACTCAAGGTTCCTATGGTCAGTCCAAACGACAAAAGGAACGGTCGCCCCCTCCAACCACTGTCGCCATTCGCCTAGGGCTAACCGGATGGCGAGCAGTTCGCGGTTACCCACATCATAGTTACGTTCCGACGGCGACAGGCGATGAGAAAAATACGCGCATGGGTGGACCTTGTCGTCAGAGAGGGAGCGCTGAGAAAGGATGGCTCCCACTCCCACCTCTGACGCGTCAACCTCGACAACGAACTGTCTAGAGACGTCAGGTGTAACAAGGATAGGAGCGGATGTAAAACGATTCTTGAGGAGATCAAAAGCTCCCTGGGCGGAAACGGACCACTTAAAGCACGTCTTGACAGAAGTAAGGGCTGTGAGAGGAGCTGCCACCTGACCGAAATTACGGATGAAACGACGATAGAAGTTTGCGAAGCCGAGAAAGCGCTGCAGCTCGACGCGTGACTTAGGGACGGGCCAATCAATGACAGCTTGGACCTTAGCGGGATCCATCTTAATGCCTTCAGCGGAAATAACAGAACCGAGAAATGTGACGGAGGAGGCATGAAAAGTGCACTTCTCAGCCTTCACAAAAAGACAATTCTCTAAAAGGCGCTGGAGGACACGTCGAACGTGCTGAACATGAATCTGGAGTGACGGTGAAAAAATCAGGATATCGTCAAGGTAAACGAAAACAAAGATGTTCAGCATGTCTCTCAGGACATCATTGACTAATGCCTGAAAGACAGCTGGAGCGTTAGCGAGGCCGAAAGGAAGAACCCGGTATTCAAAGTGCCCTAACGGAGTGTTAAACGCCGTCTTCCACTCGTCCCCCTCCCTGATGCGCACGAGATGGTAAGCGTTACGAAGGTCCAACTTAGTGAAAAACCTGGCTCCCTGCAGGATCTCGAAGGCTGAAGACATAAGAGGAAGCGGATAACGATTCTTCACTGTTATGTCATTCAGCCCTCGATAATCTATACAGGGGCGCAGAGACCCGTCCTTCTTCTTGACAAAAAAAACCCCCGCTCCGGCGGGAGAGGAGGAGGGGACTATGGTACCGGCGTCAAGAGCTACAGACAAATAATCTTCGAGGGCCTTACGTTCGGGAGCCGACAGAGAGTATAGTCTACCCCGGGGGGGGGTGGTTCCCGGAAGGAGATCAATACTACAATCATACGACCGGTGTGGAGGAAGAGAGGTGGCCCTGGACCGACTGAACACCGTGCGCAGATCGTGATATTCCTCCGGCACCCCTGTCAAATCACCAGGCTCCTCCTGTGAAGAAGAGACAGAGGAAACAGGAGGGATAGCAGACATTAAACATTTCACATGACAAGAGACGTTCCAGGAGAGGATAGAATTACTAGACCAATTAATGGAAGGATTATGACAAACTAGCCAGGGATGGCCCAAAACAACAGGTGTAAAAGGTGAACGAAAAATTAAAAAAGAAATGGTTTCACTATGATTACCAGAAACAGTGAGGGTTAAAGGTAGCGTCTCACGCTGAATCCTGGGGAGAGGACTACCATCCAGGGCGAACAAGGCCGTGGGCTCCTTTAACTGTCTGAGAGGAATGTCATGTTCCCGAGCCCAGGTCTCGTCCATAAAACAGCCCTCCGCCCCAGAGTCTATTAAGGCACTGCAGGAAGCTGACGAACCGGTCCAGCGTAGATGGACCGACAAGGTAGTGCAGGATCTTGAAGGAGAGACAGGAGTAGTAGCGCTCACCAGTAGCCCTCCGCTTACTGACGAGCTCTGGCCTTTTACTGGACATGAAGTGACAAAATGACCAGCGGAACCGCAATAGAGACAGAGGCGGTTGGTGATTCTCCGTTCCCTCTCCTTAGTCGAGATGCGGATACCTCCCAGCTGCATGGGCTCAGCACCCGAGCCGGCAGAGGAAGATGGTAGTGATGCGGAGAGGGAGGCGACGGAGAGCGCGAGCTCCTTTCCACGAGCTCGGTGACGAAGATCAACCCGTCGCTCAATGCGAATAGCGAGTTCAATCAAGGAATCCACGCTGGAAGGAACCTCCCGGGAGAGAATCTCATCCTTTACCTCTGCGCGGAAACCCTCCAGAAGACGAGCGAGCAAGGCCGGCTCGTTCCAGCCACTGGAGACAGCAAGAGTGCGAAACTCAATAGAGTAGTCTGTTATGGATCGATTGCCTTGACATAGGGAAGACAGGGCCCTGGAAGCCTCCTCCCCAAAAACAGATCGATCAAAAACCCGTATCATCTCCTCCTTAAAGTCTTGATACTGGTTAATACACTCAGCCCTTGCCTCCCAGATTGCCGTGCCCCACTCACGAGCCCGTCCAATAAGGAGAGATATGACGTAGGCGACACGAGCAGTGCTCCTGGAGTAAGTGTTGGGCTGGAGAGAAAACACAATATCACACTGGGTGAGGAACGAGCGGCATTCAGTGGGCTCCCCAGAGTAACACGGCGGGTTATTGATTCTGGGCTCCGGAGATTCGAAAGCCCTGGAAGTGGCCGGTGGATCGAGGCGGAGATGGTGAACCTGTTCTGTGAGGTTGGAGACTTGGGTGGCCAGGGTCTCAACGGCATGTCGAGCAGCAGACAATTCCTGCTTGTGTCTGCCTAGCATCGCTCCCTGGATCTCGACGGCTGAGTGGAGAGGATCCGAAGTCGCTGGGTCCATTCTTGGTCGGATTCTTCTGTTACGATGCGTGAATGAGGACCCAAAAGCGAATCAACTTAAACAGAGCTTCTTTAATTACCAAACATAGGTAGGCTCAGATGGACCGGCAGATTCCGACAGAACAGGACAAGGTTACAGCAAACATGACGACAGTCTGGTTCAGGCATGAATGACACAAACAAACAAGAATCCGACAAGGACAGGAGCAGAAACAGAGAGAGATATAGGGACCTAATCAGAGGGAAAAAGGGAACAGGTGGGGAACGGGGTGAATGGGTAGTTAGAGGAGACAAGGGACAGCTGGGGGAAAGCGGGGGAGAAAAGGTAACCTAACACGACCAGCAGAGGGAGACAGGGTGAAGGGAAAGGACAGAGACAAGACAACATGACAGTACATGACAGTTGTACCCTCGGGCTGAATAAAATAATTATAATTCCCTTCTCCAGGCTGATTTCTCCGAAGCACCTCTCACTCACATGGCTCTCTCGGATAGCTCAATTCCGTCCACATTTACTTTTCGTCA
Source organism: Oncorhynchus mykiss (assembly GCF_013265735.2). Classification (NCBI taxonomy): domain Eukaryota; kingdom Metazoa; phylum Chordata; class Actinopteri; order Salmoniformes; family Salmonidae; genus Oncorhynchus; species Oncorhynchus mykiss. The sequence goes on along the minus strand of NC_048580.1, from coordinate 25,346,386 downwards.
GGCTAAATATCGATCGACCATGTTTAGGATGAAAATGATCTTCCACAAAGTTGAAACTCAAGCGCTGCATATGTATGCCAATTAGGCTCTACACCCGTTGTAAACTGGATTCAGGTGCTTAATTTTAAGACGTTATTGATACAAACCTTATCAAAACATATAGGCCTTCACATGAAGTGAGACTATGATTAGAAAATGTCGCCAAAAAAGGCGTGCTGTTTCTTGCCTTATTACACACAAGCTTGGCATAATTCACAATTAGTGATAGGCTAATATTTTCACCCATCAGACTGTTCTTGATTTAATCTCGTCTTCATACATACTAAATAATATATGTGTGACATTTGTCTTGATTTAGAAGGGACCAATATCATGCACCTGTCTCGAAACAAGGTAGTGGGGGAAAAAAAGTAATCTACAGTATGCACTTAAATAGCGAATGGAGGACACTTTTCCCAGTGGTCCATTTTCATGCTAGCCAGATGGGTTTATACTCCTGTGGTAAAGAAAAGCAATGTGCTTAATATTAGGAAAGTTGAGAAATAATTATAGTAGTCCTAGCCTGTAGAAAGCTGATGGGATCCTCCTGTTTTATTAGATTTTTCATCACATTTGCATTTATGTCAGAGTGATTAGAGGGACAATAGAGTGCTGAGTCCCAGGCAGTACAAGGAAGTTAGCAAGATTGGTAGGCTACTAATGACCATCAGCAACATCAGAGCTTGGGGAAGCCTAGCTACCATGACTAAAAGGTCATGTAGAATTTGACTGCCGTCATGACAGTGTGGCGGTAATACGGTCACCGTAACAGCCTTACTCCTGTGACTGTTCCTGTCCCAAAAGAGGAGTGCCTACTTTTCGATGCCCAGGGCCCACTGGAGGGTCCTACTGTACTGCTGGGTCTTAAAGAAGGCCGTCCTGTCTTAGAGGTGGAGGTTTCCATCTCCCCTGAGTCGCCAGTGCTGACTAATGATTCCCCAAGTTCCTCTCTCTGTGCCCTGGTGGAGCCTTGTGCTAAAATCCCCACGTCATCACAGGTGAGCTCTGGTTCGCCTAACCTGGTTCCTGCTGTTAGGCAGAGGGTAAAGCCCTTCTCTGATCATGGATTGCCTCTTGGTCCCCATCTACTCTACAAACATTGTGCCCATTTCCCCTGAACAAATAATCTCCAACCCCATTGGCAATCAATGCTGGGCCCTGGTTCACAGGCTGTCTGAGCCTTGGTACCCAAGTCCTGTGCTCAGCTACTAAAGAAGCTGAGATTTAAGGGGAGGGGCGTATGACAAATCAAATCAAATGTATTTATATAGCCCTTCTTTCATCAGCTGATATCTCAAAGTGTTGTACAGAAACCCAGCCTAAAACCCCAAACAGCAAGCAATGCAGGTGTAGAAGCACGGTGGCTAGGAAAAACTCCCTAGAAAGGTCAAAACCTAGGAAAAAAACTAGAGAGGAACCAGGCTATGAGGGCTGGCCAGTCCTCTTCTGGCTGTGCCGGGTGGAGATTATAACAGAACATTGCCAAGATGTTCAAATGTTCATAAATGACCAGCATGGTCAAATAATAATAATCACAGTAGTTGTCGAGGGTGCAGCAAGCCAGCACCTCAGGAGTAAATGTCAGTTGGCTTTTCATAGCCAATCATTAAGAGTATCTCTACCGCTCCTGCTGTCTCTAGAGAGTTGAAAACAGCAGGTCTGGGACAGGTAGCACGTCCGGTGAACAGGTCAGGGGTCCATAGCCACAGGCAGAACAGTTGAAACTGGAGCAGCAGCACTGCCAGGTGGACTGGGGACAGCAAGGAGTCATCATGCCAGGTAGTCCTGAGGCATGGTCCTAGGGCTCAGGTCCTCCGAGAGAAAGAAAGAAAGAGAGACAAGGTGCTTACAATAGCAGAACCGCCTGTTCTGGCTTACTTCCACCCAGGTCGAATTAGGTTCATTACCTGCAATGCTTCAGTAGCCCATGTGTCACGCCTGCTCCCGCTCGCCCTCTCTGGCGCTCGAGGAGGCCAGCGTGCCTTTCATTACGCACACCTGTCAACATCATTATGCGCATCAGCGCTCATTGGACTCACATGGACTCCTTCACTTTGTTGATTGCCCCGCTATATCTGTCTGTTCCTCGGTTGGTTCCCCGTGTCAGCATTATTGTCATAATGTCGTTTTGTTCACCCTGTCCAGATGCTGTTCTTGTTTTATTAAATGTTCACTCCCTGTACTTGCTTCTCGTCTCCAGCGTCTGTCGTTACAGAATACTGACACCCCTATTTGAAGCATCAGGGAGTTCGTGTTTTTGTTTTTGGTGGTGACGTTGGGTCCGGAATGCCGCCGCCGATGGAACCGGGGGTGCCTCAGCTGACTAGTCAGGCTTCCACGCCTTAGCTGGCTCGTGAGGTTTCCTTGCCTCGGTTTGCTCGGCAGGCTCCCATGCCCCATCATGCCTCAGCTGGCTCATCAGGCTCCCACGCCTCAGAGGAATCGTCAGGTTTCATGCTTCAGCCGGATCGTCAGGCTCCCACGCCTCAGCCAGCTCGTCGGGCTTCTATGCCTCGGCCGGCTTGTCAGGCTCACCCAGGGGGTGGGGGGGGGGGGGTTACTGTCAACATACCTTCATTGAGGAGTTACAAGCAGTCATCACACTTGAAAGGCACTCAAGAGGCGCTACAAGATCCTGTACTAAGTGAAGTGCTACCCTAGATGCAAAAAGGATGGAAAGGTCCACCTAGAGAATGTGCCCTCCGGAGCACATGAAGGACACCCAGCAACAAGAAAGACAAAGCAGTTCCTTTGCAAAAACATTACAATACATTCACAGATTTCACAACACACTGTGTGCCTTCAGGGCCCTACTCCACCACGACCACATATCTACAGTACTAAAGCCGTGTGTATCTATAGTGTGTGTGTGTGTGTGTGTGTGTGTGTGTGTGTGTGTGTGTGTGTGTGTGTGTGTGTGTGTGTGTGTGTGTGTCTGTGTGTGTGTGTGTGTGTGAGTGTGTCTGTGCCAATGTTTGTGTTGCTTCACAGTCCCCACTGTTCCATAAGGTATTTTTTTTATCTGTTTTTTAAATCAAATTTTACTGCTTGCATCAGTTACTTGATGTGGAGTATAGTTCCATGTAGTCATGGCTCTATGTAGTACTGTGTGCCTCCCATAGTCTGTTCTGGACTTCGGGACTGTGAAGAGACCTCTTGTGGCATGTCTTGTGGGGTATGCATGGGTGTCCGAGCTGTGTGCCAGTAGTTTAGACAGGCAGCTCGGTGCATTCAACATGTTGGTATCTTCCTGTCTGGGCAAGTCTGTCCCAGTCTGGGCTGGTCTCTCCACGACAGACCTTTCTGGGCTGGTCTCCTTCAGCTTTATTCTGATGGAGCCAAAAGGGGGTCTGTAGTCAGGGTTCTCACTCCAGCAGGCCTTGAGAAGGTCGACCAGCCCCTCGTTGCACATCTGGGGGCACACAGTCGGCCTGAGGGGCTCCCCTAAGAGAGGGACCCGCAATTGCTTGATAATCTCTGGAGAAAACCAATGAGACACAAACACTTTCTACACAACGTGATACCAAGTACAACAAAACTACCATTTCCCAGTATCTAATGGACTTGATGTAGATTTCACACATTCTTAGATCTACTTCAGGTAGCTCAAATCCAACGTTTTACCACTTTAAATAATTATTTTCCTCACAAAGGATGGATTATTTGTGGTGTTTTCGAGGACCTTCTAGAATGAATTAACAACGCACCTTTTGGCTCCAGCTGGATATCGTTGTATGGACCCACCTCTGAGCTATAGATCAGCTCACGCATAATCATTGCAAAGCTGTAGATGTCCCCCTTGGGTGTGCCATTGAACGTGAGCTGGTCTTGCCTCAGAAGTTCTGGAGCCGTCCAGTACATCTCTGGACAAAGTGGCATCAAACTGTGGTTAATTCGACTTGTGGTAAGACTTTACTTGAGAGGGGCATACATTGATAAACACATTCATGAGCTCTGTCTCAACATTCATAATGGATTTCATGACGTTTAATATAACATTGATATCATTTATGTCCATTTAAGGTCCCACAAACAACAATTGATAAAGGCATCATAGGGCGTTCATTAGTCTTCATAATCCCTACATAGATGCTTCACAAATTATTTTAAGCAAAGTAATACATTTCTGAAGCATCTATAAAGGTATTATAAAGGAAGGCCTCATAAACATCTCCAAACACTGGCCTGAATAGTGATTACATCAAACTACTCAGTTCTACTCCCATGATCAATTGAACTATTAACCTTCAAATTTGGGATTTTCCAGAGGGATGACTTTGTGTTTAGTGCCGTATTTGAACTCCCACAGTCCAAAGCCAGAGAGTTTGACCTGAAGTCTGCTGTCCACCAGACACGTGCTGGGTTTCAAGTTGCCATGGGACTTCAGGCTACTCTTGTGGATGTACTCCATCCCCTGCAAGTAAATCAACAGTGTCAAACTAAACCGGGAAAAAGTCTAGCCCTGTTCACATAAAGGACGTACCAGTCTAAAGGGATTTTGCTACTCACATTAACAATATCGTATGCAAAGGACAGTTTAAACATCCAATCCAGCTCAATGTCAGTGCATTTCAGAACATCCTGCAGTCACAAACAACAAAAATGGTACATTTTGTAGCAATCCTTTACAACCCCATGATTGACATCTGAGTCGTGTCCATTAGGGAGGGTTTTTTGGGAAACAGAGATAAATGAGAAAGTACTACCTGAACTTTCATTTTTTACTAAACACAACGCACCACATAATATGATACCTCATACAGAGTGATACAAGAAAAGCAGCAGTGGTACCACTTTAAATGAACATCAACTTGAACCCTTCTCTTAGGTTCGATTCGGCTATACACAAGTTATGTTCTGGGTCAGTTTGATTCGGTACAGTGAACACAAAAAGGTACGGTAAGTACAGTTCCCCTTATCTAAATGTTGCTGAGAATGTCACCTTTCAGATTTTCTTCCCATGGGTTGATAGCTCCAACCTTTCTAAATTTAGACCCAAATGTTTGATGCATGTAAATAGTCATAAATCCGTAAGATCGTATAATCATGATTTGTCAAAACTCAGTTTTGTTGCTCAGATCAGTGTTGCTCAGCCTCAAGAGTTAGAAAATGGTCAAGTTCAAGGGTCAAATTGACTTCAGATCTTTGTTGCTCAGCCATTGAGCGTCATAGGGGAAAAAATACTGTGATCAGCATGGTTGCATCATTCCTGTGCAGATAGCAGCTTGTTTCTAGGACATAACGTTCAAGAGATATATAGACCAAGCTCACGGTCAAATTCCGGGTCAAATTGACACAGAACATCATGGATGTCACTTTTCTTGTACCGGGTAGGGTTTTATTGTGTGTACATTACGCGTTTTACAAGTTTGAGACTCATACCTAGGAGAGTAGATTAAGTATGTCAGTGATAAAAACTGTAAAGAATGAGTCAAATTGACCCCGAACATAAGGGATGGGTTAAAAACTTTATGAAGCCTTCATGAACTGTTTATATGGCATTCACAGATGTTTGACAAATAGCATTCTATATACATTGTTGTAACAGAGTTTATATAGTGTGAATTTGTTTATAAATCAGTTGTAAAGCATCTACGAAGGACTTATAAATAGTTTATGGTGGCCTCATTAATTCAAGTTGTTGTCATTTCAATCCGGACCATCACTGTCCTTTGCTGTTACCTTCAGGCTGCCTTTCTTGCAGTACTGCATGACCATACAGACCTTTGGAGGGTCAATGCAAACCCCAAAGAACTGCACCAAGTTTTCATGCTTCATCTCTCTCAACTGTTTTATAAAAGGGAGTACAGAGCATTATTTACAAAAATACTTACAAATGGGCTTTTCAATAATCATTAATTATTAATAAATATTAAGATTACCTTTTTTTTATTGAATTCATTGTACAATTAAAAAAAAAAAACGGAATAATCATAAGCAAACAAACTTCAACTCCCAGCAATTGTTTTGGACTCAATATTGTAAATCAATTATGTAAATAATAAATCATTTATGTAAATATTAAAATATTATTTATATATATATATGTATATATATATATATATATATATATATATATATATATATATATATATATATATATATATATATATATATATATATATATATATATATATATATATATATATATATACATATACACACGTACCAGTCAAAAGTTTGGATACACCTACTCATTCAAGGGCTTTTCCTTATTTTTACAAATTTCTACATTGTAGAATAATAGTGAAGACATGAAAACTATGAAATAACACATATGGAATCAAATGGTAATCAAAAAAGTGTTAAAAAAACAAAATATAGGTCATTTCATGCAGCACTCCATCACTCTCCTTGGTCAAATAGCCCTTACACAGCCTGGAGGTGAGTTGGGTCAATGTCCTGTGGAAGGTCATCGAGGAGGACGAGAAGAACTAGGACCAGCTACAATCTCACCTAATGTTCTCTATCTGAGAAATATCCCAGTCCTCCACCGGTTTTCCCCTTTCAAACTCATCTACGGGAGGAGGCCATGCGGCCTACTGGACCTCACCAAGGAGATGTGGGAAGCCCAACCGACCCCTTTACGCAGCATGGTAGAACTCGTGGATACGATGAAGGAGCGGATGACAGCCCTATGGCCAGTGGTAAGGGAACATATGGAGAAAGCCCAACACGCCCAAACCCAGGTCTACAATCGGGGAACCCAGCCCCGAGAATTCCAGGTGGGAGTCAAGGTGTTGGGCTTAATCTCGACGGCCGAAAGCAAGTTCCTGGCAACATGGAACGGGCCGTACGAGGTGATAGAGAAAGTGGGACCCGTCAATTACCGCGCACGGCAGCCAGGGAGACAGAAACCCCAACAGATTCACCATGTGAACCTGTTGAAGAAGTGGCACCATAGGACAGCCTTGGCTGTGTTATGGTCGGGACCCAAGACGCCAACGATAGCAGTGGTGGTCCCGAACAATGAGGACCCAAAAGCAAGTGCTCAGGGAGCTCATCGATCCGAACATGGCGGTGTTCTTTGAGAAGCAAGGCCGCACGACCCTCATTGAACACCACATCCGCATCTGGCCCAGGGAAATGGTACAAGAGGCCATATCGGCCGTCCCGGGGAAACGGTATAAAAGAGGCCATATTGGTACCGGGTGCTCCCATTCGTCTCCACGGAGCCCCACCCACATTCCAGCACCTGATGGACAAAGTACTTCGACCCCACCAACAGTACGCAGCGGCCTATGTGGATGATATCATCATCCACAGGCAGTGCTGGATGCGCTCAGGCAAGCCGGGTTGACAGCGAACTCAAAGAAATGCAAACTAGGGTTCGATGGGGGAACGTCAAGCCCCAGGAGAGGAAAGTCCAGAGCCCAGAAGACGGTATCGCAGATAATTATTTTGTTTGTGTTTGTTTTTTAAATAAACACCCTTGAAACCGAGCTAATCCAACTCTGTCCGTGTCTGATCTGTGTAAACGTCTTGATCAAACCCCCTGGTCTGCCCCAAAATATACAGTGTATATATATATATATTTTTACATATATTTTTTTTTATATATATATATATATATTTTTTTACATAAGCTGACCATTCAAAAGCTCAGTTCTTACCTTTCTAAATGTACTAACCATGTGTTTGTTGGATTTATACTTTAGAAATGGTTAGAAGTTAAAAAGGCATTGTACTAAAAATGTAATGTTGTGTCGTTTGAAAATGCCACAAAAGGGCTTCAGTCTAGTGAAACCCAACTTTACCATGTTGAACTCTGCGATGATGGACGGCTTCCTGATATCGCTGACAGATTGATTCTGCATGTATTTGATGGCCACTTGATTTCCCTGAACAAAATAGAGGTAGGTAGTAACACAGTGTCAGTAACACATTGGCAGGCACACAGAGGCAGTTAAAACATCCATTCTATTCTAATCTATTAGATTGTATCAGTTGCAGGTAGGGGCCTTTATGGATAACACTTTATTTGAAAGGGGCATACATTATGCATTCATAACACCTGACATGATAAACAGTTCAAAACATGAGTTTTGCTTCAACATTCCTAACGGCTTTCATGCTAACATCTATGTCATTTATGACATGGCTGTGGAACAGTATGTTAATTTAACCAGCAGAGTCATCCTGCTGTAGAGTATATTGATTGTATTCTGTCTATGTATACCTGAAAAAGACCTATAGTGGAGTAGATGTGCTCTTTCCCCGCATTGTCTCTCAGTCCGTAGCTAGTGGAGGAGAGGATGGTCTGATAGGAGCCTCTACTTCCAGTCTTACTGGCTGTCGTGCTCATAGATAGGGCCGGCACTCCCTAGACGTTAACCATATTTTTGTTAGTTACATACATACTTTGAATACATTCAGTTAGACAAGTGACTAGGTATCCCCTTTCCCTTTCCCTTTGGTTTCCATTGATACGCAATGTTTTAGATGAGAGGAATCTCAGACATGTCCATTTTTGAATTGGCTCATACTTTAGGCTCTTTGATAATAGTGATCTCATTGTAGTTGATGATACACCAGCAGGAGCCGTCCAGCCTGGTCTGCAGCCGGAACTTCTGCAGCATAAGGAGGCCAATGAAGACCAGGGCTGACACGCCGATGAGAGGGGACACCACCAGCAAGATCACCAGGGATATATCTGTTTAAAATGTCCAGGGTTAGCTTTAAAGTGACCATTTAAGGGACAATTCAACATAAAAGTTTCCAAATATTTTCAGACATCAATTGTAGACTAATGTTGAGATACTACCACGTCCCAGGTCATCTGGTGTGTAGACACACTTATGTTTCTATCTTAAATACATGTAAAACATAAGCACCACATAAGCACCATAAAATGTCCTGATTTTATTCTGCGCTGATCTTTTCCATTCATTTCAGATTGAGGCATATAGCTGGATTGATACACAGAATCAAAGGCATGGGACGTGGATTCATTTTGATGTTAGAATATTTTTGTAGATTTAAAAACATTTGATCATCTTTGATTATGGAGTGTGATGTCCCTTTAACAGCAAGACCACAATGTACAGCTATGTATATATACATTAAAATGAGCATATGTATATTATAATACTGTTATAGTAAAATGGAAACACTTTAGGAGGTATCGCTAAGAAAATATATGTATTCAATCCACTAATATTAAACGTGCATTTTTACATAGAAACATCTCTATTTTTAAAATTTTGAGCTTCAACAATGGTTTATTAGAGGTATGGGTAGCACCATCTTGAATTTACATAGTAACGACTGTTGCCAATGTGTCATTGGTAGGCTTGACCAAATTGTGAGGTTTAGCACCGTGACTGAAAGTGAATGCCGCCACCAGGAGGAAGTGCCTCGCCTCCACTGGACCTGAAAGGTTTCTCACAACTTTGACAGCTCTGCTTTTGAGATCAGGATGACAACATTAAGGTAAGAAACTGTGTACAATTAGTTTCTATGTTGGTAATTATAATATTCACATTTTAGAGGATAATAAATAAATAATATGGTCTGTTTACATTTATTTTTGAGGCTATTTATACAGATTTTTTTTATAACACCTGTATAAACTGTATTTATAATTATATGATAATATTATAGCTTGATAATAATTATATTACACAATTTCTGATATGTCTTACTGCCATTCATTCCAATTAGACTGATTTGGATTTCCCCCTGACCAATATGTCTGCCATTTGCACCCCATTATGGAACTTTGAAGGTTTATGACATTACATTTTTTAATACGATCTATATGATCTTCTACGACAATTTTTTTGGCACAGATATTCTTAATTTTAGGCAAAAAAAAAAGTGTGTCACTGGCCACTCTATATTCTGCTGTCTTTTGGATTTTTGTTTATTTTCCCAGTTTTTGCCATGGGTAACCGTGCATATGATGTATGCATTTGTAGGCCAATTTGGAAATTGTAGAATGACTACATTACCCACAATGCTCAGTGACTGAACATTCCAAATTACGATGGCAATTTTGTATCACTATTGTAATTATATTTATATGGTGAAGGGCCTTCTATGATGTAGGGCAGGCCAGTAACTGATTTTACTGTGCATCACAATAGTCACCCTATTTCTATAGTAAAGGGTCAGTCATTTTTGTAAACAAAACTTGCCACTGGTAGATTCAAAATGAGTAGCTTAATAATTATTTACATGTCCCAAGTTGCATTTGCAAACAAATTATTTTTCTGTATACATAATGTGAAAAGTGAGCAACTGACAGTGAGCAATGAGCAAAATAACCATAGACAGCAAATTGACAGTGTATAAATAGTATTTCTATGGATGCAGTCCTCAGAGTGAACTGCATTGAATTTTAATAATCAGATCCAATGATTTACCGCCTGTAGGGTGGGATGCCACTAGTGTAGATTATTGTTGCATGGTGATATTGGGAATTACCATTGGAGAGCCATTGACAAAGCTTGTTGTCAAAGCCACAGTCAGGGTTATCAGTCGGAGGCTTTCCCTTTGGCCAGATCACAGATACAAACTTTGGGGTTGGTCTGCAAAGGAACAACATGACAACACAACATGTATTCTATAAACCTACTATCCGATATTCATGGCGGGCCCAATTATTTGTACGATACAGAAATGGCCAGGTATTTACAAAAAGATTACACGGTAAAATGGCAATATATTTGAAATGAACTTCTACATTGTGTCACCTGATAGATTTGGTGTGGCTGTCAAAATGAAGGATGGGCACAAATGTGGTGCTGTCATCAGTATGCTGCAGATCAAAAATGGAGTAGTCCAAGTTCCTCTCACCCTCCTCATCAAAGTGGACCAGTCCAGAGGCTCCTGTAATACACAGGTCCCCACATACAACGATTATGCTTACATTACACTCTTTTATAAATCCTCCATAGCAGTGCAACACCAATTATTAATACTCTGTAAATGGGTTAGCTGACAACGTCACGAAAAACAATGTGCACGCTTCAATGGGGCAGAAGGCAGTGTGTTGCTTTGATTCTGGATGGCCAGCTTGGAATAATGACAAGCAGCTGCCACGTGGGGAATTGTAGGTGGCTCGTTTCAGCTAGTTTTATTATTGACAATGGCAGCTGCTTCTCAACAGAAAAAAATCTGTGAACAGGTAAATTCATTTAAATGAATGGATGAAATAATACAATTTAGCATATGCTCTTCTCCAGAGTGACTTACAGGAGCAATTAGGCTTAAGTGCATTGCTCAGGGGCACATTGAAAGATGTATTCCCTTGTCAGCTTAGGGATTCAAACCAGCAACCTTTCGGTTACTGGCCCAACAAGCTTAACTGCTAGGCTACCTGGCCACCATTATCATGCTTTCCCATAGACTTGAGTGTAGACAGCTGCTCAGGGCTTGGATTTCTGAATGTCACTGCATTGTAATAAGTTTAATTTATTTGACAGGGAAAATGAACATTCCAGAGTCTAGACATAAATGTGCTGGAGTTTTTTCTGTCTAGCCGTGAATGAATTGAAGCTGAATTGAAGCTACCATAGAAGTGGATGTTGTTCTTGTTCTTCAGTCTCTGGAGCAGTTCACTGCCGTCATGGGGGTCTTTGCCATCTTTGAGGACTTCCTTCAGTCCCATGGCGTAAAGCAGGACTGCATCGTGCAAGTAGGCAGAGTAAGGGCTAACCTGGAACACAACATCACCCACAGCAGAATCTCATGCTTTTACTAGATCTCAATGGAAAGGGTAAGACTTGCTTGAAGGGACTTCATAAAGCATTCACAGCCCATTCATAAGCAATACATACAATACAATACAGAGTTACTTTCTGCCAAGCTACAAGGGGTTAATGGGGGCATGGTTTTGGGCGTCAAAGTTGAGACTGTTCTAAAGTGATCTTACCACACATGTGAATGTAATGTTGATCTGAAAGGTTTTTAGTAAAAAACCCTGTCTTCAACTGTCCTAATTTACTAGTTGAGAGATGTGATGCAATGCTTATTGTCAACATCTGCAAGACAAAACGAAAAATCAACTTAAGTTGAAAAACTGCTAATGAATATTGTTAAAATGCTCATGTATGTGATATGTATGAGGTATGCATGTGTTAGGAAGTCCTTATGTAGGTACTCATCAAGTAAAGTGTTACCTTAAAGATACTAGGTGCTTTTGAGTGGTAACACTAATGCAATTGACTGTCGAAGAAAGTCGAGGAGTGAAGTCAGACACTAATGTGGTTTTCCAACAGCAAGGCTCAGATCAACATGGCAGTGTTTCCATTGTTTATCAAAGTTGTTCTTTATAATGTTTAAATAAAATGTTTTTAACCCCATATCACACACTCACAAACTGAAATATGTGTGTGTGTACATTGTACAATCAGTTAGTGAGAGAGAGACAAAAATATCACTTTCATTTGAATATCCACTGTAGCATGCTATAAATCTTGGCAAAATTGGTTCCTGTTCCAGTCATGTCTTCTGTCATGTTCCCGTGAGTCAAACAAAAACTCTCTAATGATTGGTTTACAATAGAGCCTGCCACAATGCAGGTGATGGCTGCGGGATGAAGTTTGTGAAGAGCAACTGCAGAAAGTTGCAGTCGACTGTAGTCAAATCTTCATAACCTTTGATCACATTTTGTAAAGTTTGACATTTTTTGGGGACCATTTTTATCCCCATAACAGTGGCGTCAGTTCAGCTCAGCTATGGCAAAGTGGGGTGCGTGGGGGTTGGAAGTTGAAGCTCATTTACTGCATTTTTACACAATTTAAAAACTCAAAAATGCTATTTGGAGAACAGGAAAAAAATGACAAAATTGACCCCAGCCTTTAATTATCACCCAAAAACAAAAGGTTTAAATATATGTGGAACGGCACATACAATGTTAACAACTACTGAACCTCATCATAAATTGACTAATTTACTTTTGAACGGTGCATGCAGTGCAATGTGAAATTGATGCCTAATACATGCAAGTCACAACAAGGGCGACTTCAAATGCTGACATCCATAACCGGTGCGTCAGTTTAAAGCTGTTTCTCACCATGAAATTTCACCTTTATAATAAAGGATTGCGTGCGTCTATCATCGCACTTTCAAACTAATGTAATATAAGCTACTATTCCTAATGTGATGAGTAGATTGCATAGTCATAATTTAGGCTAATAATATAACTCAATCATTGTTAGCAAAACAGACTCTTCTGAACAATGCATGCCTGAGCACTTAATGACATAGAGTAGGCCTTTTATAAATACATTTCATGCAATTCTACTACATTTTATATGACTTGAAACTGGATATATTTTATATGACTGGAAGCTACCTCATCTTGAAGGCAACCATCTAATCTAGACCTACGAAAGGGAGAGAAACAAATTGTACAATATGACGTCCATCTAGCCTGGAGCAGGAAATTAGTGCCCCCAAAAACCTTTCCAGTGGAACTGATCCAATGATACAGTGCATTCGGAAAGTATGCAGACCCCTTTACTTCTTCCACAATTTCTTATGTTACAGCCTTATTCTAAAAGGGATTTAAAAAAATATCCTCATCAATTTACACACAATACTCCATAATGACAAAGCAAAAACAGGTTTATAGACATTTTTGCAAATGTATTAAAAATAAAACAGAAATACCTTATTTACATAAATATTCATAACATTTGCTATGAGACTTGAAATTTAGCTCAGGCGCATCCTGTTTCCGTTGATCTTTCTTGAGATGTTTCTAGAACTTGAATGTACCACCTGTGGTACATTCAATTGATTGGACATGATTTGGAAAGGCACACACCTGTCTATATAAGGTTCCACAGTTGACAGTGCATGTCGGAGCAAAAACCAAGCCATGAGAACAAAGGAATTGTAAGTAGAGCTCTGAGTAAGGATTGTGTTGAGGCACAGATCAGGGGAAGGGTACCAAAACATTTCTACAGCATTGAAAGCCCCAAGAACACAGTGGCCTCCATCATTCTTAATGGAAGAAGTTTGGAACCATCAAGACTCTTCCTAGAGCTGGCCCCCAGGCCAAACTGAGAAATCGGGGGAGAAGGGCCTTGGTCAGGGAGGTGACTAAGAACCCGATGGTCACTCTGACAGAGTTCAAGAGCTCCTCTGTGGAGATGAGAGAACCTTCCAGAATTATAACCGTATCTGTAAGACTCCACCAATCAGGCCTTTATGGTAGAGTGGCCAGAGAGAAGTCACTGCTCACTAAAAGGCACATGACAGCCTGCTTGGAGTTTGCCAAAAGGCACCTAAAGGACTCTCAGACCATGGGAAACAAGATTCTTTGGTCTGATGAAACCAAGATTGGACTCTTTGGCCTGAATGCCAAGCGCCACGTCTGGAGGAAACCTGGCAAGATTCCTAAAGTGAAGCATGGTGGTGGCAGCATCATGTTGTGGGGATGTTTTTTCAGCAGCAGGGACTGGGAGACTAGTCAGGATTGAGGGAAAGATGACCGGAACAAAGTACAGAGAGATCCTTGATGAAAACCTGCTCGAGAGCACTCAGGACATCAGACTAGGACGAAGGTTCACCTTCCAACAGGACAACGACCCTAAGCACTAAGCCAAGACAACGCAGAAGTGGCTTCGGGACAAATCTCTGAATATCCTTGAGTGACCCAGCCAGAGCCCGGACTTGAACCCGATTGAACAATTCTGGAGAAACCTGAAAATAGCTATGCTGCGACACTCCCCATCGAACCTGACAAAGCTTGAGAGGATCTGCAGAGAGGAATGGGAAAAACTCTCCAAATACAGTTGTGCCAAGCTTGTAGCATCATACCCAAGAAGACTTGAGGCTGTAATCACTTCCAAAGGTGCTTCAACAAAGTACTGAGTAATGGGTCTGAATACCTATGTAAATGTGATATTTCAGTTTTGTATTTTTTTTAATCAATTTGCAAAAAGTTCTACAAACCTGTTTTTGCTTTGTCATTATGGGGTATTGTGTGTAGATTGATGAGGGGGGAAAAAATGCTATACATTTTAGAATAAGGCTGTAATGTAATAAAAGTGTGGATAAAGTTAAGGGGTCTGAATAGTTTTCGAATGCACTGTAAATAGTTAATAACTGTTAAATAACTTCTGAATAAATAAATAACTGCTAAATAGTTAACCTAATAGCTATCCGGACAATCTGCATTGACCCCATTTGACTCATCACATACACTGCTGTTACTGCTCATTATCTATCCTGTTGCCTAGTCACTTTACCCCCACCTATATGTACATACCTACCTCAATTACCTCATACTGCTGCATCG
The DNA here is from genome assembly GCF_013265735.2 of Oncorhynchus mykiss. Lineage (NCBI taxonomy): Eukaryota > Metazoa > Chordata > Actinopteri > Salmoniformes > Salmonidae > Oncorhynchus > Oncorhynchus mykiss. Next base: position 25,331,091 of record NC_048580.1, on the reverse strand, counting down.
ACTCTGTACTGGTACCCCGTGTATATAGCCAAGTTATTGTTACTCATTGTGTATTTATTCCTCGTGTTATTATCTTTTCAACTATTTTTATACAACTGGCCGTGAATGTTTCAAATGCCGAAATCAAATTCAAAGCAATCGGTGCATTAGCTAAATGGCTGAATGGCAAAGCAAACTGTCTGTCACTGTCTCTGCTCTCTGCCTTCTTAACTTGAGAGAAAGGAGGTTTCTCTCCGAGCGATGTTTCGCATGGTCCTAAAGCCAGCCCAATAAAACTCTAAACAGCCTTTACATTTGATTCGGGATTGGAATGATTTTAGTCTACTTTTTTGTAGCCTACTTTAACATTATTGGTCTTGAGCTAGGGTATTAAGACTGCCATACCCAACTGACACCAACGCTTCATAATGCAATACACGTTGAAAGGTGATTTGACAAAAGTGATTCGCTCTAATGCACCCATTATGATGGATTATGCAAAAGAACTGGTAACATTGAGAACCACTTTTCTCTCACCTCTTTTTCTGATGTAAGTTTGCTGTGAAAAGGGTGCGTCTTCAGCCTCTCATAGACTTGCTCAAAGAAGTCGTAGTAGTCGTAACCCTCGTTGGACTTCTGACCAATGACAAAGGCCATGTCGAAGGCCCTCATGGTCGCCAGGTCTTTCCTGTTGTTCATGGCATATTTCCACAGGTTGTCCTGTTCAAACCAAAAGTGGTGGACAAAGATGGGTTTTTATGGCTGCATTTATGGCTGCATTCCAGTGTAAAACGTTGTTCCTTGTTTATCGTACCTCTCAAATTTGAGTAAAGTAAAGCCAGTACTTAGCTGGTTATCGGTATGAGACGTACACCAAACGACACATACAGTTGAAGTCGAGAAATTTACATACACCTTAGCCAAATACATAACAACTCAGTTTTTCACAATTCCTGACATTTAATCCTAGTAAAAAGTTAGGATCAGCACTTTATTTTAAGAATGTGAAATGTCAGAATAAAAGTAGAGAGAATTATTTATTTCAGCTTTTTTTGCTTTCATCACATTCCCAGTGGGTCAGAAGTTTACATACACTAAATTAGTATTTGGTAGTATTGCCTTTATATTGTTTTAACTCGGGTGAAACGTTTCAGGTAGCCTTCCACAAGCTTCCCACAATAATTTGGGTGAATTTGGTTCCATTCCTCCTGACAGAGCTGGTGTAACTGAGTCAGGTTTGTAGGCCTCCCTTGCTCACACACACTTTTTCAGTTCTGCCCACAAATGTTCTATAGGACTGAGATCAGGGTATTGTGATGGCCACTCCAATACATTGACTTTGTGGTCCTTAAGCCATTTTGCCACATCTTTGGAAATATGCTTGGGGTCATTGTCCATTTGGAAGACCCATTTGCAACCAAGCTTTAACTTCCTGACTGATGTCTTGAGATGTTTCTTCTATATATCCACACCATTTTCCTGCCTCATGATGCCATCTATTTTGTGAAGTGCACCAGTCACTCCTGCAGCAAAGCACCCCAACAACATGATGCTGCCACCCCCGTGCTTCACGGTTGGGATGGTGTTCTTCGGCTTGCAAGTCTCCCCTTTTTCCTCCAAACATAACAATGGTCATTAAGGCTAAACAGTTCTATTTTTGAGTCATCAGACCAGAGGACATTTCTCCAAAAAGTACGATCTTTGTCCCCATGTGCAGTTGCAAATCGTAGAATGGCTTTTTTATGGCGGATTTGGAGCAGTGGCTTCTTCCTTGCTGAGCGGCCTTTCAGGATATGTCGATATAGGACTAATTTTTACTGTGGATATAGATACTTTTGTACTTGTTTCCTCCAGCATCTTCACAAGGTCTTTCGCTGTTGTTCTGGGATTGATTTGCACTTTTTCCACCAAAGTACGTTCATCTCCAGGAGAGAACGCGTCTCCATCCTGAGAGGTATGACGGCAGCATGGTCCCATGGTGTTTATACTTGCGTACTATTGTTTGTACAGATGAACGTGGTACTTTCAGGCGTTTGGAAATTGCTCCCAAGGATGAACCAGACTTGTGGATGTCTACATTTTTTTTCTGAGGTCTTGGCTGATTTCTTTTGATTTTCCCATGATGTCAAGCAAAGAGTCACTGAGTTTGAAGGTTGGTCTTGAAATACATCCACAGGTACACCTCCAATTGACTCAAATGACATCAAATAGCCAATCAGAAGCTTCTAAAGCCATGACATCATTTTCTGGAATTTTCCATGCTGTTTAAAGGCACAGTCAACTTAGTGTATGTGAACTTCTGGCCCACTGGAATTGTGATACAGTGAATTATAAGTGAAATAATCGTTCTGTCAACAATTGTTGGGAAAATTACTTGTGTCTTGCACAAAGTAGATGTCCTAACCGACTTGCCAAAACTATAGTTTGTTAACAAGAAATGTGTGGAGTGGTTGAAAAACGAGTTTAAATTACTCCAACCTATGTGTATCTAAATTTCCGACTTCAACTGTATATATATATACATATTTTTTTCTATATGTTTTTGCACAAATGTGTTTACATCCCAGTTAGTGAGCATTTCTCATTTGCCAAGACAATCCATCCACCTGACAGGTGTGGCATATCAAGAAGCTGATTAAACAGCATGGTCATTACACAGGTGCACCTTGTGTTGGCGACAATAAAAGGCCACTAAAATTAGCAGTTTTGTCACACAACACAATGCCACAGATTTCTCAAGTTTTGAGAGAGCAGGCAATTGGCATGCTGACTGCAGGAATGTCCAACAGAGCTGTTGCTAGAGAATTTAATTACTTTCTCTACTATAAGCCACGTCCAACATCGTTTTAGAGAATTGGCAGTACATTGGACCGGCCTCACAACCACTGACCAGGTGCAACCACGCCAGCCCAGGACCTCCATTTCCGGGGGGGGGGGGGGGGGGGGGCTGAGGAGTATTTGTCTGTAATAAAGCCCTTTTGTGGGGAAAAACTCATTCTGGATTGGCCTATGCCCTCCTAGGCCCACCTGGCTTCACCCCTTCCCAATCATGTGAAATCCATAGATTAGGGCCTAATGAATGTATTAAAATTGAATGATTTCCTTCTATGAACTGTAACTCAGTAAAATCTTTGAAATCGCTGCATGTTGCTTCCATATTTTTGTTCAGTTTATAGTGCTATCATCAATCATAACTCCAATATTTAACCCTGTTTAATATTTAAAACACTGATTGCATTTAGAATGCACTTCCCCTATTATATGAAGTGCTAGGTTTTTCTAGCTGGTTACTGTCACGTTCGTTATAGCGATGAGACAAAGGCACAGCGTGATGACAATACATCTTCTTTAATGAAACAAAGAAACTTAAACAAAAACAACAAAACGAACGTGACGCTATAATAATAGTGCCTACACAGGTAACTAAACATCGACAATCACCCACGAATTACCCAAGGAATATGGCTGCCTAAATATGGTTCCCAATCAGAGACAACAATAAACAGCTGCCTCTAATTGAGAACCAATCTAGGCAACCATAGACATACAAAACACCTAGACTAGAAAACAAGCCCATAAACAAACAAAAACCCTAGACAGGGCAAAACACAACAAACCACCCATTGTCACACCCTGACCAAACCAAAATAACAAAGAAAACAAAGATAACTAAGGTCAGGGCGTGACAGTTACAAGGACAAACTTGTGTTTTGACGGAAATTATTCCAATCGTTTTTCCACCATTCATTCAAACACTTCAAATAAGGGCTGTGTTTTGTGTAGACTCACCCTGGTGTGACATTTTGATAACTGTGTAAATCTCTTCAGACAAGTTGACTTATATCAATATATTTAGCCCCCAAAACAAATTACTAATTAGCTGCTAATGTGGCTATCATACAGAACTACACATGCCTGTCTCAAGCTTCACATCACTCACCAGGGCCATGATGATCTGGACGAGAGGTACGAATCTCTGGATTAGCTATCTAATGTTAGCTAAATTGAGCAATTAATCAATAGGCTACATTTGTTTACATTTACAATTCTGTGAACTGTCTTTTGTCATGTATACATATATTCATGCACATACAGTATGTGCATTTCCTGGCTTCAGGGCCTGACGAACAGGCAGTTTACTTAGGGCACGGGAGGTGGAGAAAAAAAGAGGCCTAAGCCCTAAGAAGTTTTTAAGGTTAGGATTGGGGGAGGAGATTCTGATTGCTGATCCTAAATCTATACATAGGGTGTAAACATTGACAATAATACAGAGCACGTTTCAGAAAATCCTCAGCCTTAAGGTCCAGGAGTTTTTCTTCTGATGACATGATCTGGAGCAGCCAAAACTTAACTTTTATAGGCACACTGTAGACACACTACAACTTAGAATATTTTAATTAACCCTAACTTTAGCTAATCCTAACTGTGGCATCAAGCTACACACTCACGCACAATGACACTCCAACACACACACATAATAACATGCACACACATTTATACCGACTCTACACACACGTACACACACTCGCATACAATCATAATTTATGCTGCTGCTTCTCTGTTTATCATATATCCTGATGCCTAGTCACCTTACCCTTATACATACATGTATCTAGTTCAATCACTCCATGCACATTGCAAATATGGTGTTGGAACTGACCCTGTATATAGCTTCTTACTTTCTCGTGTTCTTCTTATTTTTTATTTGTTGTGTGTTTTTGTTCTACCTTACGTTATTTTTAATGCTACATTGATTTTGATTAATGCACTGTTGGGTTTGGAGCTTGCAAGAAAGGCATTGCACTATATTTGTGGACGTGACATTAACAACTTGAAACTTGAATTGAGAAAGGCTTACTCACCAAATTGCCACTGACCTCAAAATGCTGCAGAAGGAAAAAAACATACTCTCCAGCCATTAGGTCTTGCCTCTCCGCCTCCATTAAAAGGTTAATTGCATCCTCAGCGTTGGTCATCACCACAATCACTAGGAGAAGATGGGGAATTATGGTTTCGGTAACTTAGGTTTCAGTAAGCATTTTTGGCCAGTTTCCTTGACAGATAAAACCTAGTCCTGGACTCAATGGTGCTTTTAATGAAATTCATTCAGAATTCAGAATGCATTCAGAATGCTTTTTAGTTCAGGACTAATATTAATCTGTTTCTGGGAAACCGGACCACAACTGGTTGGTGTAGGAGCTTCGTCTCGCAAAATGAATAGACCTGAGTAAAATTATGTCAGGTCAATACTTTCAATTGCTTTAGCTGTGCTTGATTATTTTCAGTGCATAGAGCGAATTAAAAACAAAAAACAAAGTAGTTTTGTGTGAAGTAGGCATTGGTCTGAAGCCGAAAAAGAAAGCAAACTCACGCAACGCCTATTCCACCCATGATCTACCAAGGTTTTCCAGCACACAGCTTTTGGCTACTAAATTATCTATGTTGGTACTGTCTTTCAAATGATGTGTAGGCAGGTTGCTTGGGATTCAAATCTTCTTGATATTAACAGCTGTTTTTCCCGAGGGAAGCGAAAAACCAGAAACCAATTTTAACCAACATGGAGTAAAGACAATTAAGCAAGCTCCTGGAATATACACAAAAAATCAACATGTACACATGAACTATTTACAGTGTATTCAGAAAGTATTCATACCCCTTGAATTATTTAAGTTTGTTGTGTTATAGCATGAATTCAAAATGGAATAAACATATTTTTTCCTCACCCATTTACACACAATACCCCATTACAAATTGAAAACATGTTTTTAGAGATTTTTACAAATGTATTGAAATATATCATTAACATACAGTATACCAAATTGCAACAAAAAGGTAGAAATAAATCTATTCTAGATTTTTGTTACATAGTTTTGTTGGTCCGGGTATACAGTTGAAGTTGGAAGTTTACATACACTCAGGTTGGAGTCATTAAAACTCGTTTTACAACCACCACAAATTTCTTGTTACTATAGTTTTGGCAAACTATAGTTTTGGCAAGTTGGTTAGGACATCTACTGTGTGCGACACAAGTAATTTTTCCAACAATTGTTTACAGATAGATTATTTCACTTATAATCAGAGGTGTGGACTCGAGTCAGACTCGACTTTGACTTTACCACCAATGACTCGTGACTTGACTTGGACTTGAGCCTTATGACTCGACCTGACTTGATACCTTTCCCTTCCCAAATATAAAAGATTATGCAATTTTAAAAAGTGTGCAGCACATCAACTCTTCATTTAACGGATGACAGTTTGACAGCAGCCAATCAAATTGTGCCAGCTGAGAAAAAGTTGTGCGTGGCAGTGCAGAGGAACGTCGGCGGGTGAATTCAGATGGAGCCCTTGGAAAGATGATATCCACAATTATTATTTTTGGATATAAAGACGACGCTGTATCAACAAAAAACGGATTGCAACTTGCAAAACATGCGGGAAGAAAATTACAGACGGAGGCACGACAATTTCCAACTTTGTTCGACATTTGAAGCTGCGTAAAGAACAGTAAGTCGTGGCTAATATAGCCGACAGATACATTTTATTACTTTACTAGTATATCATGTAGGCTAACGTAACGTTAAATCAATGAGCCTCCACACAGTCAGTCAGTGAGGGAACGTGATCATTGCACCCAAGATTGGGCTACAACTGGTTAGCCTAATGTAACCACACAGAGAGAAAGTGTGTGTGTGTGTGTGTTAAGGTTGGGCGAATGTGTACAAGCCTACATCGCCTGATTACGCCCCATAGCCATCATTGATAGTTGATCACTGTTGGGAGGGGGGTGGTCTTTCTCATGGCTACCTATGTATTTCCATGGAAATATAACATTTATTTGGAAAGTAATAAATATATAGATATAATTTAAAAGCAGTAATGATTTGCGTAAATGTAATATATTAACTATTACTGTTGTTAAAAATATGAAATGGTATTACATTTGGTGAAAAGCACATTATGACTTGTTTAGGACTCGAAACTCAAAGTTTAGGACTTGAGACTTGACTTGATACTTGACGGTCTTGACTTGAAACTTGTCAAGACAGGCAAGTCCGAGTCTTGGGACTTGAGTGCTAAGACTTGTGACTTACTTGTGAATTGTAAAACAATGACTTTGTCCCACCTCTGCTTATAATTCACTGCATCACTATTCCAGTGGGTCAGAAGTTTACATTAACTAAGTTGACTGTGGCTTTTAACAGCTTGGAAAAATCCAGAAAATTATGTCATTCTTTAGAAGCTTCTGATAGGCTAATTGACGTCATTTGAGTCAATTGGAGGTGTACCTGTGGATGTATTTCAAGGCCTACCTTCAAACTCAGTGCCTCTGCTTAACATCATGGGAAAATCAAAACAAATTAGCCAAGACCTCAGAAAAAAAATTGTAGAACTCCACAAGTCTGGTTCATCCTTGGGAGAAATTTCCAAACGCCTGAAGGTACCATGTTCATCTGTACAAACAATAGTACGCAAATATAAACACCATGGGACCACGCGGCCGTCATACCGCTCATGAAGGAGACGCGTTCTGTCTCCTAGAGATGAACGTACTTTGGTGCGGAAAGTACAAATCAATCCCAGAACAACAGCATAGGACCTTGTGAAGATCCTGGAGGAAACAGGTACAAAAGTATCTATTTCCACAGTAAAAACAAGTTCTATATCGACATAACCTGAAAGGCCGCTCAGCAAGGAAGAAGCAACTGCTCCAAAACCGCCATAAAAAAGCCAGACTACGGTTTGCAATTGCACACGAGGACAAAGATCATACTTTTTGGAGAAATGTCCTCTGGTCTGATGAAAACAAAAATAGAACTGTTTGGCCATTATGACCATCATTATGTTTGGAGGAAAAAGGGAGATGCTTGCAAGCCGAAGAACACCATCCCAACCGTGAAGCACGGGGGTGGCAGCATCATGTTGTGGGGATGCTTTGATGCAGGAGTGACTGGTGCACTTCACAAAATAGATGGCATCATGAGGAGGAAAATGATGTGGATATATTGAAGCAACATCTCAAGATGTCAGTTAAAGCTTGGTTGCAAATGGGTCTTCCAAATGGACAAGAACCCCAAGCATACTCCCAAAGTTGTGGCAAAATCAAGGTATCACAAAGCCCTGACCTCAATCCTATAGAACATTTGTGGACAGAACTGAAAAAGTGTGTGCAAGCAAGGAGGCCTACAAACCTGACTCAGTTACACCAGCTCTGTCAGGAGGAATGGGTCAAAATGCACCCAACTTATTGTGGGAAGCTTGTGGAAGGCTACCCGAAACGTTTGACCCAAGTTAAACAATTTAAAGGCAATGCTACCAAATACTAGTTGAGTGTATGTAAACTTCTGTCCCACTGGGAATGTGATGAAAGCAATAAAAGCTTAAATAAATCATTCTCTCTACTATTATTCTGACATTTCACATTCTTAAAATAAAGTGGTGATCATAAGTGACCTCAGACAGGGAATTTTTACTTGGATTAAATGTCAAGAATTGTGAAAAACTGAGTTTAAATGTATTTGGCTAAGGTGGATTTAAACTTCTGACTTCAACTGTAACCCTTTGCATGTGTATTGAAATAACGGCAGGCATCATCAACAGAGAGATCCGTGCATAATGTTGTGATGATTCGGAGAGCTTTGACTCATTCTAGGTGGAAAACGATCAGTAGAGTCATCAGGTGTTTCGTTAAAATTCCCTGATAGAAACCTTTGAGTATTTGTTGCATCAATCCTGTAATTTTCTGGTAAATTTGGCAAAAAGGGTCTTATTTGGAGCATGTGACTTATGTCCATACACATTACAGATGATGAAAGTAGAATTGTCAAGTTTAACAATTACTGTGACCCATCTCCCATCCTTTGAAGATGTGGATTTTAGAATGTCGCCTTTAAACTTGTGGATAAGCATCAAAACACCAGGAGAAGGGTTTGATCCATGACTGAAACAGGCCATGTCTCCCCATTGTGACTTCCAAAATGTCAAGTCACTTTCACATGAATGGGTTTCCTGAAGAAGGATCAAATCTGTGTTATTGCGTTTACAATATCAAAATAAGGCTTTCCTTTTTGCAGGACCTCTCCAACCCCAAGCATTCAGGCTAACGATATTGAGTGAGTCGAAAACAAACTCCTGCATTAAAAAAAGAAAGAGACACAAACTAGACAACAGATGTAGTAATGTGAACAATAAAGAAAAACAGTAAACCCTGAGAGCGCTACTTCGACGGAAAACTACGCTCAGTTGAGGTAGCGGTGGTTAACAGTATAACAAATCTATTTTTTTCCTTTTTTTGGTTGGCAAGTGTTCCTTAATTGTAGTTCGGGCGGTAAATTTACTCGTGGCACCACAGTAAATGTACTCTTGGCAGTACTCACAGTTCAAGTGTGGTTCATGTCATCAGCGTTAACCAGTAATCTTTCTTCTTTTGATGAACGTGTGTGGGCCCTTGAACCCAGCCTTTTTTCCCTCTTGTCGTGCCTTTTGTATAAGTGGCCACAGCTTCTCCCTGGCAGTCTGATCTTATGGTATCAGAGCCTCTGGTGGCCAGAATACGTCACATGCTTACAGTTGGATTTTTGCATGGAATCGACACTGAATTTCACTTTCAGCGTTTTCAAGTCTCTCACAGATGAGATAAGATGTTACAGTCAGCTCCCGTACATAGCTTAACAGTACGATTCTGGTTGTTTTTTCTCAGTGTTTCTGTCCACTGCTCTTTCTCAGTATTTTTCTCATTGACATTCACTAGCTGAGCTACACATTGCACTTCACTCTGTTTCACTTTAATTGTCCCAATGAACATGTCCTCATTTCCTGCTGTTATCCCCCTGTCTATGCTGTGAATCCTCTGGTTTTCTGCCCGTGTGTGTGCTTGAGGAGCACTTTTTGGCACAAGGATTTTTTCCTGTAACATACTTTGCATATCTGACCATATGCTGGACACTTTTTTGGTTCATGTTTGTATCCACAACGTGAGCATTCTCCCTGTGATCTCTCTTTTACTAGCTGTGCACAGTCTTTGTCTTCGCCATTTCTGTGTTTTCTTTCGCTAATGCAACTTGTGAAGCTCGACTTACTCATGAAGCATTCTCAAATGTCTCTGGCTCACTTCACTAGCACGGCAAATGTCTATTGCTCTAGCTGGCAGGAGATCTGGTTCTCTGAGTAATCTGCCTCGCACTTGGTCATTTGTGATTCCACACACAATTCTGTCCTGTATCAGTGACTCGGTATGTTGTTAAAACATAGTATTTTGCTTTATTTTTTTAGATCAGTGACACAAGCATCAATTGACTCTGTCCTTGTACTCTCGTAAAAAAAGATATGCCTCAGGTATGTCAAATTTTTTTCTTGGCTCACAGCACATTCGGAAACGCTCTTTTAATACATCCAAGTCATCTACATCACTGTCAAAATTGAATAGATTGATTGCATCTTCTCCGGCTACGTGCAGGAATGTGGCACATTTCACTTTTTCGGATTTCTCTGTGATGCCACTGGCGATGATATAAAGGTTGAATTTCTGCATCCACACTCCAATTTCCCTCTAGGTTCAGAGTAGTTGGTGGTCTCATTTGTTCCATGTTTTGTAATGTTGAGCTTTCCTTTGTATTACTTTTTCACATGACACCACGTAATATATTAGCACACTGAGGCAGGGTAACAGCGCCATCCTCAGCCACTCCAGATAAGTACATGTACAGTGCATTCAGAGAGTATTCAGACCCCTTGACTTTTCCATATTTTTTTATGTTACAGCCTTATTCTAAAATGGATTAAATAAAATGTTTTCCTTGTCAATTTACACACAATACCCTTTAATAACTAAGCGAAAACAGGTTTTTAGAAATGTTTGTAAATGTTTTTAAAAAGAAAACAGAAATACCTTATTACATAAGTAATACTCAGGTGCATCCTGTTTCCATTGATCATCCTGAGATGTTTCTTTATTGGAGTCCACCTGTGGTAATTGAAATTGTTTGGACATGATCTGGAAAGGCACACTCCTGTCTATATAAGGTCCCACAGTTGTCAGTGCATGTCAGAGCAAAAACCAAGCCATGAGGTTGAAGGATTTGTTCGAGCTCCGAGACAGGATTGTAACCAGCAAAAAATGTAGATAGCATTGAAGGTCCCCAATAACACAGTGGCCTCCATCATTCTTAAGTGGAAGAAGTTTGGAACCACCAAGACGCTTCCTATAGCTGGCCTTGCGGCCAAACTGAGCAATCGGGGGAGAAGGGCCTTGGTCAGGGATGGCTCCAGAGTTCCCCTGTGGAAATGGGAGAAACTTTCAGAAGGACAACCATCTCGGCAGCACTTCACAAATCAGACCTTTACGGTAGAGTGGCCAGACGGAAGCCACTCCTCAGTAAAATGCACATGAGAGCCCGCTTGGAGTTTGCCAAGAGGCACCTAAATGACTCTGACGATGAGAAAGAAGATTCTCTGGTCTGATGAACCCAAGATTGAACTCTTTTGCCTAAATGCCAAGCATCTGGAGGAAACCTGGCACCATCCCTAAAGTGAAGCATGGTGGAAGCAACATCATCCTGTGGGGATGTCTTTCAGAGGCAGCGACTGGGAGACTAGTCAGGATCGAGGGAAAGATGAACGGAGTAAAGTACAGAGGGATCCTCGATGAAAACCTGCTCCAGAGCAATCAGAACTTCAGAATGGGGTGAAGATTCACCTTCCAACAGGACAACGAACCTACACACACAGGCAAGACAACTCAGGAGTGGCTTCAAGTCTCTGAATGTCCTTGAGTGGCCCAGCCAGAGCCCAGACTTGAACCCGATCTAACATCTCTGGAGAGACCTGAAAATAGCTGTGCAGCAACACTCCCATCCAAACTGACAGAGCTTGAGACTCCCCAAATACAGGTGTGCCAAGCTTATAGTGTTTTACCCAAGAACACTCCAGGCTGTAATCGCTGCCAAAGGTGCTTCAACGATGTACTGAGTAAAGGGTCTGAATACTTATGTAGATGTGATATTTCATTATTTTTTTGTATTTTTTTTTGCAAAAATGTCTAAAAACCTGTTTTTGCAACGTCATTATGGGGTATTGTGTGTAGATTGATGAGGATTTTTTTTATGAACAGAGTGGACAAAGTTTTGTAGACTTTACCCTTTGCAAAAGTTTTTATTTTTTTTAATCGTGCTTGGCTCTGCCCACCTCCTTGCTTGTTCTGCCCACTATGACTACTTTGTTGCCATTGGAAACGACAGGCTGGTTTAGCTAAGTCTTTGCTAACATTAGCTAACGTTAACTAGCTAACTAGCTAATCAAAATATCTGTTTGCATTTATTGATTTACCTCAGCTTGAATACAACCATATAGCTAGCTATCTACAGTAGCCTAGGTTTGTTCGCATACACTTCTTATGACTGGCAGCCTGGTGAAAGCAGCTGTGTTGTTGCTGAGCAACCGACACGGTGTTAGAACTCTGAGCTTCGGCTAAAAAATATGTTAGCATTGTCAGAAATGCTACAAAAAGGTAGCACATCGTTGGTTCTTAATGGACAGAAATGAGCAAGTAAGAGCAATAAATTATACATTTAATCAAATCTGTTGCCCCTACAAACGTGTTCGGTCCAAAAGGTCCGCAAGTCTAATGGTCACTTTATGGACGCTGTAGTCTCGTTCTCATCCAATGCCTAAACATTGAATTAATTCTGGGCACAAAGTTGTCTGAGAACCCTAACATGCTGACCACACCGCTCGCGCGTATGTTGATTCTGTCCCCCCACACCTGACGTGATCATGACGGGTTAAAATATCAAAATGAACTCTGAACCAATTATATTAATTTGGGGACAGGCCGAAAAGCATTTATGGCAATTTAGCTAGCTAGCTTGCTGTTGCTAGCTCATTTGTCTTGGGATATAAATATTGGTTTGTTATTTTACCCAAAATGCACAAGGTCCTCTACTTCGACAATTAATCCACAGATAAAATGGTAAACCGAATTTGTTTCTCTCCTCCTTCCTTCAGGCTTCTTTTTCTTCTTTGGACTTTATATGGTGGTTGGCAACCAACTTTACGGTGCATTACCACAACCGACTGGAGAGTGGACCGCAGTTCATATTTCAATCACCCATGTGGGGTATATGCTCCTAAAAACCAATGAGAAGATTTGAGAGGCAAGACTTGCAGCGCATTGAGCATCACAAATAGAACCAAGATCTATTTTAGCACCCGGCTACGCAGACGCTTGCTGACGCACGCGAGAAGTGTAGGTGCAATAATTGAATAACATGTATGTGTACATTTATTTTGCAAAGCTCGCTCACGCGATGCGCGCAGTGTGGTCAGCATGGAATGCTTAACGGCCCAGTTAAAAATCCAGTATACGGTTCTTGGTAATGGATGGATGGCTCATGACGAGAGGTGAGAGTGTATTGTGTACCTCCAATCAAGTTGATTTGCTAATTTTGATTGAGATTGGCGTCATATTGGCTTAAATATGATGGCAGGGAGATCTGAATTTAACATTGAGCTTCAATCGATGCCTATGTAATAGAATAGGGAGATAATGCAAGTCTTCAGGTCTATAGCAAGGTTACTCATCATGCAAGCATAGTTCATCAGGCCATCTGCAATACAAACCCACTTACCACATTAAAAGACACTACAGCACTATATAACTGATTAACTGAAGTAACTGAAGTAATAGAGGAGGAACATTTGTTTGCTTACCTCTTGCCACTGTCGAGATGTACTTGACATTCCTGTGGACAAGTTCCATGTTGCTGGTGTCAAACTTAACACTTGCTGTTACGGTGAGTTGAGCTCTGAGCTGATCCTCGACAGACTTCCATAAAGCATCGACTTTGTCCCAAGTGTTTGAATCTAGCCCCCCTCCAATCAGAGCCACATGGTCCCACCCAAAATATTGCAGTGTCCTAACTAAGACCTCTCCACTTCTTTTAAGGGGGGGCACAACTTTGATGTAGGTATCGTAAATGGCAGTGTTGTCCATCTTGGAGGATTGTCCGACAAAGCCAAACATCGGGATGTTCCAAGTAGATGCAATAAGACCGGTGACCTGTAAAACAAAGAGTAAAATTATTATTATATTCATAAACATTGTTCATGGTTGCCCGTGCAAAATGTATACATTTTAAAGGATACTACAGTGCCTCCAAAAGTGAATACATAGTCATTAGGGACTGTTCGATAATTACTGGGGGGAAGGGGGGGGGGGGTCCAAAATAGTGTAGGGGGGGTGCAACATGTTTTTTTACTTTGTGGAGGGTTGCGTGTTTTTCTTTTGGGCACAGGGGAGGGATGTGCATTTTTCCCCCGGTTTAAAATTCACAGTTTTGCAGGTTTTCCTATATAATTTATTCCAACCTAGCCAAGTTTACCCATATACTTGCATACCTTGGTTTGACCATTAGAAAGTGTTTTCTGGGACAAGTGTTCTGTCACCAACAGGTCCATTGTTGAATTCATGAATTTCTCTTTTTTCTCATGTAGGCTACATTTATAATGCATCAGTACTGCAATGTACTGTACCAATGCATCACCGCCAGCCTATATGATCACATTTGTCCTACACCAGAGCTACACACTCTGGCCATTCAAACTTCCCAGCCAGTTCATTGCCAAAGACTCAACAAACAAGGGTACGTCTTGTCCTCAAACATTAGTTTTAAAAATTCCTCAAAATAAGTGACCAAACTATAGGCCTATTCAGTGCTATTCAAGTCCAATGCAACCATTTTATCGCAAAATCAAATGGTCAAAAAGAAACAAAAGTAGCTTCTTAGCAAAGAACAATTAAGTAAGAATTTTGCGTGGACTTTTTGGGAGTGGTCTGAGTGGGGAGTGGAATACTGAAAACTAGCTGTTATTTGCAGAGAGGTTTTGAACCTGGTGATGTCACCAGGCAGGCCAAAACTACATCCCACCAATACAGGCTGAAATTTATTTTCAAACAGTTCTTACACTTAAAGGGCATTATCATAATTTTCACAATTTCACAGTATTATTCCAACCTCATAGTGTGGAAAAATATATAAAACACAGGTAAATCTAGATTTTTACTGTGCTGGACCTTTCATTTGTAAATTTGGAGGTGCAGGAACACAAAGTGAGCACTAGAGGGGTTGACCTGGGGGTTCAGAGGTACCGGAATGCATGAGAAAAAAAGTTACCAACACAATGTTCAGCAGACAAATCACATTAGGCTACTATCTATGGTAGACTTACTGTAATGGACAGCAATCTCTAATGTGCATTTTAATTCAAAGATTTTTAAATATTACTACAAAACACACATAAACCCAAAATTCAAGCCTGAACCTACCGGAGTTCTTCCTACATGAAAAATATTTGATGTGTCCATGCCAGAATGATAAAACATGATTGTGCTGTTATACATATTACAAAGAAAAATATAAAAGGCCATAGATTTAGAATGTCTTTGGTAAATATTTAGTCTGCTGCAAAAATAAACACACTCCAGGAATCATTTTTGACTGTGAACTGTAGTATTATATTATGCATATACTGTATGGAATGGTTAGGTTCTATCTATGAGCATAGCCACGGGAAGGGTTGTTGCAGCACCCCCTGAAAAATCTGAATGAAAAAATGACAATCAAAATGGTTGTTCACATAAGTAGTACACAGAGCCTTTAATAGTCCTGTATTAGTGGACCGATATATCCGTCTGCAGTTCTGTACACAATAAGCGTTTTCTAAACAGTTTCTATACATTCTATAAACATTCATATATCAACCAACATTTCTTCTATACATTTTACAGGATAATAATGGTGCATGAAGCAACTATGGAATGTGGTAGACTAAAGGTTTCTGTTTTGCAGGTAGCCTAGCAGTTAGAGCATTGGGCCAGGAACTGAAAGGCTGCTGGATCGAATCCCCAAGCTGACAAGGTAAAAATCTGTTGTTCTGCTCCTGAGCAAGGCAGTTAACCCACTGTTCCCTGGGCGCCTGAAGACGTGAATGTCGATTAAGGCAGCCCCCCCGCACCTCTCTGATTCAGAGGGGTTGGGTTAAATGCTGGGTTGGGTTAAATTTAGATATGTATGGGACTGTTTTCAGATTTTATCTGACATTTTGAAATTCGCTTCCTTATTAGAAACTGTAGGAGAGAGTGGGGTAAATTGAGATTTTTTTTACATTCAGCATCCCTCCATCAAGGGAAATATATTATTATTTCTAACAAAGATATCTACGTATACACTGAGTATACAAAACATTAAGAATAACTGCTCTTTCCATGACATAGACTGACCAGGCGAATCCAGGTGAAAGCTATGATTGCTTATTGATGTCACTTGTTAAATCTACTTCACTCCGTGTAGATGAAGGTAGGAGACAGGTTAAAGAAGGATTTTAAAGCCTTGAGACGAGTGAGACATGGATTGTGTATGTGTACCATTCCGAGAGTGAATGGGCAAGACAAAAGATTGAAGTGCCTTTGGGAATGTCCTCGGTTGCATCACTCAGTACCGAGTTCCAAACAGTACCGAGTTCCAATAACTGTTCATGAAAAGAGTTCCATGGCCAAGCAGCCGCACACAAGCCTAGGATTACAATGAACAATGCCAAGCGTAGGCTGGAGTGGTGTAAAGGTCGCTGCCATTGGACTCTGAAAAAGTGGAAACTTGTTCGCTGGAGTGATGAATCACGCTTCCCATCTGGCAGTCCGACAGATTAATCTGGGTTTTGTGGATGCCAGGAGAACGCTACCTGCCTGAATGCATAGTGCCAACTGTAAAGTTTGGTGGAGGAGGAATAATGGTCTGGGGCTGTTTTCATGGTTCGGGCTAGACCCCTTAGTTGCAGTGAAGGGAAATCTTAACATTGCAGCATACAATGACATTATAGACAGTTCTTGTTGGAACAGTTTGGGGAAGGCCCTTTCCTGTTTCAGCATGTCAATACCCCTGTGCACAATGCGAGGTCCGTACAGAAATGGTTTGTGGTCGACTGCGAGCCAGGCCTAATCGCCCAACATCAATGCCCAACCTCACTCACGCTCTTGTGGCTGAATGGAAGCAAATCCCTGCAGCAATATTCCAACATCTAGTGGAAAGCCTATCCAGAAGAGTGGAGGCTGTTACAGCAGTAAAGGGGGAACCAAATCCATATTAATGCCCATGATTTTTGAATGGGATGTTCAAAAAGCAGGTGTCCACATACCTTTGGCCATGTAGTTTATCTATAGCTTAAACAGGTTAAATAGGGATTTTGATGGGGATTTATTTCTTATGCTAATTAGATTTCCACGGAGGCGCAAACATCGACTCTAGGGTTAAAGCATCTTTTAACACTGGCTTAACACCTAACAAACACTTTCACAAATACTTTTTAAAAACACTTTTAACATAGGCCAGGCCCTGCCCTCTAACCACTTACCATTAGGCAACATCTTTTCAATTTATTTTTTCAGTCCTGTCCAGACCGGCAATATTTTTGGGTTGATTTTTGTTCTGCTCTGTGAAGGAAGAAACCACATGGAAAAAGTGGCAAGCAAGTTAGGTCCAAAAAACAGATTCTGGGATGGTCCGGACCTGATCAAATCTGAACCAATCATAGATGTCTGTGTTTTAGCCACATCAAGGCCGCTCCGGACCGGACCAAATCTGATTCAATCATAGATGCCTATATTTGGATCAGACTTGGTCCGGTCTTGATTTCAAAGTCCACAGACGTCCGGTCCGGACCAGCCTATTTGGGCCAAACAAAGATGTGTATAATTGTTTCAGATTTGGTCTGGTCAGTACAGGGCTTGATTTGTCCAAACATAGACGTCTATGTTTGGTTAAGATTTGACCCGGGCCCAGCCGGCCTTCATTTCAATGTCCACAGACATCCGGTGCTGACTGGCCTATATTTGTCTCACCCTGGGGATCTAGAACCATTTGAGTGCAGCGTTGTGTGTGAGTGGCGGCCAGCTGACTTGGGTCACTGAGATCTTTTGTTGTCTGTCGTCATTCACAGCACCGTTCTGGAAGATATGCCACCTTATTTATCTTCTCTGCCTCCTGCAGTATATGAGAGAGAGAGAGACCATGATGCCAGTCGGCAGGCATTGCCACGGGCACCTGCAGTGGCTTCAGCTGCTGATGGATGGAGGGTGTCAGGGCTGACACAGAGGGCATTTTTGCATACATGTAGGTGCTGTTAAGCTAAACCACCTCTTCCACTACTTCTTGAAATATTTGAGGTACACCTTGTTTCCATAAACCTTTCCATATTTCACTGTATTCCCCTCTTCGTGTGTAAACCTACCCGTGAGTGGCATGCTGTTGGATAGGGTGACATAAAGGGGGACTTGGCTATCTCCTATTTCTGTACCGTGAGGCGTGATGTTCAATTATAGCTACATTAGATATAGCGACATCATTGTCTAGCTAGTTACTGTAGTGACAAACTGTAGTGACTAACTGCAGTGCAAATCATTGACTTTGTAGACATTGAATAAGATGAACAATAGCTAGCCATTAGCTACCATTTGCAGAAAGGGGTAAAGAAAAATGTGCAAGCAAAGAAGACAAGCTATTATTTTCGAGCAAAAAAGAAAAGCTACTGCAATTGTTGCTGGTATTGTCCTGGCTAGCTAACAACAGCTAGGGCGGAAATGGGAAAGCTCTCACCTTCATATCACAAGTTGAAGCAGCTTGATATGATGGTGTCCATCCGTCTTGATTTCTCGGACAATAGCTAGCTCTAGCTAACGTTAGCCAGCCAAATTTTACTCTCCAAAGAGATTATGCGCTAGCTAGCTAGCAAGCTTAAGTAAATAACTGGCCAACTACATAGCAAAGGTTCCCTATTCCAGACTGTAGATAGATTCTAACTACAGTGCCTTCCGAAACTATTCATACCCTCTGACTTATTCCACATTGTGTTGTGTTACAGCCTGAATACAAAACTGATTAAATATATTACGCACAATACCCTATAATGACAAAGTGAAAACATGTTTTTAGACAAAAATATCTAATTTACATAAGTATTCACCCCTGAGTTAACACTTTGTAGAAGCAACTTTGGCAGCGATTACAGCTGAGTATTTCTGGGTAAGTCTCTAAGAGCTTTCCACACCTGGATTGTTCAACGTTTGACCTTTTATTATTTTCAAAATTCTTCAAACTCTGTTAAATTTGTTGTTGATCATAGCTAAACAATCATTTTCAGGTCTTGACATATATTTTCAAGTAGATTTTAAGTCAAAACTGTAACTCTGCCACTCAGGAACATCACTGTCTTCTTGGTAAGCAACTCCAGTGTAGACTTGGCCTTAAGTTGTAGGTTATTGTTCTGCTGCAAGGTGAATTTATCTCCCAGTGGTCTGTGGGAAATCAGACTGAACCATGGTTTCCTCTAGGATTTTGCCTGTGCTTAGCTCCATTCATTTTCTTTTTTATTCTGAAAACTCCTTAATTATTCCATTAAAGCATACCCATAATATGATACAGCCACCACTATGCTTGAAAATATGGAGAGTGGTACTCAGTAATGTGTTGTATTGGATTTGCCCCAAACATAACATTTTGTTTTCAGGACAAAAACATATTTGCTTTGCCATATTTTTTGCAGTATTACTTTAGTGCCTTGTTGTGAGCAGGATGCATGTTTTCGAATATTTGTATTCTGTACCGGCTTCCTTCTTTTCACTCTGTCACTTAGGATTACAATTACTCCACAATAATAACCAATCACAGCCATTAAACTCTGTAACAGTTTTAAAGTCACCATTGGCCTCATAGTGAAATCCCTGAGCAGTATCCTTCCGCTCTAGCAACTCAGTTATGAAAGACGCCTGTATCTTTGTAGAGACTGGGTGTGTAAATACACCAGCCAACGTGTAATTAAGAACTTCACCATTGTAACGGTTCTCCTCTTGTGAAGTAAAGGCGGACCAAAGCGCAGCGTGGTGGTTGTTCATTGTATTTATTGACGAAACTATACATGAACAAACTAACGAAAACAAAACAAGAAACGTGAGAACTCAAAACAGCCCTGTCTGGTGCAAAACACAAAAACAGGAACAATCACCCACAAACACACAGTGAAACCCAGGCTACCTAAATATGGTTCCCAATCAGAGACAATGACGAACACCTGCCTCTGATTGAGAACCATATCAGGCCGAACATAGAACTAGACCAAAACATAGAAAAACAAACATAGACTGCCCACCCAACTCACGCCCTGACCATACTAAATAAATAGAAAAACAAAGGAAATAGAGGTCAGAACGTGACAGTACCCCCCCCCAAAGGTGCGGACTCCGGCCGCAAAACCTTGACCTATAGGGGAGGGTCTGGGTGGGCGTCTGTCCGCGGTGGCGGCTCTGGCGCGGGACGCGGACCCCACTTCGCCATTGTCTCAGTCCGCCTTATTGTCCGCCTCCGTGGCTTACTCACCATGCCCACCCCTCTCAATGACCCCACTGGACAGAGGGGCTGCTTGGGACAGAGGGGCAGCTTCTCGGGACAGAGGGACAGCTGCTCGGGACAGAGGGACAGCTGCTCGGGACAGAGGGACAGCTGCTCGGGACAGAGGGACAGCTGCTCGGGACAGAGGGACAGCTGCTCGGGACAGAGGGACAGCTGCTCGGGACAGAGGGACAGCTGCTCCGGGCGGAGGGGCTCTAGCGGCCCCTGGCTGACTGGCGGCACTGGCGGCCCCTGGCTGACTGGCGGCCCCTGGCTGACTGGCGGCACTGGCGGCCCCTGGTTGACTGGCGGCGCTGGCGCTGGGCTGACTGGCGGCACTGGTGGCCCCTGGTTGACTGGCGGCACTGGCGGCCCCTGGCTGACTGGCGGTACTGGCGGCCCCTGGCTGACTGGCGGCACTGGCGGCCCCTGGCTGACTGGCGGCACTGGCGGCCCCTGGCTGACGGGCGGCATTGGCGGCTCCTGGCAGACGGGCGGCACTGGCGGCGCTGGGCAGACGGGCGGCACTGGCGGCGCTGGGCAGACGGGCGGCACTGGCGGCGCTGGGCAGACGGGCGGCACTGGCGGCGCTGGGCAGACGGGCGGCACTGGCGGCGCTGGGCAGACGGGCGGCGCTGGCGGCGCTGGGCAGACGGGCGGCGCTGGCGGCGCTGGGCAGACGGGCGGCGCTGGCGGCGCTGGGCAGACGGGCGGCGCTGGCGGCGCTGGGCAGACGGGAAGCTCCGATGGCGCCGGGCAGACGCGAAGCTCTGGCAGAGGCGCCGGGCAGACGGGAAGCTCCGGCAGAGGCGCCGGACAGGCGGGAGGCTCCGGCAGAGGCGCCGGACAGGCGGGAGGCTCCGGCAGCGGCGCCGGACAGGCGGGAGGCTCCGGCAGAGGCGCCGGACAGGCGGGAGGCTCCGGCAGAGGCGCCGGACAGGCGGGAGGCTCCGGCAGAGGCGCCGGACAGACGGGAGGCTCCGGCAGAGGCGCCGGACAGACGGGAGACTCCGGCAGCGCTGGAGAGGAGGAAGGCTCTGGTAGCGCCGGACAGGCGGGAGGCTCCGGCAGAGGCGCCGGACAGGCGGGAGGCTCCGGCAGAGGCGCCGGACAGGCGGGAGGCTCCGGCAGCGGCGCCGGACAGGCGGGAGGCTCCGGCAGCGGCGCCGGACAGGCGGGAGGCTCCGGCAGCGGCGCCGGACAGGCGGGAGGCTCCGGCAGAGGCGCCGGACAGGCGGGAGGCTCCGGCAGAGGCGCCGGACAGACGGGAGGCTCCGGCAGAGGCGCCGGACAGGCGGGAGGCTCCGGCAGCGCTGGAGAGGAGGAAGGCTCTGGACGGATGGGCCGGAGAGACAGCCTGGTACGGGGAGCTGCCACCGGAGGGCTGGGGTGTGGAGGTGGTGACGGATAGACCGGGCCGTGCAGGCGCACTGGAGCTCTTGAGCACCGAGCCTGCCCAACCTTACCCGGTTGAATGGTCCCGGTCGCCCTGCCAGTGCGGCGAGGTGGAATAGCCCGCACTGGGCTATGCAGGCGAACCGGGGACACCGTGCGCAAGGCTGGTGCCATGTAAGCCGGCCCAAGGAGACGCACTGGAGACCAGATGCGTAGAGCCGGCTTCATGGCACTTGGCTCGATGCCCACTCTAGCCCGGCCGATACGCGGAGCTGGAATGTACCGCACCGGGCTGTGCACCCGCACTGGGGACACCGTGCGCTCCACAGCATAACACGGTGCCTGCCCGGTCTCTCTAGCCCACCGGTAACCACAGGAAGTTGGCTCAGGTCTCCTACCTGGCGTAGCCATACTCCCTGTTAGCCCCCCCCCAATAAATTTTTGGGGCTGACTCCCGGGCTTCCATCCACGACGCCGCGCTGCCTCCTCATACCAGCGCCTCTCCGCTTTCGCCGCCTCCCGTTCTTCCTTGGGGCGGCGATACTCTCCTGGCTGAGCCCAAGGTCCTTTACCGTCTAATTCGTCCTCCCATGTCCATACCTCCTCGCGCTGCTCCTGCTGCTGCTTTCTCCTTTGCCCATTACCACACCGCTTGGTCCTGTTGTGGTGGGTGATTCTGTAACGGTTCTCCTCTTGTGAAGTAAAGGCGGACCAAAGCGCAGCGTGGTGGTTGTTCATTGTATTTATTGACGAAACTATACATGAACAAACTAACGAAAACAAAACAAGAAACGTGAGAACTCAAAACAGCCCTGTCTGGTGCAAAACACAAAAACAGGAACAATCACCCACAAACACACAGTGAAACCCAGGCTACCTAAATATGGTTCCCAATCAGAGACAATGACGAACACCTGCCTCTGATTGAGAACCATATCAGGCCGAACATAGAACTAGACCAAAACATAGAAAAAACAAACATAGACTGCCCACCCAACTCACGCCCTGACCATACTAAATAAATAGAAAAACAAAGGAAATAGAGGTCAGAACGTGACAACCATGCTCAAAGGGATATTCAATGTCTGCTTTGATTATTTTTACCAATCTACCACTGGGTGCCTTTCTTTGGGAGGCATTGGAAAACGTCCCTTGTCTTTGTGGTTGAATCTGTGTTTTAAATGTACTGCTCGACTGAGGGAACTTACAGATAATTGTATGTGGGGGATACAGAGATGAGGTAGTCATTAAAAAGTCATGATCAACATGATTATTTCACACAGAGTAAGTCGATGGAACTTATTATGTGACTTGATAACCACATTTTTACTCATGAACTTTTGTCATGGTTCCTCCTGGCACCAGAGGGCAGCAGAGACCTCAGGTGTGTCTTATTTCATGATTGTGTCCCTGTTAAAGAGGTGTGTTTTCTCTGGTCCTTTGCAGAAGCTTGAATTTTTAGCTGTGTGCATTCGTTTCCTGAATGAGTTTTCTAGACTTAGTGTTTGCTGTTTTTTCAAGTATACTGGGATCCTGCGGCTACCGTATCTCAGTAAAGTATTATGTTTATCCTTCCCCGCTGATTCCTTGTCTGGTCTCTTCTCTGTACCTGGGTCCAACCTTACCATGTCACAGCAAGCTTCTGCCACAACATGGATCCAGAAGAGATCACCCAGGTCCAGAATGTGGTAGCCCACTGTTAGGACGGCAGCAAGAAAAGCACTCCCAAATCCCCGGGACTCTTCAGGAACTTGCCGAGTCCCTGCGACCACGGCACGCCCCCAACCCAGGAGGAGCCAATGCCCAGGTCTCATCATCCAGTGCGGGAACCCAAGATACCAGCCCCCAAGCGGTATGACGGCCAACCGGGAGGAAGCAAGTGGTTCATCACTCCGTGTTCTCTGGTGTTGGAGCTACAGTCCTTCTCGTTCAACACCGATCGGGCCATGATCGCCTACATAATCTCTCTACTCTCGGGTAAGGCCCTAGTGTGGGCAACAGCGGTGTGGGAACAGCAGCCACCATCTTGCAGATCCATAGTAGCCGTCACTGCCGAGCTGCGATGCGTCTTCGACCACCCAGTCGGCGTACGAGAAGCTAGACCAGTAGCTGACTTCACCATTGAGTTCTGCACCCTTGCTGCCGAAAGTGGGTGGAATACGGAATAACTGGTTACCGCTTTCCACTAGGGTCTGTCTAACTCCATCAAAGATGAACTGGCCACTTGGGAACTGTGAGAAGACCTCGAGTCCCTGAAAACGCTGGAAATCAGGATGACAACCTCATCTGGGAACGGGTGAGACAGCTCTCTTTTGACACCACTCCAGCATTCCAGTTTCCTGAGCACCGCAAGTCCACCGAGCCCAGCATGGAGGATTCCATGCAGCGAGGCCACATACGTTTGAGTCCATTGGAAAGTGACAGCCAAATGTGCGAAGGTAGCTTCCTCTACGGCGGAGGTCTTGGCCATCTCCGTTCTACATGCCCAGAGCTGACGGGAAACGTCATGGCCCGCCAGGAAAGGGTCACATTTGTGAATAAAGTTTGATTTTATTTAGATTTGTAACAGATACAAAGTCCTGCTCTAGGAGGCATTCAGGTTAATAAAATCCTATCTGGATATATTTTGCTGTTTCCACAAAATAGTGTGAAATTCACATAAATAAACACCGTACATAAAGGCGAGGGGTACTCAAGTAATATTTGAGAAGGTCCAGTCACACAAATTTCCTAGGTGGCAAAGGTTCGAATGGATAATGTTGTTTATTGGCATAGTAACAAACCATCACCACGCAACCCATGTGATCCCAAACTATACACCCCTGTTTTTGGAAGGGAGAACATTTTACCGTTTTTAATGCTCATTTCCTGCAATTCTACACTTTTTGCCATGGGGCAGAGAGAAAATGTTGCAGATTAAAGATCATTTCCTGCAATTCTACACATTTTGTCATGTCTTATTTGTGTTCATGTGATACCAAGGGTCGAAGCCGGACTAAGTCTGCGTTTTTTTTGTTGGTTTCTTGAATCAAATCAAATCCAACTTTATTTGTCACATGCACTGAATACAACAAGTGTATACACCTTACCGTGAAATGCTTACTTACAAGCCCTTAACCAACAGTGTAGTTCAAGAAGAGTTAAGAAAATATTTACCAAACAAACTAAAGTAAAAAATAATAAAAAGTAAAACAATAAAATAACAATTACGAGGCTATACAAAGGGGGTTGCGGTGACACAACCGGTCAGGATGCTCTCGATGGTGCAGCTGTAGAACTTTGAGGTTCTGGGGACCC
This sequence comes from Oncorhynchus mykiss, assembly GCF_013265735.2. Classification (NCBI taxonomy): domain Eukaryota; kingdom Metazoa; phylum Chordata; class Actinopteri; order Salmoniformes; family Salmonidae; genus Oncorhynchus; species Oncorhynchus mykiss. The sequence continues at coordinate 25,305,991 of NC_048580.1, read as the reverse complement.
ATGCCAAATCTTTTCAGTCTCCTGAGCGGGAAAAGGTGTTGTCGTGCCCTCTTCATGACTGTCTTGGTGTGTTTGGACCATTATAGTTTGTTGGTAATCTTGAAACTTAAAACGCTCGACCAACTACAGCCCTATCGATGTTAATGGGGGCCTGTTCGGCCCGCCTTTTCCTGCAGTCCATGATCAGTTCCTTTATCTTGCTCACATTGAGGGAGAGGTTGTTGTCCTGGAACCACACTGCCAGGTCTCTGATCTCCTCCCTATAGGCTGTCTCATCATTGTTGGTGGTCAGGCCTACCACTGTTGTGTCGTCAGCAAACTTAATGATGGTGTTGAAGTAGTGTTTGACCACGCAGTCGTGGGTGAACAGGGAGTACAGTAGGGGACTAAGTACACATTCATAAGGGGCTCCAGTGTTGAGGATCAGCGTGGCTACCCTTACCACCTGAGGGCGGCCCGTCAGTATCCAGTTGCAGAAGGAGGTGTTTAGTCCCAGGGTCCTTAGCTTAGTGATGAGCTTCGTTGGCACTATGGTATTGAATGCTGAGCTGTAGTCAATGAACAGCATTCTCACATAGGTGTTACTTTTGTCCAGGTAGGAAAGGGCAGTGTGGAGTGCGATTGAGATTGTGTCATCTGTGGATCTGTTGGGGCAGTATGTGATTTGGAGTAGGTCTAGGGTATCAGGGAGGATGCTGTTGATGTGAGCTATGACCAGCCTTTCAAAGCACTTCAGGCTACTGATGTGAGTGCTACGGGGCGATAATCACTGAAGCAGGTTACCTTCACATACTTGGGCACAGGGACTATGGTGGTCTGCTTGAAACATGCTTGAACTCATACTTTGAGTACATGTCCTGGTAATCCATCTGGCCCTGCGGCTTTGTGAATGTTGACCTATTTAACCTCTCTGGGATATTCGGGAAGGTAGCGTCCCACCCCGCCAACAGCCAGTGAAAGTGCAGGGCGCCAAATTCAAAACAACAAAAATCACATAATCAAAATTACTCAAGCATACAAGTATTTTACACCATTTTAAAGATAAAATTCTCGTTAATCCAGCCACAGTGTCTGATTTCAAAAAGGCTTTACAGCGAAAGCACCTCAAACTATTATGTTAGGTCCCCACCAAGTCACAGAAAAACACAGCCATTTTTCCAACCAAAGAGAGGAGTCACAAAAAACAGAAATATAGATCAAATTAATCACTAACCTTTGATGATCTTCATCAGATGACACTCATAGGACTTCATGTTACACAATACATGTTTTTTCGATAAAGTGCATATTGTATCCAAAAATCTAATTTTACATTGGCGTGTTATGTTCAGTAGTTCCAAAACATGCGGTGATTCTGCAGAGAGCCACATCAATTTACAGAAATACTCATAATAAACATTGATAAAAGATACAACTATTATACATGGAACTTTAGATAAACTTCTCCTTATTAATGCAACCGCTTTGTCAGATTTAAAAAAACTTTACGGAAAAAGCATACCATGCAATAATCTGAGTACGGCGCTCAGAGACCAAACAAGCCAAAAATATATCCGCCATATTGTGCAGTCAACAGAAGTCAGAAATAACATTATGAATATTCACTTACCTTTGATGATCTTCATCAGAATGCACCCCCAGGAATCCCAGTTCCACAATAACTGTTTGATTTGTTCGATAAAGTTCATAATTTATGTCCAAATAGCTCCTTTTGTTAGGGCGTTTGGTAAACAAATCCAAACACGAGTGCAAGTCCAGCTGAAAGGTGGTTATAAAAGGTGGCATCCGGTCAGGATGCTCTCGATGGTGCAGCTGTAGAACTTTGAGGTTCTGGGGACCCATGCCAAATCTTTTCAGTCTCCTGAGTGGGAAAAGGTGTTGTCGTGCCCTCTTCACGACTGTCTTGGTGAGTTTGGACCATTATAGATCGTTGGTGATCTTGAAACTTGAAACGCTTGACCAACTACAGCCCTATCGATGTTAATGGGGGCCTGTTCGGCCCGCCTTTTCCTGCAGTCCATGATCAGCTCCTATGTTTTGCTGACGTTGAGGGAGACGTTGTTCTCCTGGCACCAAACTGCCAGATCTCTGATCTCCTCCCTATATGCTGTATCATCATCGTCGGTGATCAGGGCTATCACCGTTGTATCATCAGCAAACTTAATGATGGTGTTGCAGTCATGTGCGGCCACGCAGTTGTGGGTGAACAGGGAGTACAGGAGGGGACTAAGCATACACCTCTGGAGGGGTCCTCATGTTGAGGGTCAACATGGTGGATGTGTTGTTGCCTACCCTCACCACCTGGGGACGGCCCTCTGTACGCCTATATAGATATTCCATAAAAAATCTGCCATTTCCAGGTACAATAGTCATTTACAAGATTAACAATGTCTACACTGTATTTCTGATCAATTTGATGTTATTTTAATGGACAAACAAAAATAGCTTTTCTTTCAACAACAAGGAAATTTCTATGTGACCCCAAACTTTTGAACGTATATCTCCCTGGCATATTACATAATTTATGCAGGAACATACAAGACATTTTTGGACTCACCTTGTTTTGCTGTGCTAACTTGAACAGGAAGGTGGTGTGGCAGTCTTCCTTGGGGGCAAATTTTGTCATCAAACTTTGTCATCAAAGTCTGACATTCTCCGGATTTATGGTGCTTTCAAGACAACTGGGAACTTTAAAAAAAATGAAGTATAATCATGTGATCTTCAGGTCGGAGCTCTAGAAAGAGGCCCGAGTTCCCGACTTGGAGTTCCAAGTTGGATGATCGTTCAAAATTTATTTTCCCAGTTGGATCTTGTTTTTTTCCCCCCAGAGTTTCCAGTTTTCTTGAATTCACTGAAGTCTGAGATTTCCCAGTTCCGAGTTTCCAGTTGTTTTTAACACGGCAGAAGTCATGCTGGATTGACAGCATGGCCAATGTATTCAACCTTTTCTGGCCCATGGTGTGTTGCATGTGAATGTTTATCCTTTTAACCTTGGAAATGAGAGCCTTAAACCCAGATCTGGACCACACACCCTCTCCACTGAATAGTAGGCTAGTGATAACTTTGCAAAGCTTTCAGTTAGCCGCTGATTGTTGAATTTGCGATTTTAATGTTTCTGTCCAATGCCCTTTGAGCACCGATATGTTTTAAGTTTAATTTCTCTTCATATGACAAGATTTGAAAAGGATTTACCAGTAAATTGTCGACTTGATTCATGATGATGACTGCATGTCTAGCTTGCTAGCTAAGATTTTAAAAGTATAATGTTGATATGATCAGTCCATAACATGATTTGACATCATTTTATCCGTGGCCAATGACCTTGAGCCTTCTTGGATTGGCACTTCGAATGTAAATCTATGGCAGCACCCAAGGGGCTTTAATTTTCTAGCTCTCCCCATAGATTTTGTGGTAATCTAGGGTCCTCATGAGTGACAGAACATTGAGTCAATCACGACGCAACTAGAGAACATTATCAACCCCTAAGCTCTGTATTTTCTGCTGGCTGTCCCACCACCACAGAAAGCACTGAGCTAGGCTGAAACACCTGCATTTTGGAGCTGCCTTACTCAAGAATGCAGAAAAGAGAAAAGTTTCTATTTATTTTGACTATTTTATACATTGTAGAATAATAGTGAAGACATCAAAACTATGAAATAACACATATGGAATCATGAAGTATCCAAAAAAGTATTAAACAAATGCGTTGATGACAGTTTTGCACACTCTTGGCATTCTCTCATTCAGCTTCACCTGGAATGCGTTTCCAACAGTCTTGAAGGAGTTCCCACATATGCTGAGCACTTGTTGGTTGCTTTTCCTTCACTCTGTGGTCCAACTCATCCCAAAACTTCTCAATTGGGTTTAGGTCAGGTGTTTGTGGAGGCCAGGTAATCTGATGCAGCACTCCATCACTCTCCTTCTTGGTCAAATAACCCTTACACAGCCTGGAGGTATGTTTTGGGTCATTGTCATGTTGAAAAAAAAATGATACTCCCATTAAGCACAAACCAGATGTGATGGTGTATCGCTGCAAAATGCTGTGGTAGCCATACTGGTGTGCCTTGAATTCGAAATAAATCACTGACAGTCTCACAGCAAAGCACCCCCACACATGCAGAGATCATCCGTTCACCTACTCTGAGTCTCACAAAAACACGGTGGTTGGAACAAGAAATCTCCAATTAGGACTCATCAGACCAAAGGACAGATTTCCACCGGTCTACTGTTGTCTCTCTTTGCTTATTTGAGCTGTTTTTGCCATAATATGGACTTGGTCTTTTACCAAATACGGCTATTTTCTGTTTACCATCCCTACCTTGTCACAACACAACTGATTGGCTCAAACACATTAAAAAGGAATGAAATTCCACAAATTAAATTTTAACAAGGCACACCTGTTAATTGAAATGCATTCCAGGTGACTACCTCATGAAGCATGAAGCTGGTTGAGAGAATGCCAAGAGTCAGGGCAAAGGGTGGCTACATTGAAGAATCTCAAATATAAAATATATTTTGATTTGTTTAACACGTTTTTGGTTACTACATGATTCTATATATGTTATTTTGGTTTGATCCGGACCAAATCTGAACAAATCATAGTTGTCTATGTTTGGTTCAGATTTTGTCCAGTCTGGACCAGCCTTGATTTGGCCCAAACATAGACGTCTACTTTCAAACTTTCATTCAGAACCAAAAATGTGCCTGATTTCAACGTCTGGAAAATACGTACGTCTTCAGCCTCCTTGCCTCGCCACAATTTTGCAGATGTGCAAACAGTGTGGTTTCCCCACAGACTCTACCCCGGCATTTATAAAGCATGTGAAGAAACACAAATATTTGTCTGTGGGGTGTCTGAGAGCCTCTGCACTTTTAAAAACGTTGCCTCTTTAAAACCCATTTGTGTCAAATCAAATCAAATCAAATTGTATTTGTCACATACACATGGTTAGCAGATGTTAATGCGAGTGTAGCGAAATGCTTGTGCTTCTAGTTCCGACAATGCAGTAATAACCAACAAGTAATCTAGCTAACAATTCCAAAACTACTACCTTCTAGACACACAAGTGTAAGGGGATAAAGAATATGTACATAAAGATATAAGAATGAGTGATGGTACAGAGCGGCATAGGCAAGATACAGTAGATGGTATTGAGTGCAGTATATACATATGAGATGAGTATGTAAACAAAGTGGCATAGTTAAAGTGGCTAGTGATACATGTATTACATAAAGATGCAGTAGATGATATAGAGTACAGTATATACATATACATATGAGATGAATAATGTATGGTATGTAAACATTATATTAGGTAGCATTGTTTAAAGTGGCTAGTGATATATTTTACATAATTTCCCATCAATTCCCATTATTAAAGTGGCTGGAGTTGAGTCAGTGTGTTGGCAGCAGCCACTCAATGTTAGTGGTGGCTGTTTAACAGTCTGATGGCCTTGAGATAGAAGCTGTTTTTCAGTCTCTCGGTCCCTGCTTTGATGCACCTGTACTGACCTCGCCTTCTGGATGATAGCGGGGTGAACAGGCAGTGGCTCGGGTGGTTGTTGTCCTTGATGATCTTTATGGCCTTCCTGTGACATCGGGTGGTGTAGGTGTCCTGGAGGGCAGGTAGTTTGCCCCCGGTGATGCGTTGTGCAGACCTCACTACCCTCTGGAGAGCCTTACGGTTGTGGGCGGAGCAGTTGCCGTACCAGGCGGTGATACAGCCCGACAGGATGCTCTCGATTGTGCATCTGTAGAAGTTTGTGAGTGCTTTTGGTGACAAGCCGAATTTCTTCAGCCTCCTGAGGTTGAAGAGGCGCTGCTGCGCCTTCTTCACGATGCTGTCTGTGTGGGAGGACCAATTCAGTTTGTCTGTGACGTGTACACCGAGGAACTTAAAACTGAAGTTTTAATACCACAAGCTAGCAATAACAACACAAAATAGAGAAAAAATGTGAATCTGACATGTCAACTTGATGGGTGTACTTTCATATCTCCCAACTTGTTCAATGTTTTGCCAGCACTGAAATGGCATATCAGGGATCTGACAAAAAATACAATGTCTATTAAACAGTTGTCCGAAGTCATCTTTCACATCACATTTGTGCAGAAAACATAAATAATTGGTGGAGCACCCTGACTATGGGGATAGAGGTAGGCCCACAGGTAGCAGTAATCCGCATCACACTGAGACCAGGCCTAAGCACAGTTGTGAGGGTGCAGGTGTAGAGATAAAAGACACATTTGTTTCCTTTGACAATGAGGAATATTTGAATAATCATTTCAATCTTAGAATACAAGCTAAAAATGCTGTTATCGGCCACCACCATTCAAACAATAATATAGGAGTTCCAATAAATAATTATGGTATGGCATGCACTATAAAAAGTGACTAAACCGAACACTTCAGACAATGATATCAGACAAATCATGAATGACTTATCAAAAGAGAATCTACTGAAACAGAATAACAATATCAATATTTGTATTTTTTAAATTACAGCACTTTTTGTACATGGTCTCCCCATTTTAGGGGACCAAAAGTATTGGTACAAAATGTGTATTAAAGTAGTCAAAAGTGTAGTATTTGGTCCCATATTCCTAGCACCCAATGATTACATCAAGCTTGTGACTCTACAAACTTGTTGCCCATTTGCTGTTTGTTTTGGATGTGTTTTAGATCATTTTGTGCCCAATAGAAATGAATAGCAAATAATGTATTGTGTCATTTTGGAGTCACTTTTATTGTAAATAAGAATAGAATATGTTTCTGAACATTTCTATATTAATGTGGATGCTACCATGATTACAGATAGTCCTGAATGATGAGTGAATAATGATGAGTGAGAAAGTTAGACGCACAAATATCATGGTGAAATGGAGACTGTTGAAAAGGCCATACAGAGAGTGCTGCCAAAACTGGAGTAGTCACTGCAGACTTTATTAAATTAACTAACTAAAGTTTGTGTGGAAGAGCCACAAGGTCTGTATTTGGTTAAGAGGAGGACATCAAAAACATTAGCTCACCAATTCACTGTAGTTAAATGATCCATGCCTTCAAGGGAAAGGCTTGCGATAGAAGTAAAATAAATAAGTCAGAGTAGCAAATACTGCCGTTGTACACAAACATTTGTGTGCACTACTATATGTGTGAATAGGCTGAACTCTGGAACCTGATAGTCTGGGACTTAATACTTTGGAACTCTGTGCCCAGACCAGAGGGGTACAAACAGCCTGTGAAGTTGCTCCCTCATATTTTATGACCTGTTACTACTTCCCTTATTTTCTAGATAATGGTGCTCAAGAAAGCCAGCAGCCAACTCCCCGTGTGTAATCCCCTGCTGTCTCAGACAGCCTTAGGCACAATCTATTCCCCAAGGCTGCTGTCTGGTTGGTGGACAGTTTCAATGTCCCGTGGGACAGGATAACAATGGGTAAAGACCAGAGAAGCAAGATAGACTACACATGATTAGAGTTACTGTAAATGGAATCCAAAAGGTTTGCTTGAACCCTACACGCAACCAGTGTGCAGTAGTTACCAAGGCAATTATACAAAAGCACCCTGACAGCTTTCAGGACAAAACAGAAGAGGGGGAATTGGTTTTGTTTATGCAAAGAAATAAATGAGTAGAGAAGAAAAACAGAACTAATATGGTTGCCCGTCTCCAAAGAAAAAAGCGCACTAACACTAAAGAAATCTAGCCCAAACCTTCAAATTGTGCCTAAAAGGACAGCTACAGTATGGCTGCATTAACTGGCAGCCTGAAGATTTGCCAGATGACGAGACGTCTGACACCATGGAAGAGGATGGAGATGGTCAATATCTTTTCACGAGAGGCGCCCCAAAGGTGCGGACCAAAGAGTGGAGGAGCTCATGAAGATCACGTGTGCACAGCAGAGTGAACTGCGATGGTGCAGTGGTCTGAGCAGCAGGTATGCACAGCAGCACTGCGCAATAACAGGAAGCCCTTCACCGAGCTTAGAAGAACTCAAAAAGCTATGGCCTTTCTTGGGTATGACGCTACAAGCTTGGCACACCGGTATTTGGGGAGTTTCTCCCATTCTTCTCTGCAGATCCTCTCAAGCTCTATCAGGTTGGATGGGGAGCATCGCATCATAGCTATTTTCAGGTTTCTCCAGAGATGTTCGATCGGGTTCAAGTCCGGGCTCTGGCTGGGCCACTCAAAGACATTCAGAGACTTGTCCCAAAGCCACTCCTGCATGGTCTTGGCTGTGCTTAGGGTCGTTGTACTGTTGGAAGGTGAACCTTCGCCCCCGTCTGAGGTCCTGAGTGCTTTGGAGCAGGTTTTCATCAAGGAACTCTCTGTACTTTGATCCGTTTATCTTTGCCTCGATCCTGGAGGACACTGTGTTCTTGGGGACCTTCAATGCTGCGGAACATTTTTGGTACCCTTCCCCAGATCTGTGCCTACGACACAATCCTGTCTTGTAGCTCCAGGGACAATACCTTCAACCTCATGGCATGGTTTTTGCTCTGATATGCACTGTCAACTGTGGGACCTTATATAGACAGGTGTGTGCCTTTCCAAATCATGTCCAATCAATTCATTTTACCACAGATGGACTCCAATGAAGTTGTAAAAACATCTCAAGAATGATCAATGGAAAGAGGTTGTACCTGAGCTCAATTTCGAGTCTCATAGCAAAGGGTCTGAATACTTATGTAAATAAGGTATCATGTTTTTTGTTTTTTATTAAAATTGCTTTGTTATCATGGCAACTTTTACTTCACTACATACCTAATGAAAATAATTTACTTTTTACTCCATACATTTTCCCTGACAAACAAAAGTACTTGTTACATTTTTAATGCTTAGCAGGACAGGAAAAGGGTCCAATTCACGCGCTTATCAAAAGAACATCCCTGGTCATCCCTACTGCCGCTGATCTGACGGACTCACTAAATACACACGCTTTGTTTGTAAATTATATCTATGTGTTGGATGGTGCCATCTGGTTTGCTTAATATACGTAAGGAATATGGAATTATTTGTACTTTTGCGTTCACTTTTGATACTTAAGTATATTTAAAAACAAATACTTTTAGACTTTTACTCAAGTAGTATTTTACTGTGACTCACTTTTACTTGAGTCGCCCATCTTCCCCATTATCCCCCAGAGTATTTATTCCTGTGTTCTCTGTTTTTCTGTTGCCATTTCATTTTGTTCGTCAAGCCTACCAGCGTTTTCCCCTTGCACTTGTCTGTTTCTAGTTCCTGTTTTCTAGTTTTCCCAGTTTTAACCATTCTGCCTGCCCTGACCCTGAGCCTGCCTGCCATTCTGTACCTTGTCACATCACACTGGATTACCGACCTCTGCCTGCCCTTGACCTGTCGTTTTGCCTGCCCCCTGTTCTAGTAACAAATGTTTGTTACTTCGATACCGTTTGTATCTTGGACTTCCCTAAAACGTTATAGTGCGAACTTGCCATGACTGACCCTGCAGACTCGGACAAGCTCCGCAACGCCATCTCCTCCTAAGGAGCCACCATTGGAAGGCACGAGGAGTTGCTTCGTGGTATTATGGAAGGGTTCCAGACCTTGACCATACTCCATGACCGAGCATTGAACAGCAATTCCGTGGTTGTCTGTTAGGCAGCATTACCGTCTCCCCGGCCACCCCGCTTACCTCCCCGGAGCGCTTCGATGGAGAGTCGGGCACCTGTTGGGCGTTTCTCTCTGTGTTCCCTCATCATCGAGCGGTTGCCCTCCTCCTTCCCCTCGAACCGCTCTAAGATAGCGTACCTCATCACACTAATGTCGGGGAGGGCTCTCGCCTGGCCACGGCAGTATGGGAACAACAGTATGCCTCAGTCTGGAGGAGTTTGTGGCGGTGACAAATAAAGTTTTGATGCTCCATTGTCCGGAAGAGAGGCTGCCCGGAAGTTACTCTAGCTTCGGCAAGACTCGCTCAGTGTGGCAGACTATGCCGTGGATTGCCGCACTCGGCAGCTGAGAGTGCTTAGAACCCGGAAGCGCTATTTCACATGTTCCTGCACAGAGTTTTGGAGGAAGTAAAGGACGCAGCCCAGGAACTACCAATGGATCTCGACTCGCTCATCGACTTTACCATTCGGATTGATGGGCGACTACAGGAACGAAGGAAGGAGAGGAGATTTCCCGCCCAAGGTTTCCACCTCGCCTCCGAGGCATGCCGGAAGTCCCAGACGGCTCTGTTGCTGAGAGAACCCGAGGCTACCCAAGCTCCCCCGAGAGTCTATGAAGTCTGCCGATTCATCTCTTCCCGAGCCAATGCAACTAGGCAGAGCTTGGCTGTCTCCAGCCGAACGGTTATACAGGCTTCACAGTTGCCTGTATTGCAGGACTACTAGTCATTTCGTCTCCACCTGTCCACTAAAAGACCAGGCTCACCGGTAGGAGCGAGTACTCTGGTGGGCCATATGGATAACTTTTCCTCTCCCCTTATTCACACCCCTTTTCATGTAATTTTGCTGTGGGGGAACCAATCAAAATCTCTCTGGGCACTCATCGACTCTGGGGTCAATGAGAGCTTTATGGACACTATCCTGGTGTCCGAGCTGGGCATCCCCACTCGGCTCCTCTCCATTCCCATGGACGTTAGAGCACTGGACGGGCGCTCTATAGGCCGGGTCACCCACAATACCATCCCATCAACCTTTGTGTGTCAGAGAAACACAGACGGTCCAATTGCCGCTCATTAAGTCTCCTCAGGTTCCCATGGTATGGAGATTGTCTTGGCTCCAGCGACACAATCCCATCATAGACTGGACTGCTGGTGCCATCATGGGATGGAGCCCGGGACGCAGCCTGCCCCGGGACGTCTTTCTGGGGGCTCGGAAGTTGCTCCGGACCTCTCTGCTATCAAAGCGGAACACCAGGACCTCCGGGAGGTGTTCAGTAAGGCCCGGGCCACTTCGCTTCCACCGCACTGACCCTATGACTGCGGGATTGACCTTCTCCAAGGCACCACTCCGCCACGGGGACGACTGTACTCTCTGTTAGGTCCGGAGACCAAGGCTATGTAGACCTACATAAATACTTATTTTCCACCGTAATTTGCAAATAAATTAGTAAAGAATCCTACAATGTGATTTTCTGGATTTTTTTTCTCATTTTGTCTGTCATAGTTGAAGTGTACCTATGATGAAAATTACAGGCCTCTCTCATCTTTTTAAGTGGGAGAACTTGCACAATTGGTGGCTGACTAAATACTTTTTTGCCCCACTGTATGTACTAGGGATAATGGTTTGAGTCAAGAACTGCAATGCTTCTGGGTTATTCACACTCATCAATTTCCCGTGTGTATCAAGATTGGTCCACCACCCAAAGGACAGTCAACTTGACACAACTGTGGGAAGCATTGGAGTCAACATGGGCCAGCATCCATGTGGAGTCTATGCGCCGGCAAATTGAGGCTGTTCTGAGAGCAAAATGGGGGTCTGCCTTGCAACTCAATACTGAGTTGTGTTCCTAATGTTTGGTGTTCCTAATATAGTGTTCCTAATGTTTGGTTTACTCCGTGTATTTTACCTGTGATAAGACCACACAGAGGGCTAGAGATGATTACAGACACCTGTGATAATCTAAAGTACCCAAAGGGCCACTAGTTGTCTTGTTATAGATTACATAAAATCCTTGAAAGACACCAAATTTCCAGTAGTTTGCTGGTAAACTTGAAATGTTTCTAGTAATATACCCTTTCTCTCACACACACACACCTCATACACACTCTTGTTTCTCTCTCTTTCTGTATATTGATTGATGGCTATCATTCACTTTTATTTTTAGGGGTCAGTGTCCAGACTCGTGTTCAGGCTAACTTTTCCCCTGGGTGCACTTTACATTTTCAGTTTAAAAAAAACAACTAATCGTTATTCACAGTGCTACTGAGATGGTATGCTTCAAGAAATAAGTTTCATCCAACATGTCCAAGCATGATCAAGATATTTTGATGTGCTACCTAAATCAGTGATTGTCATGAATTTGGGTTGATAATGAGGCTATGTGCTACATTTTACTCTCAAAATATTTATTTTGTTCAGTAGAGATTCATTTGCATACATATTTTTGTGTACAAATATCACATTGGCTAAAAATGTGTCTTTCCCGCGATTGCATTTTGAAATGTTGTGCATTCTTCTCTCCCTCTCCTTCTCTCCCTCTCGTAGGGCTCAGTGAGAAACAGGCTCAGGGCAGGGCAGACACTTTCATGCAGGAATCAGGATATTAATGCTACTGTTTGACCGGACGAAATGATCGCACTCTGGAGCCCTTCTTGTTCTTTGTACAGAGGATCGGGACTCTTGTCTTCTGTGATTGACTCAAGGCATCTTTTCCTCAAAGTAATTGATATGTTACTGTAAATAGACTACAGTCGCAGCAGTGGTAATGTACAATAGATGACAGTAACTGTGTTAGTACCATACAAGAGATAACAGTAACTGTTTGTACCATATAATATATTACAGTAACTGTATTAGTATGTACAATAGAGTACAGTAACAGTGTTAGTACCATACAATAGATTACAGTGGGAGTATTTGGTAGTAAAAATACTTAAGGTATTATTAGTTGTACCGTAAATTAATAACAGTAACAGTATTGGATACTGTAAAATACTGTATGGTAATATACTGCGTATTTTTGTACATAACGTACAGGTATCTGGCTGCCAATAAGTTGTTGTAAAAACAACAGTTTATGTGCAAGGAATGACGACAGGTGTCAGTTTTGCATTTCGTCTCATCCTAAATGGGACGCAACTAAAGCAAATGCTCCTGTCATGATTTCCATTTTGCAATATACTCAGTAACATAGATAAATAATCTATCATTACAGCGTCCTCTCTAGCCACGTTGAACAACATATTACATTGACACTGCCTTCTAAAAGGCAGGAGAATGAGCACAGCAGCAACGGTTAGTTTGTTGATGTGTGAATATTTCTGAAAGGTGGGGAGAAAACGCATCAGACTTGGTGTGAAAATACATTTACTATAGTGGTAATCATTATCTCAAATTAATTCCACAATTCCTCCCCCTCCCCCTCAAAAATAGCCTACATTCCAAGATTAAACCACGTCTCACAACATCGATTGTGTCGATTCGTTGAAATGAGTCGACCTTAAATGATTGCGGGAAGAAAGCACCTAATACGATCTAAGAGATGTGGTGCTTATCCTTTCCAGTCATTTAGGGTAACTGGATATACACAACACACACAATGACCTAGGCTGTGGACTTATCTCAATATAAAACCAGAATTGAGGTCGGAACATTTTAAACAAACTTTGATTTAAATGTCCCTTTAAACAGTATTTTTTTGTTTTATTTGGCCAGCATAAGGATCTATCTTATTGTATATCTGCATGTAAAAGTTTTCACTTATTATATCTATGGTCCGCTACATAGTAATATTATATAATAGTAAATTGTAAATTAATCTGAAATAGCAAAGTGTTACCAATTTGCATACGTAAGCTCTAAATATGCATTCAAATTCATAAAATAGTCAAATTATAAAAAAAAAAAATGTACATTGAAATGAAATAACATTTATTAAACTGCACTGAATTGATTTGAATTGTACCTCCGCCTCCTCGGGACAAGCCGGACCAAAGACCGCCGACACGTTTTCTTTCCACACCTGCTGAATGAAGGCTCTTATGGAAACCTTGGCGTCGCACTCCGAGTCCACATAAACAAAATCCAGGCTGTAGTTCCCCAGAAATGATGGGTTGCTATTGACCTTTTCCACAGCAATCTGTATTGCGGAGCCTAACCGGCGGGCACTGAAGGGATAGGACACGTTCCAGGGAGCCTGGAAGCCAATCAGTAGCCGGTAAGAGTTGGTCCCATTCATGCCATTGCAGAGAACTGGGGTAGTAGCTATGAGCAGTAGCAGCAGAGACAAATACAGGGAGCTATGGCTCATGCTGCAGAGAGGTAAAGGCAAAAGGGTGTGCATTCTCCCTGTCATCCTCCTAGTCCTTCTAGGACAAGCAGAGTATGCTCTCTTGTATGGTGAGAGGTTTAAATACCCCTGACGCTCCTCTGTCATTGCTCCTCTACCTTCACAGGGGGAATAATGATTGAACCCTCTCAGAGTACCTGTGAAGAGGGAGTGGTTAGCATTCAATGTACACACTTTGACATGTTGTTTATATCCTAATGAGCAGCCACATTTTTTTTACTTTTTATTTCATATAAATTAAACATCTCAGTGTGCAAAATGCTTCTAGCCATAATTGTTTTCTCCTCCCATTTCCTTTCCTTCCTGACCTTTCAATGAATGATGGAAAACTGAGGTTGCACAGTAGGTTACATTTTTAAAAATTTTCTCCCATTGTTGGTTACACACAAAACAACATTGCAGTCATGTCAGGTTGTACTACAATAAGTATCCCTATAATAACTGGTAGTTACATAGGCATGTGTCGTGTAAACCTGTATAGGGTGAAATTACAGTAAGTCCACATTGCTAAATACATAGTAACTCTTACAACTGTATGCAGCATGCATAGTGTACATAATGTAGTTATAGACATCAATAAGCCGTTAATAAGCCGTTTAGGGCCTATGTTATGCATTATAACGCATTATGGAAGATAAGGGTTTAGAAATACTTTTACTATGCATTATGGGGAGGGTATTCATAGGAATTGTTGTTACCAAACGTTTTTAAAAACAAACTGCTTTCCCACATTGATTGCCTATACTCACACTCTGAGACGCTTTATGAATACAGGCCCTGGTAATATACACTGAACAGAAATATAAACGCAACATGCAACAATTTAAAAGATTTTACTGAGTTACAAAGAGTTCTCCTAGATAGCACCTTTTTCTCGAAGAGTGTAAGCCCTAATCTATGGATTTCACATGACTGGGAATACAGATATGCATCTGTTGGTCACAGATACTGTACCTTAAAAAAAAGGTAGGGGCGTGGATCAGAAAACCAGTCAGTATCTGGTGTGACCTCCATTTGCCTCATGCAGCGCAACACATCCCCATTTGCATAGAGTTGATCAGGCTGTTAATTGTGGCCTGTGGAATGTTGTCCCACTCCTCTTCAATGGCTGTGTGAAGTTGCTGGATATTGGCAGGAACTGAAACACGCTGTCGTAGACGTTGATCAATGGCATCCCAAACACACTCAATGGGGGACATGTCTGGTGAGTGTGCAGGCCATGGAAGAACTGGGCCATTTTCAGCTTCCAGGAATTGTGTACAGATCCTTGCAACATGGGGCCATCCAATATCATGCTGAAAATGAGGTGATGGCGGCGGATGAAGGGCACAACAATTGGCCTCAGGATCTTGTCACAGTATCTCTGTGAATTCAAATTGCCATCGATAAAATCCAATTGTGTTTGTTTTCCGTAGCTTACGCAAATTAGCTTTTCTGACTTCGGTTGGTCTCAGAAGAAGCTGGATGTGGAGGTCCTAGGCTCGCACGGTTACACATGGTCTGCAGTTGTGAGGCCTGTTGGATGTACTGCCAAATTCTCTAAAATGACTTTGGAGGCAGCTTATGGTAGAGAAATTAACATACAATTATCTGGCAGCAGCCCTGGTGGATATTCCTCCAGTCAGCATACCAATTGCACGCTCCCTCAAAACTTGAAACAGTTTTAGTAGATACACATACATAGATACACATATTTACACACTTATACTGTACATACAGTACTTGTCAAAAGTTTGGACACACCTATTCATTCAAGGGTTTTTCTTTATTTTTACTATTTTCATGTGCCATAATAACAAACTTTTATGCCATCTGTAAATATGAATAAAGTTGTTCATTTATGAGTCTAGTTGGTTTAGCCAAAGGAAAAGACTGGAACCGTGCTGCTAGCCATGATTGACTGAGATAATGAGTGGGCTGGACATGCTTAGAGATGAGTTTCAGATTGGTCTGCGGTGTAGCATCTTGTGTCTATAAAATTAGCTGCTCGTTATTCATACATAATCCTTTCTACTGCATTTTAAAAAAAAAGATATAACGTTAATCATGGAGAACAGCAAATATGTTCCTGCTGCTCTCAATAACATTGCTGCCCTGAATTTATCAGGCGCTATCGACAAATTTCAGTGGGAAAAAGTTGTGATGAACTACTTTCTGGAGGACGATCATGCCATGCTGACTCTCTCTGACTCTGAAAAATGAATCAGACGATGAGGAAATCCCTGATTTAGGTAAAAAGATGTTTATTGAAGAAGACATTGCAGAGTCTTCTGAGGACAGTGATGGGGATGAAACGGCGATCAGCGTGTATGAACTGTGTGTAACGTTAGTGATGTTTTCTCAGAATGCCATTTCGCATGGCTAGTTATAACTTTAACAAGCTATGACAATCAGTTTGTATTGCTAGTACTCTATGGTTAATCCGTCCAGTGTGAAAAACAGTCTTCTCCCGGTAGGAGGCTGCCTACGGTACCTGCCAATTTCCTTTTGTCAGGTCGAGGGTACTGATGTAGCAGGCCTTTCCCAATCGGTCAATGAGCTCGTCCATCCTCGGCATTGGGTAGGCGTCGAACAAGCTGATGTCGTTCACACGCCAGTAATCATTACAGAAGCGCAGGTTACCGTCCGGTTTGGGCCGCAACATGATAGGCCTGCACCATGTGCTGTGGGACTCTTCGACGACCCCCATCCTCAGCATAGCCTCCACTTCCTGCTTCACAGCCTTCCTTCGGGCCTCGGGAATCAGATATGGCCACTTTCGTACCATTTCCCGTGCCAGATGCGGACGTTGTGTTCAATGAGGGTCGTGCGGCCTAGTATCTCAGAGAACAACGCCGTGTTCCGATCGACAAGCTCCCTGAGCGTTTGCTTCTGGGCTGGGTTCAAGTTCAAAAGGGGAAAAACTTGTGGAGAACTGGGGTACTTCTCAGATCAAGAACATTTGGTGGGGTAGCTGGTCCCAGTTCTTCCCGTCCTGCTCGATGACTGCAGCATTTGTTTGAGCATTTTATTTAAGCGCTCGAGGAGCCCATCTGTCTGCGGGTGAAAGACGGAGGTCCAGGTCTGTTTGATTTGCAGGACAGCACACAAATCTTTCATTAGACGGGACATGAACTCCGTATCTTGGTCTTTCAGGATCTAGTTCGGGATTCCCACCCAGCTAGAGAGGTGGTACTATGTCCATGGTGATGCGTTTAAAGGGCACCCCAATGATCGGTAGGGGGACCAGCGGGTTTCGGAAGTGTACTTTGGGGCAGTGATTTGACACTTCGGGCAGCTTTGATAATTGTCTTCCATGGCCCTCCTCATCCCGGGCCAGTGGAACCGGGCAGCGATCCATTCCCAGGTCTTCTCCATTCCCACGTGAGCACCCAACAGGTGGGTGTGGGCCAGCTGAAGAATGGTTCCCATGTACCGTCGGGGCAGCAACAGTACCTGTCAAAGTTACCCCTGTTGGCGCGACACCTGATGCAAAAAGTTATACTTGATTTGGAAATGGGGGTATTGCAAGTCACTCACCCCCAGAAGTAGCTGTCCATCCATCACAATCACTCGGCCTGCGGTGGCTTTCAAGTTCATATCCTCCCACTAGGCAGTCCCGAATTGTCCCCTCAGTTGGCCCCCAGCGGGTGTCTCGACTGGTCCCTCGAAATCAAGGAGGGGGGGGATGGGCTCCTCCTCTAGTGGTTCACCAGTGGGGTCGGGTTCCGGCTCCCTCTCCGACTCCTACTCCGGACCCATAGATACGAGTTTGTCAACCACTTGCCTCCTGGTCCGTGCAGGTGACGGGTCGTCCAACAAGAAATAACGTAGTTTACTGCATAGCCCACCTTGCTCATGGCATTGACTCCTCATGAGCTGGGAAATTCCAGGCACGGTGCCCCCGGGCGCCACACTCAAAACATCTCCTTTAGTCTCCATTTACCATTTACCTGGGGTCGTTGGTGGTGGGTCGGCATTCCCCCAGCCGTCTCACTGTCCTCTTCATGTCATGGGGTTTGTCGTCAGGGTCGCAATACACCTTTTGGGCGTTCCCAGAGAGGAACGGGGCCAGCAGACTTGCCCACTTCGGCCTTGGCCATTCATCCCGTAGTGCTGTCTGTTCAAACATGCAGAGGTATGTTTCGATGTTATCGTCTTCCGTTAGCTTGATTTAAAAACGGTTTGGATGCGATTCAGTTGGGTCTCGTTGTAGAAAAGAAAAGGGTCTCCGCAGGAGACTTCTGGGCTCCGGATCTTGCTGTATCCTGTGAGGAACAAAACTGAACTCCCTACATTATCCCTGGGACTTAGCACAACGATACGGGAGTAACCTCTCTTCCCCCAGTCCCCTCCCCAATGTGCCATCGCCTCATGATGTAGACTCCGTCTGTCACCAGGCAACGGCGAGTATCCACCTGGTGGCTGACCTGCTATACGCCACGATATAAAGTATGCTAATGTACTGGTGTGAAGACATTTGGGCAGTGGTGTAAAGTACTTTAGTAAAAATACTTTAAAATACTACTTAAGTATTTTTTTGGGGTATCTGTACATTACTTTACTATATATGTTTTTGGCTTTTGACTTTTACTACTTTTTACATTTTCCCTGACACCCAAAAGTACTCGTTACATTTTGACGGGAAAAATGTCCAATTCACACTAAACCGAACAACCCTGGTCATCCCATCTCACTAAACACAAATGCTTTGTAAATTATGTCTGAGTGTTGGAGTGTGCCCCTGGCTATCCGTCAATATTAAACCATCTAGTTTAACATAAGAATTTTTAAATTAACTATACATTAATTATACAGTATGACAATGTAGTACTTTACCACTGGATGTGGCTGGGGGTTATAGCATTTCTTTCACAAGACCCATCAATTTAGACAAGTGTGTCTGGGTAAGCGTCATCTAATATTTATAAAATATTTTTATCTGGACACTTTCTGTTTACCTGGAACTTTTACCTATTGTAGGCTACTACCACGTTTAGTCTTTACTACACTACTTACTGTTTAGACCTCACATGTGAATCCTTAAAGAGATGGGTGGGGCTGGTTTAAGAGGGTGTGAACAATGCTGAATGGCTGTATACAAAGGAGAGCTCTCCAGTAGGTACCAAAACATTCAAATGCCCTTTTCTTAAAACCTCTTATGGGCCGTCCCACCTGGCCAACATCCGGTGAAATTGCAGAGCGCGAAATTCAAACTACAGAATTATAAATATTTAACTTTCATAAAATCACAAGTGTAATACATCAAAATAAACCTTAACTTCTTGTTAATCCAGCCGATGTGTTCGATTTCAAAAGGCTTTACGGCGAAAGCACACCATGTGATTATCTGAGGACAGTGCCCTGCATACAAAAGCATGAAAAACATATTTCAACCAGGCAGGTGCCACAAAAGTCAGAAATAGCGATATAAAAAATGCCTTACCTTTGATCTTCTTCTGTTGGCACTCCAAAAGGTCCCAGATGCATCACAAATGGTCCTTTTGTTCGATAATGTCCTTCTTTATATCCATAAAATCTCAGTTTAGCTGGCGTGCTTCAGTCAATAATCCACCCAGTTTCCCTCCATCAAAATGCATACAAAATGAATCCCAAACGTTACTAATAAACTTTTAAAACAACGTTTATAATCAAACCTAATAATCAAACCTTAGGTACCCTAGTACATAAATAAACTATACAATTTAAGACGGAGAATCGTTATTGTCTTTACCAAAGAAAAATACCAAAGAACGCACTCTCTTCCACGCAGTGGGAAACACTACAGCCAAAATGGGAGCCACCTAGAAAAAGTACAATTTCTGGCAAATTTTTCCAAAAACCAGCATGACACTCTTTCTAAAGACTTTTGACATCTAATGGAAGCCCTAGGAACTGCAATCTGGGAGAATTTAGCCTTATAATAAAAGTGACAGCCATTGAAAACAGTGGTAGGCTGAATTTTTTTTTTTTTGGGGGGGGTGGTTTGTCCTCAGGGTTTTGCCTGCCATATCAGTTATGTTATACTCACAGACATTTTAACAGTTTAACTTCTCTAGGGTAGAGGGCAGCATTTGGAATTTGGATAAAAAGAGTGCCCAAATTAAACTGTCTTCTACTCAGGTCCAGAAGATAGGATGTGCATATAATTAGTAGATTTAGATAAAACACTCTAAAGTTTCCAAAACTGTTAAAATAATGTCTGTGAGTATAACTGATTTGGCAGGCAAAAACCTAAGAAAAATCCATTCAGGAAGTTGGATTTTTAGTTTTGTTTGTTTTCTATTCAATGCCATTACAGTATCCAATGACTTAGGACTCAAATTGCAGTTATGTGCCTTCCACTAGATGTCAACAGTCTTTAGAAATTGTTTCAGGCTTGTATTCTGAAAACTGAAGGAGTAAGAGCAGTCTGAATGAGTGGACCCTGCCGTAACAGAGCTTTTTCATGCCCATGACCAAGAGAGTGCCTTTCTTGTTTACCTTTTATATTGACAACATTATTGTCCAGTTGAAATATTATCGATTATTTAGGCTTAAAACAACCTGAGGATTGAATATAAACATTGTTTGACATGTTTCTATGAACTTTACGGATACATTCGATTTTGATTTTTTTGTCTGCCTGTTGTGACTGCGTTTGAGTCTGTGGATTACTGAAGAAAACACGTGAACAAAATTGAGATTTTCGGATATAAATAGAGACTTTATCGAAAAAAGGAACATTTATTGAATAAATGAATGTCTTCTGGGTGCAATCATATGAAGATCATCAAAGGAAAGTAATTCATTTTATCTCTATTTCTGACTTGTGTAACTCCTCTACTTGGCTGGTTGCTGTTTGTAATGATTTGTCTGCTGGGCTATGTTCTCAAATAATTGTAAGGTATGCTTTCGCCGTAAAGCATTTTTTAAATCTGACACCGTGGTTGGATTCACAAGAAGTTCATCTTTAATAAATTTTTATAATGAGTATTTCTGTATTTGAATTTGGCGCTCTGCAATCTCACTGGATGTTGGCCAGGTGAGACGCTCCCACATACCCCAGAGAGGTTAAGAAACTTTAGCGTGTTTTCTATCAAAATCTATCAATTATATGCATATCTTAGCTTCTGGGCCTGAGTAACAGACAGTTTACTTTGGGCATGCTTTTCATCCAGATGTGAAAATACTGCCCCCTACCCAAGAAAGGTTAAAAGTGAGTTTACAAGTTTATCAACTTTCAAAGCAGAATTACTTTCCCATTGTTCCTCAAAAATGCGTTGTATGGTAAACCATTTTCTAGCTCTGAGTCTCTACTTTTATCCATTGTAAAAAACCCTGTTTCAAATTTTGCTACATGAGAATGATTTGAGCCGGTCAGTCACATATGCTGAGCACTTGTTGGCTGCTTTTCCTTCACTCTGTGGTCCAACTCATCCCAAGCCATATCAATTGGGTTGAGATCGGGTGATTGGGGAGGCCAGGTCTTCTGATGCAGCACTCCATCACTCTCCTTCTTGGTCAAATTGCCCTTACACAGCCTGGAGGTATGTTTTGGGTCATTGTCCTTTTGAAAAACAAATGATAGTCCCGCATATCGCTGCAGAATAGTGTGGTATCCTTGCTAGTTAAGTGTGCCTTGAATTCTAAATAAATTACAGACAGTGTCACCAGCAAAGCACCCCACCACATCACATCTCCGCCTCCATGCTTCACGGTGGGAACCACACATGATGAGATCAATCCATTTACCTACTCTGCGTCTCACAAAGACACAGTGGTTGGATCAAAAAATCTCAAATTTGGACTCATCAGACCGAAGGACAGATTTCCACCGGTCTAACGTCCACTGCTCGTGTTTCTTGGCTCAAGCAAGTCTCCTCTTATTATTGGTGTCCTTTAGTAGTGGTTTCTTTGCAGCCATTTGAACATGAAGGCTTGATTCACGCAGTCTCCTCTGAACAGTTGATGTTGATATGTGTCTGTTACTTGAACTCTGTGAAGCATTTATTTGGGCTGCAATCCGAGGTGCAGTTAAATCTAATGAACTTATCCTCTGCAGCAGAGGTAACTCTGGGTCTTCCTTTTCAGTGGTGGTCCTCATGAGATCCAGTTACATTATAGCGCTTGATGGTTTTTGCGACTGCACTCAAAGAAACATTTAAGGTTCTTGAAATGTTCTGCACTGACTGGCCTTCATGTCTTAAAGTAGTGATGGACTGTCATTTCACTTTGCTTATTTGAGCTGTTCTTGCCATAATATGGACTTGGTCTTTTACCAAATAGGGCTATCTCCTGTATACCACCCCTACCTTGTCACAACACAACTGATGGGTCTAACTGACGGGTTATTACTTTCTAACCCAACCACCCCTCCCCTAATTCAGAGTAAACTAGTGAACAACAACACTTTGGCCTCTACTTCCAGCTTATACATACTATATACATTTTATGGACACAGTCTATTTTACAATAGTTATATTTTTACTCCTCTGCTTCCTCTACCCTCAACCTCTCCCATCCATTTATGATGTGCATCCGGTTTGATTTCTATTTGCCATAGCTTTCAAACTATGTTCTTTCACAAAAGTTCTTAACCTATATACGTTTTGCGGACACAGTATGTTTACATTAGTTATCTTGTTGTTATTAGTCCCAACCTTGAGCTCCATTCAACCCCTCCCATCTATCTCTTAACCCCATCCATATTGGATTTCTAAATGCCATACAATTTTCAACTGTGCTGTGATGTTTCACAAAATTTCTGAATCTTTCTATTCTCATTGTTTCTACAGATTGTAAATTTTATTTATTTATTTTTTGCTAAAGGTATTATTGATCGATTGACTGACTTTTCAGATCATCCAGTAGTGCTATCTGCAGGGTTAGCTCCAGGTAAATATTGCAATAATTCAGCCATTCCTGGACCTGTGACCAAAAACTATTTACATATGGACAGTACCAAAACAAATTATCTCATGAGCTGGGAAGGTTGTATTTCTCATATACTGTTGAAGTCAGAAGTTTACATAGACTTAGGTTGGAGTCATTGAAACTCATTTTTCAACCACTCCACAAATTCTTTGTTAACAAACTATAGTTTTGGCAAGTCGGTTAGGACATCTACTTTGTGCATGGCACAAGTAATTCTTCCAACAATTGTTTACAGACAGATTATTTCACTTATTCACTGTATCACAATTCCGGTGGGTCAGAAGTATACATACACCAAGTTGACTGTGCCTTTAAACAGCTTGGAAAATTCCAGAAAATGATGTTATGGCTTTAGAAGCTTCTGATAGGCTAATTGACATAATTTCAGTCAATTGGAGGTCTACCTGTGGATGTATTTCAAGGCCTACCTTCAAATTCCGTGCCTCTTTGCTTGACATCATGGGAAAATCAAACGAAATCAGCCAAGACCTCAGAAAATAAATTGTTGACCTCCATAAATCTGGTTCATCCTTGGGAGAAATTTCCAAACGCCTGAAGGTACCACGTTCATCTGTAGAAACAATAGTATGCAAGTATAACCACCATGGGAACACGCAGCCGTCATACCGCTCAGGAAGGCGGTGTGCTCTGTCTCCTAGTCCTATATCAACATAACCTGAAAGGCCGCTCAGCAAGGAAGAAGCCACTGCTCCAAAACCGCCATAAAAAAGACAGACTACGGTTTGCAACTGCACATGGGGACAGACAAAGATTGTACTTTTTGGAGAAATGTCCTCTGGTCTGATGAAACAAAAATAGAGTAAAAAGGGGGAGGCTTGCAAGCCAAAAAACACCCTCCCAACCGTGAAGCACGGGGGTGGCAGCACCCATATCTGTACAGCACTGTGAGATATCAGCTGATGTGGGAAGGGCTACATAAATAAATTTGATTTGATTTGAGGGGCTGGTGCACTTCACAAAATAGATGACATCATGAGGGAATAAAATTGTGGATATATTGAAGCAACATCTCAAGACATCAGTCAGGAAGTTAAAGCTTGGATGCAAATGGGCCTTCCAAATGGACATTGACCCCAAGCATACTTTCAAAGTTGTGGCAAAATGGCTTAAGGACAACGGTCAAGGTATTGGAGTGGCCATCACAAAGCCCTGACCTCAATCCCATAGAACATTTGTGGGCAGAACTGAAAAAGCGTGTGCGAGCAAGGAGGCCTACAAACTTGACTCAGTTACAATCAGGGACACAATTCACCCAACTTATTGTGGGAAGGTTGTGGAAGGCTACCCGATACGTTTGACCCAAGTTCAACTTTTTAAAGGCAATGCTACCAAATACTAATTGAGAGTACGTAAACTTCTGACCCACCGGGAATGTGATGAAATAAATAAAAGTAGAAATAAATCACTCTCTCTACTATTATTCTGGCATTTCACATTCTTAAAAATAAAGTGGTGATCCTAACTGACTTAAAACAGGGAATTTTTACTAGGATTAAATGTCAGGAATTGTGAAAATCTGAGTTTAAATGTATTTGGACAAGGTGTTTGTAAACTTCCGACTTCAACTGTACATGAAATTCTATTGTTTGCAAGAATTTAGTATAATAATTAAAATTGAAAAATGTGAAGTTATGAATCTGCCGTGGTTTTGCGCATCAGTTCATAAACCATGTGCCATGTAATCGGTACGTCAAAAATCTCTTCCCAGCTATTTTGCAATCTTTGTGGCACGTCTGTCAATTTTTTGGTCCTTAGATTAAACTGGTATACTTTTATATTAATCACAATTATCTTTAACCATTTATGGTCTTCAATGCAGTTCAATGCAGTTCCTTACTTTTTCCGCCTTCCGCTTTCCTCTTCCATTTTTGCGGTAATGCTGCAATTAGTTGGTTGTAATTTTGGGTGGAGCAGATATTTCCATAAGTTTTTGTTAGCTGCGTGTGTGACATAATTCCACCAGTCCTATTTCTGACATCCTTTGCGAAGATTATAACCTTTTTAAACAAAAAAAACAAAAAAAATGTTTTTTTTATCAATTAGTATATTTGAGTTTAACCACAATATTTATTGGATTATTTGTTCTGTCTTTTCTGCTGGATTAAATTGAAATTGCAACCAACTTTCTATGGCTTGTTTTAAAAATTGTGATATTTGGGAGAGGATTTCCTTTTCAAATAACTAAAAGTGAGAGGTTGTAATCTGAATAAAGGATAAAAGGACATTCTTGAACATAGGTTGAGACATTCTTACTAATATTCTAGAGAACCAGTTCCGATTTAAGTATAACTTTTAAATGACTGAAGCCTTTAGTGAGAGGTCTAATGCTTTAATATTTAATCATTTCTGCCCTCCAAATTCATATTCCTTATATAAATAGGTACATTTAATTTTGTCTGGATTGCCGTTCCAAATAAAATACTTAATTTTAAATACCATACTTAGGGAGCCTGTTTTCCCACTATGGGTTGTGTGTAGTTTTCTGTGTTTCACCATACAGAACTGTTTTGATTTTCATTGTTTCACTTTGGTTATTTTATGTTCAGTTATATTTCATTAAAATGGACACTTACCACGCTGTGTTTTGTTCAGATCTTTCATACTCCTCCTCAGATGAAGAAGATCGTTACAACATGGTAATGTCGAAGTTGTATTTTTTTGTGATCCAATATGTATAGTACACTTATCATAATTTGGTTGTAATCCAGAGAGGTTAGAAATGATCTAGATCCTCTTATTTTACCTTTATTTAACTAGGCATGTCAGTTAAGAACAAATTCTTATTTTCAATGACGGCCTAGGAACAGTGCCTGTTCAGGGGCAGAATGACAGATTTGTACCTTGTCAGCTCGGGGGTTTGACCTTGCAACCTTGCGGTTAGTCCAACGCTCTAACCACTAAGCTACCCTGCCAACCCTCTGAGGCTGTGGAATGATCCAAATTGTGGATTTAAAAGAACATGAATCATCAGTGTACAATGACACCTCTGTTTTTAAGCCCCGGACTCCTAATGTCTTAAGATTATTTTTGGATCTGATTTTAATAGCTAACATTTCGATGGCCATAATAAATACATGTGCCGATAGTGGACAACCTTGTTTTACTCCTCTTGACAGGTTAAATCTTTCTGAGAAGTAGCCATTATTTACTATTTTACATCTAGGGTTACTATACATGATTTTTACCCATTTTATAAGAGATTCTCCAATTTAAATGTTCCAGGTATTTATGTATAAACTCCAGTCGTACGTCATCAAAAGCATTTTCAAAGTTCGTTATGAATAGCAGGCCTGGTTTCCCAGATGTGTCATAGTGTTCCATTGTTTCCAGTACTTGCCTTATTTGTGACCCGTTTCAGGAAATTAGGCATATGTCGCGGGTTACTGTTGGAAGAAATGTCTTCTTGAACATGTGAACTTTAATATGCCTTAATAACAAAAGTGTATGCCATCTGTAAATACTAATTAAATTGTTCAATTACGAGCCTAGTTGGTTTAGCCACAGAAAGAGAGGCAACCTTCCCGCTAGCCATGATTGGCTGAGATAATGAGTGGGCTGGACATGCCGAGAGATGAGTTTGGCTTGGTCTGCCATTAGGCACACTTCTGTTTATTTGAGCTGGTCAGTATGTCTAGGTAATCCTGTCTAACGCAGCTTTTTTTTAAATGTATCACATAGTAAAACTGCGTAAGCCTAATGTCAAGTTAAAGTGTACTGTTAGCTAGCTAACATTGCTGGCTGGCTCGCTAGTTAACGTAACGTGTATGATCTTTTTATTTGTATCTCAGCCATTTACTTGACTAGTTATAGCCTAATGTTAGCTAGCTAACATTGAACCTGGTTGGTTAGCTACCTGCAGATTCGTGCAGGGAAGTAATGTCATGAGTTGGGATTATGGTTAAATGTTTAGCTAGCTACATGTCTTAACAAAAGACTCCACTATACAAGTATCCATTTCAATAGAATGTCACTGCAACAACTGTTGATAGGTTGTTGCAGTGATTTGTTTCTAATTTAGATTTATAATTTCAAATTAAAGTTGGGATTATGGTTAATTGTTTAGCTAGCTACATGTCTAAACAAAAGACTCTCGTCTGAGTGTACCAGAGCGCAGAATAACTAGTGAATTTACGAACGCTCAACACCCTCTGAATATGGCCAGTGTCAGTAAACATCGGCAAAAAAATTATTAAATTGTGAGGTCAAAACGTTCGGATCAACCCTACTCATTGGCCAGAGCATCCAGTGTGCTCTCTGAACGCTACAAGAGCGAAACGCTCTGAATTTAAGAATGGACAATCTGACACCACAGTTGCTGTCCCCAACGCTCTTGATAATATAACAGCCTAACCAGCTCTGCAAGGGTGAGTAATGTTCAGTGAGCTTTTCTCTCATTTGTGTCTGGAAGTAGCTAGCAAGTTTGCCTGGGTGCTTGACTGCTGTTAGTATAGAATGCTCAGATCAACCCTTAAAGAGATGGGTGGATGTCACGTTCTGACCTTTATTTCCTTTGTTTTGTATTTGTTTAGTATGGTCAGGGCGTGAGTTGGGTGGGCAGTCTGTTTGATTTTCTGTGATTTGGGGATTTCTATGTTTCGGCCTAGTATGGTTCTCAATCAGAGGCAGGTGTCATTAGTTGTCTCTGATTGAGAATCATACTTAGGTAGCCTGGGTTGCACTGTTTGTTTGTGGGTGATTGTCTATGTTAGTGGCTTGTGTCAGCACAGGTCTCATTTGTAGCTTCACGGTCGTCATTGGTTTATTGTTTTTGTATAGTGTTTCAGTGTTTTCTTTATTAAAATTCACTCTGAACACTTACCACGCCGCATTTTGGTCCTCTGATCCTTCTCGCCTCTCCTCTTCAGATGAAGAGGAGGAAGACCGTGACAGTGGGGCTAAAGCTTAAGAGGGTGTGAATGATGCTGAATGGGCCATTTTCTCTGAAGAGAGTTTACAAGTTTGTCAACTTTCAAAGCAAAATTACTTTCACATTGTTCCTCAACTGTAGTGTATGATATACCATTTTGTAGTCTATCCAATTTAAAAAAAACACAATTTCACATTTTTGAACATAAGACCGATTTGAGCCAGTCGGTCACATATTATCTCCAATGTATCGTCCATGTAAAAAACCTGTCTGGTTAGATTGAATAATGTCCGACTACATTTTGCTAGAATTTTTGCATCACAACACTGAAGAGTAAGGGGCCTCCAATTTTTTAAATGGACTGGATCTTTTATATTTCCCACTTGTATCCTGTTTCAGTAATAATGAAATCAGACCTTCTTGTTGAGTGTCTGATAATCTACCATTTACATAGGAGTGGTTTAAACATGTTAATAACGGTCCTCTGAATATACTGTATTAAAAAAGGTTTGATATGCCTCCTCTGGTATGTCATCCAGCTCTGGAGTTTTCCCGGACATGCATCAAGAAGTTCCTCCTCTGTAAATTTGTAGTTCTGCACGGTTGTTAATTTTACATTACTAATGGAAAAAAATAGTCAAATATAATCATACAAAAAAAACTTACCGACAACACACCAACCTCAGGTTTGACGGATTACAGCCCAAGTAATCCGGTCACTTTTTTAATTAAACTTTTTCACCTCAGACGCTTTATCAGGACATGGTTCTACAGAACCTCCACCAGCCAAAGCTAAGTAGTAACATTAACATTATGCCTTCTAATTACAGTCGCTGTACTTGTAATATACAGGAGAACGATTGCCTTACGGTGAGGATAGCCGTGCTGCAAGCCCAGCTTCAGACGTAATCATTAGGCAAGGGTAATGCAAGTGTAAGAAAGGATGAAACAGCGTCTGTGCCACCAATAAGTACAGATAGTAGTATAAATCCCCTCGCACGGTCCCCGCAGCCTGACAATTTTCTCATTGCTTCTGGAAGGAAACGCTGTAGAAATGCTCAACCGGTGTTGCGCATTCAGCCAACAAACATTCAACCGGTTCTCCCCATTAAGCAACGAGTCAGAGTCAGAGGCCGAGCCTTCTCTGGTCTCTCCTCCACCCGTTACGGGGTCTGAGACGCCGAAGCGTCCCACCATTAGCTCTGACACATTGAAAACCCTAGTCATTGGCGACTTACCCGCAGTATTAGACTTAAAAAGAATCATCCATTGATCATAAACTTTATCAGGGGGCAGGGCTACAGACGTTAAGGATAACCTGAAGATGGTGCTGGCTAAGGCTAAAACTGGCCAGTGTAGAGAGTATAGGGATATTATTATCCGCGTCAGCACCAACGATGTTAGGCTGAAACCGTCACCAAGCGCAATATAGCTTCAGAGTGTAAATCAGCCAGAAGGATGTGTTGGCATCGAGTAATTGTCTCTGCCCAGTTAGGGGGAGTGATGCGCTCTGCAGCAGCTCATTTGCTGGTTGAAAACTGTTTTCTGCCCTTCCCAAAATATCTCTTTCTGGGACTCGCCCACAAACAGGACCAAGCCTGGCCTGCTGAGGAGTGACGGACTCCATCCTACCTGGAATGGTGCTCTCATCTTATTTATGAACATAGACAGGGCTCTAACTCCCCTAGCTCCACAATGAGATAGGGTGTAGGCCAGGCAGCAGGGTGTTAGCCAGCCTGCCAGCTTAGTGGAGTCTGCTACTAGCACAGACAGTGTAGTCAGCTCAGCTATCCTGTTGTGGTTCGTTTCCTTGTTCCTTGTCAATCATTGGCTCATTGGTGAAATTAGCATTATGACAATGTCTTTAATTAAATCATTCAACCTTTATTAATGCAATTGCAGACAGAAGTTGACACCAGGAACATAGCACGCATGTTTTCGAGTAAGTTCTGCATCAAAGAAAAGGTCCCAAGTTCTTTTATTAAACCCGAAGTCCAGCCTTTGTGATGTCTCTGCGTACGTCATTATCTTCTACTCCTGAGACCAAAACCATGCCTACTCAACACTAAAACTCTTGTTTATATAGCTATCTAAAAGCTTAGCAGTAAATGTTCAAGTTGATTTATAGTGGAATGTCTGACTAATCTCTTATCTCTTACACTCCCCTGTAGAGTTCTGTCTTCACAGTCACACATTTCTCAGACAGTTTCTTCATAAGAGGCAGAGAGCCTAGAAAAGTACTGAGAAACAATATTAAACCTCATAATGTATATATATTGTTAATCTGTAGTCTAGGACCCTATAAATGTAAAGAGGGAGGGGTCTTATAACCCCTCCCCTTCTATTAATACAACATAAGCATAATCAGTTATTATAATACAGCAACCATTTAGTACAGCCCCTATCATGACCCCTAGGTGAACCGCCTTCAATCCCCATTGAGACCATGTCTGTGCCTCAATCTAGGTTGGGCAAAACTAAACACGGCCGTGTTTGCCTTAGCAATCTCACTGGAATAAACCCCTCCTCCATTCCTGTCATTATTGAAAGAGATTGTGATATCTCAAAATAAGGCTACTTAATGTTAGATCCCTCACTTCCAAGGCAGTTATGGTCAATGAACTAATCACCGATCATAATCTTGATGTGATTGGCCTGACTGAAACATGGCGTAAACCTGATGAATTTACTGTGTTAAATGAGGCCTCTCCTCCTGATTACAATAGTGACTATCCCCTGCACATCCCGCAAAGGCGGAGGTGTTGCTAACATTTACGATAGCAAATTTCAATTTAACTAAAATAAATGACTGCGTTTTCGTCTTTTGAGCTTAATGTTTTTCCTCATAATCCTGGTCTATCGGACCACCTTTTTATGAAGTTTGCAATCGCAACAAATAATCTGCTCAGACCCCAACCAAGGATCATGCTATTATTCTCAAACAACCCAAAGATTCCTAGATGCCATTCCAGACTCCCTCCACCTGCCCAAGGACATCAGAGTAGAAAAATCAGTTAACTACCTAACTGAGAAACTAAATGTAACCTTGTGTAATACCCTAGATGCAGTCGCTCCCCTAAAAACAAAAAACATTTGTCATAAGAAACTAGCTCCCTGGTATACAGAAAATACCCGAGCCCTGAAGCAAGCTTCCAGAAAATTGGAACGGAAGTGGGGCTACACCAAACTTGAAGTCTTTCGACTAGCTTGGAAAGACAGTACCGTGCAGTATTGAAGAGCCCTCACTGCAGCTCGATCATCCTATTTTTCCAACTTAATTGAGGAGAATTAGAACAATCGAACATTTATTTCTGATACGGTCGCAAAGCTAACTAAAAAGCAGCATTCCCCAAGAGGATGGCTTTTACTTCAGCCGTGATAAATTCATGAACTTTGATGGAAAGATCATGATCATTAGAAAGCAAATGACGGAATCCTCTTTAAATCTGTGTATTTCTCCAAAGCTCAGTTGTCCTGAGTCTGCACAACACAACCAGGACCTAGGATCAAGCGAGACACAAGTTTTTTTTAATACTATATCTCTTGACATATTGATGAAAATAGTCTTGGCCTCTAAATCTTCAAGCTGCATACTGGACCCTATTCCAACTAAACTACTGAAAGAGCTGCTTCCTGTGCTTGGCCCTCCTATGTTTCAAATAATAAACGGCTCCCTATCCACCGGAAGTGTACCAAACTCACTAAAAGTGGCCCCCAACCAACCTCACCACTCACTCGACCCTTATGATCACTTGGCTAAGCATGCCTCTCCTTAATGTCAATATGCCTTGCCCATTGCTGTTCTGGTTAGTGTTTATTGGCTTATTTCACTGTAGAGCCTCTAGCCCTGCTCATTATACCTTATCCAACCTTTCAGTTACACCACCCACACATGCGATGACATCACCTGGTTTCAATGATGTTTCTAGAGACAATATCTCTCATCACTCAATGCCTAGGTTTACCTCCACTGTTTTCACATCCTACCATACCTTTGTCTGTACATTATACCTTGAAGCTATTTTATCGCCCCCAGAAACCTCCTTTTACTCTCTGTTCCGGATGTCCTAGATGACCAATTCTCATAGCTTTTAGCCGTACCCTTATCCTACTCCTCTGTTCCTCTGGTGATGTAGAGGTAAATCCAGGTTTTTCAATAACACCGGGAGAAACAATGGCCGCTTTACTCTGTAGCGCAAAACTCACTCTGAGAGCCCCTACCTATCCACTTACGCAATGTGATCTTTCACACTCATTTTTCAAAATAAAAGCCTGAAACTATGTCTAAAGACTGACACCTTAGGGAAGCCATAGAAAAAGGAATCTGGTTGATATCCCTTTAAATGGAGGATAGGCATGCAAAGGATCAGAGGTTTCAAAATAAGAGGCACTTCCTGATTGGATTTTCCTCAGGTTTTCGCCTGTAATATCAGTTCTGTTATGCTCACAGACAATATTTATACAGTTTTGGAAACTTTAGAGTTTTCTATCCTAATCTGACAATCATATGCATATTCTAATTTCTGGGGCTGAGAAATAGGCAGTTTCAAATGGGTACGTTTTTTTAGCCAAAAACGAAAATAATGCCCCCTACACGCAAAAGGTTAACATTAGAAGCCTCCTCCCTAAGATTGTTTTATTCACTGCTTTAGCACACTCTGCCAACCCGGATGTCCTAGCGGTGTCTGAATCCTGGCGTAGGAAGACCACCAAAAACTCTGAAATCTCCATCCCTAACTACAACATTTTCAGAAAAGATAGAATGGCCAAAGGGGGCGGTGTTGCAATCTACTGCAGACATAGCCTGCAGAGTTCTGTCCTACTATCCAGGTCTGTACCCAAACAATTTGAACTTCTACTTTTCACCTCCTCTAAAAACAAGTCTCTCACCGTTGCCGCCTGCTATAGACCACCCTCTGCCCCAAGCTGTGCTCTGGACACCATATGTGAACTGATTGCCGCCCATCTATCTTCAGAGCTTGTGCTGCTAGGTGACCTAAACTGGAACATGTTTAACACCCCAGCCATCCTTGTTACGGTGCGTGAATGAGGACCCAAAAGCGAATTAACTTAAACAGAGCTTCTTTAATTACCAAACATAGGTAGGCTCAGACGGACCGGCAGATTCCGACAGGACAAGACAAGGTTACAGCAAACATGACGACAGTCTGGTTCAGGCATGAAACACAACAAACAAGAATCCGACAAGGACAGGAACAAAAACAGAGAGAGATATAGGGGACTAATCAGAGGGAAAAAGGGAACAGGTGGGAAAAGGGGTGACGAGGTGGTTAGGAGGAGACAAGGCACAGCTGGGGGAAAGAGGGGGTGGAAAGGTAACCTAACAACGACCAGCAGAGGGAGACAGGGTGAAGGGAAAGGACAGAGACAAGACACAACATGACAGTACATGACAGTACCCCCCCACTCACCGAGGAGGAAACCTGGCGGCAACGGAGGAAATCCTCGATCAGCGCACGGTCCAGCACGTCCCGAGAGGGAACCCAACTCCTCTCCTCAGGACCGTACCCCTCCCAATCCACGAGGTACTGGTGACCACGGCCCCGAGGACGCATGTCCAAAATTCTACGGACCCTGTAGAAGGGTGCGCCCTCGACAAGGATGGGGGGGGGGGGGGGGGAAGACGAGCGGGGGCGCGAAGGACGGGCTTGATGCAGGAGACATGGAAGACCGGGTGGACGCGACGAAGGTATCGCGGAAGAAGAAGTCGAACTGCGACAGGATTAATGACCCGAGAAATACGGAACGGACCAATGAACCGCGGGGTCAACTTGCGAGAAGCCGTCTTAAGGGGAAGGTTCTGAGTGGAGAGCCAAACTCTCTGACCGCGACAATATCTAGGACTCTTAGTTCTACGCTTATTAGCAGCCCTCACAGTCTGCGTCCTATAACGGCAAAGTGCAGACCTGACCCTCTTCCAGGTGCGCTCGCAACGTTGGACAAAAGCCTGAGCGGAGGGGACGCTGGACTCGGCGAACTGAGATGAGAACAGCGGAGGCTGGTACCCGAGGCTACTCTGAAAAGGAGATAGCCCGGTCGCAGACGAAGGAAGCGAGTTGTGGGCGTATTCTGCCCAGGGGAGCTGTTCTGACCAAGACGCAGGGTTACGAAAAGAAAGACTGCGTAAGATGCGACCAATAGTCTGATTGGCCCGTTCTGCTTGACCGTTAGACTGGGGGTGAAAGCCGGAAGAGAGACTGACGGAAGCCCCAATCAAACGGCAAAACTCCCTCCAAAATTGAGACGTGAATTGCGGACCTCTGTCCGAAACGACGTCTGACGGAAGGCCATGAATTCTGAAAACATTCTCGATGATGATTTGTGCCGTCTCTTTAGCAGAAGGAAGCTTAGCAAGGGGAATGAAATGAGCCGCCTTAGAGAACCTATCGACAACCGTAAGAATAACAGTCTTCCCCGCTGACGAAGGCAGTCCGGTGACAAAATCTAAGGCGATGTGAGACCACGGTCGAGAAGGAATAGGAAGCGGCCTGAGACGGCCGGCAGGAGGAGAGTTACCGGACTTAGTCTGCGCGCAGACCGAACAAGCAGCCACGAAACGACGCGTGTCATGCTCCCGGGTGGGCCACCAAAAACGCTGGCGAATGGAAGCAAGCGTACCCCGAACGCCAGGGTGGCCGGCTAACTTGGCAGAGTGAGCCCACTGAAGAACGGCCAGACGAGTAGGAACGGGAACGAAAAGAAGGTTCCTAGGACAAGCGCGCGGCGACGGAGTGTGAGTGAGCGCTTGTTTTACCTGCCTCTCAATTCCCCAGACAGTCAACCCGACAACACGCCCCTCAGGGAGAATCCCCTCGGGGTCAGTGGAGGCTACTGAAGAACTGAAGAGACGAGACAAAGCATCAGGCTTGGTGTTCTTAGAGCCCGGACGATAAGAAATCACGAACTCGAAACGAGCGAAAAACAGCGCCCAACGCGCCTGACGCGCATTAAGTCGTTTGGCAGAACGGATGTACTCAAGGTTCCTATGGTCAGTCCAAACGACAAAAGGAACGGTCGCCCCCTCCAACCACTGTCGCCATTCGCCTAGGGCTAACCGGATGGCGAGCAGTTCGCGGTTACCCACATCATAGTTACGTTCTGACGGCGACAGGCGATGAGAAAAATACGCGCATGGGTGGACCTTGTCGTCAGAGAGGGAGCGCTGAGAAAGAATGGCTCCCACGCCCACCTCTGACGCGTCAACCTCGACAACGAACTGTCTAGAGACGTCAGGTGTAACAAGGATAGGAGCGGATGTAAAACGATTCTTGAGGAGATCAAAAGCTCCCTGGGCGGAAACGGACCACTTAAAGCACGTCTTGACAGAAGTAAGGGCTGTGAGAGGAGCTGCCACCTGACCGAAATTACGGATGAAACGACGATAGAAGTTTGCGAAGCCGAGAAAGCGCTGCAGCTCGACGCGTGACTTAGGGACGGGCCAATCAATGACAGCTTGGACCTTAGCGGGATCCATCTTAATGCCTTCAGCGGAAATAACAGAACCGAGAAATGTGACGGAGGAGGCATGAAAAGTGCACTTCTCAGCCTTCACAAAAAGACAATTCTCTAAAAGGCGCTGGAGGACACGTCGAATGTGCTGAACATGAATCTGGAGTGACGGTGAAAAAATCAGGATATCGTCAAGGTAAACGAAAACAAAGATGTTCAGCATGTCTCTCAGGACATCATTGACTAATGCCTGAAAGACAGCTGGAGCGTTAGCGAGGCCGAAAGGAAGAACCCGGTATTCAAAGTGCCCTAACGGAGTGTTAAACGCCGTCTTCCACTCGTCCCCCTCCCTGATGCGCACGAGATGGTAAGCGTTACGAAGGTCCAACTTAGTGAAAAACCTGGCTCCCTGCAGGATCTCGAAGGCTGAAGACATAAGAGGAAGCGGATAACGATTCTTCACTGTTATGTCATTCAGCCCTCGATAATCTATGCAGGGGCGCAGAGACCCGTCCTTCTTCTTGACAAAAAAAAACCCCGCTCCGGCGGGAGAGGAGGAGGGGACTATGGTACCGGCGTCAAGAGCTACAGACAAATAATCTTCGAGAGCCTTACGTTCGGGAGCCGACAGAGAGTATAGTCTACCCCGGGGGGGGGTGGTTCCCGGAAGGAGATCAATACTACAATCATACGACCGGTGTGGAGGAAGAGAGGTGGCCCTGGACCGACTGAACACCGTGCGCAGATCGTGATATTCCTCCGGCACCCCTGTCAAATCACCAGGCTCCTCCTGTGAAGAAGAGACAGAGGAAACAGGAGGGATAGCAGACATTAAACATTTCACATGACAAGAGACGTTCCAGGAGAGGATAGAATTACTAGACCAATTAATGGAAGGATTATGACAAACTAGCCAGGGATGGCCCAAAACAACAGGTGTAAAAGGTGAACGAAAAATTAAAAAAGAAATGGTTTCACTATGATTACCAGAAACAGTGAGGGTTAAAGGTAGCGTCTCACGCTGAATCCTGGGGAGAGGACTACCATCCAGGGCGAACAAGGTCGTGGGCTCCTTTAACTGTCTGAGAGGAATGTCATGTACCCGAGCCCAGGTCTCGTCCATAAAACAGCCCTCCGCCCCAGAGTCTATTAAGGCACTGCAGGAAGCTGACGAACCGGTCCAGCGTAGATGGACCGACAAGGTAGTGCAGGATCTTGAAGGAGAGACAGGATTAGTAGCGCTCACCAGTAGCCCTCCGCTTACTGACGAGCTCTGGCCTTTTACTGGACATGAAGTGACAAAATGACCAGCGGAACCGCAATAGAGACAGAGGCGGTTGGTGATTCTCCGTTCCCTCTCCTTAGTCGAGATGCGGATACCTCCCAGCTGCATGGGCTCAGCACCCGAGCCGGCAGAGGAAGATGGTAGTGATGCGGAGAGGGGGGCGACGGAGAGCGCGAGCTCCTTTCCACGAGCTCGGTGACGAAGATCAACCCGTCGCTCGATGCGAATAGCGAGTTCAATCAAGGAATCCACGCTGGAAGGAACCTCCCGGGAGAGAATCTCATCCTTTACCTCTGCGCGGAGACCCTCCAGAAGACGAGCGAGCAAGGCCGGCTCGTTCCAGCCACTGGAGACAGCAAGAGTGCGAAACTCAATAGAGTAGTCTGTTATGGATCGATTGCCTTGACATAGGGAAGACAGGGCCCTGGAAGCCTCCTCCCCAAAAACAGATCGATCAAAAACCCGTATCATCTCCTCCTTAAAGTCCTGATACTGGTTAGTACACTCAGCCCTTGCCTCCCAGATTGCCGTGCCCCACTCACGAGCCCGTCCAATAAGGAGAGATATGACGTAGGCGACACGAGCAGTGCTCCTGGAGTAAGTGTTGGGCTGGAGAGAAAACACAATATCACACTGGGTGAGGAACGAGCGGCATTCAGTGGGCTCCCCAGAGTAACACGGCGGGTTATTGATTCTGGGCTCCGGAGATTCGAAAGCCCTGGAAGTGGCCGGTGGATCGAGGCGGAGATGGTGAACCTGTTCTGTGAGGTTGGAGACTTGGGTGGCCAGGGTCTCAACGGCATGTCGAGCAGCAGACACTTCCTGCTCGTGTCTGCCTAGCATCGCTCCCTGGATCCCGACGGCTGAGTGGAGAGGATCCGAAGTCGCTGGGTCCATTCTTGGTCGGATTCTTCTGTTACGGTGCGTGAATGAGGACCCAAAAGCGAATTAACTTAAACAGAGCTTCTTTAATTACCAAACATAGGTAGGCTCAGACGGACCGGCAGATTCCGACAGGACAAGACAAGGTTACAGCAAACATGACGACAGTCTGGTTCAGGCATGAAACACAACAAACAAGAATCCGACAAGGACAGGAACAAAAACAGAGAGAGATATAGGGGACTAATCAGAGGGAAAAAGGGAACAGGTGGGAAAAGGGGTGACGAGGTGGTTAGGAGGAGACAAGGCACAGCTGGGGGAAAGAGGGGGTGGAAAGGTAACCTAACAACGACCAGCAGAGGGAGACAGGGTGAAGGGAAAGGACAGAGACAAGACACAACATGACAGTACATGACAATCCTACAATCTAAGCTTGATGCCCTCGATCTCACACAAATTATCAATGAACCTACCAGGTACCACCCCAAAGCCGTAAACACGGGCACCCTCATCCTAACCAACTTGCCCTCTAAATACACCTCTGCTGTTTTCAACCAAGATCTCAGCGATCACTGCCTCATTGCCTGCATCCGTAATGGGTCAGCGGTCAAGCGACCTCCACTCATCACTGTCAAACGCTCCCTGAAACACTTCAGCGAGCAGGCCTTTCTAATCGACCTGTCCCGGGGATCCTGGAAGGATATTGACCTCATCCCGTCAGAGGATGCTTGGTTATTTATTTTAAAATGCCTTCCTCACCATCTTAAATAACCATGCCCCATTGACAAAATTTAGAATCAGGAACAGATATAGCCCTTGGTTCTCTTCAGACCTGACTGCCATTAACCAACACAAAAACATCCTATGGCGTTCTGCATTAGCATCGAACAGCCCCCGTGATATGCACCTTTTCAGGGAAGTTAGAAAAGCCAAGGCTAGCTTTTTCAAGCAGAAATTTGCTTCCTGCAACACAAACTCAAAAGTTCTGGAACACCGTAAAGTCAATGGAGAATAAGAACACCTCCTCCCAGCTGCCCACTGCACTGAGGATAGGAAACTCTGTCACCACCGATAAATCCACTATAATTGAGACTTTCAATAAGCATTTTTCTCCAGCTGCCTATGCTTTCCACCTGGCTACCCCTACCCTAGTCAACAGTACTGTACCGCCCACAGCAACTCGCCCAAGCCTTCCCCATTTCTCCTTCTCCCAAATCCAGTCAGCTGATGTTCTGAAAGAGCTGCAAAATCTGGACCCCTACAAATCAGCCGGGCTAGACCTATCTGGACCCTTTCTTTCTAAAATGATCTGCCAAAAAAAGATCTGCCAACCTCTCTTTCGTGTCGTCTGAGATTCCCAAAGGCCATATTCATTGACCTGGCCAAGGCTTTCGACATCGTATAAAGACTTCTTTCTACTGTATTATTGACTGTATGTTTGTTTACTCCATGTGTAACCCTGTGTTGTATGTGTTGAACTGCTTTGCTTTATCTTGGCCAGGTCGCAATTGTAAATGAGAACTTGTTCTCAACTTGCCTACCTGGTTAAATAAAGGTGAGATAAAAATGAAAAAAATAAAGCCTCTCTTGAAAAAGCCAAACCTTGACCCAGAAAATATTTTAAAAAATGTCGGCCTATATCGAATCTC
This sequence comes from Oncorhynchus mykiss, assembly GCF_013265735.2. Taxonomy (NCBI): domain Eukaryota; kingdom Metazoa; phylum Chordata; class Actinopteri; order Salmoniformes; family Salmonidae; genus Oncorhynchus; species Oncorhynchus mykiss. Next base: position 25,266,949 of record NC_048580.1, on the reverse strand, counting down.
CCATTCCTCTCAAAAAAAATATGAAAACGTTTTTTGTGCAGCAACTCACTGCCTTCCTGAAGGCAAACAATGTATACGAAACACTTCAGGCTCGTTTTAGACACGATCATAGCAGTGAGACTGCACTCGTGAAGGTGGTAAGTTACATTTCAATGGCGTCAGACCAAGAGACTGCATCTGTTCTCATGCTCCTAGACCTTAGTGCTGCTTTTGATACCATCGATCACCACATTCTTTTGGAGAGATTGGAAACCTAATTTGGTCTACACGGACAAGTTCTGGCCTGGTATAGATCTATTCTGTCAGAAAGATATCAGTTTGTCTCTGTGGATGGTTTGTCCTCTGACAAAATAACTGTAGATTTTGGTGTTCCTCAAGGTTCTGTCTTAGGACCACTATTGTTTTTACCATATATTTTACCTCTTGGTGATGTCATTCGGGGAAAAGTAATGTTAACTTTCACTGCTTTGCGGACGATACACAGCTGTACACTTCAATGAAACATGGTGAAGCCCCTAAATTGCTCTTGCTGGAAGCCTGTGTTTCAGACATAAGGAAGTGGGTGGTGGCAATTGTTTTACTTTTAAACTCGCATAAAACAGAGATGCTAGTTCTAGGTCCCAAGAAACAAAGAGATCTTCTGTTGGATCTGACAATTAATCTTGATGGCTGTACTGTCGTCTCAAATAAAACTGTGAAGGACCACGGCGTTACTATGGACCCTGATCTCTCTTTTGACAAATATATCAAGACCGCTTTTTTCCATCTACGTAACATTGCAAAAATCAAACAAAAATAATGCAGAAAAATGAATCCATGCTTTTGTCACTTCTAGATTAGACTACTGCAATTCTCTACTTTCCGGCTACCCGGGATAAAGCACTAAATATACTTCAGTTAGTGCTATACACGGCTGCTAGAATCTTGACGAGAACCCAAAAAATGTATCATATTATTCCAGTGCTAGCCTCGCTACTCTGCCTTCCTGTTAAGGCAAGGGCTGATTTGAAGGTTTTACTGCTAACCTACAAGGCATTACTTTTTATTTTTTTACCTATAAACATTACATGGGCTTGCTCCTACTTATCTTTTCGATTTGGTCCTGCCGTGCATACCTACACGTACACTACTGTCAGAAGACGCAGGCCTCCTTGTCCCTCGAATTTCTAAGCAAACAGCTGGAGGCAGAGCTTTCTCCTATAGAGTTCCATTTTTATGGAATGGTCTGCCTACCCATGTGAGAGACGCAGACTCAGCGTCAACCTTTAAGTTTTTATTGAAGACTCATCTCTTCTGTAGGTCCTACAATTGAGTGTAGTCTGGCCCAGGGGTTTCAAGGTGAACAAAGGCACTGGAGCGACGAACCGCCCTTGCTGTCTCTGCCTGGCCGGTTCCCCTCTCTCCACTGGGATTCTCTGCCTCTAACCCGATTACAAGGGCTGAGTCATTGGCTTACTGGTGCTCTTCCATGCCGTCTCTAGAAGGGGTGCGTCACTTGTGTGGGTTGAGTCACTGACGTGATCTTCCTGTCCGGGTTGGCGCCCCCCTCGGGTTCGTGCCATTGGGGAGATCTTTGTAGGCTATACTCGGCCTTGTCTCAGGGTAGTAAGTTGGTGGTGTTAAGATATCCCTCCAGTGGTGGGGGGGATGTGGTTTGGCAAAGTGGGTGGGGTTATATCCTGCTTGGTTGGCCCTGTCTGGGGGTATCGTCGGCCAGGGCCACAGTGTCTCCCGACCCCTCCTGTCTCAGCCTCCAGTATTTATGCTGTAATAGTTTATGTGTCGGGGGGCTAGGGTCAGTCTGTTATATCTGGAGTATTTCTCCTGTCTTATCTGGTGTCCTGTGTGAATTTAAGTATGCTCCCACTAATTCTCTTTCTCTCTTCTCCCGGGGGACCTGAGTCCTAGGACCATGCCAAAACATAGGAAGAAACCTAGAGAGGAACCAGGCTATGAGGCCACCCCTCATAGCCTGGTTCCTCTCTAGGTTTCTTCCTAGGTTTTTGCCTTTCTGGGGAGTTTTTCCTAGCCACCATGCTTCTACACCTGCATTGCTTGCTGTTTGGGGTTTTACGCTGGGCTTCTGTGCAGCACTTAGAGATATTAGCTGATGTACGAAGGGCTATATGAATACATTTTATTTGTTAGAGGACTGAGGGTCTTCCAAATATTGAAAGTGTGTAAATAGTTACCCATGTTATTTTGTAAATGTATGTATTTTTTTCTTCATATTTTTTTTCCATATTTTTTGCTCTATTTTTTGGGGGTGTGTGTTAGAATACCATTTTGGCATTTTGTACATAGCTATTTGTTTCAAAATGTATACCTTCACCAATATGGCCACATTTGGGCTACTTGTGTGGGACACCTGGGTGACTTCATGATAAATGTCATGCAGCACACTCATTTTTGGAAGTTATCATTCTGAAACTTTGCACAAGTACTGTTGCCCTCTTATATTTTTCACTGAAATCAGTGAAATCATCCTATCTGAATGTTTGTTTTATCTTGTTCATTTTAAAGATGATGATACAACAATAAAAAGAAAAAAAGTTTTTTTCAATGTATTATCTAAACCAGATCTATTGTGTTATATTCTCCTACATTCAATTCACATTTACACAAACTTCAGAGGTGTTTTATTTCAAATGGTACCAAGAATATGCATATCCTTGCTTCTGGGCCAGAGCTACAGGCAGTTAGATTTTGGCATGTCTTCAGGCAGAAATTGAAAAAAGTAGGGGGCTTAACCCTTACCAGAGAGGAAGAGGTGAAGTGAGAGGGTTTACTCCGCCCAAAATATGCCCACAAAAGTAAAACCCAGAAGTGAGCCATTTTTGTATGGAGGTCAATGAGAGAATGTTGAATTTGGTAAAAAATGAATGTTTTGCAAATTTACTACGTGAGGCTAATTTGATCAAATATAAGTTTCAAAATGGTTAGTTTGTTACGAATGCACTATTATAAGAGGATATACATGGCATTCTGGCAACAAAAACAAAACATCAGAGTTGTGCCTCTTGTTCACATACATATCTGGTCTCAAATTGGCTAGAATGGTCCCACCTGACCTTGCCTCCTCCCACCTGCTTTCCATTTTTGAGGACATGTATTTCCATTGTTAGAGCAGTCACTCTACTATCTTGTCAATATAATAGATCATATTTGCCCTTACCTAAATAAAGGAAACCCCCCCCAGAGGAAGTCGCAGTCACTATTTTGATGTAATTTCCTGTTCTAGAGATTAAATGCACGTTTAGGTTCTAACTCGAAAGAATGACAAAGGCTACTTATACATTTTCACAAATTGGGTGTGGGAATTTCCACATGGAATTGATGAACATCAACAAATAGCCACTGATGGCTGTCAGTGTAGTTAGCTAACATGCTAACTTAATCTAGCTAGCTAGCTAATGTTATTTTTTGTTGCTGATACGTGTTTTTACACATTGTAATGGACACAGTGCAACCTTTGGTAGGCTGCTGCAGGCTTCAGCTGTGGTACAGCAAAGCCAAGTCAGTCCGTGCTCATGGTTCTCACAGGGGAGGTGAAATGATAGGCTAGATTGACTTTGCTCATGATCATGCATGCTGCAAATGATATGTAACTACAAGTTACTCCAATGCTTCCCACAGTTGTGTGGAGTTAGCTGGATGTCATTTGGGTGGTGGACCATTCTTGATAAACTGTTGAGTGTGAAAACCCCAGCAGCTTTGCAGTTCTTGACACACTCAAACCACTGCGCCTGGCACCTACTAACATACCCATTCAAAGGCACTTAAATATTTTGTCTTGCCAATTCATCCTCTGAATGACACACACACAATCAATTTTTCAATTGTCTCAAGGCTTAAAAATCCTTCTTTAATTAACCTTTCTCTTACACTTCATCTACACTGATTGAAATGGATTTAAAACAAGTGACATCAATAAGGAATCAGAGCTTGCACCTGGATTCACCTGATCAGTCGAGTTTCTAATGTTTTGTACACTCAGTATATGTTTCTTAGGGGTAGCTTTAGGGTAGAAGCTAAATAACAATTGTATATTATTTATGGTTTAAACGCAGATTGTTTGGCCCCAAATGCAATGTGTAGACAGGGCTAGGCTACATGTTACATAACCTAGGCTAGGTTATATTATGAAACATGTGTTTCGTGTGTTTGAATGTTTATTCAAATCGCTGCTGGGTTTTTATTTCAGTTGTTAAAAAATATGAAGGTACATCATGACGATCATATGTCGCTGATAGGAAGGTGTGGGAAGAGGGTGAGTATAAAGTGATAAACGTGAAGGGAGGTGGAGGGGGAGCAGCAGCTAAGTAAAACAAATGTTTTGTGTGTGCCTAAAGTAACATCATGCAGAACATTGTAAAATGGTTAAGATGGCGCCGACAGAGGACGCCTCACACTCTGATAAAACATTGCAGGTTTCTACAATTTTCAGCGTGTTTTCTAGTGTTTTTCTAAAATCTTCTTAATCCGTTTGCTTCATGCATTGCTACATAGTTTCTTCAGTGATGCGTCAAGATACTTGGGAGTCCTACCAGAGAGTAGGAAGCAAAGACGCCGACAGAGAGGCAGACGTGGCAGGGTCTTAGTGAGATTAAGATGCTGGCGACCCGTCCTCCTTCAGTCAATAATTAACAAACTTGACGAACTCAGAGCGAGGATCTCCTTCCAGAGGGACATCAGATTCTGCAACATAATTTGTTTTTCTGAGACTTGGCTTTCCTCCGACATCCAAACAGATTATATACAACCAGCAGGTTTTTACAGTTTTTTGAGCAGATAGGAGGCGGGCTCTTTCTGGCAAGAGCAACGGGGGTAGACTCTGCTTTATGACCAACTACATAGAGGAAACTTACTGGAACTTGCAAGCGTCTTCTGTCCTTACTTGGAATACTTGGTCAATAAATGTCACCCATTTTACTTTATGAGAGAGTTCTCAGGGATTATCGCCATGGTTGTGTACATCCCGCCCCAAGCCAACACCAAAAATCTCTCAACGATCTCCATTGGATCCTGAAAAAACTGGAGACCGCATTCCTGGAGGCAGTGCTCATTGTCGCGGGGGACTTTAAGAAAAGTAATTTGAGAACCGTGCTCCCAAAATATTACCAACACATCGACTGTCTAACTTCAGGAAATTCTACTCTCGATCACTGCTACAAGCATATTGACACAGGTATAAGGCAGTCTCCCGTCCTCCTTTCGGCAAATCCGACCATGACTCCACCTAACTTCTCCCCGTCTACAAACAAAAACTCAGGTGGTCAGGTCTGTAGAACGTTGGTCCAACCAATCAGAATTCCCTCTCCAAAACTGTTTTCATCATGTGGACTGGAATATGTCCCGGGTCGCTTCTGGAGATAACATTAATGAATACACCTACTCAGTCACCGGATTCATAAAAAGATGCACAGATGACGTGATTCAAAACTATCCTGAATCACACTCGACCATCTCCAGTTTGCCTACCGCTGTGACAGATCCACGGACAACGCAATCGCTATTAAACAGCACACTGAACTTACCCACCTGGACAAAAGGAATGCATATGTGTTCATCGACTACAGCTTCACTTTCAATACCATAGTGCCCTATAAGCTCATTACAAAGCTCACGGCCCTGGCTCTAAACTCCTCCCTATGCAACTGGATCCTGAACTTTCTGATGGGCCGCCCCCCAGGTGGTGAAAGTAGGCAACATTACCTCCTCGACACTGATTCTCAACACAGGGACCCGCAAGCTGGCGTTCTCAGTCCCCTCCTTTATTCCCTGTATACCCACGACTGCTTGGCCTCACACAGTTTCAACTCCATCATCAAGTTCGCTGATGACACAGCAGTAGTAGGCCAGATTACCAACAACAACGAGACAGCCTAAAGGGAGAAGGTGCAGGAAAACAACCTCTCCCTCAAAATTAACAAAACAAAGGAGCTGATTGTGGACTTCAGGAGGAACCAGGCTGGACACGCCCCCACCCTAATCAACGAGGACGTCGTGGAGATGGTCAATAACTTTAAATTCCTTGGCGTACACATCGCAGAGAAGCTGAAATGGTCTAACCACACGGACACTGTGGTGATGAAGGCACAACAGCGACTCTTCAAACTCAGGATGCTGAAGAAATTTGGCCTGTCCCTAAGGGCCCCCACAGTGTTCTTCAATAGGACCATCGAGAGCATACTCTTGGGCTGCATAACAACCTGGTACGATAATTTGACCGCCACAGACAGTCGACTGCGTGGCCACTGTCGTGTCTTTACTATCATTAAATTGAAGACTTAGTTTTTATCAACGATTCTCTGTAATTAGTATTACGCGATCAAACTGATTAATCATGTAACTTTAATTAACTAGGTAGTCGGGGCACCAAGGAAAATATTCAGAAAGTTATAATTCCCCAATATAACCTTTCAAATATTTTCATATCTGATCAATAGTCTTCTGATTAATGAATTATTTACTTTACCTCACGTTAGTCTTATTCCAAACGTCGTAAATTGTTGGTTATTTGCACGAACCCAGTCTTCACTATGAGTCATCCATACATCAATTGTGTTAAATCATTTATTTATTACTAACTACTGTAAGTAATTCACAGAAATGCATAAACAAAACAAACAAAGTAAATATGGTTAGAATAAATTATAGGAGAATGTGCCCTAGTGGGCTAAACCGGGAAGTGGGGGTCACAACACAACACGACTAAGAAGTCACAACAGAGTTAATAATTATAACAATTGAAATGCTAATCCTTTACACATGAACGCTCACTCATTCGGGAACAATTGTAATCAATGTATATATTTACGCTCAGTGTGTCGTCTTGATTGCTGTTGAAAAGTTTGTTTCTTTTGTAGAATTGTCCGTCTCTCACTCTCTCTCTGTCGTGGTTATAGTGGGTAGTTCAGAGTAACATTCATTCATGTTGTTGTAGAATGGATGTTTCGGCGGTTGTCGTTCTTCGCGTTCAATGATACCAAATTCCTAGCTGCAGACTAGTAATTAATATCAAAGACTTGTTCTTATTCTGTCGGGATCGATAGTCTAAGAGTTTAACCACGTGGTATGGTTAAAAGATTCAACAATGGTCTGCAGCCTTTGTCCTCCCGTGATTGAGAGAAACATGGTCTACTGAGAATTTCTCAAAGTTGGGTTTTATTTGGAATTGCAGAAAATGGGCTGTCCCAGGATGCCTGACCCGAACTGGGCTAATGGGCGGTCCTCTGATTTAGTTCAACTCAAAAGGGAATTGGAGTTTCCTTCATTAAACAGTCCAAAATCACATTACACAATTTTACAAACAGTATCATCCTCACTCATTCTTCTTATACAACAATTAGATGTAAACCTCATTATTTTCCATGGAGATTAGACTACATTTTTGCCATCGCGGGCCAGAATCATACGACAGGATTATACCTCATGTGTATGAGTGTGTGGTCAGATATATCTACGGTAAATCACGTCCAGATATGCTACTTATTTAACTTTTTTAACATGAACAGAAATAAACCACATACATCCATGTTCTCCTTTTGGTAGGTATTTTCATTATTAAACATGCAATGAACCACACGGAGGGAAAAGTACCCTGCATTCAGCACCATGGACAGAACTCTTGTTAACGGGTATGCACAAAACGCAAGAAAGAGAGAGAGAGCTCAACATTACATTTAAACTACTCAATCAGTTTGAGGAGTGAAGTCTCTGATGGGCATTGACTAGAGCAGTGAAGTCAGGTGTAGTTTCTGAAACTATGCTCAGGATTGCTGAGAGGTGAGAGTCAATGAGAGATGATCTGTGCCTTGACTTGTTATATTTCATCACTGAAAATGTCTGTTCACGTCCATAGGTTGACCCAAACAGTGCAAACACCTTCTGAGCATGACTCCTAATCTTTGGAAAGTTTTGTTCATCGAGTGATGCATAGAATCTTGTCAGTTACATTGTTCTGAATAGTTCTCCAATCACTGCATCAGACTGAAGATAGATAAACTCAAGTTGCAGGTCAGTGGGATTGTAATCCACATTGAAGGTGAAAGGAGAGGAAACCAACAGCATGTCATGTTCCATGTAGTAGTGACTAGTAGTGTCGGAATTTGGATGAGATTGTTGGCTTCTACTTGGCGGGTCAGGAGGAGTAATTTTCCTTTGAAGGCTTTGACAAGGCTGTACATCTGATGTGCAAAAAGGCCCTTCTCTTGTAGTTTGGAATTCAGTTCATTCATGAGGACCATGATGTCCACGGTGAAGGCAAAATCAGCCAACCGTTTTTTATCTTGCAGTTGAGGGAAATCCATATTTTCCTTTCATTTGCACAAAAACACAGCTTCTTCGACTTCAGGTCCCACACCCTTTTAAGCACCTTCCCCAAACTCAGCCATCTCACGTTTGTGTGGTAGGGAGATCTGCACTCTGTCTCTCCCAACAGTGAGACCAACTGACTGTGGTTTAAAGATTTTGCTATTATGAAGTTTACCACTTTAGTGACTGTAACCACAACATGGCTCATTTTCAGAACACATTTACAAAGCACCTCCTGATGCATAATGCAATGCAGGAAAATAATTTTCTGATCTGGGTTCAGCTCAGCTACTTGATCATGTATCCTTTTTAAAAGGCCAATGTGTTTTCCTGTCAAGTTTGGGCACCCATCAGTGGGTATAATGGATAACTTTTCAAAACTGAGTCCCAGCTTCGCAACACACTAAGTAACCTCCTCCAATAAATCTGTGGTTGTGCTCTTCAATCGACTGCACTGAAGCAAACTCCTCTGTAATTTCAAAATCTGAGGTTATACAGTGCCTTGCGAAAGTATTCGGCCCCCTTGAACTTTGTGACCTTTTGCCACATTTCAGGCTTCAAACATAAAGATATAAAACTGTATTTTTTTGTGAAGAATCAACAACAAGTGGGACACAATCATGAAGTGGAACGACATTTATTGGATATTTCAGACTTTTTTGACAAATCAAAAACTGAAAAATTGGGCGTGCAAAATTATTCAGCCCCCTTAAGTTAATACTTTGTAGCGCCACCTTTTGCTGCGATTACAGCTGTAAGTCGCTTGGGGTATGTCTCTATCAGTTTTGCACATCGAGAGACTGAAATTTTTTCCCATTCCTCCTTGCAAAACAGCTCGAGCTCAGTGAGGTTGGATGGAGAGCATTTGTGAACAGCAGTTTTCAGGTCTTTCCACAGATTCTCGATTGGATTCAGGTCTGGACTTTGACTTGGCCATTCTAACACCAGGATATATTTGTTTTTGAACCATTCCATTGTAGATTTTGCTTTATGTTTTGGATCATTGTCTTGTTGGAAGACAAATCTCCGTCCCAGTCTCAGGTCTTTTGCAGACTCCATCAGGTTTTCTTCCAGAATGGTCCTGTATTTGGCTCCATCCATCTTCCCATCAATTTTAACCATCTTCCCTGTCCCTGCTGAAGAAAAGCAGGCCCAAACCATGATGCTGCCACCACCATGTTTGACAGTGGGGATGGTGTGTTCAGGGTGATGAGCTGTGTTGCTTTTACGCCAAACATAACGTTTTGCATTGTTGCCAAAAAGTTCAATTTTGGTTTCATCTGACCAGAGCACCTTCTTCCACATGTTTGGTGTGTCTCCCAGGTGGCTTGTAGCAAACTTTAAACGACACTTTTTATGGATATCTTTAAGAAATGGCTTTCTTCTTGCCACTCTTCCATAAAGGCCAGATTTGTGCAATATACGACTGATTGTTGCCCTATGGACAGACTCTCCCACCTCAGCTGTAGATCTCTGCAGTTCATCCAGAGTGACCATGGGCCTCTTGGCTGCATCTCTGATCAGTCTTCTCCTTGTATGAGCTGAAAGTTTAGAGGGACGGACAGGTCTTGGTAGATTTGCAGTGGTCTGATACTCCTTCCATTTCAATATTATCGCTTGCACAGTGCTCCTTGGGATGTTTAAAGCTTGGGAAATATTTTTGTATCCAAATCCGGCTTTAAACTTCTTCACAACAGTATCTCGGACCTGCCTGGTGTGTTCCTTGTTCTTCATGATGCTCTCTGCGCTTTTAACGGACCTCTGAGGCTATCACAGTGCAGGTGCATTTATACGGAGACTTGATTACACACAGGTGGATTGTATTTATCATCATTAGTCATTTAGGTCAACATTGGATCATTCAGAGATCCTCACTGAACTTCTGGAGAGAGTTTGCTGCACTGAAAGTAAAGGGGCTGAATAATTTTGCACGCCCAATTTTTCAGTTTTTGATTTGTTAAAAATGTTTGAAATATCCAATAAATGTCGTTCCACTTCATGATTGTGTCCCACTTGTTGTTGATTCTTCACAAAAAAATACAGTTTTATATCTTTATGTTTGAAGCCTGAAATGTGGCAAAAGGTCGCAAAGTTCAAGGGGGCTGAATACTTTCGCAAGGCACTGTATCTCGTAAGAATATCAACAACTGCGCCATGTCTCGTGCATCACTAATCTCATCCAGGGCCAAGGGGAAACAGGGGAAATCATTTACCTTCTCTTTCAACTGTTGTTCCATATTCTCTGCGATGTTCGTCTTGACAGGGAAACATTTTCAAACAGCTCTTTCTTGTCGGGGCAAAGTATTGCTGCATAGTCAATTAAACATTATTTTATGAATTCGCCCTCAGCGAATGGCTTGCCATGTTTAGCAATTTTGTGGGACAGTACATAGCTAGCTCTCGCAATTCCGTAATTTGCTGAATACAGTTTTGTGAAAAGTCCTTGCTGCTTTTGCAACTGAGAAAGCAACTCTTTCGATGCACTTGCCCTCTGCTCAGAAGGCATATTCATATATTTCTCTGCATGCTTCATCTGGAAGTGTCAAGATAAGTTGTAGTCTTTCAAGACAGCAATGCTCTCTTTGCACACTAAGCACACAGCTTTCCCTGATATTTCAATAACTAAATATTTTGATGTCCACTCTTGCTGGAACACCCTACACTCATTGTCTACTTTCCTTTTCTTTGAAATCTTTGAAAAACACATTTTTGTGCAATTTCGAGCTAGATACTTTTCGTAACTGTGACGTGTGTGTCAGCCTGTCAGTCACTGTCCGTCCTCGTGCAGTTGTTATTTATACGTGCCTTCAAAATAAATGTCCCACAAGTGGTGGGAGTTAAATCATTACACAAAGGCGAGTATTCATTGGGCTTTTAATTTGAATAACATTTACGTTTTTCTAAACTTTACTATCACAAATTCTTTATGTGATCTGAGCATGATTCCGTGGGCCATATTGAATCAGGTCACAGGCCACATACGGCCTCGGGCCAGCCTTTGCCCTGCCCTAAACAGTCTTTACTCAGCCTCCACCCCAACGGACAATTATTTATCACTGTACAGTTATGATGTATACTGAACAAACATATGAACACAACATGCAATAATTTTAAAGATTTTACTGAGTTACAGTTCATATAAGGAAATCAGTCAATAGAAAAAAATTAATTAGGCCCTAATCTCTGGATTTCACATGACCTCGAATACAGATGTGCATCTGTTGGTCACACAGATATGTAAAAAAAAAAAAAAAAGTAGAGGTGTGTATCAGAAAACCAGTCAGTATCTGGTGTAATCACCATTTGCCTCATGCAGTGCGACACATCTCCTTCACATAGAGTTCATCAAGCTGTTGATTGTGGCCAGTTTAATGTTGTCCCACTCCTCTTCAATGGCTGTGCGAAGTTACTGGATATTGGCGGGAACTGGAGCACGCTGTTGTACATGTCAATCCAGAGCATCCCAAACGTGCTCAATGGGTGGCATGTCTGGTGAGTATGCAGGCCATGGAAGAACTGGGACATTTTCAGATTCAAAAAATTGTGGGCAGATCCTTGAGATATGTGCATCATCATGCTGAAACATGAGGTGATGGCGGCGAATGAATGGCACGGCAATGAGCCTCAAGATCTCGTCATGGTATCTCTGTGAATTCAAATTGATATCAATAAAATGCATTTGTGTTCGTTGTCCATAGCTTATGCCTGCATATACCATAACCCCACCATGGGGCACTCTGTTCACAACGTTGACATCATCAAACCGCTCGCCCACGCAACACTGTGGCCTGCGTTTGTGAGGCCAGTTGGACCTACTGCCATATTATCTTCAACAACATGGAGGCAGCTTATGGTAGAGAAAATAGCATTCTCATTCTCTGGCAACAGCTCTGGTGGACATACCTTCAGTCAGCATGCTAATTGCACCCTCCCTCAAAACTTGAGACATCTCTGGCATTGTGTTGTGTGACAGAACTGCACATTTTGGAGTGGCCTTTTATTGTCCCCAGCAAAAGGTGCACGAGTGTAATGATCCTGCTGTTTAATCACACCTGTCAGGTGGATGGATTATCTTGGCTCACTAACAGGGATGTTAACACATTTATGCACTAAATTTGAGAGAAATAAGCTTTCTGTGCATATGAAAATTAAGACTTATATTTTTGTTCAGTGTATATTCAGTGTATATATTTATATATACTATTTATATTGTTGTTGTTTTTCTATTTTCATTATTTTATTTCACTTAAAAATAGACAGAGATGGCCGCCTCGCTTCGCGTTCCTAGGAAACTATGCAGTTTTTTGTTTTTTTACGTGTTATTTCTTACATTAGTACCCCAGGTCATCTTAGGTTTCATTACATACAGTCGAGAAGAACTACTGAATATAAGATCAGCATCAACTCACCATCAGTACGACCAAGAATATGTTTTTCGCGACGCGGATCCTGTGTTCTGCCTTACAAACAGGACAACGGAGTGGATCCTATGCAGCGACCCAAAAAAACGACTCCGAAAGAGAGGGAAACGAGGCGGTCTTCTGGTCAGACTCCGGAGACGGGCACAGCGCGCACCACTCCCTAGCATTCTTCTTGCCAATGTCCAGTCTCTTGACAACAAGGTTGATGAAATCCGAGCAAGGGTAGCATTCCAGAGGGACATCAGAGACTGTAACGTTCTTTGCTTCACGGAAACGTGGCTTACTGGAGAGACGCTATCCGAAGCGGTGCAGCCAACAGGTTTCTCCACACATCGCGCAGACAGGAAAAAACATCTTTCTGGTAAAAAGAGGGGCGGGGGCGTATGCCTTATGACTAACGTGACATGGTGCGATGAAAGAAACATACAGGAACTCAAATCCTTCTGTTCACCTGATTTAGAATTACTCACAATCAAATGTAGACCGCATTATCTACCAAGAGAATTCTCTTCGATTATAATCACAGCCGTATATATCCCCCCCCAAGCAGACACATCGATGGCTCTGAACGAACTTTATTTAACTCTCTGCAAACTGGAAACAATTTATCCGGAGGCTGCATTCATTGTAGCTGGGGATTTTAACAAGGCTAATCTGAAAACAAGACTCCCCAAATTTTATCAGCATATCGATTGCGCAACCAGGGGAGGAAAGACCTTGGACCATTGTTACTCTAACTTCCGCGACGCATATAAGGCCCTGCCCCGCCCCCCTTTCGGAAAAGCTGACCACGACTCCATTTTGTTGATCCCTGCCTACAGACAGAAACTAAAACAAGAGGCTCCCACGCTGAGGTCTGTCCAAAGCTGGTCCGACCAAGCTGACTCCACACTCCAAGACTGCTTCCATCACGTGGACTGGGAGATGTTTCGTATTGCGTCAGATAACAACATTGACGAATACGCTGATTCGGTGTGCGAGTTCATTAGAACGTGCGTTGAAGATGTCGTTCCCATAGCAATGATTAAAACATTCCCTAACCAGAAACCGTGGATTGATGGCAGCATTCGTGTGAAACTGAAAGCGCGAACCACTGCTTTTAATCAGGGCAAGGTGTCTGGTAACATGACCGAATACAAACAGTGCAGCTATTCCCTCCGCAAGGCTATCAAACAAGCTAAGCGCCAGTACAGAGACAAAGTAGAATCTCAATTCAACGGCTCAGACACAAGAGGCATGTGGCAGGGTCTACAGTCAATCACGGACTACAGGAAGAAACCCAGCCCAGTCACGGACCAGGATGTCTTGCTCCCAGGCAGACTAAATAACTTTTTTGCCCGCTTTGAGGACAATACAGTGCCACTGACACGGCCTGCAACGAAAACATGCGGTCTCTCCTTCACTGCAGCCGAGGTGAGTAAGACATTTAAACGTGTTAACCCTCGCAAGGCTGCAGGCCCAGATGGCATCCCCAGCCGCGCCCTCAGAGCATGCGCAGACCAGCTGGCCGGTGTGTTTACGGACATATTCAATCAATCCCTATACCAGTCTGCTGTTCCCACATGCTTCAAGAGGGCCACCATTGTTCCTGTTCCCAAGAAAGCTAAGGTAACTGAGCTAAATGACTACCGCCCCGTAGCACTCACATCCGTCATCATGAAGTGCTTTGAGAGACTAGTCAAGGACCATATCACCTCCACCCTACCTGACACCCTAGACCCACTCCAATTTGCTTACCGCCCAAATAGGTCCACAGACGATGCAATCTCAACCACACTGCACACTGCCCTAACCCATCTGGACAAGAGGAATACCTATGTGAGAATGCTGTTCATCGACTACAGCTCGGCATTCAACACCATAGTACCCTCCAAGCTCGTCATCAAGCTCGAGACCCTGGGTCTCGACCCCGCCCTGTGCAACTGGGTACTGGACTTCCTGACGGGCCGCCCCCAGGTGGTGAGGGTAGGCAACAACATCTCCTCCCCGCTGATCCTCAACACTGGGGCCCCACAAGGTTGCGTTCTGAGCCCTCTCCTGTACTCCCTGTTCACCCACGACTGCGTGGCCACGCACGCCTCCAACTCAATCATCAAGTTTGCGGACGACACAACAGTGGTAGGCTTGATTACCAACAACGATGAGACGGCCTACAGGGAGGAGGTGATTGCCCTCGGAGTGTGGTGTCAGGAAAACAACCTCACACTCAACGTCAACAAAACTAAGGAGATGATTGTGGACTTCAGGAAACAGCAGAGGGAACACCCCCCTATCCACATCGATGGAACAGTAGTGGAGAGGGTAGCAAGTTTTAAGTTCCTCGGCATACACATCACAGACAAACTGAATTGGTCCACTCACACAGACAGCATCGTGAAGAAGGCGCAGCAGCGCCTCTTCAACCTCAGGAGGCTGAAGAAATTCGGCTTGTCACCAAAAGCACTCACAAACTTCTACAGATGCACAATCGAGAGCATCCTGGCGGGCTGTATCACCGCCTGGTATGGCAACTGCACCGCCCTCAACCGTAAGGCTCTCCAGAGGGTAGTGAGGTCTGCACAACGCATCACCGGGGGCAAACTACCTGCCCTCCAGGACACCTACACCACCCGATGTCACAGGAAGGCCATAAAGATCATCAAGGACATCAACCACCCGAGCCACTGCCTGTTCACCCCGCTATCATCCAGAAGGCGAGGTCAGTACAGGTGCATCAAAGCTGGGACCGAGAGACTGAAAAACAGCTTCTATCTCAAGGCCATCAGACTGTTAAACAGCCACCACTAACACTGAGTGGCTGCTGCCAACACACTGACACTGACTCAACTCCAGCCACTTTAATAATGGGAATTGATGGGAAATGATGTAAATATATCACTAGCCACTTTAAACAATGCTACCTTATATAAATGTTACTTACCCTACATTATTCATCTCATATGCATACGTATATACTGTACTCTATATCATCGACGGTATCCTTATGTAATACATGTATCACTAGCCACTTTATACTATACTATGCCACTTTGTTTACATACTCATCTCATTTGTACATACTGTACCCGATACCATCTACTGTATCTTGCCTATGCTGCTCTGTACCATCACTCATTCATATATCCTTATGTACATATTCTTTATCCCCTTACACTGTGTACAAGACAGTAGTTTTGGAATTGTTAGTTAGATTACTTGTTATTACTGCATTGTCGGAACTAGAAGCACAAGCATTTCGCTACACTCGCATTAACATCTGCTAACCATGTGTATGTGACAAATAAAATTTGATTTGATTTGATTTGATTTGATCCTGCATGTTGGAGCTTGGCGCCAAAGACTTCCACTGTACCCTGAAATCACAACTGCAACCCTGTACATGTGACCATTAAACACTCTGAATCTGAAGGATTTTTAGCTATAGGGAAGAGGCGTGGGATGGGACAGCTCAATCAGGTAGTGCAGCCTCCGCCTTTTAATTGACCTAGGAATCAATTATCATGGTGGCACTTTCTGTGCTGATGACTAGGGTGACAACTATTGTGTTTCCAGGGTCATGCTGTGTCGCACTAACAATGTGTTAACCATGTGCTAACGACTAAAGGTGAATAGAACAGAATACAGGTGATGCTGATTGAAGTTGGTGTGCCTTAATCCCCACAGATTCCCCATCGTTAGCCCCACCATGAACACTATCCTGTTTAGCTAACACTAGAATCGAGAATTTCCTAGTGTTGATGCTGGCAAGTAGCTTATACAGTGCCTTCAGAAAGTATTCATACCGCTTTACTTTGTGTTGTGTCACAGCCTGGATTTAAAATGTATTAATTGAGATTTAGAGTCACTGATTTATACACAATAACTCATAATGTCCAAATGGAATTTTGTTTGTATAAAATGTTTGAAATTAATAAAAAATTAAAAGCTGAAATGTCTTGAGTCAATAAGTATTCAACCCCTTTGTTATGGCAAGCCTAAATAAGTTCAGGAGTAAGAAAGTCCTTAACAAATCACATAACAAGTGTTAAACATGATTTTTGACTGACAACCCCATCTCTCTACCCTACACATACAATTATCTGTAAGGACCCTCAATTGAGTAATGCATTTCTAAAATAGATTCAACTACAAAGACCAGGGAGGTTTTTCAACGCCTCGCAAAGAAGGGCACTGATTGGTAGATGTGTAAAAAAAAAAAAAAAAAATCCCTTTGAGCATGGTTAAGTTCTTAATTAGGCTTTGGATGGTGTATCAGTACACCCAGTCACTACAAAGATACAGCCGTCCTTCCTAACACAGTAACCGAAGAAGAAGGAAACTGCTTAGGGATTTCACCATGAGCACAATTGTGATTTTAAAACAGTTACAGGGTTTAGTGGTTGTGATATGAGAGAACTGAGGATGGATCAACAACATTGTAGTTATGTCCAGAATAAAAATATTCAAAAACATGCATCCTGTTTGCAACTAGGCACTTATTAAGTAATACTGTAAAAAATGTGGCAAAGAAATGAACTTCTTGTCCTGAATACAAAACGTTATGTTCTGGGCAAATCCAACGCAACACATCACTGAGTACCACTCATATTCATATTTTCAATCATGGTGGTGGCTGTATCATGTTATGAGTATGCTTGTCATCTTCAAGGACTAGGGAGTTTTTGGGGTAAAAATAAACAGAAAACAGCTAAGAACAGGCAAAATCCTAGAGGAAAACCTGGTTCAGTCTTCTTTCCAACATACACTGGGATACAAATTCATCTTTCAGCAGGACAATAACCTAAAACACAAGGGTAAATCTACACTAGAGTTGCTTACCAAGGCGACATTGAATGTTCCTGAGTGGCCTGGTTAAAGTTCTGACTTAAATCGGCTTGAAAATGGATGCCAAGACTTGAAAATAGCTTTTTAGCTATGATCAACAACCAACTTGCCAGAGCTTGAAGCCATTTTTTAAAGAATAATGGCCAAAATTGTACAATCCAGGTGTGCAAAGCTATTAGAGATTTACCCCTTTGGCAGCTGTGTAGATCGTTGACCAAAAATTACAATTAAATACATTTTAATCCCACTTTGTAACACAACAAAATGTGGAAAAAGTCAAGGGGTGTGAATAATTTTTGATGGCATTGTATATGTGAACATGTTGTCTTGTATCTTCTGATAAGCTAGCATTACAAAACAATGCTACCACAACCTCAGTCATTCTAGTGTCCTTCTGGAGAAACCCTGATCCACCTAGCATAGCTAGCTATGCATTGATAGCATCATTGCTGTCTGGCTAGCATAAATAATTAAATCAAAAGGGGTAGCCTGGGTGTGTGTATTGAATGCTTACACCATGTGGTAAACCCCCAGAATTTGCCCAAATACAAAAGATTGTCATACTAAATCACATGATTGTTGTTAGTTTATCATGGAATTACATTTTTACAGTAGTTTGACCTTTGAGGTCAAAAATGCAACACACATAGGCAGTGCAGTACCGTGTCAAGATAAGCTCAATCGCAACAGATTATCAAGTATTTTTCAAGTCAATAACACATGTACATTATCTTGCTTCCCCAGTCGATAAGGACACGTGTTGCCTATACAGAGTATTAAGTAAGGTATGGATTTTGGGGTTATTTGAGATATTGGTATGGAAAGGTTAGGTGAGGAGGAGAATATGAAAACATGGCTAGAAGCCTGTGCAACCTTTAACCTAGTGACCAATCCAGTAAATTATCTGTTATTGGAAAGCATATTTTATACATTATGTCGACATATTGTATAACATGTATTAGCAATGGTACCAAAAATTGAATGAGAAGGAGAGGAGCCAGATGATAAGATCTTGGCTAGAAGCTGCACCTAGATGACAACCTTTCACCCAATGACCAATTCAAATCAAATCAAATCCATTTTTATTTGTCACATGCGCCGAATACAACAGGTATTAGACCTTACAGTGAAATGCTTACTAACAAGCCCTTAACCAACAATGCAGTTTTAAGAAAATAAGGTTGAGAAAATATTAACTAAAGTTTAAAAAAAAATCAATAACAATAATGAGGCTATGTTCAGGGGGTACCAGTACCGAGTCAATGTGCGGGGGTACAGGTTAGTCAAAGTAATTTGTACATGTAGGTAAGAGTAAAGTGACTATGCATAGATAATAAATAGCGAGTAGCAGCAGTGTAAAAACAAAGGAGGTGGTGTCAATGCAAATAGCCCAGGTGGTCATTTGATTAATTGTTCAACAGTCTTATGGTTTGGGGTTTGAAGCTGTTAAGGAGCCTTTGGGACCTAGACTTGGCACTCCGGTACCGCTTTCTGTGCGGTGGTAGAGAGAACAGTCTTTGACTTGGGTGACTGGAGTCTTTGACAATTTTTTGAGCCTTCCTCTGACATCGCCTAGTATATAGGTCCTGGATAGTAGGAAGCTTGGCTCCTGTGATGTATTGGGCCGTACGCACTACCCTCTGTAGCGCCTTACGTAGATGTCTTTGCTCATTTTCAGTTATCAGTTTGAAAGATAGTGGCCAAGGTTCAAAGGTCACTTGCTTTCAGCTCAGTTTTATTGGAGCTTAGGTTATGACTTCCTCACTCGCCCGAGTGTCAGCAAGCAGACCAGTGGACGAGGCTTGGTCCCAGACACACACATAAACACACACCTGTCATCAGTGAGTGGAGCCCCCAAAGAGCAGACGGTGAAATTGTAAAGGACGGCAGAGAAAGATACCTGGGAGAAAGACAGGTAGGGTGGCAGTGCTTCATGTCATGTTTTGTGTGCTTGTTAGGTGTAGGGGTTAGACTGTTGACATTGGTCAAACAAGCATGTCGTTAACATTTTATTTGCATAACCCCTCTCAGGTGATCTAAAGATGTTCGACTAAGTATTGACACTGTCAGTATGATGAATTCAACTGCAACATGCTTCAACTAAGTTTAAAGAAAACATGTTAGCAGAGTTAGCCTAGCTAAATGGTTTTAGACTGTTTGAGTATACATATATGTAGTTCTGACTATGGTTTTGCACAGTTAAAACTGTTAAAAACTGGGTGTACTTTATTGGCTAGTGATGTTGATGGGCTAACCGAGTCTTTGTATTTGCCCCTTTATTTGCATAAAAGGCATGTCAGATGGATAGTATTAACCACAATGCACCATTTTGACCATTGGTCAGATTAAGAAAAACTGTGATATCAAGTGATGCATTATGCAATCGTAGTATGTGTAAAAGGACCAAATAGAGAGAGAGAATAGATGGAAATAGAGTCAAACAAAAATGGCATGCTATGTGAAAACATAGAAAATCCACGTATCATCAGGTAACAGAATCTGAGAAAGCATTTTAGATGCGTTTGGCAGATCATGAATATAAATTTGAAGGTCCAAAAATCGATCCCTGTGGTACACCCTCTACATTTGATCTCAAGAGGGGGAGTATACTCCTGGAGATATGGTCAATGGTATTATCAACAGTATCAAAATCTTATCAAAATCAAAATCTTTATGCGTCCAGTGGGTCCGACCTCCCAAGTGCCTTTGAAGTTCTGACTTTGGACTGTAGATGACCATAAAGTCTTATCAATGTCTTTCACTGTTCCCTATGCAGGCGTTTCAGAGGGCCAATCTGTTAGCATAAATCGATAAATTCTTCGTTTCTCCTCTTACTGAAATACAGTCAGTGTTGAATACACACACAAGCGTGCACACAAACACACCCACACACTAGGTCAAAGACAAATATTGACATTGAGAATTGTTAGAGGCAAGCATTGAATTGAAGGAGATGGCGGAAATGGGTAAACCTAGGTAAACAGCATTCTACAATGTACCGAGTAGACCACTACATTGAGAATTACTCTAACAGTAAATGTATATGGGGCAAAAGTCATTGCAGATAACACTACAGTAATATACACTGACTTTGACCCCATTTAATGGTAACACATACACATGCAGATCCAGTCAAAAGTGTGGACACATTCATGGGTTTTTCTTTATTTGTACTATTTTCTACATTGTAGAATAATAGTGAAGACATCAAAACTATGAAATAACACATATGGAATCCTGTAGTAACCAGAAAAGTTTTAAACAAATCAAAATACATTTTATATTTGAGATTCTTCATAGTAGCCACCCTTTGCCTTGATGACAGCTTTGTCCACTCTTGTCATTCTCTCAACCAGCTTCATGAGGTAGTCACCTGGAATGCATTTCAATTAACAGGTGTGCCTTGTTTAATTTATGTCCTTCTTTATTTAAAACCTCTTAAAGCTAGGGGGCAGAATTTTCACTTTTGGATAAATAGCGTGCCCAATTTCAACTTTCTGCTACTCATGCCAATAATATAAGATATGCATATTATTCATAGATTTGGATAGAAAACACTCTGAAGTTTCTAAAACTGTTTGAATCATGTCTGTGAGTATAACAGAACATATGTAGCAGGCAAAACCCCGAGGACTAACTGTTCAGATTCCCCCCCCCTCCCCTGTTCACTATATTGTCTTTGCCATTGGATATTTAATAGGAACCAATTTTCAGTTCCTATCGCTTCCACACGATGTCGCCAGTCTTTGGAATATGGTTGAGGTTATTCCTTTGTTCTATGAAGAAGTAGGCCAACTCGGAACTGGGGACACTTTTGTGAGTTGCGCAAGATGTGAAAAGCAGAGCTGGTTTCTTTTCGTTCATGTATTGAATACAGATTGCCCCATCTACAATTTGATCGATTATTAACGTTTAAAAATACAGAACGTTGTATTACAAAAGTAGTTTTAAACATTTTGGCAAAGTTTATAGGCAACTTTTGAAATATTTTGTAGTGACGTTGTGTTTTTGTAAGCTGTTTTTTTCTGGATCAAACGCGCTTTATAAATGGACATTTTTTATATGGACGGAATTAATCGTACAAAAGGACCAATTGTGATGTTTATGGGACATATTGGAGTGCCAACAAAAGAAGCTCGTCAAAGGTAATGCATATTTTATATTTTATTTCAGCGTTTTGTGTAGCGCCTGCTACGCTAGCTCCTTTGTTTACTGCTGGTGCAGATGGGTGCAGGCTATCAGATAATAGCTTCTTATGCTTTCACCGAAAAGCATTTTTAAAATCTGACATGATGGCTGTATTCACAACGAGTGTAGCTTTAATTGAGTATCTTACATGTGTGATTTAATGAAAGTTTGAATTTTATAGCATTTTATTTGAATCTGGCGATCTGCATTTCCCCTGGCAATTGGCCAGTTGAGACTCTAGCGTCTCCCCTATCCATAAGAGGTTTTTAAGGCGTTTGAGCCAATCAGTTGTGTTGTGACAAGGTAAGGGTGGTATACAGAAGATAGCCCTATTTGGTTCAAGTCCATATTATGTCAAGAACAGCTCAAATAATCAAAAAGAAACAACAGTCCATTATTACTTTAAGACATGAAGGTCAGTCAATGCTGAAATTTCAAGAACTTTTTACGTTTCTTCAAGTGCAATCGGAAAAACCATCAAGCACTATGATGAAACTGGCTCTCATGAGGACCACCACAGGAAAGGAAGACCCAGTTACCTCTGCTGCAGAAGATATGTTTATTAGAGTTACCAGCCTCAGAAATTGCATCCAAAATAAGTGCTTCACAGAGTTCAAGTAACAGACACAACTCAACATCAACTGTTCAGAGGAGACTGTGTGAATCAGGCCTTCATGGTTGAATTGCTGCAAAGAAACCACTACTAAAGGACACCAATAATAATAAGAGACTTGCTTGGGCCAAGAAGCATGGGCAATGGACATTAGACTGGTGGAAATCTGTCCTTTGGTCAGATGAGTCCAAATTTGATATTTTTGATGTCTTTGTGAGACACAGAGTAGGTGAACGGATGATCTCCGCATGTGTGGTTCCCACCATGAAGCATGGAGGAGGAGCTATGATGGTGCTTTGCTGGTGGCACTGTCTGTGATTTATTTAGAATTCAAGGCATACTTAACCAGCATGGCTACCACAGCATTCTGCAGAGATATGCCATCCAATCTGGTTTGAGTTTAGTGGGATTATCATTTGTTTTTCAACAGGACAATGACCTAACACATCTCCAGGCTGTGTAAGGGCTATTTGACCAAGAAGGAGAGTGATGGAGTTCTGCATCAGATGACCTGGACTCCACAATCACCCGACCTCAACCCAATTGAGATGGTTTGGGATGAGTTGGACTGCAGAGTGAAGGAAAAGCAGCCAACAAGTGCTCAGCATATGTGGGAACTAATCATTCCAGGTGAAGCTGGTTGACAGAATGGCATGAGTGTGCAAAACTATCATTAAGGCAAAGGGTGGCTACTTTGAATAATCTCAAATATAAAATGTATTTTGATATGTTTAACACTTTTTTGGTTACTACGTGAGTCCATATGTGTTATTTCATAGTTTTGATGTCTTCACTATTATTCCACAATGTAGAAAATAGTCAAAATAAAGAAACTCTTGAATGAGTAGGTGTGTCCAAACTTTTGACTGGTACTGAACATCATACATGATGTAATACATGTACATATACCCTGCACAAAATAAATGTGTCATATTCCAATGAAATCACTACATATCTCAGCTAGACAATACAATGTGTACATTTGAGTCATTTAGCTATTAGGGTTAAGTGCCTTCGCTTTTTGTATGTGTTTGTATGTGTATTTATTAAGTATCTGTCACAATCTGACCTTAGAAATCCTTGTTTATTCTCTATATTTTCGTTAGGTCAGGGTGTGACTAGGGTGGGTACTCTAGTTTTGTATATCTATGTTTTCTTTTTCCTTGTTGGCCTAGTATGATTCCCAATCAGAGGCAGCTGTCTATCGTTGTCTCTGATTGGGAATCATACTTAGGCAGCCCCTTTTCCCACCTTCAGTTGTAGGATCTTGTCTTTGTTTGGTTGCATGTATTTTTGCAAGACGAAGCTTTTCGTTTGTTGTATTGTTTTTTTTTTTTTGCTGGTTCACATTTCAATAAAATATGATGAACTCAAATCACGCTGCGCCTTGGTCTGCCCTTAACGACGAACATTACAGAAGATCCCACCACCAACGGACCAAGCAGCGTGGTAAGGAGGACTGGACCTGGGAGGAAATCCTGGAGGGAGCAGGACTCTGGACAAGGGCCGGGGAGTATCGTCGTCCGAAGGAGGAGATAGAGACAGCGAAAGCGTAACGGCGACGATACGAGGAGTAAGCTCAACGAAGCAAGCACGAGAGGCAGCCCCGTGTGACTGGTCAGGCACCGTATTATGCAGTGATGCGCACGGTGTCTCCAGTGAGCATTCACAGGCCGGTGTACTCTGTGCCAGCGCCCCGCATTTTCCGGGCGGAAGTGGGCATCCAGCCAGGATGGGTTGTGTCAGCTCTACGCTTGAGACCTCCAGTGCGCCTCCACGTCCCAGTGTATCCGGTGCCTGCTCCACGCACCAGGCTTCCAGTGCATCTCCCCAGTCCGGTGAGATCTGTTCCGGATCCATGTACCAGGTCTCCAGTATGTCTCCCCAGCCTGGTAAGCCCTGTGGCAGCTCCACGCACCAGGCTTCCAGTACGTCTCCTCAGTCCGGTGAGACCTGTTCCGGCTCCACGTATGAAGCCTCCAGTGATGATCCATGGCTCGGAGCCTCCAGTGATGATCCATGGCCCGGAACCTCCAGTGATGATCCATGGCACGAAGCCTCCAGTGATGATCCATGGCCCGGAGCCTGTAGTAGTGATCCATGGCACGAAGCCTCCAGTGATAATCCAGGGCACGGAGCCTCCAGTGATAATCCAGGGCACGGAGCCTCCGGCAACGGTTCCCAGTCCGGAGCCTCCGGCGACGGTCCCTAGTCCGGTGCCTCCGGCGACGGTCCCCAGTCCGGAGCCTCCGGCGATGATCCACGGTCCGGTTCCACGGAAGCGGAGGGAACAGCGTGCGGAGCGGGGGCTACGTCCCGAACCAGAGCCGCCACCGAGGATAGATGCCCACCCTCCCCTATAGAGTCAGGCCTGAGTCCGCACCTTTGGGGGGGGGGGGGGGGGGGGGTACTGTCACGCCCTGCCCTTAGAGAGCCGTTTTATTTCTCTATTTGGTTAGGTCAGGGTGTGATTTGGGCGGGCATTCTATGTTTTCTATTTATTTGTGTTTGGCCGAGTGTGGTTCCCAATCAGAGGCAGCTGTCTATCGTTGTCTCTGATTGGGAATCATACTTAGGCAGCCTTTTTCCCACCTATGTTGTGGGTAACTATTTATTTTCTGTTTGTGTGCATCACGGTTGCGTCAAGTTCGGTTTCTGTTTACCTGTTTTTTTGTGAAGGTTTCACTTCATTAAAGATGTGGAATTACATGCACGCTGCGCCTTGGCTCATCTATGACGGGGAGTTTGAAGACAGTGAACGTGACAGTATCCCCATTTATTTGGACACATTGATTCGATTCGAAACCACAATATTTCAGTTAGTGGCCCGACGCTCTTAACCGCTAGGCTAACTACCGCCAATATAAGTGTATACAAGTTATAGTGTTAATATTGTGTATTGGTAACAGCACTTCCTTTCTCTCGTCAGATTTGAACATGGACTTCCTCCTCAACTTCCTGTTTAGCCCTCTGCCCACCTCGGCCATCGTCTCCCTGTTTGCCTTGATGGGGGCTGCCCTGGTCTACCTCAACACCAGGCCTAAACCCCTCACTATGCCTGCAGACCTCAACTGCCAGACCGTAGGAGTCAAGGTAAGGACACTCTCCGGCTCAATTCCAAATTGACCCCTAGCCTCTACCTACACCCTAGGCACTCCTGTATCTGAGAGGATTGGATCACATGGTTGAGGGTCAATTCCATTTAAATTCAGTCAAATCAGAAAACAGATTCCAATTGCAATTTTCCTCATTGCTTTTCAATGTGTCTTCCCTTATATGTCATTGCTCTCCCTCATGTCCAGGATGGAGCGAGGAAAAGTGCCCTGCAGGAAGATGACAACCTGATGTCGTATTTTCATGACGACGCCAGAACACTGTACGAAGTTTTCCAGAGGGGACTACAAGTCTCAGGTCACCACCATATCTCCTTCTGTCACATATATCTTGTGTCTGCACTAAGAATAAGAGAGAGGTTTTTGGAATCAACATTAGAATACATAGTAGTATTCATGTCTGACTGAGCGTAGCAAGGTCAGTGAGATTGTGTGGTTATCATAATGAGGAGATCAAATCCATGTCTCCTTTACAGGTAATGGACCCTGTCTAGGCTACAGGAAACCAGGGCAACCGTACCAGTGGCTGAAATACAAACAGGTATGACACTATCACTGATATTACTTACATAGGCCAGCGTTTCTCTGGGTCTGAATTCAGAAAATATTTTGTATACAACATTTTGGAAAAAATATTGAAAATGGCTTTTCTAAGTGGTTCATGCTTTTACATTAATTTGTGTTTGTATGTGTATTTATTTGGTATCCCAATGTGTTAGGTCCTATCCTAACACATTAAGGCACTTACATCACACAAAAAACCTTACATCATATAACATTATTACACCACTACATATCTACAATACAACATTTATAATACCACCATACAACAATATTACAATGTACACTACCTTTCAAAAGTTTGGGGTCACTTAAACTTCCTTGTTTTTGAAAGAAAAGCCTTTTTTTTGGTCCATTAAAATAACAACATATTGATCAGAAATACAGTGTAGACATTGTTAATGTTGTAAATGACTATTGTAGCTGGAAACAGCAGATTTGTTATGGAATATCTACATAGGTGTACAGAGGCCCATTATCAGCAACCATCACTCCTGTGTTCCAATAGCACGTTGTGTAAGCTAATCAAAGTTTATGATTTTAAAAGGCTAGTTGATCATTAGAAAACCTTTTTGCAATTATGTTAGCACAGCACTATTGTGCTGATTAAAGCAGCAATTAAACTGGCCTTTAGACTAGTTGAGTATCTGGAGCATCAGCATTTGTGGGTTCTATTACAGGCTCAAAATGGCTAGAAATAAAGCACTTTCTTCTAAAACTCGTCAGTCTATTCTTGTTCTGAGAAATTAAGGCTATTCCATGTGAGAAATTGCCAAGAAACTAAAGATCTGGTACAACGCTGTGTACTACTCCCTTCACAGAACAGTGCATACTGTCTCTAACCAGAATAGAAAGAGGAGTGGGAGGCCCACCAGCACACAACTGAGCAAGAGGACAAGTACATTAGAGTGTCTAGTTTGAGAAACAGATGCCTCACAAGTCCTCAACTGGTGACCCCAAACTTTGTAGAGAGCGTGTGCTAGCGTGTTTGCGTATGCGTGTGAACCTGTGTGTGTCTCTTCAGTCTGCTTTGTTCCATGAAGTGTAGATGTATGTTTTTTTAAACCTGATTTTACTGCATGCATGAGTTACTTGATGTGGAATAGAGTTATATGTAGTCATGGTTCTGTGTTGTACTGTGCGTTTCCCAGAGTCTGTTCTGGACTTGGGGACAGTGAAGAAACCCTTTGTGTCATGTCTTGTGGGGTATGCATGGGTGTCTGAGCTGTGTGCTAGTCATTTGAACAGACAGGTGCTTTCAACATGTCAATACCTCTCACAAATCAAATCAAAATCAAATCAAATGTTATTTGTCACATGCACCGAGGTGTAGACCTTACATTGAAATGCTTATTTATAAGCCCTTAACACAATTTTAAGAAAAATACCCCAAAAAAAGTAAGAAATAAAAGTAACAAATAATTAAACAGCAGCAGTAAAATAGCAATAGCGAGGCAATGTACAGAGGTTACTGGTACAGAGTCAATGTGTGGGGGCACCAGTTAGTCAAGGTAATTGAGGTAATATGTACTTGTAGGTAGAGTTATTAAAGTGACAATGCATAGATAATAACAGACAGTAGCAGCAGCGTAAAAGAGACAAAAAAGACTAGTGATACAGTCAATCTTTCCTCTACTTTGAGCATTTTGATATCCATGGCATTGATATTAGCTCTCTGCATACATTTAAGGGGCAGTCTTGCTGCTCTGTTCTGGGCCAACTGTAGTTTGCCTAGGTCTCTCTTTGTGGCACTTGACAATATGACTGAGCAGTAGTCCAAGTGCGACAAAACTAGGGCCTGTAGGACATGTTTTGATGATAGCAATGTCAAGAAAGCAGAGCAGCGCTTTATGTGGACAGACCTCTCCCCATCTTAGCTAACAATGCATCAATATGTTTTGAAAATGACAGTTTACAATTCAGGGTGACACCAAGCCATTTAGTCTCCTCAACTTGCTCAATTTCCACATTATTCATTACAAGATTTAGATGAGGGTTAGAGTTTAGTGAATTGTCTGTCCAAAATACAAAACTTTAAATGTTTTAAATATTTAGTAGTAGCTTGTTACTTGCATCTTTTCTAAAAACTTTGTTAAGGATTGCAGTGATTTCACTTGCTGTGGTAGCTGATGTGTATAATGTTGTGCTATCAGCATACATATATACACAGCCTTTACTCAGTGCCAGTGGCCGGTCATTAGTAAAGATTGAAAAAAGTGAGGGGCCTAGAAAACTTCCTTGGGGAATGCCATACTCTACCTTGATTATGTTGGAAAAGCTTCCATTAAAGAACACTAACTTTTCTGTTAGATGGGTCATTCTTGATCCACGATACAGCAGGGGATATAAAGCCATAATAATATGTTTTTACAGCAGCAGATTATGATCGATAATGTCAAATGCTAACACAGCTCCCACAAGCTTCTTCTTATCAATTTCTTTCAGCCAATCATCAGTTATTTGTGTAAGTGCCGTACATGTTGAGTGCCCTTCCTTATAAGCATTGCGAAAGTCCATTGTGAATTAGTTTACTGTAAAATAGCATTATATCTGGTCAAACACAATTTTTTCCAAATGTTTAGTAAAGGTTGGTAGCTGGCTGATTGGTCAGCTGTAAAGGGTGCTTTGCTATTCTTGGGTAGCGGAATTACTTTTGTTTCCTTCCAGGCCTGAGGGCACACACTTTCCTGTAGGCTTAGATTGAAGAGATAAGAGTGGCAATATAGTCCACTATCATTCTCAGTACTTTTCCATCCAAGTTGTGAGACCCAGGTGGCTTGTCATTGTTGATAGACAACAATATAATTTCTTCACCTCTTCCACACTCACTTTACAGAATTCAAAACTACAGTGCTTGTCTTTCATAATTCGGTCAATTATGAATGGATGTATAGGTTCAGAGTTTGTTATTGGCAAGTCATGCATAAATTTGCAAATCTTGTCAATGAAAAAATCATTAAAGTAGTTGCCAATGTCATTGGGTTTTGTGATGAATGAACCATCTGATTCAATAAAGGATGGAGCTGAAGTTGCCTTTCTTGGCCAAAATGTAATTTAAGGTGCTACAAAACGTTTTTACAATCATTCTTTATATAATCTATCTTTGTTTCTTCTTTTTGCTTAGTTTAGTCACATGATTTTTCAATTTACAGCATATTCAACGATCAGCTGTGCAGCCAGACTGATTTGCCATTCATTTTGCCTCGTCCCTCTCAACTACACATTTTTTTAAATTCCTCATCGATCCACCCGGGATTTAACAGTTTTTACAGTAATTTTCTTAATGGGTACACGCTTATTAGTAACTGGAATAAGCAATTTCATAAATGTGTTAAGTGCAGCATCTTCAACAAAGGAATCAGTACAAAACCTCTTGTATGATCTCTTATACAGTGGGGGAAAAAAGTATTTGGTCACCTACAAACAAGCAAGAATTCTGGCTCTCACAGACCTTCTTTAAGAGGCTCCTCTGTCCTCCACTCGTTACCTGTATTAATGGCACCTGTTTGAACTTGTTATCAGTATAAAAGACACCTGTCCACAACCTCAAACAGTCACACTCCAAACTACACTATGGCCAAGACCAAAGAGCTGTCAAAGGACACCAGAAACAAAATTGTAGACCTGCACCAGGCTGGGAAGACTGAATCTGCAATAGGTAAGCAGCTTGGTTTGAAGAAATCAACTGTGGGAGCAATTATTAGGAAATGGAAGACATACAAGACCACTGATAATCTCCCTCGATCTGGGGCTCCACGCAAGATCTCACCCCGTGGGGTCAAAATGATCACAAGAACGGTGAGAAAAAATCCCAGAACCACACAGGGGGACCTAGTTAATGACCTGCAGAGAGCTGGGATCAAAGTAACAAAGCCTACCATCAGTAACACACTACGCCGCCAGGGACTCAAATCCTGCAGTGCCAGACGTGTCCCCCTGCTTAAGCCAGTACATGTCCAGGCCCATCTGAAGTTTGCTAGAGAGCATTTGGATGATCCAGAAGAAGATTGGGAGAATGTCATATGGTCAGATGAAACCAAAATATAACTTTTTGGTAAAAACTCAACTTGTCGTGTTTGGAGGACAAAGAATGCTGAGTTGCATCCAACGAACTCCATACCTACTGTGAAGCATGGGGGTGGAAACATCATGCTTTGGGGCTGTTTTTCTGCAAAGGGACCAGGACGACTGATCTGTGTAAAGGAAAGAATGAATGGGGCCATGCATCGTGAGATTTTGAGTGAAAACCTCCTTCAGCATGACAATGATCCCAAACACACTGCCCGGGCAACGAAGGAGTGGCTTCATAAGAAGCATTTCAAGGTCCTGGAGTGGCCTAGCCAGTCTCCAGATCTCAACCCCATAGAAAATCTTTGGAGGGAGTTGAAAGTCTGTGTTGCCCAGCAACAGCCCCAAAACATCACTGCTCTAGAGGAGATCTGCATGGAGGAATGGGCCAAAATACCAGCAACAGTGTGTGAAAACCTCGTGAAGACTTACAGAAAACATTTGACCTCTGTCATTGCTAACAAAGGGTATATAACACAGTATTGAGAGAAACATTTGTTATTGACCAAATACTTACTTTCCACCATAATTTGCAAATAAATTCATTAAAAATCCTACAATGTGATTTTCTTGATTTTTTTCTCATTTTGTCTGTCATAGTTGAAGTGTACCTATGATGAAAATTACAGGCCTCTCTCATCTTTTTAAGTGGGAGAACTTGCACAATTGGTGGCTGACTAAATACTTTTTTGCCCCACTGTACACTATATTAGGCCCAGCCTTTGGAAATGTTTTCTATTTCATTTTTATTGTAGCCTAGATATGGCTACAATATTATGATCACTACATCCAAAGGATGTGGATACTGCTGTAGAACACATTTTTGCAGCAGCATCAGTAAAGATGTGATTAATATATGTGGATGATTTCATTACTGTGCTGTTTGTAAATACCCTGGTAGATTGATGAATAACCTGAACCAGGTTGGAGGCACTGGTTATAGTTTGAAGCTGTCTTGAGTAGACAGCTTGATGAAAGCCAGTCAATATTTGTCACCCAGAAAGTACACGTCTCTGTTGATATCACATACATTTTCAAGCATTTCACACATATTATCCAAATACTGACTGTTAGCACTTGGTGGTCTATAGCAACTTCCCACAAGTATAGGCTTTAGGTGAACCAATCTGTAGCCATATTACTTCAACAGCATTTGACATGAAATCCTCTCAGCTTTCCAGGAATATGACTGAATATAAACAGCAACACCTCCCCCATTGGCATCCCTGTCTCAACTGTTGATGTTATAACCATATATTGCTACCACTGTATCATCAAAATAATGATCTAACTGAATTTCAGAGAGGGCCAGTATATGAATGCATTCTGTTTCTAGCAAGTTATCGTTTTCATTAACCTTGTTTTTTAGGCTACATATGTTAATGTTAATAATTCATACGTTCATTTGTAGCGCTTATCTGGGTTGTTTGATTGTTGTTATTGCTTTATCAGAGGTAGTCATGACAGTGACTTGTCCGTAATTAGAACTTTTGATGGACAGACGGATGCGTAGTGCATTCTTCGTGCATTTGATCAAGCTCTGTGTGTAAAGACACCGTAACATCCTTGACTTTGACCTTTAATGTAATGCCTTCCACCGCAGGTGTCCAATCGGGCTGAGCACCTTGGGTCGGGGCTGATCCACAGGGGCCTGAAGCCGACCCCTGATACCTTCATTGGTATCTTTGCTCAGAACAGACCAGAGGTGAGACATTTTTTGTAGGTTGAGTATATTTCATCTATCACTGTCATATTGATGCATACAGAAGTTGCAGTTATTGAACTGTTTGAAAAATCTGAAATAGGCAAGACAAGGCCTCCCTGGTGGTGCAGTTGTTAAGGGCGCTGTACTGCAGTGCCAGCTGTGCCACCAGAGACTCTGGGTTCGCGCCCAGCCTCTGTCGTAACCGGCCGCGACCGGGAGGTCTGTGGGGCAACGCACAATTGGCCTAGCATTGTCTGGGTTAGGGAGGGGTTGGCTGGTAGGGATATCCTTGTCTCATCCCGCACCAGCGACTCCTGTGGTGGGCCGGGCGCAGTGCGCGCTAACCAACATTGCCAGGTGCACGGTGTTTTCCTCCGACACAGGCCGGCTGGCTTCCGGGTTGGATGGCGCTGTGTTAAGAAGCAGGTTGGGTTGTGTATCGGAGGACGCATGACTTTCAACCTTCCCGAGCCCGTACGTGAGTTGTAGCGATGAGACAAGATAGTAGCTACTAAAACAATTGGATACCACGAAATTGGGGAGAAAACGGGGTAAAAAAAAAAATTAAACAACAAAAAAAGAAATGGGCAAGACATGAGCTGTGCACATGAGTGTTGATCCATTGAACATTGATCCTTTACGGCTTATTATTGCTCCCTGCTTGTTCTTTGGTCCAGTGGATTATCAGTGAGCTGGCCTGCTACACCTATTCCATGGTGGCGGTGCCCCTGTACGACACCCTGGGACATGAGGCACTGGAGTTCATTATTAAGAAAGGTAATTGGGCCTTCTCCACCATGTACTGCACTTCATTAACAGTGTTAATGAGGACAGGTTTAGGCCTGTCATTCCCTAGGGGTTCCACAAGGCTTGTTCCCAAGTCCACTATATTTTACCTTGACTAATCTTCTTCTTATTTTTCCTCTCTCACTTGTTAACTCCACCTCCTCCCCTCTATGCCACTGCTAGTATAGTGCATGCCTTCATAAACCCTTTATAACTCTCACATAAATGCTTTAGAAATCATTTATAAACAAATGTAATGCTATAAAGAATGTGGCAAAAGGGTTGTGCCACATTTGGCAAAATCAAGATCCATGGACCTGTTGCAACCCAGTATGAATACATACATGCAGGCATGTGTACAAATTAAGAAAAAATAAAAAAGCTGAAATGTCTTGATTCAATAAGTATTCAACCCCTTCATTGTGGCAAGTCTAAATAAGTAAAAATATGCTACACAAGACACATAAGTTTCATGGACTCCCTCTGTGGGCAATAATAGTGTTTAACATGATTTGTGAATGACTACCTCCTCTTTATGCCCCACACATACAATTATCTGCAGGGTCCCTCAGTCGAGCACTGAATTTCTAACACAGATTCAACCACAAAGATTTGTGAATGACTACCTCCTCGTTATGCCCCACACATACAATTATCTGCAAGGTCCCTCAGTCGAGCACTGAATTTCTAACACAGATTCAACCACAAAGACCAGGGAGGTTTTCCCAAATCCTCACAAAGAACGACACCTATTGGTAGATGGGTAAAAATGAAATAAAAAGCAGACATTAAATATCAAATCAAATTGTATTTGTCACATGCGCCGAATAAGACAGATGTAGACCTTACAGTTAAATGCTTACTGTCATGTATGCTCCCTCTCCGGCCTTTAGGTCACCAGGCTGCTCATTATCGAGCACACCTGTCACCATCGTTACACGCACCTGCGCGTCATCAGACTCACCTGAACTCCATCACCTCCCTGATTACCTTCCCTATATATGTCACTCCCTTTGGTTCCTCCCCCAGGCATTATTGTTTCTGTTCCAGTGTCATGTCTGTGCATTGCTCGTGTTTGGTATTATGTTACGTTTATTTATTAAAACACTCACTCCCTGAACTTGCTTCCTGACTCTCAGCACACATGTTACACTTACTTACAAGCCTTTAACCAACAATGCAGTTCTAAGAAAAAAAAGTGTTAAAGTATTTACTGAAATAAAATGAAGTAAAAAATAAAATAATAATAATAAAAAAAATAGAAAATAACAAATAATTAAGGAGCAACAATAAAATAACAGTAGCGAAGCTATATACAGGGGGTACCGGTACAGAGTCAATCTGCGGGGGCACAGGTTAGTCACTGTAATTGAGGTAATATGCACATGTAGGTAGAGGTAAATTGACCATGCATGGATAATAAACAGAGAGTAGCAGCAGCGGGGTGGACAATGCAAAAAGTCCAGGTAGCCATTTGATTAGCTGTTCAGGAATCTTATGGCTTGAGGGTAGAAGCTGTTAAGAAGCCTCTTGGACCTAAACTTTGTCCTGAATACAAAATGTTTGGGCAAATCCAATACAACACTCTCCATATTTTCAAGAATAGTGGTGGCTGCATCATGGTATGGGTATGCTTGACCTTGGCAAAAACTGGGGAGTTTTTCAGGATGAAACTAAATGGGATTTAGCTAAGCACAGGCAAAATCCTAGAGGAAAACTTGCTTCAGACTGCTTTAGGCCTGTCATACACCAGATACTGGGAGAGGAATTCACCTTTGAGTAGGACAATAACCTATAATGCAAGGCCACATCTACACTGGAGTTGCTACCAACGGTGTTTCTAACAACAGTATATTAACTCTGGGGATGAATATACTAATCAAGCTATATTAGTGTTTTATTTTTATTATAATTTTTGACATTACATAGTGTTTTGTATATGTCAATGACAAGACAATTATCATTTAATTAATTTCAATCCCACTTTGTAACGCAACAAAATGTATAAACATCCAAGGGGGCTGAATACTTATGATACCCACTGTACATACATGTTCCAGCTGCCACATTTTCAACTGATTGTTTGTGATTTCAGCGGACATCTCCACAGTGCTGTGTGACAAACAGAACAAAGCCGAGACACTGCTGGAAAACTGTGAGAAGGGAGAGACGCCTGAGCTCAAAACCATTATCCTCATGGATGCCTTTGACACCGAGCTGACCGCACGGGGCGCAAAGTGTGGGGTGGACATTCTGTCCCTGAAGGAAGTGGAGGTACTGCACTGTATGACAGTATATAGGGATGTATAAGAAAATAAACATTTACACACATTGGCATTGAGCAGGTGCTGGGGAACAAAATATTTGTCAAGTAAAGAAAGAAAGATTGCACACTTTAATCTATGCTTCGAAGCTTTTCGACCCTTGGGGTCTTCATCAGGTGTCTCCAACCACGGCTCTGGCTCTGACAGTGACTGAGGCTTCAAACTCAGAACTGACTTTTTTCCTACAGAATTTTTATTATTATTATTTTTTGTTTCTCCCGAGGGGTTCCTCAAGGGTCTATGATAAGTCCAGCTGTATTTTACCCATGCTCAGAGAACAAATTGATCTTAATCATAGATAGGAGTTGGGAATGTAAAGCTGATCCTAACAACCATTTGGGGGATAATACTGCAGGACTTACATTGCCAACTTAAGCTGTCTTATCTCTAATCCTGTATTTTCTTAATGAGGTCCCAACTGTAATGGGTCAAGAAAGTTATAGTGGTAATCGCTACTCTCTAGGGCAGTGTTTCGCAAATCCCTCCTCACGTCCTTCTACTTAGTTCCTCTTATTTGACCTATTCCAGTTAAAGCACACCTCAACTAATGAAGTGCATGGTTATTAGTTGACGAGTTGAATCAAGTGTGCTTGTACTGAAATTCCATAGTCTTATACCAGCGCAATGCAAGACAATGCTGAAATGCATACAATTTGTGGAACTCTCTGGGAGTACTCAAGAAGAGGTTTGGTAAACAATGCTAAAGGGTAGTTAAGCAAGTATTAGTCTCTAGTATTTCAGTGGCCATGCCCAATGTAGAGCAAATGCTGTCCTCTTTTCAAACATTGCCGAAAAACTGTTTTAGATAAATCAATTGAATCCTAAATATTTTCTAGGCTCTGGGGAAGGACCATCTACACAAGCCAGTTGTAAGTCAAATTCATACAATATGTTACTTGTATATTTTTTATCCAGTCTAAAAAAATAATCTTTGAAATATTTAGCTGTATTTAAGCCACCTGCTTTTGATTTCAAAATAGTTATTTTCTGCCAACATTGTATGTAGAAATACTACAATAAATGTGTGTTTTTGCTTCACCTACAGCCACCAAAGCCAGAGGACCTCAGCATCATATGTTTTACCAGTGGAACTACAGGTTGACCATACTGCACTTTAGTGTGTGTGTGTGTGTGTGTGTGTGTGTGTGTGTGTGTGTGTGTCTCTCTCTCTCTCTCTCGCTTGTATATCATGTGAACACCCTCCAAATATTAGTTATTGGTTTCAGGTGACCCTAAGGGAGCCATGCTGACTCATGAAAATGTGGTCTCAGATGCAGCAGGTGTGATTAAAACCTTTGAGGTATGCATACTCCATCAGGAACTGACATATAAACACTGCCTAGGTCCAGGTTTTACCCTGTAGGAACGTTATCTTACCCATAGAACAACATCTAGAATCCCATAAAGTAATTCAATAACACATGCGGTGAGCTCCAAAAGTATTGGGACTGTGACACATGTTGTTGTTATTTTGGCCCTGTACATCAGCACTGGATTTGAAATGATACAATGACCATGAGTTTAAAGTGCATACTGTCAGCTTGAATTTGAGGTTATTTTCATCCATATCGAGCGAACGGTTTAGAAATAACAGCACTTTTTGCACAAAAGTTTTGTTCCCACCCAAAAGAAATGCTTACAGCCCCTGTTAATGTCATGGTGAGAGGTTAGCATCTCTTTGATATTTGTGTGTCTAACTTTCTCACTCAAAACAAGGTTGATTATTAAAATCAGATCTAGCAATAATATCAAGGGGCCACAAATCCAGGGCTTAAAAACAAAGCTGTCATTGTACGCTGATGATTCATGTTTTCTTTTAAAACCACATTTAGAATCCCTCCACAGCCTCATAGAGGATCTAGATACTTTCTCTAACCTCTCTGGATTACAACCAAATTATGATAAGTGTACTATATGACATATTGGATCACTAAAAAAATACAACTGTTACATGACCATGTAGTTTACCAATAAAATGATCTGAAGGTGAAGTGGACATACTCAGGAAGAGAGAAATGATCTCAATACAATACATTTGAATAGAAAATGAGCAAAAATAGATAGGATCTTACTATAATGGAAAGGAAAATACCTGTCTATTTGTGGAAAAAACACCCTGATTAACTCTTTAGTCATATCCCAGTTTACCTATTTGCTTATGGCCTTGACTACACCCAACGGCTTGTTTTTTCAATTATTTGAGAAAAAAAATAGAACATTTTATTTGGAACGGCAATTCAGATAAACGGGCCTATTTATATAATGCTATTTTAAAAACAAACCATAGAAAGTTTGTCGCATTTTCAGTTTAATCCATCAGAATAGACAGAACAAGTATTACAACTAATATTATGGTTCAACTCAAATATACTAATTGCTAAAAGAAGAACGTCAATAAAACATTTTTTAATGTTTTATTCTGTATTATCTTTGTAAATTATATCATTAATAGGACTGGTGGAGTTATGTTACACATGCATCTAACAAAATATATGGAAATGTCTGCTCTACCCAAAATTACAACCAACTACTTGCAGCATTTGCGCAAAAGTTGAAGAGGCAAGTGGAGGGGGGGGGGGGGGGGGGGGGGGAGTAAGGAACTTGTCTGTTGGCCCTGCATTAAAGAACACAATTAGTTAAAGAAAATGGTGATAAATAAAAAACTATACCAGTTTAATTTAAGGACCAAAAATGGACAGCTGTGCCATACAGATTGCAAAATAGTTGGGAAGAGATTTTCGATGTATCGATTCCATGGCACATGGTTTATGAACTGATACACAAAACGACGGCGGATTCAAAGACTCTTGCAACCAATAGAATGTTATATATTGGGGATATAACCATCCCAGCTCTGCAAATTTTGCTGCGAAGAGACAGAATCATTCGATCATTCAAGTTGGTACTGTCCATATGTAGCTTGTTTTTGGTGGCAGATTCAGGAATGGCTGAAGAATTGCAACATTTACCTCAAGCTAACTCTGCAAATAGCACTGCTGAGGGATTTGAAAGGCATAGTCAATAGGTCAATAATATAATAATACTCTTAACAAAAAAACATATATATATTTACAATCTGTAGAAACTATGAGAATAGAAATGTTCAGAACTTTTGTGAAACATCACAGCACAGTTGACAAATATATGGCAAATAGAAGTCAAAACTGGATGGTGTTCAGAGATAGATGGGAGGGGTTGAGGGTAGCTGAAGGATGGGACTAAAAACAAACAAAACATAACTATTGTAAAATATACTGTGTCCGTAAAATATATATAGTATGTATAAACTGGAAGTAGAATCCTAAATGTTGTTGTCAATTAGTTTACTTCAATTACAGGAGGGGTGGTAGGGTTAGGGGAAAGTAATATAGGAAAATATTTTATACTGAACAAAAATATAAACGCAACCATTTCAACGATTTTATTGAGTTACAGTTCATGTAAGGAAATCAGTCAATTGAAATAAATCCATTAGGCCCTAATCTATAGATTTCACATGACTGGGCAGGGGCTCAGCCATGGGATGGGCCTGGAAGGGTATAGGCCCACACACTTGGGAGCAAGGCCCAGCCACTGGGGAGACGGGCCCAGCCAATCAGAATGAGTTTTTCCCGACAAACCGGCTTTATTACAGACAGAAATACTCAGCAGTTTTTTCAGCTGGTCTCAGACGATCACGCAGTTGAAGAAGCCGGATGTGAAGGTCCTGGTCTGACATGGTTACACGTGGTCTGCGGTTGTGAGGCTAGTTGGAGGTACTGCCAAATTCTCTAAAATGACATTCGATGTGGCTTGTGGTAGAGAAATTAACATTAAATGATCTGGCAACAGCTCTGGTGGACATTCCTGCAGTCAGCATGCCAATTGCATGCTCCCTCAAAACGCTCCCTCAAAGGGATTTAAACAAATTTGTGCACAAAAAATAATAATTCACAGACCCAATACTTTTGGAGCTAACTGTAGTAATTTAATATGATCACTGTGATCTTATCCTTGTGTGTGTGTGTGTGTGTGTGTATGGGGGGGGGGGGGGGGGTTGCATATGTGTGTGGGAGAAAAAGAGAAAGAGAGAGATCTTATAATAATGTAGCTTCTTGTGAATGGCAAAAAGAGAGGCGAGCATTCACATGGGATTTGGTTCTGGATTGCCGAGATTTGTAGTCTTGTAATCATAACCTTCTGCATCAATTTGTGTCCCTCACAGATTTCCGTGGTTCCTACTACTCAGGATGTGTCCATCTCCTTCCTGCCTCTGGCACACATGTTTGAGAGGGTTGTACAGGTGAGTTCACAGTCTAACTGCAAACTGGTATTGAATATTTTGCATTAACTCAACATTATCTTTGAGTACCTCCAGCTTTAGCATGGAATCCATGACAAGTACTTTATGACAAATAGTTACTTTTTACAATGTATTAATTTAGTATTTTATCCAGGCAAGTCAATGAGGAACAAATT
Source organism: Oncorhynchus mykiss (assembly GCF_013265735.2). NCBI lineage: Eukaryota > Metazoa > Chordata > Actinopteri > Salmoniformes > Salmonidae > Oncorhynchus > Oncorhynchus mykiss. Next base: position 25,227,572 of record NC_048580.1, on the reverse strand, counting down.
ATTCTTTCTTGTTACAAAAAAAAAAAGTTTTCTATTGACAAGTGACATTTATCTCTTACATTTTTCACCTATGGGAGCAGAGGACATTGAGTTCACTGAGTTGAGTATTGAGGCTGATGGATGCTAGTCTAGAAGTGCTTGTGTTCTCTCCCAGACAGTGCTGTACGGTGCTGGGGCCAGGGTTGGATTCTTTCAGGGAGACATTAAACTACTGCCAGACGACATGAAGTACCTGCAGCCCACCGTCTTCCCCGTGGTGCCGCGACTTCTGAACCGCGTATATGACAAAGTGAGTTATTAGTCTGCTGAAGTGTGCACTCATACTGTACACTAACCCCACCACTAATATCAGCGCTTTACGTAAACCTTACCCACAGCAAATTGTTGCGTGTCAATAGAGTTACAGAGTTACAGTTACAGAGTTACAGTTACAGAGTTACAGTTGAGAGCTGTAATGGATAGTTTGAACATCTACAGACCATTCAAAATTGATGTAGTTCTGTCCTTGAGCTGTTCTTGACTATTAATGTTCTGTATTATGTCATGTTTCATGTGGACCCCAGGAAGATTAGCGGCTGCTTTTGAATAAGCTAACGGGGATCCAAATAAATACCAAAGAGGACTATCTATATAATATGAGACCAAAATGAGTATCCTTTCTCTTTCTACTGTAGGTCCAAAGTGGAGCCCAGACCCCCTTCAAAAAATGGCTCCTGAATTTTGCCATTGACAGAAAGCTTGCCGAAGTTAAGGAGGGTGTCATCAGAAAAGACAGTATATGGGACAAGCTCATCTTCCACAAAGTTCAGGTATTGTACTCTCCAAGTAGGAGTGAGTCATCGTGTTCAAGGAGGTCAACAATGCTATTGCCAATGTTGTGCCAACAATCCTTGGAGGCTACATGTAAACCGTTTCCGGGAGAATAAGAATGTTCCACTGCAGGGGCTGTGAATTGGGAGGTTGTTATGTTACAGAATGCTCTACAATCTAGAACGTGTCGTGTCGGTTCTCTGCAGGAGTCGTTGGGGGGACGTGTGCGAGTGATGGTGACGGGAGCAGCGCCCATCTCTCCCTCCGTTCTCAACTTCCTGCGGGCATCTCTGGGGTGTCAGGTACTTTAGCACCATCTACCCATCTATTATCTACCATAGATCTACCGTCTACCCATCCATTTTTTTTCTACCACTCAAAAGGGCTTTTCACACTGCATGTTCTTGGCCCATGGCTATTCTTTACCCTAGCTTACGCTGTTTTTACACAAGCATGTGTTAACCCTGGGCTAACGGAAACCCAGCGGTCACTTTTTGGAGTAGAATATTCAAATTAGATGACATTGGAGCTCTGTGATTGAAGTGCAGTGTGAACAGGACTTAAAGGGTTTCCAAAACTCTTTAGTGAGACACCTCCGTCAATGATCATATACATATTACTGTGTCAAGGAGAACTTGTCAAAACAGGTCATGACTCACATCAAATACACCTAGAAAGCAGTCAAATAGATGCTTCAACATCACACACACTTGCCACTGGAAGGTGTTAACAATACCCGAGTTGCCAGTTTGATTCCTACATATATGGGTAATTTCTATTGAATTAACATGCTGAGGTAGGTCACTTTGGATAATAACAAGACCGTATTATAAAGTATAAATGAAAAAAGAACATACCCTGACCAAACAAGGATACATTTGTAAAATAAAAATCACCGTTGCACACCTAGAATTTTTGAAGTCTTCATCAGAATCCCTGCAAGGAGAGAATAGTGTGCGACTTCCATTATATTTTCTGTAAAGACCATAAGTTTGTCATTATTATATAATGAAACCAATCCTGTGCCATTGTGGATCTTGTAATAGCATTGAGCAACTGAGGCCATGTGCTTTTGTTTGGAGAGCAGAGATGACCTCAAATGTATTGATCTGTCCGTGTCGCTGTGACAACCAGATCTCATTGACCCTACTGATCTCTCGGTTCTGATTGGTTCTCCAGATTTTTGAGGCATACGGCCAAACAGAGTGTACTGCCGCCTGCTCTTTCACTATGCCGGGAGACGCCACTTCTGGTATGTCACTACAAATATTTACAACCTCACAGAGGATGCTAAATTAAAAGGATAGTTCACCTAAATGTCTAGTTTTTTGTTTACTTACACTAAAAGCAGTCTATGGACAAGGAGAGACTGCAATCCATGCTTTGTGTTTGTTTACCTAGCCACTTGTACCAACCGCAATGTAACTTTGTAATTTGGTTGAACTATCCCTTTAAGTTGAGAACACTTGCATCCTTTCTTCTTACTTCCTTCTCAAAATAGGGACCTTATATATTCACCCAAATTATATAACAGGTGTTTCTTTCCTCAGGGCATGTTGGAGCTCCTATACCTTGTAACATTGTGAAACTGGTTGATGTTGAAGAGATGAACTACTTTGCTTCCAATGGTGAAGGGGAGGTAAGTGGTTGTCACTACCTAGCCATGCTGCAATGTATGGAAAAACAAAAAAAATGTAAAAGAACATTTTTCAACTTCCCTTGGGTGTTGTATTCTTCAAACCATAAAACTATCTGGTTATTTAGTAAATGTTCAGAATAATCTGGCTATCATTTTTGGAGAATGTAGCAATGTCAGGGGTCATTCAAAAGCATTGGGGGGGGGGGGGGGGGCATGGTATTTCCCACGATTTCCCCAGACTTCTTAATTTGTAGAAAATTAGCTCAAAGGCACAATATGTAGCTTTTTGGGCGACGCGACCAAATCCGCATACACATGTGAGTTATAGATCTGTCATTGTCTTTGAAAGCAAGTCTGAAAAGTGGCAGGACTGTTCTTTGTGCTCTATGTCTTTACTTACTGTTCTTAACCCTTGTGTTGTCTTAAGGTAAAAAATGACCTGCCACTGTGTTTAACAGCGGCGAAAACCCCCTAAATGATATTTTTTAAACTTGAAATGTAATGACTTTTCCAAAAGTGACCCGAACATTATAAAAAGTGAAACATCGCCTTTGTTCCTATTTCCATGAAAGCTGTACACCACCAGGGTACAAAGATTGTCTTAGGGTCATTTATTACCTGGCAGTTATAAAATAATTTACACACCACAAAAACTATACGTATACACACACAAAATTTAGAATATGTGTGCTACTGATTGAACTCAGCCAGCAGCTCCTGAAGAGGAAGATAGCCATGGTTGGCACAGTTAGAAAGAACAAGCCTGAGCTACCCCCTGCACTCCTCACAACAAGGGGGAAAGAGGCCTTCTCAACAAAGTTTGCATTCACACCCACCACCACTCTAGTTTCTTACCTCCCAAAAAGGAACAAGAATGTGGTCCTCGTGAGCACACTGCACAAAACGGTTGAGATCAGTGATCGTGAGGACAGGAAGCTAGCCATCATCCTGGACTACAACCACAAAAAAGGAGGCATGGACAATCTGGACAAGTTGATTGGAACTTACAGCTGCAGGAGGATGACTGCCTGGCCCCTGGTCATCTTTCATAACATCATTGATGTGTCCTCATACAATGCCTTCGTGATATGGAACAAGATCAACCCTATCCGGATGCCTGATAAGCGGAACAAGAGGGTGTTCCTGGAACAGCTGGGAAAGGCACTTGTAACCCCACACATTCAAAGAAGGGAGCACCTCCACCGCACAGAAGCCTCTGCAGCACTTGTGAAAGCTGTCCTGATCCACCTGAGACTGCAGCGAAGGCGGGTCAATTTTTACCCTTAGGACAAGGGGAGTATACAGAATGTTAAGACTACACAATAGTTAAGTTGCTTCTTTTTAATGTCAGTTTTGCACACCAGCTTCAAATAACTGATATATTTTTGGTTATTGAAAATATATTTCAAAGAAGATGTTTAGATGTTAAGATGATCCTCTACAATGATTCTCTACACATTGTTTGTTCAGTCACAAACAAATGAAATTTATGCAAAAAAAAATAAATAATTGCATACAGTAAATGGTGGAGTGATTTTTGCATTTTGCAGCTTTTACTTTCATTTATCATATATATATTTTCTCTCTTAGTTTAACCTTTTGAATGAATTGGTTTCTATGGTTTGCCTGCCTTAGAACTAGGAGCTGGAGTTTTTCCTGGTCAGGTCACATGGCCTGATCAGGTCACATGGTCCCCGGCCGTACTCAGAACACAAGGAGAACACTTCACTTACTGATGCATACTTTTCTATTTTCTCAGGTCTGTATCAAAGGTAAAAACGTGTTCATCGGATATCTGAAAGACCCTGAGAAGACAGCAGAGGCCCTGGACAAAGATGGCTGGCTACACACCGGAGACATTGGCAAATGGCTACCGGTGAGATTCTCGTAGATACAAACTGAACCGTGGGAACAATAAAATAACCTGAATTTATCTCCGCATACAATCAATCTGACATCAATTTCCATGACAGTGGTAGAGGAGTTTAATATCAGGACCGAGTAGAATAGCTTTCCGGCTCTCTCCTGTTCATTCATCTCAAAGCCAGACAAGCAATCAGTGGGGTGAATTACTGGGGTTGTGTGTCATCTGCAGCATCGTTATACTTTCCAAACCCAACTGTTCTATTATTACAAGCAGGACAAAGGGCAGTGCAGATCTGAATTGAAGATCTGATTCAAGATTTCACTATTTCTATACTGGGGTCTACATCATCATCAGCAGGGCCATTTGATTGTCGTAGTTGTACAAGGTCATACAGTGTCTTGATTTATAAAATGTACACCGTTTTTAATACAACATTTCAGTTACAAAAATGTCTAAATGCATTTTTTTTTAAAAACAATAAATCAGATTTTCAAGTTCAATGGTTATGAACCAAAACATGGACATACAAAGATTGGATCATACAATTGTGTCTAAGGACATTATAAACGAGACCCCAAGACTGTCATTAGTTGTAAGCAGAACTGGCTTTGCAGGCTGACATAGGGCCCGATTCCGACGGGAGTGAAGGGTAAATGGAAAGTACTGTAATTTCCCTTTTATGCACTTTTCTCCATGAGTACTCTAATAGTGTGCTATTCACATGCTATTTGTTTTGGTCCTGATTCAGACTTAGGAAATAGCACCTTTCCTACAGTATGCACTTCTCTGTAGTTGGTATTCAGACTTACCTTATGAAGGTGCGTAATGGGCTTTGTAGGTGTGGATCCCTTGCATGCGCTGAATAAGTGTAATTAACCACTGGCAACACTCCTATGTTCTGGCAAACAGATTTTCTCATGGATTTTTAATTTCAGTACATTCATATTAAGCCATCTTTAAATACAGTGCACCTTTTAGCTGACAGACTCAGAATATTAGGGATAAATGAAAGAAAGCCATCTAAATATATGCATATTCATCATCTTTTCAGCAGAAATTGTTAGATACATTTAATTATTTTTAAATACAAATTTTGTACAATAGTAGGCTGTATCGCGTCTTGCGTGCACTAACCATGGAACTGTGTGACAACACAGTTTAGAGTAGCATGCACATGGATACAGTTTGTGGATTACCTTGACGTTGTGACAGGATGGCCCCCACGCCCACCTCCACCACAAAGGGCAGCGAGGGGTCTGGGTGTTTCAGCAACGGCTGCAGGATTCCACGCCAACTTACGGGGGAACACCTTTGAGGAGAGAGTTGAGAGGCGATGGAGCTAAAGTTCCTGATGAAGCGGTAATAAAAGTTGGCAACCCCCAAAAAACTTTGTTGTCCCTTTATGGTGGTTGGGACTGGCCATGACCTGACCACCCATCTTCCTTCCTCTCCTCCATAACCACTCCCTGTGGGCTTATCCCATATCCCAAGACGGAAACCTGATGGAACCGGTTAGTATGTAGCGGACATCGTTGAAGCTGGTGTCCCTCCTGGCCATAATAGGGACAGAGCCCCAATTGCTTCCGGCGGCATCACTCAGCCGAGGGGATGCGTGTAGCCCCTACCTCCAAGGGGTCAGGCTTAAACTCATATCCGTCAACGAAAGAGGGAGAGAGGCGATGGAGTGCCAATGCTCCCGAAGGAGGTTATCCAGACGGATGGTCATCATGATGAGTGCATCCAATGAGAGGGTGTCGTCTCGGCATGCCAGCTTTGTCTGGACCTCCTCACGCAAATCCTCTTCGGAATAAGGTGTGGAGCGACGGCTCATGCCATCTGCTGGATGCTGCCAATGTACGAAAGGTGAGTGCGAACTCCGCAACAGTCTGGTCCTCCTGCCGTAGTTGGAGTAGGTGCTCACCCCCCCTCTCTGCCCTCCGGTGGATAATCGAAGCCTCCTCTGAACAGCTCCATGAACCTCCCATAAGAACCCAGCTTCTCCCCTCTCCCAGATGGCCGTATTCGATTCAAACGCATACCCTGTCAACAGGGAAATAACCTTGGCAACTTTGGACCACTCGGTAGTGGGGGCACCCGTTTGCTGAGCAAAATAGAGGGAGCACTGGAGAAGGAAGCCACAATATTTGAATGGAGTCTCGTCATATTTGTCATGAAGGGAAAAACGGGCATCACTGACCAGAGCAGACTGCTGAATGGGCTGGCTCGCTGGGTCGACTCATGGTAGAGGATCCTCCGCTCGTTGGGGGTGACGCCTCTTAGAGGACCTCATCCACCACCCTCCCTAGTTGCGCTAGCTGATTGTGGTGCCGGCGAAGTAGGTCTCCCTGTTCGTCAACCATCTGGGAGATGTCTCGGTTGGCTGCTGCTTCCATTTTGAGAGGCAAGATTCTGTAATGTAATGTAGACGCAGGGAGTCAGGAAACAAGTGCAGTTAGTGAGTTAATTACAAAGAACATTGATGGATGCAAACCAAAGGCACTGTCTAACATGGAAAACATAGACAACATTGCCTGGTGGGTGATAAAAAAAAAAAAAGGAGTGCTATATAAAGAGAAGTAATCAGGGTAGTGATGGAGTCCAGGTGTGGCTCATAACGAAGCGCAGGTGTGCGTAATGAGGGTTGCCAGGCCCGGTGGTGAGTAGAATGGAGACGTGGAGCACTGGAGAGGGGGAGCGGAGGTAGACATGACAGGCTATAACCTATACAGTACCAGTCAAAAATTGGACACACCTACTCATTCAAGGGTTTTCATTATTTTTTACTATTTTCTACAGTGTAGAATAATAGTGAAGACATCACAGCCATGAAATAATAAATATGGAATCATATAGTAACAAAAAATGTTTAAACAAATCAAAATATATAATCCTCCACACACTTCATTTATTCGATTGCCACTCAAACATACTTAAGTTCAAGGTCAGAATACGCATAGAGAGAAAAGTACATAAAAAAGGAATAACTCTGGTCAGAATCTGGCTTTTTGGGTGGTGATAGAATAAATGAAGGTGTGGCAGAGGTGTGTGTCTAGTGTCTCTGATCTTGACTTAATTCCCCAGTGGTGGAAAAAGTCATTTTCATAAGATACCTTATTAGAAAATTAAGTAGAAAATTAAAGTCGCCCAGTAACATACTTCTTAAGCTAAATTCTAAAAGTATTTGGTTTAAAATATACTTATGTATCAAAAGTAAATGTAATCGCTAAATTATACTTAAGTATCAAAAGTAAAAGTACAAGTATAAATAAATAACAATTCCTTTTATAAAGCAAACCAAACCAAACAGATAGCCAGGGGCATGCTCGAACACTCAGACATAATTGTGTGTGAAAAGTGTGTGAATCAGACAATTTTCCTGTCTTGCTAAGCATTCAAATGTAACGAATACTTTTGGGAGTCAAGGAAAATGTACGGAGTAAAAAGTACATGATTGTCTTTAAGAATGTAGGGAAGTAAAAGTTGTCAAAAATATAAATAGTAAAGTAAAGTACAGATACCCCAAAAAATACTAAGTGCTTTACACTCACTGTAATTCCTTAATAATTCCACCACCTGTACACGCAAGGAAACCATGAATAACGTCTAGCAAACAAACCAGTTCCAAGTGGTTCCAAGTGGATTTTTTTCAGATAGAAATAACACCATTCTCCATGCACTGTCATTTACAACTTGATAAGGGCCATTGATAAGAGCCAGGTAAATGAGTAATCCATTTGGAAAAGGAAATTGTAAATATAAATGACACTTGTTTTAGATATATTTGACCTAGTAAACGCTGGAGACAAATGTGAAACCAGTCATATGGCAGCAAACTGAAACATATCAACTTTCCCACAGTAGTGTTTAATAAATGCTGTTACATTACGAAAAATGTCAATTGTATGGCCTTTTAACTTGCAAGGAGGGGCGCTCTTGAATGTCTTAATTATAAGCTAACACGTTTCCTATTTCTATCATGTTAAATAATAGCCACTATCAGTACTGACTGTCAGTAGGCCTAATAACAACACATATTGCACTGCAAATTTGACTGTTTGATCCCTTCAGGTGGTATTGCCTATTGTACATTAACATCATTACATTGATTTGTTAACATTCATTTGCTTCCTCTGTAAACGGTCATGTGAATGTTGATGAGGATCATTAGTAACAGTGGATAATTATATTTTTTAAAAGACATGTAGGCTAATTAAATTGTAATGGAGCGGAGCGCAGACCAAGCCATAACAGTTTGAACCAGCCACTGTGCCACGACTGTGTCATCACACAGTTCCATGGTTAGTGCAGGCAATAGGCGAGGGTATAGCCTGCTATTATACACTATTCTCCCTATTATAATTCTATGTACACTAATCTTCCAACATTACCATGGGATAATTTTTTTATTAATCAACTCACCGTTTTCTTTCTTTCGTGTGTAAAGGCTCTCCAAACCTGTTTTTTATGATTCATAAATACTTTCCTAACCCTAATTATAAACTGAGTGGTTCGAGCCCTGAATGCTGATTGGCTGACAGGCGTGGTATATCAGACCTTATACCGCGGGTATGACAAAACACTTATTTTTAGTGCTCTAATTACGTTGGTAACCAGTTTATAATAACAATAAGGCACCTCGGGGGTTTGTGGTATAAGGCCAATATACCACGGCTAAGGGCTGTATCCAGGCACTCTGTGATGCGTCGTGCTTAAGAACAGCCCTTGGTATATTGGCCATTTTTTTTTAAATGGGGGGGTAGATCTGCTTAAATATTCCAGATAGATTGTGGCTTCCATCAATGTAATTGTCTGCATCATTTCAAATCCCCCATATATATTTTTGTAAATATATAAAATATGTGTATATATATAAAATATATTAATATATTTTAATATATTTTCCTTTATTATTTTCAGAGTATTTTTTAAAACTATCAATTGGTGCTGAAACAGACGAATATGCATATATTTAGATGACTTTCTTTCATTGATCCCTAATATTCTGAACCCGTTCTCTTTATATGTTCTATTGAGTCTGTCAGTAGAATTCAAACTAAAAGGTACAGCGTATTTAAAGAGACGGTTTAAGATAAATGTACTGAATTGAAAAATCCATGAGAAAAATCTGTTGGCCAGCATGTAGAAGGGTTTTCAGCTGGTTAATTCAATTTATTCAGTGCGCGCCAGGGAACCACTCCTACAAAGCCCGTTATGCGCCTTCACAAGGTAGGTCTGAATACAAAACTACTCAGAAGGGCGTAGGAAAGGTGTGCATAAGAAAGGCGTCATTTCCTAAGTCGGAATCCGGTCTATATAGAACAGTGAATGATGATGCATTCATGTGCTACCGAAATTATTGGTAACTCTGGAAACTTGGAGAGTTATGTGCCAAAACGCATCATAACACCAAAAACTGGTCTTAATGAGCTTCCAAGTGGGAAATAGGAGTAGGAGAATCAGTTTCCCAGTTGGATAGTGAGTTTCCCAATTCTGAGTAGCACATGAATGCTGCATGACTTGGCATAGGCCCAGGGTCAGTTTTATCACCTGTGAGGGCTGTGTCACAGATGTTACAGACGTCAGATGTTGGACCTGTCCTAACCCCCTAAGGCCATTAGCCTAGTTAACGATCTCTCCCTCTGCACTCTGTGGCCTCACCAGCCTCAACATGGGACGTTCATTATCTGAGAAAAGAAGGGGGAGAGAGAGGGTGGTGGTGGGGGGGGGGGGGGGGGATAAAGGTAATTGAGTTAATTGATTCGCTCTGTCATAATGTAGGCCCTTTTTAATTTCTCCAGGGGACCCTTTCTTTCTCAACACAGACAGATGGCATGTCCATTAGGGACCTGTCTAAGCTTGCTCTTAGGTTTCAGTAATTACACACGCGTGTGTGTGAATGTGGTGTGTGTGTGTGTGTGTGTGTGTGTGTGCATATGTATGTCTGTTTACCAGAGGAAGCTGGTGGTAGGAGCTACAGGAGAACGGTCTCATTGTAACAACTGGAATGGAATTAATGGAATGGAGTCATGTGGTTTCCATGTTTGATTTGTTTGGCTCCATTGCACATATTCCATTGCAGCCAATACAATGAGCCCGTTCTCCTATAGCTCCTCCCACCAGCCTCCTCTGGTAAACACACATATATGTGCACGCACACACTTTTACGTAACTCAGTAATTATCTTTTCTCGTTCTCTCTCTATACTTATATCCTAGAGGCATATTTTGTTTATAAGGCTCATGATATGAGCAATCATGATGTCATACTGTATTACTCAAGATACAATCTAGTTCCTTGGCGATTTCCGATTGACAAGTTAGGATAATGTATATCTTGTTGAAAATACTAATGATCAAAATGATGGCAGAGTGGAGTCTTGAAGATTGTTGACCGCAAGAAGAATATCTTCAAGCTGGCTCAGGGAGAGTACATCGCCCCGGAGAGGATAGAGAACGTGTACATCCGCAGTGCACCTGTAGCCCAGGTGTTTGTCCATGGAGACAGTCTTCAGGTACAACACACACGCACAGCATAAAAACTTACACACATTTAAGCACACATGCCAAGCACAAACATTTCAGCAGCATACAATACTTAGACAGAATGTGTGTGTGTGTGTGTGTGTCTAGGCCAGCTTGGTAGCCATTGTGGTCCCTGACCCAGAGGTCCTGCCAGGTTTCGCCCAGAAACTAGGAGTCCAGGGTTCTCATGAGGAGCTGTGCAAAAGCCAAGTGAGTGCTCTATCAGAACCTTTCCACTAATAACGTTGTCAGAATACCAGCATCATGTTCATTACTTAGCCACCAAACGGAAGCAAATGGACTGAAACAGAGATGGACTACCTATAATAATCAATAAGACTTATTTTCATTTTCTGTTCCAAAATATTTTAAAACACTGTCCGTTGCGTGCCCTAATGAACATGACCTTGGGATTCATTCATCAAACAGAAGTGTGATTGTCCATAATGCTCTTCATACATTTGCACAGATACAAAGGACATACAAATATTGTATAAATGCTTGTCCATACATTGGGTGCCACTAAACACAAAACTGCTACTACAGTCCAAGTGCTTCACAAGACCATGTTTCGAATGCACTCCTGACTGAAGCAAATCTATTTCGTACCACTGAATGATGGCCTGAGTTTGACCTCTCCTTTTTTTCCTGCGGCAGAAAATCAAAAAGGCCATTATCGCTGACCTGGTCAAGCTGGGCCGGCAAGCAGGGCTGAAGTCATTCGAACAGGTGAGCGTTTCTTTTCAACATGCTTTCACCGATCCCCATTAAGACCTGGGCCCGTATTCATAAAGCGCAGAGTAGGTGTGCTGATCTAAGATCAGTCCCCCCTGTCTATGTCATCTTTTTCATGATGATCTAAAAACAGTGGTTCTCACACCTCTCCTCTGAGACCCCACCCCTGCCATTCCATGAATTTGAGCTATTCCAGAGCTAGCACACCTGAATCAGGTGAGCTAGTTCAGAGCAACAACAAAATTGTGAAACAAGTAGAGGTCCCAGAGGAGAGGTTTGAGAACCACTGACCCTAGATCAGCACTCCTACTCTTAGACACTTTATGAATCTCGTCATTAACTCAGAAGCTCCCTGCCCTTCTTGATTTTATTTCACTCGACATGCCACTTCAAACATACTCTATACTCTTTACTGCAGTTAATCCTAAGTGTGTTGAGCTGATTTTCTCAGTCTGATTTTCTCTGATTTTCTCAGCAACAGTCAATGCTGTGGATTTGCTGTGTGAACTAGCTAAAGGTGGTGGTGAACTACTGAGCAAAGACAGACAAATAGGATTGATGTCAATGTGAATTGGGTTTGAGAAGAGCCAAACCATGAAACTTTGTTGCCCATTTTTGTTTGAAGTCTTGGTTAGACATTTTTAAGCCAACAGCCACATTGTATGTTGACCAGCTCGGTTGCAGAAAAAGTTAGAAAAAAAAAGAAAAGAAAAAAAAAGTTGGCTAGATTAGAAAAAGACTAGAGGAGACTACGGACAAAGGACAAAAACCCTCATAGCCGGTGGTCTCCATGTAATCAATAAATTCACTTGTTGGAGCAGTAATACTGTACACAGGGATTATTTCAGTTCTTACACAGTGACAAAGCCATTTTTGCCTGATGGAAATGACCCAACAACATGGGTCATGTTCATTAGGCACCAATTGGAGGAACAGTAATTTAAAACAGGAAGGAACTACCTTAAAGAATCTGTTGCAAAATGTTTTCAAATGTTTTCCCATTGTGTCCTAATGCGCTGTTTCTATTTGTTGTGCAGGTGAAAGACCTGTACATGCACCCAGAGTTGTTCACCATAGAGAACGGCCTTCTCACTCCTACGCTGAAGGCCAAGAGGGCCGACCTCAAGAAGCTCTTCCAGCCGCAGATCGACAGTCTCTATGCTAGCATGGAGTGACTGGTCTGAGGGGTAGAAGGAGGATGAAGTAGCTTCACTTCCTGTTGACCTTTCAGTCGATAAATACTGTACATTTTATTGAAGAGAGAATTTACATGGGAAATGTGTAATTACTTTTGTTTCATTAAAACAAGCACCACCACTATCAGAGTACCCATTGTTAGCACATAATTTAATAAATTACTGTAACAGTGGAAAAAAAAGTTACATCAAAAATATGCTCAGAATGAGAATTTCTCAATGACCTTCACAGTGAATCCATGGAATGAAATTATGATTTTTATATTGACTCCAGAATGAAGCGACATTGTGAACTGTATACACCTCAAGGGCAGCTGGTACTCCCATATAAATATAATTCCTAGAAACATAATTATATTTTTATGGGTCCTCAAATTAGCCATTTATCAATAATAAATAGCCCTGCAAATGTAATTGATAATGGATATGCCATTATGGTGACCTGGGCTCGTATTCCTAAAGTCTGCAGTCCCCACCGCTCTGAAACACTTTGGGAATACGGGCCCAAGTCACCAGTTCAACAATATCTCAACCACTGGAGGGTTACTGGTTTGAATCCCAGTTCAGACAGGGAAATCTGGTGCAGAGTAAGCTGGCAACCAAAGGGCCCTTGAGCAAGACACTTAACCCACAAATGTATTTATAAAGCCCTTTTTTACATCAGATGTCACTAAATGTTTATACAGAAACCCAGCCTGAACCTCAAACAGCAAGCAATGCAGATGCAATGCAGATTTGCTTCAAGGTCCCTGCAATAAGGCTGGCTCATTGCTTCCAGCCCCTTCGGGTATACGTGTGTCCTAAAGGTTAGGTTGTGAACCTAGACACATTTAGATTATCTGTAAATTAATGGACAATAAAGTACATCTTGATCTAGGATCAGTCTTTCAAACTATAATGTATAAGATGATATGGACAGAGGGGTCCTGATACTAGATCTGTGCTGAGACACTTTGTTATTAGGGGCCCTGAAGGTTTGCATCACACACACACGACACAGCAGTAAATATACCTAAAAATAACAGTTTCACACAATAAAGTCAAAGGTCATTCCTGATGGAGTGTGAAATAAAAAAGATAACTGACACTGCTGTTATAGGGAAGGACATGTTTCATTTTTTTATTCACTTTGAGGGTGACAGTGTTTTACAAAAATAATAAGAACAATTAAAAAAATTAAAACAAAAGTTAGCATTTTCTTTTGGCTGTACAAAGAATACAGAGAAGAAATTGCATGACGAAGCCCTGGGTTAAAGCTGGGCAGAGGAATTTGCATAATTGTATAATCGGCAAAGGACATCAGGAAAAATTATAAAACAGCGGATTCAAGTAAAAGGCCCAACTCCTAAACAAATGAAATCCCTATTGTTTAAGACTATAGTTGTCTCTTTCTATGGCAGCGGTATCAAACTAAACTCCTGGAGGCCAGGGGCGTATGCAGGTAGCCTGGCGGTTCAGAGCATTGGGCCAGTCACCCAAAGGTCGCTGGTTTGAATCGCCGAGCTGACTAGGTGAAAACTGTCAGTGCCCTTGAGCAATGCACTTGACCCTAACTGCTCCTGTAAATCGCTCTGAATTATAGTGTCTGCTAAAATGAAAATGTTTCCTTGTAACTAGTATCCGATTTTGACCTGGGAAAGCAGGGATGTATTTCAATAGGCTAAAGTGGCTTCCTCTCCTTATCTGCACTGATGTGATTTTGACAGGTGAATGAAAAAAAGTCTGTAAGCATTCACCATATTGCTCTCATTGAGCCTACGTTTCCAGATCAGTACAGACGAAGGGTGAAAGTCACTTTGCCAAGTAATTGACTATCAAAACACATCCCGGGATTGTGAACTCCTTAGTTGGTGAGCGACTGGGGGCGAGTCTCAACAGTATTCAAAGCCCAGAGCGCAAAAATACAATTACGATTCACCCATTGAAAGACACACAAAGACCTCGGTGGCTCAGTTGGTAAGGGCATGGCGCTGGTGGCACCGAGGTAGCGGGTTCATTTTCCACAGGGAACACATACACATCACTCACTGTACTTCGCTTGAATTAAAAAATCATCTGTTCAGTGGCATATAGTATTACATATTACCAAGGAGAAAGACAAGAGACAATGCAGACCTCCAGGAATTGGGCGTCATACCACTCCCTGCCTTGTGGCAAATCTGAATGTCATAAACTTATTTCACTTTCTTCTCCTCACTGCTGGTCTCACTGGTCATTGCACTAGTCACTGCTGTGTCGTAATGGCACTTCTCTACGCACCGGCGGGGAAACCAACCCCGCAGGCGAGCTCCAGCTGAAGGAAGAACCAAAAAGATCACATTAGAAATATACAGTAACAGTAATTATTGTCATTCTGCAGTGTCGGGAGGGCCAGATTCACGTCATTCACTTGCATCTTTGCTATGTATTTTTTTCTCTCTGGAAGATGAAACCAGAAAAGGGCAAATATAGAACCACACACATTAAAATCTTGATTATGTAACAGCTCTGTTTGGAAGTTTCCATTCTCTTCTGCAAAATGGCTGAAAAAATGTGCACAGGTGAGAAAGCTTGGAGTAAACCTGGTATTCTTTCATGTTCGGAGCCATACCTTTAGTCTGCTCGTCATCCAGCACTTTGTCCCCATACATCCACCATCTGAAGAAGCACAGAAAATAATTCATGGTTCTGAAATTCTCTGAAAATTTTGAGAAATCAATTAGTTCTCTGACATTCTCCGGCCATTCAGGTACAGTAATTTATCAACTGACAACCTGGCAGGCATGTGGGAAAGCACTCAGCTGAAAAAAAGAAGCTCGGAATAGCCCGAACATAATACCTGGCAGCAAATGGAGCCTGTAAGAACCAACTTCAAAAATAACTAAATTATAGGGACAAACTAATAACCCCAAAGGCGTAAAATATTGCCATTTCTCTTCTCTATTGAGGCACTCAGGACTTTTCCAAATGGTACTATCGCTATGGCAATGAGTAATACCATGACTACGGTAACTATCAGACTAGTTTTCCCCAATCAGAAGAGACGTGTGTATCACCATGGAGGTCATGGAGTTCACTTTAGTGGTTCGCCTCAAAATCTGCAGATTGGTTCCCCAAAGCCTGAAAATACATTCCCCACAAACAAACTGCAGATTGTTTCCAGCCATAAACTTGCAGATTTGCCCCCCCCCCCCCCCCCCCCCCCCCTAACAAGTCTGCAGATGGTTTGCCTCCCAACAGTCTGCAGACTGATCCCCCCCCCCCCACCCAAAAGCTAGCAGATTAGTTCTCAAAAGAAACTCACTTGGTCCCCCGGGTGGCAAGGATGGTCTCCCCCTTGTGGAGGCCGATGCGGGGCTCCTCGGTGCAGGGAGTCCTGAAGAAGGTGTTGAAGCCCTTGCTCAGTGGGCAGCAGGCTCCGTTGTAGTCCTCCACTACCCGATACTGAATCTGCTGGCCGAGCCACAGGATATAATATGGTTATTATACCATCATGACCATAACATCCCAACGTCAACATTTAAAAGTGGATTATAGTGACATATTTGTAAAGAAATATGATGCAGACGCGGCTTCAGAAAGGGATGCCAATGTAGTCGGCGTTTGGAAGGTACAGTGCATTCGGAAATTATTCAGACCCCTTCCCTTTGTCCACATTTTGTTACGTTACTGCCTTATTCTAAAAGGGATTGGGGGAAAAAATCCCTCATCAATCCACACACAATACCACATAACGACAAAGCAAAAACAGGTTTTTAGACATTTTATATATATATTTTTTTTTTTTATCTACAGAAATATTAAATTTACAGTTGAAGTCGGAAGTTTACATAAACTAGTTTTAATGACTTCAACCTAAGTGTTTCAACCACTCCACAAATGTCTTGTTAACAAACTACAGTTTTGGCAAGTCGGTTAGGACATCTACTTTGTGCATGACACAAGTCATTTTTTCCAACAATTGTTTACAGACAGATTATTTCACTGTATCACAATTCCAGTGGGTCAGAAGTTTACATACACTAAGTTGACTGTGCCTTTAAACAGCTTGGAAAATTCCAGACAATGATGTCATGGCTTTAGAAGCTTCTGATAGGCTAATAGACATCATTTGAGTCAATCGGAGGTGTACCTGTGGATGTATTTCAAGGCCTACCTTCAAACTCAGTGCCTCTTTGCTTAACATCATAGGAAAATCAAAAGAAATCAGCCAAGACCTCAGAAAAAATTTGTAGACCTTCACAAGTCTGGTTCATCCTTGGGAGCAATTTCCAAAATGCCTGAAGGTACCACGTTTATCTGTACAAATAATAGTATGCAAGCATAAACACCATGCGACCACGCAGCCGTCATACCGCTCAGGAAGGAGACGCGTTCTGTCTCCTAGAGATGAACGTACTTTGGTGTGAAAAGTGCAAATCAATCCCAAACAACAGCAAAAGGACCTTGTGAAAATGCTGGAGGAAACAGGCACAAAAGTATCTATATCCACAGTAAAACGAGTCCTATATCGACATAACCTGAAAGGCCACTCAGCAAGGAAGAAGCCACTGCTCCAAAACCCCCATAAAAAAGCCAGACTACGGTTTGCAACTGTACATAGGGACAAAGATCGTACCTTTTGGAGAAATCTCCTCTGGTCTGATG
The DNA here is from genome assembly GCF_013265735.2 of Oncorhynchus mykiss. Taxonomy (NCBI): domain Eukaryota; kingdom Metazoa; phylum Chordata; class Actinopteri; order Salmoniformes; family Salmonidae; genus Oncorhynchus; species Oncorhynchus mykiss. The sequence continues at coordinate 25,210,178 of NC_048580.1, read as the reverse complement.
AAACATAAATAGAACTGTTTGGCCATAATGACCATCATTATGTTTGGAAGAAAATGGGGTGGCTTGCAAGCCAAAAAACACCATCCCAACCGTGAAGCACGTTGGTGGCAGTATCATGTTGTGGGGGGGTGCTTTGCTGCAGGAGGGACTGGTGCACTTCACAGAATAGATGGCATCATGAGGATGGAAAATTATGTGGATATATTGAAGCAACATCTCAAGACATCAGTCAGGAAGTTAAAGCTTGGTCGCAAATGGGTCTTCCAAATGGACAATGAGCCCAAGCATACTTCCAAATCTGTGGCAAAATGGCTTAAGGACAACAAAGTCAAGGTATTGGAGTGGTCATCACAAAGCCCTGACCTCAATCCTATAGAATATTTGTGGGCAGAACTGAAAAAGCATGTGCGAGCAAGGAGGCCAACAAACCTGACTCAGTTACACCAGCTCTGTCAGGAGGAATGGGCCAAAATTTACCCAACTTATTGTGGGAAGCTTGTGGAAGGCTACCCGAAACGTTTGTCATGTGCCTTTAACTGAGGAGTGGCTTCCGTCTGGCCACTCCACCATAAAGGCCTGATTGGTGGAGTGCTGCAGAGATGGTTGTCCTTCTGAACATTTCTCTCATCTCCACAGAGGAACTCTGAAGCTCTGTAAGAGTGACCATCGAGTTCTTGGTCACCTCCCTGACCAAGGGCCTTCTCCTCCGATTGCTCAGCTCTAGGAAGAGTCTTGATGGTTCCAAACTTATTGAGGACCTTCAATGCTGTAGAAATGTTTTGGTACCCTTCCCCAGATCTGTGCCTTGACACAATCCTGTCTCAGAGCTCTACGGACAATTCCGTCGACCTCATGGCTTGGTTTTTGATCTGACATGCACTGTCAACTGTGGGACCTTATATAGACGGGTGTGTGCCTTTTCAAATTATGTCCAATCAATTGAATTTCCCACAGGTAAACTCCAATCAAGTTGTAGAAACATCTCAGGGATGATCAATGGAAACAGGATGCACCGTAGCTCAATTTTGTGTCTCATATCAAAGGGACTGAATAGTTATGTAAATACGTTTTTTAAATATATTGTTTTATACATTTGAAAAATGTTCTAAAAACCTGTTTTCACTTTGTCATTATGGGGTAACATGTTTAGATTGATGAGGAAAAACATTAATTGAATCCATTTTGGAATAAGGCTGTAACGTAACAAAATGTGGAAAAGGGGAAGGGGTCTGAATACTTTCCGAATGCACTGTATATACACGTTTTCTGAATGAATGGGAAAATAGAATACCATATTGTCTGGAATACTAAAGACACTGCAAACAAACATTCACCTAAGTAGATGAGGTTGCAAATATTTCACCATCCATCAATACATACGAGGTGTCTTTGAACCAATGCTACCCATTGCTGTCTGAACAGGAACAGGTCAGCTACTTACACTTCTCACCCGCTTGTCAGCTTTTTGTTTCAGTTGCTCAATCTAGAAAGCAAACAAACACAAGATAAAGGTTTATCATTGAAAATGCCAAACATCTCAAGTCTGTTAAGTGTGACAACCCATGTTCTGATGGTTCAGTTGGGTTGGAGCATGGCGCTAGCAATACCAGAATGGTGGATTTCATTACCAGATGGACCACACACATACTTACGACAACAAAATGTATTATATATATCTATCTATATTTATTTCAGCCACACCCATTGCTGATAGGTGTATAAAATCGAGCACACAGCCATGCAATCTCCATAGACAAACATTGGCAGTAGAATGACCTTACTGAAGAGCTCGGTGACTTTCAACGTGGCAACGTCATAGGATGCCACCTTTCCAACAAGTCAGTGTGCAAAGCTGTCATCAAGGCAAAGGGTGGCTCCTATGACGAGTCTCAAATATAAAATATATTTTGATTTGTTTAACACTTTTTTGGTTACTACATGATTCCATATGTGTTATTTCAGTTTTGATGTCTTCACTATTATTCTACAATGTAGAAAACAGTAAAAAATTAAGAAAAACCCTTGAATGAGTCGGTGTGTCCAAACTTTTGACTTGCACTGTATATTTACACACACATCTGACTGTCAGTCACATCGGATTCCATTTTACATCACCATAACAACATGACAATACAAACCTAGTGTTCTCTTTAAAAATGCTTATAATAGCATAACTGAATGTAAGTCAAAATTGGATACAAATGTCTGCTAATGCTAATTGACAACATTACATCAACATCATTATCGCTTACGGTTAAGGTGTGCTGGTGACACTTGGCGTGGATGGGCCATTGAATGCCGTCGCCCTCTGGGCTCCCTGACCAGGTGAACACCTGTTTGAAGTTCTCCCAGCGCCGGCCCAGGTCGTAGGGGAAGATAAACTCTTCCCCCGTTTGGTAGTACTGAATTCTGTCTTTGGCCTGAGGATAGAGGGGACGGAATGGGAAAAAGAGAAACGAGGCAGGAACGAGAGAAAGCATGAGAGAGAGAAACATTTAGTGAGTGAGTGAGCATGACAGAGTGAGAGAAAAATACATTAAAAAGTAAGAGAGAAAGAGATAAGAGAAAGGGAGTGAGACAGAGTGAGGGAGAGCAAAAGAGTAAGATAAATAAAGTAATTGATAATGAGACACACACACACAGAAAGAGAGTGAAAGAGTTCACATGGTTCTTTCTGGCTCCAATGTTTGTCTTAGGGTTTACCTACCATCTTAAAATCCTAGTGTCACATTAGCTAAGTTCTTCTGTACTAAGCCCTTGACAGGCGAAGCAGCCACTAGAATAACACTGATGTCTAGTCTATTAGATTAGCTGAGATCTACTGGATTATCCTGCCTTTTGGACAACAGTGGCACGGCTGTTGACAAACACACTCGCACCAGGGATCATGAAGGTTATGGCCTAGCAGGTGAACAAAAAAACTTGGCCAGAAGAAAAAGGAGACGAGGAGTAATGAGGTTGTAATTTTCAAACAAGGTAAGGTTGTATAGTGGTTGAACAAAACCTAATCAAACTGCTTATTCCATGACAAACACTCACCTTTTCCTCGATCCAGGCCTCAACGGAGGTCTTGTTTCGAAGGATGACTTTCATCTTGGGTGGAGAGAAGAATAAAGGTTTGGTGGGAATTATTTGAGGGAAACATGGGCAACTCACAGTTACTACTGTGTAACACCTATCAAAAAGTACTACCATCATCTCTTAAAGAGATTTTGTATCGTTTTTAGCCAGCAGCTCTGAAAGTAGCGCTCACAAGGTCCCCGTAAATTGCTACTACTTCACATGTGCACCATGTCATCGCTCTCTCTCTCCCCATCTCTGCTGTGTGTTCATCTTGCTAGCTGTCACTCCAATGGCGAGGGGCTGAAGCTCATTGGATAGAACTTACATTTCTAGGGGGCTGGCCCACATGGGGGCATATGTAGGGAAAATGGCACAGCATAGCTTCCAGAACAACAGTTCAAACTAGGGATTTCGTGGCTAATTGAGGTAAGACAGTAAAGTTTAGAAAAAGTAGTCGCCAAAGTTCCGGAGAATGTCTTTAATTAAATACACACTCAAGTATACAGTGTCATCTACGAGAGGTGAATCCACTAGACATATGAGTCTACCCTGCACCTGGAAAATAGCTGAATATGGACAATGGGCACACAATTACCATCAGTATAATATTAACCCCAATGAGCATGTTACCTGTATGAAGAACAACATGCCAACGGCTATGGTGGTGCCCAGTGCCAGCCCTAAGGCAAAGAGAGTGGCAGCGAAGGCGGGTACGCTGAACGGCATGATGGGTTGAAACCGTCTGACGGCGCTCATGTCGATCTTCACGGTACTCCAGCCAAAGGATATCTATAATAACAATTAATAAGAATGCATTTATATTGAGCTTTTCTAGGACCCAAAGACTACTAGACGAAAATACACTATCAATTTAGAATCTCCATTGAGCATGCTTTTCAGTCCAGGAGTAGGCTTAATCTGGTACCCTTTTCACACTACTGAGTCAAGTCAAACTGAGCCAAAGTGTACTGTGCTGGCCTGTTTACATATCCAAGATAGTTGCTGGAAGCATAAAAAGTACTGTAATATATCCAAACAAAACAGTATGGTTCGAGTCGGCAATAACGTGAGGTTATGGGTCTGGGAAACCAGCCTACAATGATGAATTGATAAGATGTCAAATGCAAGTGTGCCACTGACTCCTCACCCTCTCGTAGAGCTGTGTGTACATGGTCATGATGAAGATGAAAGCGGCGTGCGAGCAGCCGAGAGGCGCCAACAGCAGGAAACTGGTGAAGTAGGCGTGGTTCTGGTGGCCGCAGCAGTTGTTGATCCACGGGCAGTGGTGATCCATCTTCATCACACACCTGAGGATGAATAAATGAATGAAATGATTTATCAATTTTAAAAAGCATATGAACTTGTCTCAGCCATGTGAATACAACAACACACACATTAAAAGTAATTGAGGATTAAAAACAATAAAGTCAGACTTATTTTCATTGTGGATCTTAAAGAAGTGGTGGAGGCGAGAAGGAAGAGGAGAAAGGCGGAGGAAAAAGTGGAAGGGGAGGAATATCAGCATTGTGAAACACAGGCTTGAATGATTGACATGCTGATGGCACTGGCAGGAAGAAATGTGACGTTACAGAGCAGACAATTACCTTATTATGAATCGTAGCATTAGTAGAAAGTATCAGTAGTAAAAATCAGCGCCCATTCTATGTGGTTAATCTCTAACTGCAATCTCCTTTGTATCACCCAGCTGAGCACACCCCATATTTAAGTGAGTTAGTAGAGCTCAGGCTTAGACCTCTACTAAGATATAAAGAACTAATGGATGGGTGCATACATTTCAGTAAATTGGCTTAAACTATACTGGTGTTTATTCATTAGTGCACACCGTAGCAAACAGTAGCAAAATGTTTTGCAACTTACTGGCCAAGATCCAGTTAGTCCCTCCCTGTTTCGTCCGGTTTGCTTCCAAGTGAATAAACCCTTTTGCTTTAAAGCCCAACATGTGCTATTCAATCATTTTGGGACCAAATTATAGGTGAGCTATGTGGGCAAATAAAATGTTCAAGTAAATCATTAATTTACGTCAATGGGAGACTTGCCTGAAAAAAAAAGTAAGCATACGCTATAAAGAAGCACAACTAGAGCACATTTGTAGCAGTGACAAGACAGAGTCAGGGTTGCCAAGTCTACCTGTTGCACTTGCGGCAATGGTGGGATCTCGGGGCCTTGTAGCCTTGGCACATTCTGCAGAACTGAAGGTACTTGGTGTCTTCTTCCTTCTCCTGTTTAAGAGGAGAAAACACACGTCAAGGGCCTGATGCATTCAATTTCTACTCTATCGGATATCCGGATAGACAAATTGTATTTCTTTTTTAAACGCTATTGGCTCTAGACCAATCAGAATGACGCAAATACACATGACAGAGGTAAACGGGATATGCTGCTTTCCTCCGGTGGTTTAGCTAAAAGCAACAGAGAAAAATAAGTTAGATTTTCACCATGATAGAACTGTTTCTGTTACAAAAAGGTTTAATGGAAAGTCCATTAGGTGAGTGCCTGTAATGCTATTTGAAGTGGGGGATATATCATACTGATGTCAAGGCAGCCTGGAGGGATAAATGCTCAGCAGTAGCTCAACGCACCGTTATAAAAACTACATTCAAAAGTTTGTCATTTTATTAGATAAAAAAAATTAAAAGTCATGGTATATCCTTGAAGGTAAAAATGCCACAATAAGTATTTAATTTAGACAAAGCTTTTCATTGTTAAAATGTTCTCTCCAAAAATGAACACTCACTCAAATAATATAACACTAATGTCCGTTCGGATATTCGATTAACCGTGCCCATCGCTACCTTGGTCCTACAGGATGAGCAGGCTTTTGTTCTAACCCAACACCAACACTCCGGATTGAACCAATCAAGTGCTGGGCTGGAACAAACGCCTGGCTGCACCCAATTGGCTCTCCAGGAGGACCAGGGTATAAGGCTAAGTGACCACTCTGTTCATCAACACATTGTTGTGTAGCAGCAAAATGATCCGTTTCCCTTGTCTCTGTATAATGGGTTATTAATAGATGTATTTCTCAGCTTAGCTCCTTACTGGTTTCCAGCCAAGGGGGATGTAACCAGGGCCCACGAACATGGCGTTGAAGTAGTTGTAGAGAATGAGCACGGACCAGTTGATGAGCATGATGAAGTTGAAGCTCCCTCCTGTGGTGTCCAATGGCCAGTACCAGATAATGGAGTCTAATATGGCCATGGAGGAGCACACGGCGATGACTGTCAGGGCTATCACTGGGCCCCAGTGACACAACCTCCGGACCTCATGGATGTTCTCAAACGTCACGAGGGCTGTAAGAAAGTTCATAGTTTTTTTTGGTTGTTTTTGTGTGTGTTGTGTTAAGGTTTTAAAGGCGTTGTGGTTGGGGAGTTTGTCGAACACAGAGGTTAGACGCACTGCTTCTCTCTACTATCTGGCACAGACAATGAAGACAACGGGCATCTTTTCTCTCGTCTTCTGAACACCCAGCAACCGGCTGGGTTGCAAGTTACAGAGGCAGTCCGTGTCCCAGAGTTCTTTGTGTTCCTGGCGATGAGCGGCATCCTTTGACAGCACGGGAGACTGCACTATCCCTGTGAGAGATGCAAGTTCTCCATCTGAGAGAAGGACATAAATATGACCACATTGTGAGTGACACTGATAGGGAATTGACTGTTTGAAAGATTGGCACTGTATACTTTAGTTTAAAACAGTTGTTTGGCATAACAACACTGGAGCAAGTTAGCTACTTCAAATTAGTAGCTAGCCAAGTTGTTTAAGGTCTCCCAAATATAATAACCAACTGCAAAGCTACTTATTGTCAACAAGGGGGGAAGTTATGTGTAACACTATTTTGAGTGTGACAACGTTATAGTTATGCCAAATTATTTTACAATAAGGCACCCTATGGTTTTGCTCAATTTAACCAAAGCACCTGTGACCTGCTAAAAGATCACACTGAACATGGCCTGAGCCTTTTGCTTTTGTCATTACTTTAATGACATATAGGTTGCTAGCTAGTAAACTTAAAATGAGCAGACCGAGACGATGGCCCCGATTAGCTAGCTCATGGTAATTAGCTAGCTGACTAATTTGGGCAGACAGTCGGCTAACATCGTTAAAGTGCCTCCCTGCTCATAAATCAACATAAATATTTTGAATATGCCAGCAGTCAGTGTCCAGGAAAGACAACAACAGACTGTCAGTTCGACAAAACAAGAACAACACGGACAGGTGAAAATAACTGGGTTCTCAAAGCAAATTCAGGCAAAGCTAGCTAGCGAACATTACTAGCTAGCTAGTATCTACGCTAGCTAACGTTAGTAACGATGTCGTTGCCTGTCCTGACTGTTTTGTTTCCCAGTGCGAGCTAGCTAGCTAGCCAAGCATTAACGTTAGCCCAACCCTGATGTTTCAAATTGTGCGCGATTTACATGACATGTAAATTATAGGCATTTTTCAAAGACCATAAACATATTATTTAATAGATAATCGTGATATTAATAACTACCGACAACATGTCAATGTTCATGAATGAAGTAAACTACCCACCTTGCGACTTCCTTGATTTAAGCCGTGTTCCAGTCTATCGCGAGATTACCGTGGGACCTGGCGTCAACGTTTTTTTCCATGCATTTCAAAATAAACGTATTTTCGGAAGCACTTACTTTTTGAACAGAAGCACTTACTTTTTGAACAGAAAGTTGTGAAATTGATACAAATTATTACTTTTGACACAACAAAAATAATAAGTGAATGAAATACCAATAATTTGAAATAATACAATAAAACCATGTCACAGTGTACATCAAATTGTGACGAAAACGATTCATTAGTTGGACAGTTGGAGAACCTTATGAGAACTAAACTCAGGAAAAAAAAGAAACGTCCCTTTTTCAGGACCCTGTCTTTCAAAGATAATTTGTAAAAATCCAAAAAACTTCACAGATCTTCATTGTAAAGTGTTTAAACACTGTTTCCCATGCTTGTTCAATGAACCATAAACAGTTAATGAAGATGCACCTGTGGAACGATCGTTAAGACACTAACAGCTTAGGCAATTAAGGTCACAGTTATGAAAAGTTAGGACACTAAAGAGGCCTTTCTACTGAACTTTCCTTAGGCATGCTGCAAGGAGACATGAAGACTGCAGATGTGGACATGGCAATAAATTGTAATGTCCGTACTGTGAGACGTCTAAGACAGCGCTACAGGGAGACAGGACGAACAGCTGATCGTCCTCGCAGTGGCAGACCACGTGTAACAACACCTGAACAGGATCGGTACATCCGAACATCACAACTGCGGGACAGGTACAGGATGGCAACAACAACTGCCCGAGTTACACCAGGAACGCACAATCCCTCCATCAGTGCTCAGACTGTCCGCAATAGGCTGAGAGAGGCTGGACTGAGGGCTTGTAGGTCTGTTGTAAGGCAGGTCATCACCAGACATCACCGGCAACAACATCGCCTATGGGCACAAACCAACCGTCGTTGGACCAGACAGGACTGCCAAAAAGTGCTCTTCACTGACGAGTTGCGGTTTTGTCTCACCAGGGGTGATGGTCGGATTCGCATTTATCGCCGAAGGAATGAGCGTTACACCAAGGCCTGTACTCTGGAGCGGGATCGATTTGGAGGTGGAGGGTCCGTCATGGTCTGGGGCGGTATGTCACAGCATCATCGGACTGAGCTTGTTGTCATTGCAGGCAATCTCAATCCCATTGAGCACGTCTGGGACCTGTTGGATCGGAGAGTGAGGGCTAGGGCCATTCCCCCCAGAAATGTCCGGGAACTTGCAAGTGCCTTGGTGGAAGAGTGGGGTAACATCTTACAGCAAGAACTGGCACATCTGGTGCAGCCCATGAGGAGGAGATGCACTGCAGTACTTAATGCAGCTGGTGGCGACACCAGATACTGACTGTTACTTTTGATTTTGACCCCCCCTTTGTTAATGGACACATTATTAAATTTCTGTTTGTCACACGTCTGAGGAACTTGTTCAGTTTATGTCTCAGTTGTTGAATCTTGTCATGTTCATACAAATATTTATATTTACACATTTTAAGTTTTCTGAAAATAAAAACAGTTGACAGTGAGAGGACGTTTCTTTTTTTGCTGAGTTTATGACTGTGGTATGTAGAGAAGATTGTAAAACTAGCTCCAACCAAATCCCCCAAAGAGAGAGAGGTTATTGAAAGTGGTGAAGGGGGTAAGACATATTACATAATTAAATCAATAGGTGCAGCATCAAAATGGGCAAGAAAATAACAGAATTCTTTAACCAGGAGCGGGTCCATCGCCAGGGTTGCAATCTCAGTCAGCCCTGTGCTCCAAAACATTTACATAAACTAATTGGCCACTTTTCTAGAAAAATCCTGAGCCACTGGTATTAATCTGAACAATTCAGAGGTTAAATGCCTTCTCTTCGCAGATGACCTGTGCCTGCTGTCACCCACAGCACATGGCCTAGAGCAGAGCCTGGACCTTCTAGAGCAGTACTGCCTGACCTGGGCCCTGGTAGTAAACAAAAATACCAAAATACTGATTTTCCAGAGAAGATCCATATCTCAGGGAATTAGACCAAAGTTCTCAACTGGTACCAAACATATAGGAGTGGTTTTGTGTACTGAGTTGAATTTAAAATCAGGACTAGGCTAATTATACTTAAATTAATCCAGATTTTTTTAAATGGCTTTCTAAAATGTTGCTTAACTTCAGATTAATTAGGTCTAGACTAGGTAGCCCCAGACTAAGGTAAAGTTAATCTTTGTGAATCCTAAATAGATAACAATGTGCACTAGGTGCTGACCTGAGGATGCTTCAAAAACCAGGGATGGGACACTTAAACATAAGCATTTTGTGGAATTGGAGCAAGTCACCTAAACCAAAAAATGTACAGAGGTAAAGGAAAACATTCAAATCATTTCTGTGAATTTGAAAAAAAAACATATGAAAGCAAATTGTGTAAAAACACCCAATTATTGAGAAAAACAGCACGAGTCATCAACAGAAAACAAGAAAAATAATGCCTGGACTACCATTTGTAGCAGACGAGCCCAGTGACAGAATGGCGCCAGAGGGGATGGTTGCCGTTTTATGTGCTTCTAACCAACTGTTCTAGTTTGTTCGTTTTTTCGCATTGTTTATAACCTCCTTTTTACTTATTTTGTACATAATGGTGCTGCTACCGTCTCTTAGCACCGAAAATAACTTCTGGACATCAGAAAAAAATATTACTCACTTCAAACTGGACAAAGATTTTTTTCTTTAACAAGTCCAACATGAAGGATATACTGTACTGCTTTCTCAGGAACAGGCCCAAATCCCCGTCATTTGTGTGAAGAAATGACAGAGAAAAAGGGGGTGGAGGTCGGGCTGCCTTCTGAGATTTTGTAGGCGAGTGAGTAAACCCTCACTGCCATCTGTTCTATTGGTCAACGTGAAATCATTGGAAAACAAAATGGATGATTTACGATCAAGATTATCCTACCAACGGGATATTAAAAACTGTAATATCTTATGTTTTACCGTGTCGTGGCTGAACGACGACACAGATAATGTAGAGCTGTCGGGATTTTCCATGTGCAACCAGAGGGAAGAAAACTAGATGACCTTTACTCCACGAACAGAGATGCATCCAAAGCTCTCCCTCGCCCTCCATTTGGCAAATCTGACCATAATTCTATCCTCCTGATTCATGCTTACAAGCAGTACCAGTGACTCTCTCAATACGGACATGGTCAGATGACGCAGATGCTACGCTACAGGACTGTTTTGCTAGCATAGACTGGAATATGTTCTGGGATTCATCCAATGGCATGGAGGAATATATCACCTCAGTCATTGGCTTCATCAATAAGTGCATCAACGACGTCGTCCCCACAGTGACCGTACGTACATAACCCAACCAGAAGCCATGGATTACCGGCAACATCCGCATCGAGCTAAATGCTAAAGCTGCCGCTTTCAAGGAGCGGGACACTAATTCGGACATTTATAAAAAAATCCTGCTACGCCCTTAGACGAACCATCAAACAGGCAAAGCGTGAATACAGTATTAAGATTGAATCCTACTACACCAGCTCTGACACTCATCGGATGTGGCAGGGCTTGAAAACTATTATGGACTACAAAGGGAAACCCAGCCACGTGCTGCCCAGTGACACGAGCCTACCAGACAAGATAAATGCCTTTTATGCTCAGTTCGAGGCAAGCAACACAGAATCTTGCCTGAGAGCACCAGCTGTTCCGGACGACTGTGTGAAAACGCACTCGGTAGCCGATGTGAGCAAGACCTTTATCTTTTAATGGCTGGGGGCAGTATTGAGTAGCTTGGATGAATAAGGTGCCCAGAGTAAACTGCCTGCTACTCAGGCCCAGAAGGTATGCATACCATTAGTATATTTGGATAGAAAACACTCTGAAGTTTCTAAAACTGTTTGAATGATGTCTGTGAGTATAACAGAACTCATATGGAAGGCAAAAACCTGAGAAAAAATCCAACCAGGAAGTGGGAAATCTGAGGTTGGTCAATTTCCAACTCAGTTACAGTGGGACATTGGTCATCATGCACTTCCTAAGGCTTCCACTAGATGTCAACCGTCTTTAGAAACTTGTTTGAGGCTTCTACTATGAAGGGGGGCTGAATGAGAGGGGAATGAGTCAGAGGTCTGCCAGCAGTCACGCGCTGGTCACGCGCATTTCACATTTTGTCTGCAACTAGTGAATGTGCTTCGTGAGTTTTGATTTGTTTACCAAACGCGCTAACAAAAGTAGCTATTTGGACATAAATGATGGACAATATTGAACAAATTAAACATTTATTGTGGAACTGGGATTCCTGGGAGTGCATTCTGATGAAGATCATCAAAGGTGAGTGAATATTCTAATGTTATTTCTGACTTCTGTTGACTCCAACATGGCGGATATATGTATTTTTTGTCTGAGCGCCGAATGGTTTGCATGGTTTGCTTTTTCCGTAAAGCTTTTTTGAAATCTGACACAGCGGTTGCATTAAGGAGAAGTATATATTTAATTCCATGCATAACACTTGTATTTTCATTTAACATTTATAATGAGTATTTATGTAAATTGATTACAGTCCTGTAGCACTCACGTCGGTAACCATGAAGTGCTTTGAAAGGCTGGTCATGGCTCACATCAACAGCATCATCCCGGATACCCTAGACCCACTCCAATTCGCATACCGCCCCAACAGATCCACAGATGACGCAATCTCAAACGCACTCCACACTGCCCTTTCCCACCTGGACAAACGGAACACCTGTGTGAGAATGCTGTTCATTGACTACAGCTCAGCGTTCAACACCATAGTGCCCACAAAGCTCATCACTAAGCTAAGGACCCTGGAACTAAACACCTCCCTCTGCAATTGGATCCTGGACTTCCTGACGGGCCGCCCCAGGTAGTAAGGGTAGGCAACAACGCATCTGCAAAGCTGATCCTCAACACTGGAGCCTATCAGGGGTGTGTGCTCAGTCCCCTCCTGTACTCCCTTTTAATCCATGACTGTGTGGCGTACGGCCCAGTACATCAATTGGGGCCAAGCTTCCTGCCATCCAGGACCTATATACTAGGCGTGTCAGAGGAAGCACAAAAAATTGTCAAAGACTCCAGTCACCCAAGTGATACTGCTCTCTCTGCTACCACAGGGCAAGCGATACCGGAGCGCCAAGTTCAGGACCAAAAAGATCCTTAACAGCTTCTACCCCCAAGCCAGAAGACTGCTGAACAAGACTGGTGGCAGACCCCAGTAAGACCAGAGACAGATGAGCTGGGGGACTTGTTGACCGGGATCATTGATAGCCAGCAACCCCTGGATGGTATCCCCGATGACCATTTTGACAGTTATGGTGGTTAATTGCAAGATTATGTTATAATACTTTTATTGCATCAAATAGTTGTTTTATGCAACAGAATAGAGTATTCGTATAACTATTGTGTGTGTGTTCTACTGAGGATTTATATTGTCTTGTGGGTGATAAAACCTAGAGACCGCATTCCAGTTAATGTTTCTGTTCTATATGGTACCGGGGAGAGATGACCCCAGGGTCAGACCCTGGTCTGTACACAAAGATGACTGGTTTTACAGCAGATACTGTCTGCTGTGAATTATAGGTATCTTTCCTACAGATCTTAACCTTGTGACCCATTCTATATATCTGTTGTTCGTCATGTAGGTTGAAAGGGGTGTATCTTAGCTATAAAATACCTTTTGTCTCGGGGCTCTCAACAAATCACCTGAGGGTGATTCGTCGACCAGCCATCGCTATTGCTAAGCTCTCACTAATAAAGATTTAGTTTAAGTAAAGCTCTGACTTGTGTGATAAGTTTGTCTCTCCTCATTTGATAGTAAAGAAATGAACCACCACCCAGTTCAGATTGGGGACTGTTCCAATCCTCATTTGGTAGGACACAATCTGTCAACACGTGCCATCCCCAGATTGCAGGGAATATGCAATGTTGTCAGTCATCTCGTGCACTCCCATTATACAAATGTATGTAATGTTCTCTAACGAAGCAATGTAATAATGTTTGAAAGGCAAATTATCACCATAGCTTGGAGGGGACAAGACAGGATGAAGGTCCACTTGCTACATCTGCAGCAGTCAGGAGGGAACATTGTGCGCTAACCCAGGCCGGAGGATAAAGACGGAGGCTGAGCATGCATGAGAAACTGGCCATGGAATTTCATGAGCACAAACTAATGTATTTATAAGAAGAGCATGGATGTAAGTCCTTCCTGTTGAGTCGGCTATGAAGGCGGAGGGAAACATGAAGCGGCAGCAGTACCAATGTTCTTCTCAAACCAGCACCAGTTCGGGGTCACAATATTTCCATTTGTGAATGAAACGTCTTTGATTACCAATCCATGGCTGTTTGCTTCAATCAAACCTCTTTGTTAAGAATCCATGGCTATTGTTTGCGTCAATCACTTGAGCTTTCTTTGTTGTGAGAAGTGCTGCATAGCAAAAGCATCTCTGCGAGGCTAGTCCATTTCTATCATTGTCTGCCTCAACCATGGGAACATCTGGGTCATCCTCATTTTCAATGCGAAGATCTGGGCAGCCATGCTGTTTGAGGTAATTGTGACGCATTGCTGTTGCAATTATGACAATCTTCTTGGTTGAAATGTGTTTCTGAGACACTGGAAACGACTCTTCCATACAATAAACATGCACTCCACTACACCTCTGGCTTGGTTGTACCGTTGTTGCTCAGGTCCTATTGCAGGAAGATAAAGGGTGAACAAGAAGTTGGCCTGTGCGTACCCATTGTCACCAAGTATGATTCCACTATGTTGTCCTCCTTCAAGCTGAGCATAGGGTTTTGGAAAATCCTTGAGCCATCGTGAGTTGCACTTTACCAACGTGCGACAATGTTGGAGAACTGGAAATTGGGAGTGCACACCCTTTGTACATTCATTGAGAACCAGTATTTACGATTCCTGTACTTCTCAGCATCTGTTGTAAAGGGATACTTGATGGGAATATGACATCCATCTATTCAGCCAATGACTCCAGGGAAGTTTCCATATTCATAGAAATCTACCTTGTAGTTGGCTTGGGCAGTAGCATCAAATAACTTGAAGTAATTGTCTTTGAATTCACATATAGCATTGCAGACTTTGTCGATTATTCTGCATACCATTTCAGTTAGTCCAGTTTTAAAGTGCAATTTAGTCTAGAATTAGGCTTAATCTGTGTCCGCGAAACCGCCCCATCGAGTACTGTACACATTACAATGACTTATGTTTAAAAATAAGCACAACTGGACACCTAGATCAGGCAGTGAATGAACTGAGAGATAAAGCACACTGGGAATTACATGCCATTAAAACAATTATAATTCAAATTGAAATACCTATTAAAGTTTGATCAAAAGCAATTAAATGTGTCATTAAATCAATTGCACTTCATGTCCAGCACAAGATTTCACCCAATGACATAACCACAACAAAAAAAAGACACCAACCACCCAAACCATAGACTATTCTCTTTGCTTCCGCATGACAAGCGGTACCGGTACATAAAGTCTGACACCAACAGGCTCCTAAACCACCTCTATCCCCATGCAATAAGACTGCTAACTAAATAGCAAACAACATGACTACACAGACTTTTTTCTTATTGTCTTTATGCACACTGACACTCCAACACACATACAAACGCTCACAAATGTTCTCTCACACACACATAATATGCATACACTGTACAGTACATTTATACTGACTCTACACACACGCACACCCACACATACAATCAGCATATATACGCTGCTGCTACTCTGTTTATCATATATCCTGATGCCTAGTCACCTTACCCCTATACATATCGACCTCTATCCATCCAGTATCCCTGCACATTAAAAATAGGGTACTGGAACTGATCCTGTATATCAGAGGAGGCTGGTAGGAGGACAGGCTCATTGTAACGGCTGGAATGAAATCTATGGAATGGTACCAACACATCAAACACATGGAAACAACTAGTTTGACTCCGTTCCATTTAATCAATTTCTGCCATTACAATGAGCCTGTCCTCCCATAGCGCCTCCCACCAGCTTCCTCTGCTGTATATAGTATGATTACTTTATCGTGCTCTTATTTGTTTTTATATATTGTATGTTTTCGTTCTACTTTGCTATTTTTAGTATTACATTGTTATTGATTACTGCATTGTTGAGGTTAGACCTGGCAGAAATGCAATTCACTGTACTTCACTGTGCATGTGACATTAAAACTTGAAACACTGAAATACAGTGACCCCCTATTATATTACCAAGCCCTGTAATGCCAAGAGCTGAGCAAAGAGTCCCCTATTCCAGCTGGTCCTGGGCCTGAGTTCACAAACCTGTTTTACTAACACACTGAAGCCTCAGGACCAGAACATCCAATCAATTAGAATAAAACAAATGACAACCCAGTCAAAACAAAACTATATCACCTATTGGGTAAAAAAAAAACACACGCACAAAGCAAAATGCCATCGCTATCTGTCCTTAAATTGACAGTACATCATGACAAAACGTTGCAAAAACATTTGAGAAAGCACAGACTCAGTGAAGACAGCCCCTAGCCATAGAAAAGGGCAGACACAGAAAAAGCTGGCTGCCAAAAGTAGAAAAGCTGTGTGATCACTGCGCCACCAAGAAACAGCGACAGAGCTGCACTTCCCAATAAAAGGCACAAAATACACAACAATTTAAGAATCTTACTTCCACAAATTTGAAATGATAATAAATGTTTCAAAAACCTCTCTGATTAAGAAAAGCTACCAATCCTACTATTAGAGGGCATAGACAGTGGTAGGTTGGCAGCACACTACATCACATCCTGCCACATGATGAAGGACAGGTAGTGACAATAAGTTATGGAAGATTGTCACGCCCTGACCGTAGATTGCTTTGTACGTATGTTTCTATTTTTTTGTTTGCTCAGGGTGTGATGTGGGTGGGTATTCTATGTTGTAGGTCTAGGTTTTCTTTTTCTATGTGTTTGGCCTGGTATGGTTCTCAATCAGAGGCAGCTGTCTATTGTTGTCTCTGATTGAGAGACATACTTAGGTAGCCTGTTTTCCCATTTTGAGTTGTGGGTGATTATTTTCCGTTTCAGTGTTTTCAACATACGGGGGACTGTTTCGGTTTTCCTTTATTCTTTTGTTCGTTTGTATTCAAATTTAGTTTGTATACGTGTTCAGTTTATTAAAGGCATCATGAACACGTACCACGCTGCGCTTTGGTCTACTCCTTCTTCCACCAACGAAAATCGTTACAGAATCACCCACCAACCAAGGACCAAGCAGCGTGGTATCGAGAGGCAGCGATATCTGGAGAAATGGACATGGGAGGAGATATTGGACGCAAGGGACCCTGGGCATAGGCGGGGGAGTATCGCCGTCCGCAGGAGGAATTGGAGGCAGCTAAGGCTGAGTGGAGACACTATGAGGAGTTAACACGGCTGGCAAGGAAGCCAGAGAGGAAGCCCCAAAAATGTCTTGGGGGGGGACACACGAGGAGTGTGGCTAAGTCAGGTAGGAGACCTGAGCCAACTCCCCGTGAGGGGTTGACCGGGCAGGAACCGTGTTATGCGGTGAGGTGCACGGTGTCCCCAGTGCGCACGCATAGCCCGGTGCGCTACATCGCAGCTCCTGGTATCGGCCGGGCTAGAGTGGGCATCAAGCCAGGAGGAATGAAGCCGGCTCTGCGCATCTGGTCTCCAGTGCGACTCCTCGGCCCGGGTTATATGGCACCAGCCCTACGCACGGTGTCCCCGGTTCGCCAGCACAGCCCAGTGCGGTCTGTTCCACCCTGCCGCACTTGCCGGGCTACAGGGGGTATCCAGCCAGGACAGGTTGTGCAGGCTCGGTGCTCGAGACCTCCAGTGCGCCTCCACGGTCTGGTCCATCCGGTGCCTCCTCCATGCACCAGGCCTCCTGTGGCAGCCCCACGCACCAGGCTGTCTCTCCGTCTCCTCCCTCCAGGTGCTCCCGCCTGTCCAGCGCTTCCAGAGCCTCCCTCCTGTCAGGAGCTGCCGGAGCCGCCTGTCAGTCAGGAGCTGCCGGAGCCGCTCGTCAGTCAGGAGCTGCCGGAGCCGCCCGTCAGTCAGGAGCAGCCGGAGCCGCACGTCAGTCAGGGGCTTGCTGGAGCCGCCCGTCAGTCAGGGGCTGCCGGAGCCGCCCTTCACTCCGGCGCCGCCGGAGTCTCCCGCCTCTCCCGTCTATTCGGGGCCCGCTGCAAGGGTCCCCAGTCCGAGGTCGGCGGCGAGGGTCGCCGCTCCAAAGGCGCCACTTAAGTGGGCCAAGACTATGGTAGAGTGGGTCCACATCCCGCGCCAGAACCGCCACCGCGTACAGATGCCCATCCAGACCCTGCCCTATGGGTTTAGGTTTTGCGGCCGGAGTCCGCACCTTTGGGGGGGGGGGGGGGGGGGGGGGTACTGTCACGCCCTGACCGTAGATTGCTTAGTATGTTTCTATTTTTAGTTTGCTCAGGGTGTGATGTGGGTGGGTATTCTATGTTGTAAGTCTAGGTTTTCTTTTTCTATGTGTTTGGCCTGGTATGGTTCTCAATCAGAGGCAGCTGTCTATCGTTGTCTCTAATTGAGAGCCATACTTAGGTAGCCTGTTTTCCCATTTTGAGTTGTGGGTGATTATTTTCCGTTTCAGTGTTTTCACCACTGTTTCGGTTTTCCTTTATTATTTTGTTCGTTTGTATTCAGTGTTCAGTTTAATAAAGGTATCATGAACACGTCCGACGCTGCGCTTTGGTCCACTCCTTCTTCCACCAAAGAAAATCGTTACAAAGAATGTGTATTTTCTAAAGCTATTATCATTTCATCTAGTCCCATTATTACTCTTTTGTAATGTAACATTGTGCTTTCAATACGTCATGCCAATAAAGCCAATTGAGAGAGAGAGATATGGATGGCTGGTGTGAGATCTACAGAAATGACCCGCTAAAGGCCTCACCACAGTAAAAGAAAGTAGCGGCTAAGGACAAAAGTGAACGGATGAGAACAAGCAGAGATAAAAATGTACACAAAATCACATCCCCAATGTAATTGTTAGACAGTGCAAACAAGTTTATTTCTATCTTATCTCATGTACAGAATCGATTTACAGTTTACAAACTGACTGTTTTTTTTTCTCACACAGAATAATATACAACGTGTTGTCTCCTCTTCCACTCCCAAAGATGTTTTTAATATACAGCTGCTCTTTATACACAATAGTGACAATAATGTGTTTTTGTGCAATCAGGGTATTGGATGGAAATTAGGTGACCCCAACATACATTTATTGAATTCACAACCACAAGTAAGATTTGCAGGACATTACTCAGACTTGTGTACAGGTACGTTTTGTTTTTTGATTTTGTAATATTGTGATATCACAAAACTTTTAAAAATACTTTGGGAAAAACTTGAATGCATCTATTTTTGTAATTTTGCTCAATTCAAGGTCTGGTATCAAACTAAACAAATCCACAATTGCACTAATATCAAGATGCTGTCATATCCGGCCTAGTAGTAGGTAGGGAGATTCTGAACATTTATTTTGCCTCTTGTAACCAACCAAACACGACATCACAATTGTCTTACTGCATTGGAAAAGGTTATAGACAGCTTGTACGAAAAAAAAATGACATAATTTGGCAAGAATAGACCTGGGAATCCATTAGAATAGGGCTATACAATTTTTCATCCAGAGTCAGGGTAGCCATACTATACATTTAAGTGAACATTATTCTGAACGACTTTGAAAATAGCAAAAACAAGAAATTCATAAAAGTCTACTGTCAATATAAACGGAACAAAGTCCTCCCCATTTATAAACAGAGAGAGAAAAAAAATGTACTGCAACATAATAATGTTTTACCCTCGCATTGTTGCATTTTTCATAACTTTTTTGTCTATTTTTTACAATCTCTCTCAATGGTATTACATCCATTTACAGATCTACTGCACCAACTCTTTGTGACTGTGTTGTACTGTAGCTATGCATTTCTTCATTTACATCTGTAAGAAATATGATTCACAGTTGTTAAGTGTCATAGGCAATTGTGATGCAATCTACAGTGAGAGCATATTGGCCAGTATGTTGTACTTGTAAACATTTAAGACCGGAAGTGAATTTTAAGAGTAGAGCGAAATTCATCTAAAATGTGTGTACATTTGGCAACAGAATTTGATATACTTCATGTGTGCCAGCAACATTCTGGATATTATCAAAAAAGACTTTCCATTAAAAACACTCTACTCTACATATTACATGCACATACAGTACATATACACACACAATCTTATATAGTTCTCTGAATTTGTCAGTTATCAAACTTGTACAATAAATAGCAATCACTTAGTCTACCACGTTTGTTGAGAAATGATAGACACAAGAAACTATGAACACAAGGACATATTGAACACAAAATGAGTCATTGATAAATTTTGGCATGCATGCTCTCCCCCGGGGAAGATATGTGTGTTCTTAACTAAATGCAGTGTGCTTCCATTTTTGTGTCTGTCCATTTGACAAGATTAGCTTAGGTGATGTAAAACCTTCTTGGACTGCATTTTGAAAAGGCCCTCCATGCCAGTCACTTAACCCTATGTAAAAAGGCACTTACAGGAGAAAAGTGGTACAGATTTGCATGGCCTTTTTTTTTGGTGCCTTATGCTTATTTCATACATGCAACCTTCAACCAAAAGGTAGACTCTCAAAGCTAAATATTATTTACAGCAAGCAAATAACCAAATGGCACAGGAGAAAAGCAGAAATGTCTCAAATTTGGGCAAAGTGTATCAATACTACACAAATGAATGAAGACCCTGGAAGTAAAAGAAAGGTTGTGCATCATGACCGACATTTCAAATTGTTATCGTCATCTTTGATAGCTATATACAATACACCAGTGGCACCGCCTCCCCTACAGGCGGTAAATCAATAGATCTGATTCATTTGATTCATTGCAATTTTATCTTTGTGGACTGCACCCATCACATGATTGTTCACTCAATAACCCCACCTACAGAGCAGAAATTCATGCTGCTAATAAGCTATTTGCACCTTCCCGTTTATTTAAAATGTTATGGTTATTTTGCTCACTGTCAATTGCTCACGAAAAAAATGCAATCTTTGTGTGACATATTATATGCGACTCCCCGCCAGAGACCCGGGTTTAATCCCCGAGTTGACCCTTCCGACTTTTCCCCTCGTTACCTCTGTATCCCCTTGCAATTGAATCTGTCTAAATAAAAACTAGAAAATATATGTGAAAGTGGAATTCCCCTCTCCTATTTTTTGGGGTACAATACAATGATTTGGTTGCAAAAGTTACTGGCCTGCCCTACACAATATAAATATAATTTATATTGTGACGCATAATTGCCATTGTAGCATTGTGATGCATAATTGCCATAGTCATTTGGAATGTTCAGTCAATGGGCATTATAATAATAACAAAAATAAATGTTATTTGAAGCACTTTTCACAACACCCAAAGTCACTTTACATACACACGAGAATCAGCAGGATAAAAAGCATTAAAATCACATCATAAAATAATTAAGTATATAAAAGTACACTAAATGTAAGGACAGACTAACCATGGAGAACACTAAACACGATGACAGATTAACCAGGGAAGTGAACTAGACAGAGGATAAAAGCTAAAGCAGCCGATAATCCGGGTAAGCCTGTGTGAAGAGGTGTCTATTTAGTGTGGACTTGAATATGTGTATGGATTGTCCGGTTCTGACATGGAGAGTGAGGAAGATCCAGACTTGAGGAGCTGCACAGCTAAAAACCCAGTCTCCCATGGAGCGGGGCGCTGTGAATAGGTGGGAGTGTAGAGGTGCAGGACGTCAGTAAGGTATGTTGGCGCCAGTCCATTGAGTGCTTTGCAGGTGAGCATGAGCAATATGATCCTGTATTGAACTGGGAGCCAGTGGAGGTTGATGAGGGTTGGGGGTGATGTGGTCCCAAGATCTGGTGTGTGGGAGTACCCGTGCAGCTGAATTTTGAAGTTTGCCCAGTGTTTTGTTGGGGAGTCCGTAGAGAATGGCGTTGCAATAGGCCAGCATGATAAAACAAAGGCATGGATGAGGGTTGTGGTGTCAGTGAGAGAGGGTCTAAGTCATGAGATGTTTTTGAGGTGGGAAAAGGCTGACTTGGTGATGTTAGGGATGTGGGGTTCAAATGTAACACTGGGGGGGGGGGGGTGAGGTGAGACTACTGCAGCTGTTGGTAGATAGCCTGAAGGCCAGAAAACTGTCACAGAGGTCGGTGGTGATTGTAAGAGAGGGGTTGTCCAATGGATGGAGAAGATTTTTGATGGTTGAGTAGAGCATTATAGGTAATGCAGTTATTCTACAGTTTCGAAATTGGCCTACAAATGCTTACATCATATGCATTGAGACAGCATGATCTCCCATAGCAACCGTGGTATTCCAAACACAAAAACAGAAAAAATTCTAAATAAAACCCGTGGAATATAAAATGGCCGGTGGCATGTACCAGGATGGCAAATCTGTGCAAAATTGTAGGAGATCCCACCTCAGATAAGTGGCTTACAGTATTATAGTAAATCATTACAACACATAAAGAATTGCAAATACATTTCCCTGAAGGAGTAATGCACATTTCACATTAAAAGTACATAATTGTACACACGACAAATGGAGATCAACAGATATTTTACACTAACTATCATTCCATAAAAATCCTCCAAATAGAAAACCATAAAGAAAGAAACCACATAATCTCCACACATTTATGCTTTGGGATAATGTGTGCTAATGTCTTCACAGAGATACAGTATCTCCTTATGGTCCAGGAAGCAGGCAGACCAAAGTGACAGAATTACAACCACTAAAACTCAAGGTGGGCCTATATCAGAGTTTTGGTACCATTTTAATTCAGCCAATTCCTGGCGCAAACGGAAATTACACATTTCGGTTTGCTTCCTGAAATGACTGAACTGAAATGGAATTGACCCTGGCCTTCATAAATGTGTAGTACACAAGTCCAGGAGAGAAGAGGGTAGTCCTGTCCTTGAAGTAACTTGTCTTTCTCATGTAGAAGTCCATTCACAATACTGGGCAAATTATTTCAGTCGCAACAAGATACTGTAGGTTAGTTCTCTCCAAATATAGCCATTTGGGTTTTCTTCGTTAAGATGGTTATTTCCAAAGTCAGTGGCTCAGAGTCTAATTTACTGAGAGGGATTTAAAAAATGGATTTGTAAAGACATGGAGAAGAATGATGGGAATTAGGGGTGCGATCGAATAAATGTGAAACACAAAAACCATAGAAAGAGGCTGCCATTAAAATAGTACCATTTGACGGATTATCAAGCAGGCTTGTGCTTTTCTAGGATCTTCTTTCGGTCAAATGCTACTCCTCCACCTTCCTTTTATTGTTTCTCTAGGTGTCTCAAAATGGCTGTAGAACTGCCCTGACTACTGGACCAACTCTTACGTTCCATATGAGTGGAGCCTGAGATGTTAGCCTACAACTTTTTAGGGGGAAACACCATGAGAGGCCGGTCTTCGATCTTCTGCCACGGGCTCTTCTTGTTCTCATCCTTGCTGTCCGGGTCGTCCTCTGGGCTAGTCATGGAGTCGCGACGGTTCTCGCTGTTGCTGCTGCGCGCGCTGTTCATGCGGCTGCGGCCTCTCCGGGGGACGGTGGAGCCCCGCGACGAGGGCCCCTCGTCCAGCAGCGGGGTAAGGGAATTCTCCTCGGGCGACACTGGGCGGCCCTCGCTGCTGCTGGGCTCGCTGTGCTCCTGGTATGCCAGCTTGGACATGCCCTTACTACCACCACCCTTCCGTCCACCAGTTCCCCACCGTTCGTCCTTACCCTTACGGATTGCCGCAGCCTTGCGGTCTTGGGTGCCGTCCATGGGTCCTTCGAGGTTGGCTTCTCGGATTGTGCTGCAGCTGGGGCCACCGCCTCCCCCGCCAATTCCGCCGCTGCTGAGGTCGTTGCTCACGTCGATGTAAGAATGGCGCACGTGGTTGGCGCGGCCGTCCATTGAGATGAACCAGGCGCGTGGGTGCTGCTTAATGCCCAGCTCCAGGAGCTTCTTCTCAGTCAGCCCCTGCAGCTCGCCATTCATCTGTGCCATGGTGGAGTCGTTAAAGAGCACAGGGATCCGCACAGGGCCTTGGGATGGGTCCGAGTTCCAGTTTTGACCCTCCGAGTCATCCCCTTGGGAGCCGCCCTGCTGCTGGTGCTGCTGGTGCTGGCTCTGTTGCTGGGGATGGTGTGACTGACCGGCACCCATCTGCATCCCCCCTTCCTTATCCTGCTGCTGCTCCTTCCCGGAGAAATCTGAGGACATACGCATGTAATGGGCCGGTATGACCAAGGTGGGCACCATGCTTCGGTACATGTTTTCCTTCATCTGGTCCATGGAGTGGCAGAAGATGATCTGGCCCGGTTGCGTGTTGAGCGATGTCGGGCGGGCCAGGTGGTCGGCGGCGGCCGCAGAGTACTCGGGAGGCTTGTCTGACTTGTCCGACAGGAAACGAGGTGGGGAGCCCCCATCTGAGGTGTAGCCACGATTGTCGTTGGCGGTGTGGCAGCGTATGTGGTAGTCCGAGTCCTTGTCGTCCTCCATGATGGGGCTGTAGTTCCGTGAGTAGTCTTCTTGCAGTAGCAGGGGGTTGTCGAGATTGTTGGTGTCTGTGGCGCGGGTCACCTTCATAGGGAAGCTCTCGCCCCTCTGGGGTCCCGAGGCTCCTTTCGCCTTCGAATGCCGCAGCTTGTGGGCGGGGACGTGCTTGGCGAACTCCTCCCGCGAGCTCTGGTAGTCTCGTGAGGGGGATGGGTCAGATTTGTTGGCATCATTGGATGGACCGGATTCAACGTGGCCGCCACAGATGAGGTTGAGGCGGGAAGTGGAGGTGCCCTGGTCGCGCTTGGAGCTGTTCAGAGCAGTGTGTGGCTTTCCCTGTTGTCGCCGTGGTTTTAGACATTTCCGTCTGGAAAAAGAACAAAACAAAAAAGTCAGACAAAACTAAAAAACTCTGACAAAACAAACAAAACCCCAGACAAAAATAAACAAAAAACTTGGACAAAAACATGGAAACCCCAGACAAAACAAATCAAAAAATGTATTATTTTGTTGTTTGTTCCTAACGCATGTTCATAATGTAGAAGCCCATTAGAAGTGAGACCTACAGTGGGGCAAAAAAGTATTTAGTCAGCCACCAATTGTGCAAGTTCTCCCACTTAAAAAGATGAGAGAGGCCTGTAATTTTCATCATAGGTACACTTCAACTATGACAGACAAAATTATTTTTTTAAATCCAGAAAATCACTTTGTAGGATTTTTAATGAATTTGTTTGCAAATTATGGTGGAAAATAAGTATTTGGTCACCTACAAACAAGCAAGATTTCTGGCTCTCACAGACCTGTAACTTCTTCTTTAAGAGGCTCCTCTGTCCTCCACTTGTTACCTGTATTAATGGCACCTGTTTGAACTTGTTATCAGTATAAAAGACACCTGTCCACAACCTCAAACAGTCACACTCCAAACTCCACTATGCCCAAGACCAAAGAGCTGTCAAAGGACACCAGAAACAAAATTGTAGACCTGCACCAGGCTGGGAAGACTGAATCTGCCATAGGTAAGCAGCTTGGTTTGAAGAAATCAACTGTGGGAGCAATTATTAGGAAATGGAAGACATACAAGACCACTGATAATCTCCCTCGATCTGGGGCTCCACGCAAGATCTCACCCCGTGGGGTCAAAATGATCACAAGAACGGTGAGAAAAAATCCCAGAACCACACGGGGGGACCTAGTGAATGACCTGCAGAGAGCTGGGACCAAAGTAACAAAGCCTACCATCAGTAACACACTACGCCGCCAGGGACTCAAATCCTGCAGTGCCAGACGTGTCCCCCTGCTTAAGCCAGTACATGTCCAGGCCTGTCTGAAGTTTGCTAGAGAGCATTTGGATGATCCAGAAGAAGATTGGGAGAATGTCATATGGTCAGATGAAACCAAAATAGTACTTTTTGATAAAAACTCAACTCGTCGTGTTTGGAGGACAAAGAATGCTGAGTTGCATCCAAAGAACACCATACCTACTGTGAAGCATGGGGGTGGAAACATCATGCTTTGGGGCTGTTTTTCTGCAAAGGGACCAGGACGACTGATCCGTGTAAAGGAAAGAATGAATGGGGCCATGTATCGTGAGATTTTGAGTGAAAACCTCCTTCCATCAGCAAGGGCATTGAAGATGAAACGTGGCTGGGTCTTTCAGCATGACAATGATCCCAAACACACCGCCCGGGCAACGAAGGAGTGGCTTTGTAAGAAGTATTTCAAGGTCCTGGAGTGGCCTAGCCAGTCTCCAGATCTCAACCCCATAGAAAATCTTTGGAGGGAGTTGAAAGTCCATGTTGCCCAGCAACAGCCCCAAAACATCACTGCTCTAGAGGAGATCTGCATGGAGGAATGGGCCAAAATACCAGCAACAGTGTGTGTAAACCTTGTGAAGACTTACAGAAAACGTTTGACCTCTGTCACTGCCAACAAAGGGTATATAACAAAGTATTGAGAAACTTTTGTTATGACCAAATACTTATTTTCCACCATATTTTTCAAATAAATTCATTAAAAATCCTACAATGTGATTTTCTGGATTTTTTTTCTCATTTTGTCTGTCATAGTTGAAGTGTACTTATGATGGAAATTACAGGCCTCTCTCATCTTTTTAAGTGGGAGAACTTGCACAATTGGTGGCTGACTAAATACTTTTTTGCCCCACTGTATGTCTACGTGCTCCACACCTGCAGTAGTAGAGCAGCACACAGAGCAGGATGAGCACCAGCAGGGCCAGCGAACCCAGGATGGAGAGCAGGAACAGGGTGTGGTAGGTGGTGATGTCTCTCAGGCCCGAGTGACCGCCCAGACCCACGCCTGCATGAAAGACAAAGCCCATAGGAACAGGCCTGGGTCAGATACTGGAGCTGCGCTTGATTTAGTTTGCCTGATAAAATGTAACCGATAGAGTAGTTCCAAAAGTGCAAACTCCATGCTAAATCAAGGGCACCTGAAACCCAGGATTACGCCTGAGTGGAAGAAAAAGCAGAGCAGACCTGGGTCAAATACTTTAAAATACTGGAACGGCGCTTGATTTACTTTGCCTGGTACAATGGAAACAGTGGAGTAGTCCCAAAAGTGCCAATTCCAAGCTAAATCAAGCACACCAGTAATATTATAGTATTTTACATAATGTATTTGAACCATGATTGAAGCAGAAGCCTACTTACAACTAAAGGGATTACAGTGCATTCGGGAATATATTCAGACCCCTTGACTTTTTCCACCCTCTGTTACGTTACAGCTTTAGACTGTTACGTTACGTCTAACGTAACGTTACGTCTTTAACGTAGCGTTACAGCCTTATACATTGATTAAATCGTTTTTTTTTCATTTTGAGCCTGTAATCAAACCCACAAATGATGATGCTCCAGACACTAAACTAGTCTAATGAAGGCCAGTTTTATTTCTTCTTTAATCAGTTTTCAGCTGTGCTAACATAATTGCAAAAGGGTTTTCTAATGATCAATTAGCCTTTTAAAATGATAAACTTGGATTTGCTAACACAATGTGCCATTGGAACACAGGAGGGATGGTTGCTGATAAAATCTGCCATTTTCAGCTCAATAGTCATTTACAACATTAACAATGTCTACACTGTATTTCTGATCATTTTAATGGACAAAAAAAATGTGCTTTTCTTTCAAAAACAAGGACATTTCTAAGTGAACCCAAACTTTTGAACGGTAGTGTAAGTATTCAGACCCTTATCTCAGTACTTTCTTGAAGTACTTTTATCAGCAATTACAGACTCGAGTCTTCTTGGTACACCTGTATTTGGGGAGTTTCTCTCATTCTTCTCTGCAGATCCTTTCAAGCTCTGTCAGGTTGGATGGGTAGCTTCGCTGCTCAGCTATTTTCAGGTCTCTCCAGAGATGTTCGATTGGGTTCAAGTCTGGGCTCTGGCTGGGCCACTCAAGGACATGCTTGGTCACTCAAGGATATTCAGAGACCTGTCCCAAAACTACTCCTGAGTTGTCTTGGCTGTGTGCTTAGGGTCGTTGTCCTGTTGGAAGGTGAACCTCCGGCCTAGTCTGAGGTCCTGAGCGCTATGGAGCAGGTTTTCATCAAGAATCTCTCTGTACTTTGCTCCGTTCATCTTTCCCTCGATCCTGACTAGTCATCCAGTCCCTGCAGCTGAAAAACAACCCCACAGCATAATGATGCCACCACTATGGTTCACCGTAGGGATGGTGCCAGGTTTCCTCCAGCCGTGATGCTTAGCATTCAGACCAGAGTTCAATCTTGGTTTCGTCATACCAGAGAATCTTGTTTCTCATGGTCTGAGAGTCCTTTAGGTGCCTTTTGGCAAACTCCAAGAGGGCTGCATTTTAAATGAGGAGTGGCTTCTGTCTGGCCACTTTGTCATAAAGACCTGATTGGTGGAGTGCTGGAGAGATGGTTGTCCATCTGGAAGGTTCTCCCATCTCCCCAGAGGAACTCTGGAGCTCTGTCAGAGTGATCATTGGGTTCTTGGTCACCTCCCTGACTAAGGCCCTTCTCCCCCGATTCCTCAGTTTGGCCGGGTGGCCAGCTCTAGGAAGAATCTTGGTCGTTCCAAACTTCTTCCATTTAACAACGATGGAGGCCACTGTGTTCTTGGGGTCCTTCAATGCTGCAGAATTTTTTTTTGTATCCTTCCCCAGATCTGTGCCTTGACACAATCCTGTCTCTGTGCTCTACGGACAATTCCTTCGACCTCATGGCTTGGTTGTTGCTCTGACATGCACTGTCAACTGTGGGACCTCATATCGACAGGTGTGTGCCTTTCCAAATCATGACCAATCAATTGAAGTTGTAGAAACAATTCCAGTATGATCAATGGAAACAGGATGCACCTGAGCTCAATTTCAAGTCTCATAGCAAAGGGTCTGAATTCTTATGTAAATAAGATATTTCTGTTTTGAATTTTTTGTAGATTGATGAGGATTTTTTTTAAATCCATTTTTGAAGGCTGTAACGTAACAAAGTCTGAATATTTTGCAAATGCACTGTATATTTCATTCAGACAAGCAGTTGTCCCTCTCCCTGTAACTTCGATATGTCATGTGTGGTTTGTTTATATTTAGGTTTCTTTGAACATCTTGGTACATATGCAGCAACATACATACATGTGATGTCATACAATATTAAACATAAGTAAAACATATGATCAACCTAACGACATGGACAGTGCGTCATCAATAAATCATTAGTCATGATCATCAAATTGGCATACCATTAAATCAATAATTATGCATATGAATGTCTTTAGTGATAGAGATATAATTTGCATATAGTTTGAGAGCTCTTGCCAAGAAAGATGTCTGGTGTCTTGTGGGGCGGCTTGTTGAAATGGAGTATTGCCTTGAACTCCGCAGATCATATCGTCTCTGTGTAGGGGTTAGAAACTTGTACAGTGGACATGTTTGGACATGCAGGATGTAATGTTATGTTTTTTTCCCCCAGTCCTGTGACATCTGTGAAGGAGTGTGAATGAAGACAGGGGGAGGAACCTTCTGGAATGAAACAGCTGGGGACTGAGTATCAGCATCAGACCTGGGTTCAAATGCATGGAGTATTTAAATATGTGTACTTGAAAATACACTTGTCTCAAATACATGCCAATACTTTCCAAGTTTAATTCAAAATACATTCCAATATTCAACCACTTGTATTTACAAAGAAACAAACACTTACTTTGAAATGTATGTGAAAGTATTTGAAATACAACAAATAGTATTTGAACTCAGGTCTGATCAGTATACTGTAGCATGGCTCATCTTCTTGTGGGATTGGGGAAGGGACATAACACCTGTGTCATTCCACCAAAGATGTTCAAAGGAGAAAGTGCACCACTAAACAGGAAGAATGGTACATACTGTACATGCTGTTTAGCATGGCAGATCATTAATGTAGGATAATATCACCTTCACAGTACTTCAAGTGATTAATGAAGTCCAAATAGTGTTTATGTGCTACATGGGATGTCATATTTTTGGAGCAAAACATTTCCCAACGGGATAATGGTACTGGGCCTCGTTTCCCAGAGCCTTCATAGCCTGAAAATCATCGTTAGAACCAACTTACGATGTTATCTTCAGTAGCCGAGGTGTTTCCCAGAGCCTTCGTTAGTTAGGTGGCTCTTAAAAACCTTTTCACATCTATGAGTGATCCAGACCACTCATAGAGCAGCCAAAGTACACCGTTAGGGTTGTTTTCCGCCTTCCCTCACAAGAAATCATTCTAAAACGATTTATAATTATTTTGTGTGAATGGGAATGATCATACGAGGTTTAGGATGTATAGGAACTCATTTCTAACATTTTGTCAAGCTTCGTTTTATCGAAAGCTGAATCTTATCCAGTACAAATTGGAAACACCTGGAACACTATAAACGCCAAGCCATTGTCAGAGGTCAGCAGAACAACAATAATACAGCATGGCTGCTATTCAGCTGTCATGTATTGTCATGTTGTGTCCTGTTCCTGTTCTTTCTCTTCACCCTGTCTCCCTCTGCTGGTCGTATTAGGTTACCTTTTCTTCCCCTCTTTCCCCCAGCTGTTCCTTGTCTTCTTTAACTACCTCGTTCACCCCTTTTCCCACCTGTTCCCTTTTTCCCTCTGATTAGGTCTCTATATCTCTCTCTGTTTCTGCTTCTGTCTTTGTCGGATTCTTGTTTGTGTTATTCATGCCTGAACCAGACTATCGTCATGTTTGCTGCAACCTTGTCCTGTCCTGTCGGAATCTGCCGGTCCATCTGAGCCTACGTATGTTTTGTTATTAAAGAAGCCCTGTTTACGTTAGTTCGCTTTTGGGTCCTCATTCACGCACCCTTAACAGAAGAATCCGACCAAGAATGGACCCAGCGACTTCGGATCCTCTCCACTCAGCCGTCGAGATCCAGGGAGCGATGCTAGGCAGACACGAGCAGGAATTGTCTGCTGCTCGACATGCCGTTGAGACCCTGGCCACCCAAGTCTCCAACCTCATAGAACAGGTTCACCATCTCCGCCTCGATCCACCGGCCACTTCCAGGGCTTTCGAATCTCCGGAGCCCAGAATCAATAACCCGCCGTGTTACTCTGGGGAGCCCACTGAATGCTCCCCAGAGCAATGCTCGCTATTCGCATTGAGCGACGGGTTGATCTTCGTCACCGAGCTCGTGGAAAGGAGCTCGCGTTCTCCGTTGCCCCCCTCTCCGCATCACTACCATCTTCCTCTGCCGGCTCGGGTGCTGAGCCTATGCAGCTGGGAGGTATCCGCATCTCGACTAAGGAGAGGGAACGGAGAATCACCAACCGCCTCTGTCTCTATTGCGGTTCTGCTGGTCATTTTGTCACTTCATGTCCAGTAAAAGCCAGAGCTCATCAGTAAGCGGAGGGCTACTGGTGAGCGCTACTACTCCTGTCTCTCCTTCAAGATCCTGCACTACCTTGTCGGTCCATCTACGCTGGACCGGTTCGTCAGCTTCCTGCAGTGCCTTAATAGACTCTGGGGCGGAGGGATGTTTTATGGACGAGACCTGGGCTCGGGAACATGACATTCCTCTCAGACAGTTAAGGGAGTCCACGGCCTTGTTCGCCCTGGATGGTAGTCCTCTCCCCAGGATTCAGCGTGAGACGCTACCTTTAACCCTCACTGTTTCTGGTAATCATAGCGAAACCATTTCTTTTTTAATTTTTCGTTCACCTTTTACACCTGTTGTTTTGGGCCATCCCTGGCTAGTTTGTCATAATCCTTCCATTAATTGGTCTAGTAATTATATCCTCTCCTGGAACGTCTCTTGTCATGTGAAATGTTTAATGTCTGCTATCCCTCCTGTTTCCTCTGTCTCTTCTTCACAGGAGGAGCCTGGTGATTTGACAGGGGTGCCGGAGGAATATCACGATCTGCGCACGGTGTTCAGTCGGTCCAGGGCCACCTCTCTTCCTCCACACCGGTCGTATGATTGTAGTATTGATCTCCTTCCGGGAACCACTCCCCCCCGGGGTAGACTATACTCTCTGTCGGCTCCCGAACGTAAGGCTCTCGAAGATTATTTGTCTGTAGCTCTTGCCGCCGGTACCATAGTCCCCTCCTCCTCTCCCGCCGGAGCGGGGGTTTTTTTTGTTAAGAAGAAGGACGGGTCCCTGCGCCCCTGCATAGATTATCGAGGGCTGAATGACATAACAGTGAAGAATCGTTATCCGCTTCCTCTTATGTCTTCAGCCTTCGAGATCCTGCAGGGAGCCAGGTTTTTCACTAAGTTGGACCTTCGTAACGCTTACCATCTCGTGCGCATCAGGGAGGGGGACGAGTGGAAGACGGCGTTTAACACTCCGTTAGGGCACTTTGAATACCGGGTTCTTCCTTTCGGCCTCGCTAACGCTCCAGCTGTCTTTCAGGCATTAGTCAATGATGTCCTGAGAGACATGCTGAACATCTTTGTTTTCGTTTACCTTGACGATATCCTGATTTTTTCACCGTCACTCCAGATTCATGTTCAGCACGTTCGACGTGTCCTCCAGCGCCTTTTAGAGAATTGTCTTTTTGTGAAGGCTGAGAAGTGCTCTTTTCATGCCTCCTCCGTCACATTTCTCGGTTCTGTTATTTCCGCTGAAGGCATTAAGATGGATCCCGCTAAGGTCCAAGCTGTCATTGATTGGCCCGTCCCTAAGTCACGCGTCGAGCTGCAGCGCTTTCTCGGCTTCGCGAACTTCTATCGTCGTTTCATCCGTAATTTCGGTCAGGTGGCAGCTCCTCTCACAGCCCTTACTTCTGTCAAGACGTGCTTTAAGTGGTCCGTTTCCGCCCAGGGAGCTTTTGATCTCCTCAAGAATCGTTTTACATCCGCACCTATCCTTGTTACACCTGACGTCACTAGACAGTTCGTTGTCGAGGTTGACGCGTCAGAGGTGGGCGTGGGAGCCATTCTTTCTCAGCGCTCCCTCTCTGACGACAAGGTCCACCCTTGCGCGTATTTTTCTCATCGCCTGTCGCCGTCGGAACGTAACTATGATGTGGGAAACCGCGAACTGCTCGCCATCCGCTTAGCCCTAGGCGAATGGCGACAGTGGTTGGAGGGGGCGACCGTTCCTTTTGTCGTTTGGACTGACCATAGGAACCTTGAGTACATCCGTTCTGCCAAACGACTTAATGCGCGTCAGGCGCGCTGGGCGCTGTTTTTCGCTCGTTTCGAGTTCGTGATTTCTTATCGTCCGGGCTCTAAGAACACCAAGCCTGATGCTTTATCTCGTCTCTTCAGTTCTTCAGTAGCCTCCACTGACCCCGAGGGGATTCTCCCTGAGGGGCGTGTTGTCGGGTTGACTGTCTGGGGAATTGAGAGGCAGGTAAAGCAAGCACTCACTCAAACTCCGTCGCCGCGCGCTTGTCCTAGGAACCTTCTTTTCGTTCCCGTTCCTACTCGTCTGGCCGTTCTTCAGTGGGCTCACTCTGCCAAGTTAGCCGGCCATCCTGGCGTTCGGGGTACGCTTGCTTCCATTCGCCAGCGTTTTTGGTGGCCCACCCGGGAGCATGACACGCGTCGCTTCGTGGCTGCTTGTTCGGTCTGCGCGCAGACTAAGTCCGGCAACTCCCCTCCTGCCGGCCGTCTCAGGCCGCTTCCCATTCCCTCTCGACCGTGGTCTCACATCGCCTTAGATTTTGTCACCGGACTGCCTTCGTCAGCGGGGAAGACTGTTATTCTTACGGTTGTCGACAGGTTCTCTAAGGCGGCTCATTTTATTCCCCTTGCTAAGCTTCCTTCTGCTAAAGAGACGGCACAAATCATCATCAAGAATGTTTTCAGAATTCATGGCCTTCCGTCAGACGTCGTTTCGGACAGAGGTCCGCAATTCACGTCTCAATTTTGGAGGGAGTTTTGCCGTTTGATTGGGGCTTCCGTCAGTCTCTCTTCCGGCTTTCACCCCCAGTCTAACGGTCAAGCAGAACGGGCCAATCAGACTATTGGTCGCATCTTACGCAGTCTTTCTTTTCGCAACCCTGCGTCTTGGTCAGAACAGCTCCCCTGGGCAGAATACGCCCACAACTCGCTTCCTTCGTCTGCGACCGGGCTATCTCCTTTTCAGAGTAGCCTCGGGTACCAGCCTCCGCTGTTCTCATCTCAGTTCGCCGAGTCCAGCGTCCCCTCCGCTCAGGCTTTTGTCCAACGTTGCGAGCGCACCTGGAAGAGGGTCAGGTCTGCACTTTGCCGTTATAGGGCGCAGACTGTGAGGGCTGCTAATAAGCGTAGAACTAAGAGTCCTAGATATTGTCGCGGTCAGAGAGTTTGGCTCTCCACTCAGAACCTTCCCCTTAAGACCGCTTCTCGCAAGTTGACCCCGCGGTTCATTGGTCCGTTCCGTATTGCTCAGATCATTAATCCTGTCGCAGTTCGACTTCTTCTTCCGCGATATCTTCGTCGCGTCCACCCGGTCTTCCATGTCTCCTGTGTTAAGCCCGTTCTTCGCGCCCCCGCTCGTCTTCCCCCCCCCCCCCCCCCCCCCATCCTTGTCGAGGGCGCACCTATCTACAGGGTCCGTAAGATTTTGGACATGCGTCCTCGGGGCCGTGGTCACCAGTACCTAGTGGATTGGGAGGGGTACGGTCCTGAGGAGAGGAGTTGGGTTCCCTCTCGGGACGTGCTGGACCGTTCGCTGATCGATGATTTCCTCCGTTGCCGCCAGGTTTCCTCCTCGAGTGCGCCAGGAGGCGCTCGGTGAGTGGGGGGGTACTGTCATGTATTGTCATGTTGTGTCCTGTTCCTGTTCTTTCTCTTCACCCTGTCTCCCTCTGCTGGTCGTATTAGGTTACCTTTTCTTCCCCTCTTTCCCCCAGCTGTTCCTTGTCTTCTTTAACTACCTCGTTCACCCCTTTTCCCACCTGTTCCCTTTTTCCCTCTGATTAGGTCTCTATATCTCTCTCTGTTTCTGCTTCTGTCTTTGTCGGATTCTTGTTTGTGTTATTCATGCCTGAACCAGACTATCGTCATGTTTGCTGCAACCTTGTCCTGTCCTGTCGGAATCTGCCGGTCCATCTGAGCCTACGTATGTTTTGTTATTAAAGAAGCCCTGTTTACGTTAGTTCGCTTTTGGGTCCTCATTCACGCACCCTTAACATCAGCGGCTTGCTGCTCTCCAACATAACCACTGCACCGGCCGCACAGTCGGTTGGTTTATATAAATGTGCATACTTGCAATGACCTGAGCCCATTGCAGACTCACAATGATGGGGCAAACACTCAAAAATACAGGCTCCCACGAGAGGAGATACTCAAGACTGTTCGACCTGCACTGACAATCACAGGCAATGGACACAGGGACATTCTATGGGTGAAAGGAGCCAAATCGAGCAGTAAGGATCATACCCTGATAGTGAGAACAGGTTTGAGAGGCAGTGAAATACTAGTTTATGCCCAACTTGTATACAATAATTATTCCTGGAAGAAATAACTATTCCAAACCAGGACAAAGTGACAGGAGAGGACAGGGACAGGAGAGGGCAAAGAGAGAGACACAGACGAGGTAGGAGGGGAGACAGAGATAGATAAAGAGATTCAGATGGGACATATGGAGAGAGAGACAGTGGGGAGGGACAAGGGGGAGGGGAAAGAGGAGAGACAATTGTGCTTAATGCACAATACAAATATGTCCTGAACAAATGTTCTTATGAAAAGAGTGCTTGTTTCTACTATATTTTATTTAAAATAAATGGTCTGAAAATATCAGATTTTCCTTTGAGTTTCAGTACCCTTATGGCAAAGCTTTGCCGTGAGGCAAAAAAATAAATATTTGTGGGCTATACTCGGCCTTGTCTCAGGATGGTAAGTTGGTGGTTGAAGATATCCCTCTAGTGGTGTGGGGCTGTGCTTTGGCAAAGTGGGTGGGGTTATATCCTGCCTGTTTGGCCCTGTCCGGGGGTATCATCGGATAGGGCCACAGTGTCTCCTGACCCCTCCTGTCTCAGCCTCCAGTATTTATGCTGCAGTAGTTTGTGTGTCGGGGGGCTAGGGTCAGTCTGTTATATTTGGAGTACTTCTCGTGTCTTATCCGGTGTCCTGTGTGAACTTAAGTATGCTCTCTCTAATTCTCTCTTTCTCTCTCTCGGAGGACCTGAGCCCTAGGACCATGCCTCGGGACTATCTGGCATGATGACTCCTTGCTGTCCCCAGTTCACCTGGCTGTGCTGCTGCTCCAGTTTAAACTGTTCTGCCTGCGGCTATGGAACCCTGACCTGTTCACCGGACGTGCTACCTGTCCCAGACCTGCTGTTTTCAACTCTCTAGAGACAGCAGGAGCGGTAGAGATACTCTTATTGATCGGCTATGAAAAGCCAACTGACATTTACTCCTGAGGTGCTGAATTGTTGCACCCTCGACAACTACTGTGATTATTATTATTATTATTGTGTTATAATCTCCACCGGAAACATCCAGAACAGGACTGGCCACCCCTCATAGCCTGGTTCCTCTCTATGTTTATTCCAAGGTTTTGGCCTATCTAGGAAGTTTTTCCTAGCCACCGTGCTTCTACACCTGCATTGCTTGCTGTTTGGGGTTTTAGGCTGGGTTTCTGTACAGCACTTTGAGATATCAACTGATGTAAAAAGGGCTATATCAATACATTTGATTTGAGTGTAGGGGGTAAAAATAAAACATTTTTGGGGATACAATCGAAAGCCTAAAATAGGATGGAATACTTTTTTTCTATGAAAATCAGAAATATGTGCAGTAGAGGACTAGTTACTGGTACTGTATATTTGTGGGCTAAAAGGGAAATATCTGAGCGATATATTGTGGTGCAGTGTGCAAAAGCACCGCGGCAGAAAGAAAACAACCGGGGTTCAATGAGCATTACATGATGAAATTGGTTAGTTTGTAGATGATGCTGTTACAGATGTAGTATCTTAATTTGATCACTATTTTGTTGCTGTGAATTTTCCTGCCTAGCAGGAAATGCAAACCTGTAGTGTATTTGAGTGTTTAAAAAGCTTCTAAAGTCTTTCATTTCGACTTCAGACTTGATTTACCCTAACGAAAAATGTATCAACCACGACAAAAATGTCCATTAATTATAATCCACCTAATAATTCATATTTCCAGTTGCTGCAGGATTATTTTCCTGCTGTAGCAAACTGGCTTAAATTAAGATCCTAACTAAATGTCCAAGACGTAGTACAAGGCGATTAGCCAGTTACAGTACCTGCAGATGAAGGGAAGGCTGCGACCCAATACCCCAACTGGGGAACGACCACGTTCCAGATTAGTTGTGTGCCCTCTTTTTTAATGTAGCCAGTTCCATTCCTGACCCACAGACCTGCAACAAAATCCACACACCCAACATATAAATGTTTTAGTAGGCAACAAGTTAAAAGCTTTCAAACATATGCTCCCGAGTGGCGCAGCAGTCTAAGGCACTGCATCTCAGTGCTAGAAGTGTCACTACAGACAACCTGGTTCGACTCCAGGCTGTATCACAACTGGCTGTGTTTGGGAGTCCCATAGGGCGGTGCACAATTGGCCCAGTGTCGTCCTGGTTAGGGTTTGGCCGGTGTAGGCCGTCATTGTAAATAAGAATTTGTTCTTAACGGACTTGCCTAGTTAGAAAAAGGTTAAATAATATGTCATTTTGGTAGTCTGAAATTGGTCTCTAAAACGAAATAATCCAGGGATTTTGTAATACATTACCGAAACATTCATTAAGCTGTAAGTGCAGGCCCCTTAAGATTTCTAATGAACTAAAAAGCATGCTCAATGCAGTCCAGGGATATGCTTAATATAGATTAAAGCTGCAATATGTAACCTTTTGGGTGACCTGACCAAATTCACATAGATATGTGGTAATAGATCTGTCATTCTCATTGAAAGCAAGTCAGTAGATATGTTCTATGGGGCTATTTTTATGCTTCCCATTCTTAAGTTTGTTTTATCCGTTTTTTTACACCAGCTTCAAACAGCTAAAAATACTGTACGATAATTTGGGTTATGGATAATATATTTCACAGCGGTTTAGCTGGTACAATGGTTATCTACACTGTACATGTTTGTTTTGTCACATAAACTTAAATTAGGCAAACTACTAGAATTTTTGCACCTAGGAAATGGCGGAGCGATTTCTACAAAGTGCAGCTTTATGGGTTAAGGAGTCATTTTTATCCCAGATTACCTATTGATCATGTTTGTGTCTATAGATATAACACAGACTGATGGATGAATATGAGAATTTCAAATGGAACATATGATCCCAGTAGCTTTCACATACCCGTCTTGGGCTGGTACAGCCAGGCGGGAATGCTGGTGGCGATCCTGGTGCGAGTATCCGAGGGCAGCGGTACGGAGACGTGAACCGGGTCAGACACCTGGATGGCGGTCCCATCGTGGTCAAAGAGCTGAACGCTGACCACCGCCAGTGCTGTTAAGTCTGTCCATCCTGTCTCTGCCCCTGTAGTGTACATGTTATTGTTAAATCAAATCAAAGTTTGTCACGTGCGCCAAATACAACAGCTGTAGACTTTACAGTGAAATGCTTACTTACAGGCTCTAACCAATAATGCAAAAAAAGGTGTTAGGTGAACAATAGGTAAGCAAAGAAATAAAACAGAAAAAAGACAGGCTATATACAGTAGCGAGGCTACATACAGACACCGGTTAGTCAGGCTGATTGAGGTAGTATGTACATGTAGATATGGTTAAAGTGACTATGCATATATGATGAACAGAGAGATATGTTGATCACCCATAGCCTATAACAACAAGCATTCCTAACACTATGCCCTTGATATCAACTACCACCAAACAAGCTGGGCCAATCATGATTTTGTAATGATCGTCGTGATATGTAGTTATCTTACCTACTTTATTGAAGGCACTTATTGTGCGTCGCTCTGGATACGAGCATCTGTTAAATAACTAAAATGTAAATGTTCTTTCTCCCAAGCCAACCTGTGCTGTTGGTTTCCAGGCCCAGGAGGTACGGGAAGCCCCCGATCTCATACTGGCTTCTGGCAGTAGTCAGCACAGCCGATAGTGCTGTGTAGTTGGAATCAGCTGGCAGCTGAAGGGACTTTCTCTGGAGCTGGACCAATGGCTGGTTCCGTGCACCTATAAAGGAAGTAACAGATGCCAATCGTGAGACATATGGGTCATGTTCAGTAGGGCATTTAACAGAAAATAAAAAAAAATGGTGTTTCTTATTGGACAAATCCTGGTAGTCCGTCCCGTCCCCCCCCCCACACACCGTTTCAGTCCCTTTTCTTGTCTGGTGGCTAATGAAAAATGACCCAAAGTCTGGTACAACCATAACAGCACTCGCCTGGCAGTGACTTTTTGACATAAAAGCTACAGTATGTAGGTTAAAATACTACATCACTATCAACACTGAAAGGGGCAATCTGCAGTAGCTACATACATTTTTTTTTTTTTACTTTTACATTAATGATATATACTGTACATATTGATTCTTGAAGAATACGACTTATAAATGCCTCATGGGCTTAGTTAAACTGTCGTACCCCATAAGAACCCAGAATATAAGCGTATTTTATTGTTTTTAAACATGCTACTCAAAACAAACTGTAAAGCCTCTAAACATGGTTAAAACTATGATTTTGATGTCATGGATGGTCAGTCCTTGCACCCATAGCTCTGTTTATGAATTTGAGAGGTAACATTTCTCTAGCCCCAACACTAAGCTGTTTACCAAAAACAGTGGCGGGGTGCCTGCTTTGTTGTTGTATCTACGGCAGATTGCCCCTTTAAGGCAATAGTACTGTATGTTTGAGACATGAGACATGCAGTCATGAATTTGGGAAATGGACTCGTACAAAACAGCAGCCAAGTACTCCACTGTGGTTGTTGCTATGGAGACAGCAGAAGGAAATAAGAGTGTCACGTGAGAACCTCTGGAGGCCGTTGGGTGCAAGAACAGAGAAGAGTCAGGTGAAAATTGGACCTTCACTCCCCTCTTTGAAGGAGGTGGATTCTGGACAATAAATGTTTGTTGTTGGCCTCAAAACTCTGATCAGATTTCAAATAGTCCATCAAACCTGAAACACCACATTCCTTCCATAATTTATGTAATAGTCTTGAGTAAAGACTGCCCCTTTAGGAGGAAAAGGTAATGCAGAGAGCAGGACAAAGAAGCAGTGTTTCCCTTACCATTAGCAGTTAAGATCATTGGGACAGTAACCGAAAGGTTGCTGGTTCGAATCCCCGAGCCGACATGGTGAAAAATCTGTCAATATTCCCTTGAGCAAGGCACTTAATCCTAATTGCTCCTGTAAGTTGCTCTGAATAAGAGCGTCTGCTAAATGACTCAAATGTAAAATGTATAGGCAGGATGGGTCCCCCCCACCTAAGAGAGTTTGGCTTCTATTCATTTCAATTGATCATCCTAGTTAGTCTGGATGTTGTTCTAGGGAGAAAGACTGAAAAAGACCAACTAGGCAATACCACTTAGGTCGTTATTGTAGCCTACCTGGGGATCCATGCAGCACCTGGATGACATCATCATAGAGAATGAGGGTGCCTGGCCTCTGGACTAGGAGGTACAAGCTGACCGATGCATACACTGCAAGAGAGAAAAACACCAATATTAATGGGCGACTGAGTCTAGCTAGACAATTTCTTACATCTACTCCTGCATTTCAGATCTACAGGAATGCCTAGGGAGAAGCGGCTAGGGGCCCCAATTTGGAATTCAGCCTATTTTGAGAGACAGAGAAACAAAAGGATAGGATCACTTCTGCGTGGGTCTGGATGTGGCAGAGCAACCTATTTTTGTGTTTTTTTTGTGTGTGACTATTCTAAAAAAAAATAACCAGTGGATACAGTTACTGTTAGAAGTTATAACATTAGAATTATCGACAGCAAAACAATTGAGGCCTGGACAAATACACTTGACTCCGTAAAGAACAATCTCAGCTAAAGCCCCACACATACAAACCAATTACAGTGCCTTCAGAAAGTATTCATACCCCTTGACGTATTCCACATTTTGTTGTGTTACACCCTGAATTCAAAATGGATTTTTAAAAATGATCTCACCTATCTACACACAATTCACCCATAATGACAAAGTGAAAACTTGTTTTTAGACAATATTGCAAATTTATTGCAAATTAAATTATTAAGTATTCACACCCCTGACTCAATACATGTTAGAATCACATTTGGCAGCAATTACAGCTGTGAGTCTTTCTGGGTAAGTCTCTAAGAGCTTTGCACACCTTGGTGGTATAATATTTGCACATTATTATTATTTGTATTCTTCAAGCTCTGTCAAGTTGGTTGTTGATCTTTGCTAGACTGCCATTTTCCAGTTATACCATTGATTTTCAAGCCGATTTAAGTCAAAACTGTAACTAAGTCACTTACCAATGTCATCTTGGTAAGCAACTCCAGTGTATATTTGGCCTTGTGTTTTAGGTTATTGTCCTGCTGAAAGATTATTTTTTTCCCAGTGTCTCTTGGAAAGCAGACTGAATCAGGTTTTCTAGAATTTTGCCTGTGCTTAGCTCTATTCCGTTTCTTTTTATCCTAAAAAA
Organism: Oncorhynchus mykiss; assembly: GCF_013265735.2. Lineage (NCBI taxonomy): Eukaryota > Metazoa > Chordata > Actinopteri > Salmoniformes > Salmonidae > Oncorhynchus > Oncorhynchus mykiss. Next base: position 25,168,968 of record NC_048580.1, on the reverse strand, counting down.
CTCCCTAGTCCTTGCCGATGACAAGCATACCCATAACATGATGCAGCCACCACCATGCTGGAAGATATGAAGAGTAGTGCTCAGTGATGTGTTGTATTTGCCCCAAACATTACGCTTTCAGGATATAAAGTTAATTTCTTTGCCATATTTTTGTAGTTTTACTTTAAAGCCTTATTGCAAACAAGATGCATGTTTTGGAATAGTTGTATTCTATACAGGCTTCCTTGTTTTCACTCTGTCATTTAGGTTAGTATCGTGAAGTAATAACTACAGTAAAATGTTGTTGATCCATCCTCAGTCATCTCCTATCACAGCCATTAAACTCTAACTGTTTTAAAATCACCCTTGGTCTCATAGGGATTTAACTAAGCGGTTTCCTTCTTTTCCGGCAACTGAATTAGGCGCCTGTATCTTTGTAGTGACTGGGTGTATTGACACACCATCCAAAGTGTAATTAATAACTTCACCATGCTCAAAGGGATATTCAATGCCTGCTTTTTTTTACCCATCTACCAATAGGGGCCCTTCTTTGCGAAGCATTGGAAAACCTTCCTGGTCTTTGTGGTCGAATCTGTGTTTGAAATTGCTCAACTGAGAGACCTTACAGATAATTGTATGTGAGGGGACCAGATTTAATCATTAATCAACATTATTTCAAAACTCCGCCTTAAAATCCAGTGTTTCTATGTCAAACAGTTTTGTTATATTTCAGTCTTAGTTTTAGTATTAAAATGAATTTTGGTGTTAGTCACATTTTAGTAATTTCATTCTTCATTAGTTTATGTTATCATTCAACTAAAACTCTGGAAAATGTTTGTTTAGTTTTAGTCACGTCCATTTTAGTCACATAATAGTCTTGTCGTCTCGTCACATTTTCGTGAACTGAAATGAAAAGTAATTTCTAATAGGCATTTTCACTTACGAGGGATGCGGCTAGCGTGCCAGGGGACGGAGTTGGTGACATAGTCGTGTTTGGACGCTGAAATGATGACCCAGGTCCCCGGGTGGTACAGGAAGGTCACCCTAAGCACGCCATCACTGCCTGCCTGGCTGGACGCTAACACAGACCGGTTCCCATGAACCTCTATGGCGGCGCCGGCCAAAGGTGAGAGGTCACTGTTGTCGAACACCTGAACTCTGATCTGGACCTCTGCAAAGGAATGAAAACAATCAGTGCTTGAGGGGATCAGTGTGAGTGAGGCGAGGTGAGGTGCAGAAATTGATCATCTTGATCACATAATTAGTAGTTATTTGGCATGCAGGATGATTTTTAGACCAGTGATTTTGTGCAGTCTGACTGTCGTTGATCTCAAACACGCACAATGGTGCTGTCATAATTCCGCTTCTATGTCATTCTATTGGGCCCCCGAGTGGCGCAGCGGTCTAAGGCACTGCATCTCAGTGTTAGAAATGTCACTACAGTTCGACTCCAGGCTGTATCACATCCAGCCGTGATTGGGAGTCCCATAGGGCGGCGCACAATTGGCCCAGCGTCGTCCGGGTTTGGCCGAGGGAGGCCGTCATTTTAAGTAAGAATTTGTTCTTAACTGACTTGCCTAGTTAAATAACAGTTCAATTGCGAGAGCTTGGGATGTATGTGCAAAAAGTTGATTCTGAGATAAATTGGCTTAAAAAGTTCCGAACCGTCATTGTTTTGAATGGTGTCAGCAATTTGTATATGGTATTCTTTTAAACTTAACAACCTGAATTGGTGTATTTAGAGTTCTATATGGGTAGCAGTGGAGACTGGTGGGAAGAGCTATAGGAGGATGGGCTCGTTGTAATGGCTGGAATGGAATAAATGGAAGAGAGCCAAACGTGGTTTCCATATGTTTGCTAGCATTCCATTAATTCCATTCCAGCCATTACAATGAGCCCGTCCTCCTATAGCTCCTCCCACCAGCCACCTCTGATAGGTAGAGTACATTGCACAGAACTAGGCTAGAGCCAAAAACAAAATTTTTACAAAAATGCAGGTAGAACCATGATAGTCCCAAACTCGCGACTGCTAACTTGCAGAAGTAAACGTGTGTGCTGCTGGTGTTATTGTTGTTGACAAAGTCCAGTATTTGGTCTTCAGTTGAATAAGCCAATACAATAAACACGAGCAACAGATAAAATTGATCAATTGTTTCTTTCTAAACCTATCCAACGCTGTGTAGCTTCACACCCAAGTAGACACTTTGGGACCCCCTACTGATTGTTTCCTCTGAGAACATTTTGTTTCGCATCTTGTTTCTCTAATGCCATGGATATGGGTTATGCTGTGGAGGTTTCAGTGGATACAGGAGTCTCCACTAGGTGTATTTCAAGATGGCAAATAAAAATGCTACTGGAATGGGTGTAGGCCTACAGGATGAGACCTAGGCCGACTGTTAAATAGACATATGTTGCCATTCTTAATTCTTAATTCTTAATTTCTGTCCAATAGCAGGCTACATGCATATGCATGCATTCCCATGCATATGTGTTTCCTTCTGCCATGCATACCATCATTACAGAGCCCTAATGTTTCAACAAATGCATTTAGTGTGTTTGAGGACACAGGCTAAAATAAATAATTGCTGGGGGTGTATTTATACAATGAATATATTCCAGAACCAAATATGAAATATGAAGGGCTGAATAGAATAGATACAGCAGATTTTTTTTATTGGGAGTGGGACTATGCTTTACATACTATATAGGCCTGTATATTTCTATGCCAAGGCCTACATGAGCAGTTTTTGAATGCACGAATGGCCGGGATACATTGTTACTGTTAAATGAATTACTATATTGACCCCTGGCTAGCATAGCCGCTAAAGGGACATCGATTTAGGACCTAACTAACAAGAGAAATATGTGAACACCTAGGCCTGTGATTTATTTTCCTCGACTATGCTGGCTATATGTTTTACAGCGGCACATTTTCCCTTATCATGATGAGCCCTTCAAATAGCCTGACAGGGAGAATTATGTTGTAACAATTTGATCGCTTATATTGAGTTTTTTTATTTGATTTTACATATCTTCAAAAAGCTGATAAGGTAAAGATTATTTTACCAATTTTTATAAACACACACGCTTCACGGCATGACTAGCTATTTCATTTGATTGGGATGCTCCGAAGATCCATTTGATGCAACATACACATTGATCAACAATACAATTTAAGAAAAACGGTGACTCGTATCATTAGCAAAGAATCCTTCCAAACCAACGGTTGCAATTTCGTTAATATTTGTCAACAAAAGCCTTTTTTTTTAAAAACGCAACCACTCCCATCCTCCCTCATTGTGCAGCATCCCATATGGCGTGAGCTTACCAAGTGCTCCTTGATCTGGAAGAGATTTGGCTCGCGTCTCCCAGACCGCGGAGATAAAAATAAAGAGGAACAAACGAGAGATGTAAATGGGTGACATCCTTGAAACTACATCTCTATTCCAAATTCGGCGGCCATACATCCATATTTCTCCCGGGCGGGTTACTGGGCTGTTGACAATTAATTCGCAGTCATTTCTCGGTTGCCCACCACCTTAAAGGATGCTGAGGTTGAGCCTGAGCTGCCGTCTGTCAGCTCTCTCTTGCTTTTATTGTCTGGTGTGGACGCTAGGTTTCACTCTACTACCCTCTACTGGTATCGAAATTAAACTGCGATAAACATCCTCGAATATGGATGGTTCCGATTCATAAGTGAAATGTAAGGTTTTCATTATCCTTAAAGTTAATTTCAACATGAATGGCCGATTAGCTACTATTTTGTGCTTGTTGATTAAAGAAACGTGGGTACTTCCTTACACGTCTTTGTTTGCTGAAATCCATAGCCTACTTTTCAAGAAAACCTTTATCAAGTACAACCACTGACTGCTTCCTCATTGTTGTTGCTCTAAAATGGTAATTCGGCGCGAATGCAAATCAAATCGCAACAAGAAAACAGTCGGTGGTTGTATTTCATTAACATTTATTAAAAAGTATTGATTTCATCAAACAAAGAAAGGCAGGCAACCACAGAGGACAAACATATGTACAATGTAAGCGTTTCATAATTGTAAAATGTTGATGTTATTGCTATGGACGTGTGCTTGTGCTTCTAGTTCCGACAGTGCAGCAATATCTAACATGTATTCTAACAATTCCACAACAACTACCTAATTCACACTAATCTAAGTAAAGGAATGGAATAAGAATATATACATATAAATATATGGATGAGCAGTGACAGAGCAGCAAAGGCAAGATGCAATAGATGGTATAAAATACAGTAAAATAAATTACACAATATATACAAAAGGTATGTGGACATGCCTTCAAAAATGTGTGGATTCAGCTATTTCAGCCACACCCGTTGCTGACAGGTGTATAAAATTGAGCGCACAGCCATGCAATCTCCATACACAAACATTGGCAGTAGAATGGCTTTACTGAAGAGCTCAGGTACTTTCAATGTGGCCATGTCAGTCATAGGATGTTTCTGCCCAGCTAGAGCTGTCCTGGTCAACTGTAAGTCCTGCTATTGTGAAGTTGAAACGTCTAGGAGCAACAATGACTCAGCAGCAAAGTAATAGGCCACACAAGCTTACAGAACAGGACCGTCCAGTACTCAAGCGGGTGGCGCGTAAAAATGGTCTGTCCTCGGCAACACTCACTAGTGCCTCTGGAAGCAACATCATCACAATAACTGTTCGTTGGGAGCTTCATGAAATGGGTTTCCATGGCCAGGCAGCCACATACAAGCCTAAGATCACCATGTGCAATGCCAAGCGGCGGCTTTAGTGGTGTAAAGCTCTCCGCCATTGGACTCTGGAGCAGTGGAAACACGTTCTCTGGACTGATGAATCAAGCTTCTCCATCTGGAAATCCGACGGACGAATCTGGGTTTGGCGGATGCCAGGAGAATGCTACCTGCCCCAATGCATAGTGCCAACTGTAAAGTTTGATGGAGGAGGAATAATGGTCTGGGGCTGTTTTTCATGGTCCGGACTAGGCCCCTTGGTTCCAGTGAAGGAAAATCTTAACGCCACAGCATACAATGACAATTCTGTGCTTCCAACTTTGTGGCAACAGTTTGAAGAAGGCCCTTTCCTGTTTCACCATGGCAATGCCCCTGGGCACAAAGCGAGGTCCATACAGACATGGTTTGTCGAGATCGGTGTGGAAGAACTTGACTGGCTTACACAGAGCCATGACCTCAACCCAAAAGAGTCACTCTCTTGTCCCACTCTCTTGCCCATTGAGATGATGTTGAATGGTCCAAAGTTATGCCCACCTACCTGCAGAGCCCTAGACTTAAAGGGGCAACAATTCTGACCAAACCTCCTGTTGTTGAAAAAGTGTCCCACTTTTTTCTCCTCCCTACCGAAATTGTTAACTGGTCCGAAGTGAAGCCCAGCCCACCTAGAGAGCCATATAAAGTGCATACGGAAAGTATTCAGACCCCTTCCCCTTTTCCACATGTTGTTACGTTACAGCCTTATTCTAAAATTGATTAAATAAAAGGTCCTCATCAATCTACAAAAAAGGAAAAAAAAGTATTCAAACACTTTGCTATGAGACTCAACATTGAGCACAGATGCATCCTGTTTCCATTTATCATCCTTGAGTTGTTTCTACAACTTGATTGGAGTCCACAAGTGGTACATTTCATTGATTGAGTCAGAGACAACGATAGACAGCTAACTCTGATTGGGAACCATACCAGGCCAACAAAGAAAAGAAAACATAGATTGCCCACCCTAGTCACACCCTGACCTAACCAAATAGAGAATTAAAAGGATCTCTAAGGTCAGGGCGTGACAGTCCCACAGTTGACAGTGCATGTCAGAGCAAAAACCAAGCCATGAAGTCGAAGGAATTGTCAGTAGAGCTCTGAGACAGGATTGTGTCGAGGCACAGATCTGGGGCAAGGTACCAAAACACTTCTGCAGCGTTGACGGTCCGCAAGAACACAGTGACCTCCATCATTGTTAAATGGAATAAGTTTGGAACCACCGAGAGCTGGGCACCTGGCCAAACTGAGCAATCGAGGGAGAAGGGTCTTGATCAGGGCGGTGACCAGAACCCAATGGTCACTCTAACAGAGCTCCAGAGTTCCTATGTGGAGATGGTTGTCCTTCTGGAAACACTCCACTAATCAGGCCTTTATGGTAGAGGGGCCAGACGGAAGCCACTCCTCAGTAAAAGTCTCATGAAAGCCCGCTTGGAGTTTACCAAAAGGCACCTAAAGGATTCTCAGACCATGAGAAATAATATTCTCTGGTCTGATGAAACCAAGGCTGAACTCTTTGGTCTGAATGCCAAGCATCACATCTGGAGGAAATCCCTACGGTGAAGCATGGTGGTGGCAGCATCATCCTTGATGAAAACCTGCTTAAGAGCGCTCAGGATCTCAGACTGAGGCGACCCTAAGCACACAACGAGGAGTGGTTTCGGGACAAGTCTCTGAATATCCTTGAGTGGCCCAGCCAGAGGCCAGACTTGAACCCGATCAAACATCTCTGGAGAGACCTACAAATAGCTGTGCAGCGACGCTTTCAGTTCTTTCCACAGATTCTTGATTGGATTCAGGTCTGGACTTTGACTTGGCCATTCTAACACCTGGATATGTTTATTTTTTAACCATTCCATTGTAGATTTTGCTTTATGTTTTGGATCATTGTCTTGTTGGAAGACAAATCTCCGTCCCAGTCTCAGGTCTTTTACAGACTCCATCAGGTTTTCTTCCAGAATGGTCCTGTATTTGGCTCCATCCATCTTCCCATCAATTTTAACCATCTTCCCTGTCCCTGCTGAAGAAAAGCAGGCCCAAACCATGATGCTGCCACCACCATGTTTGACAGTGGGGATGGTGTGTTCAGCTGTGTTGCTTTTACGCCAAACATAACGTTTTGCATTGTTGCCACAAAGTTAAATTTTGGTTTCATCTGAACAGAGCACCTTCTTCCACATGTTTGGTGTCTCCCAGGTGGCTTGTGGCAAACTTTAAACGACACTTTTTATGGATATCTTTAAGAAATGGCTTTCTTCTTGCCACTCTTCCATAAAGGCCAGATTTGTGCAATATACGACTGATTGTTGCCCTATGGACAGACTCTCCCACCTCAGCTGTAGATCTCTGCAGTTCATCCAGAGTGATCATGGGCCTCTTGGCTGCATCTCTGATCAGTCTTCTCCTTGTATGAGCTGAAAGTTTAGAGGGACGGCCAGGTCTTGGTAGATTTGCAGTGTTCTGATACTCCTTCCATTTCAATATTATTGCTTGCACAGTGCTCCTTGGGATGTTTAAAGCTTGGGAAATATTTTTGTATCCAAATCCGGCTTTAAACTTCTTCACAACAGTATCTCGGACCTGCCTGGTGTGTTCCTTGTTCTTCATGATGCTCTCTGCGCTTTTGACGTACCTCTGAGACTATCACAGTGCAGGTGCATTTATACGGAGACTTGATTACACACAGGTGGATTGTATTTATCATCATTAGTCATTTAGGTCAACATTGGATCATTCAGAGATCCTCACTGAACTTCTGGAGAGAGTTTGCTGCACTGAAAGTAAAGGGGCTGAATCATTTTGCACGCCCAATTTTTCAGTTTTTGATTTGTTAAAAAAGTTTGAAATATCCAATAAATGTCGTTCCACTTCATGATTGTGTCCCACTTGTTGTTGATTCTTCACAAAAAAATGCAGTTTTATATCTTTATGTTTGAAGCCTGAAATGTGGCAAAAGGTCGCAAAGTTCAAGGGGGCCGAATACTTTCGCAAGGCACTGTATCAATCTGATTGATGGATTGCGTTGTGCAGGCTCAGGTGTATAACTGGCTCCTTCCACCTTCAATGAATAGGCAAGAGAGCCAACCATGGAGAATAGTAAGACACTTCATTATTTCTATAACTACGCTATATTGTTTGTCCTCGTGTGTCCGTTCATGTTTTTCAGTATAGAGTACTCTGCAGCCACTTAAGCCACACACACATATTCCTGTTGAACACTGTCTTTAACTACTTTATTTTCTCAATAACAGTCTCTCTCCTTCACTTCACTTCATCCCTCTTTCCCCTTCTCCCTAAATTCTCTAGGTTATATCAGCTGTGTCGGTGAACACCTCCCGCATCTGAACTGGCTACATAGAGGGCACAGCATGAACAGAGGTGAGCGGTCAGTTGGTCAGGTCAACAGGATGTATTATTAAAGAGATGCTTTACATTGAAATAGAGATGCAGTAGTCCCAGAGTTAATGATCCAAGGTCAGTTTTGCATTTTTACCTCGATGATTGATGACTGAGTTTTAGAATAACATTTAAAAAAAAGCTTAAACATGCTCTCGTTCTCGTCTGCAGGTAGGTTTTGATGTTAGAGACGATGCCAACCCCCAGTCCCGTCATCGCCACCTCACCCACTCTTAAGATAACCTTCGGGCCGACTGGGAGCCCAAGGCTGGTTAGGAGACACCACTAGACACACTTGTGTAATTGTGATGAACTGAGAGAATATTAGGGTAGCACTATGATTAATTAATCATATGCTGCCTTCCCTGCTCCTATGTCCTTACCTCTTTCCCTTTCTGTATTTTACACCTCTCGCCACCTCTTTCTTCCTGTTTTTATAATGCACAACAGAAGTAAAGATTGAACTTGTATTTATAATATTACAATTAATATTTATAATGCATGTATTTATAACACTTAAATAACTTATTTCAATTAAGTGTTTCACATTCTCTTCTGGTTGAAATTAAGTCTCTCATTTGATGAAAAACTACACCTAGGAAAATAGAACCGGTTTTAGAGTATTTACATGATGCATAGGAAGTGTAGTGTAGTTAAATCATGTTTCTAGTCTATTGCATAGCTATCATAACCATTCATGTCCCAGGAACAAGATTGGTAAACACTATAATTGTAATACATACATGCAGAAACAGCATCAAATACTAATTTGATACTCCTGGTATTGGATATGACTGAAAAATTCTCAGACATTCATACCTGAACTGCACCTTTATTGCCAATGTAGAGCACATGATCAGTGAATATATTAAAATGTACAGGCTGCATAGCTAGCTACACATCCATAGGCATACAGGTATTTTTATCCTCCACTGCACAATAAGCAAGAACATAGTAAACTAGCTAATTTACGTTATTTCATCTGCATTGCAGGGCAAATAACAGCAAGGGAAGCTTACACAATTGTACATAAAATGTGTAGCAAATGCTTTAGCTAGCTAGATTCTTTACATCCACTGTTTCACAAGATGACAGTCTGGTTTGCTGGTTGTTTCAGGAGTCCCTAAAATATTAAACAGAATTACAATTTCATACTCATGTCACAACACCCATAAAGATAGCCAGCTAACTGGCTAATGTTAGCTAGCCAGCTAACTGGCTAATGTTAGCTAGCCAGCTAACTGGCTAATGTTAGCTAGCCAGCTAACTGGCTAAAGTTAGCTAGCCAGCTAACTGGCTAATGTTAGCTAGCCAGCTAACTGGCTAATGTTAGCTAGCCAGCTAACTGGCTAATGTCAGCTAGCCAGCTAACTGGCTAATGTCAGCTAGCCAGCTAACTGGCTAATGTCAGCTAGCCAGCTAACTGGCTAATGTCAGCTAGCCAGCTAACTGGCTAATGTCAGCTAGCCAGCTAACTGGCTAATGTCAGCTAGCCAGCTAACTGGCTAATGTCAGCTAGCCAGCTAACTGGCTAATGTCAGCTAGCCAGCTAACTGGCTAATGTCAGCTAGCCAGCTAAATTAACTTAATGACAAAAGAAATGGCAAAATCGTTTGTCTCTACATTAACTAACATATTCCTGTCAATTGTAGAGATTTTTTGCATGATTCGTTATGACGTTATAATCACTTAAAAATTTGCTTCCATAGCCTTGGGTGGCATAACGTCAAATTCGTCATGAGAACCACTCGATATGATTGGTCACCGCTGGTGTTTTGCATAAAGTTGGGAAAAATGTATATTTTTCACCGCCTTGAACGGAAATGAATGGGAAGGAGTTATGTACAAACGGCCCATGTCAACGCTGCCGTTTGAGCATGCTTTTGGGGCACAGTCGATAGCGCGCTGGAGGTTTTGAGACCTGCTCCCTGCCTATTTCATTACAATACTATATACTATTATATCCTACAGATATACTACATATTCTATTCACATACTTTACTGTCCATAATTACTTTATATCCCATCACATATATACTGTAAATATTTATACTCTATACTCCGACATTGCTTATCCTAATATTTATATATTTCTTAATTCCATTATTTTAGTTTTATATTTGTGTGTATTGTTGTGTATTTTTTTATATTACTGCACTGTTGGAGCTCGGAGCATACGCATTTCGCTACACCCCCAATAACATCTGCTAAATATGAATGTCTATGCGACCAATAAAATTTAATTTGATCTGATTATTTGGTTTGCAGCAAGAATTTTCCTCCAAGGGAAAACGCCGCCTCAAAATGGCTTTTGCCTCAAATTGGCCTGACTGATTTATGGAAAGTATGTGTAGACTATGTATCCATTCGTTTGTATTTCAAAATAACTGTTGACGTTGACATTTAAAATGGTTAAGGTACGGGTATAGACGTCCCAAGGATATGGGATACTTTTATTTATTTATTTATTGTTTTATTAATTGTTTATTTTTATTATGAACACAACAAAACAAAAACAGAAATATACAAACAAGAGTACATAAACCTAACAGACAGGGTTATTACATATCAAGAATCATTTTCAATTTGTTAAATACTTTTATGGTGCGTATTGCTTTTTTTGTTTTTACATTTACTGAGAATTTAAATGTTATTTTGAAAGGATATCTTAAATAATGTGAAGAGGGGTTTGTTCTCTGCACACTTCATTTTATGGATACAGAATCTTCCATGAAAGATATACAAATTAACAATGAAAGTTAAATCAGGGTCCATATCATTTGGATAAAAAAAAACTCATGTATTTTTGGTCTTGTCTCCTTTGTTCCTTCTCTGCTGTGTGCACCTTCCCATTTACTCAAATCCCACCAAGCCCCTCCCCCTGCCACTCACAACAAAGATGAGAGATCCCTTCTTCCTCTCTAACAAGCAGTTTCAACTAGCTATTTGAATTTGAGGTTTGGTCCAACAGAATCAGTCCTATGGACACCGAAAGACATTGAGACATTATTTTACTGTAACCTTTCTAACGATACCCTTTTTATGTCTCAACTCCTCAAATTGCACGCAGAGCAGACACTACTAAAACAGGAGTATCATTGAACATTGATTCTGGAAAAATGAATGCTCAGTTTGTCACACAATTTACCACATACCCCCTAGCAACATTTTAGCCAAAGACTGTTATACGAGCTGTCTAGTCTGTTTAATAAATGTGCAATAAGCACAAAACAATTAAGGTATTAGCAACTCGTTCTCATTCTGAGAAATAAGGTAGGCCAATTGACTTCAACATCTGAACAAAGTAAACTGGCTAGCATGCTGTTCAAACAGTTGAAGACGTACAGAAGGATGTGTTCATAACAATTCAACTTTTCTCTTGTTAGCTAGCAAATAGATCCAAGATGCTAAACATGAAATAACAATTAGCTGGCTACTCACTAGCACGTGGGCTTGTGCTTGAGAGATTGTTTATGAGATCTGTACACAACTTCTATAATGCCTGCTACAAGAAGTTAGTCATTATTAATGAATGTGCATTGTCCATGTTATGGTAAAATTTTAAACAAAAAAGGACATTTCCATAAAGACTTGAAAACCAGATCTGTGACTATTAGGTATAATTTAACATAATAACATCGGAGTCTCTCAAATTAAAATTCATAGTCGTTTCTTTTAAATAAAATCTTCTAACTCACTCCAAAATCTTCTGACATAAGAGCAGTCCTGAAATAAATGGTCAAGAGTTTCTGGGTCACAACCACAAAATACACATTTGTTATCAATAACTATTTTAAATCTGTGAATAATAAAGGTCTTTACAGGGTAGATTCTATGAATGAGTTTGTATGATACTTCTTTCACCTTATTAGATATACAATATTTACGAGACAACAACGAAACTTTGTTTCAGTTCACTTGTCCTGGGGCTGCATTCCAGTACATTTTAGCAGAGTGAATAGTAACATTTTGACATAGTTTCCTTATATACATGTTATTACATTTATAGTTTAAAATGTCAATTCCTTCTAATTGTATTGAGGCTACAAATTCCTCAATAGTTTCACTTGGAGTAGTGTTATATTTTCCTAAAAGAAGAATAGCACCTTTAGGGACAGCTCTAACAACAGATTGATACTCTTCAGGAGTGAATGTAACATTGTGTGTTCTCATAAATACTGGATAATCATATAGTTGTCCATCATTATTCAATAATTGTTGAACCCAAATAATGTTGTTGTCAAACCAGTTCTGGAAAAAAAAGACTTGTTTTTGTATTTTATGTCTTTATTATTCCATATTGTATACCTATGTGGGGAAAAATTGTGTTTGTACATGAGGTTCCAAGTTAGAAGTACTTGTTTATGAAAGTTTGCAAGCTTAATAGGGATTTTACCCATATCAAAGTTGCATTTTAGTAAGAATTATAGACCACCATGGGATATGGGATACAATTGACCCTTCACTATTTCCGCTGTAAGGCTTTTAATGAAGAACGACAGCAACGTAATCCAATAAAAAAAATGCTGATTCACAGCACTGGCCAATCGCTATGCTTGTAGGTGGGTGTTATCACCTCAAGGATCGGTTGGTTACTGCACGAACAGGTGAGCGTGCATATTATTGTTTTTGTTCAGAAAACTAATTTAATGGATAAAGGAAAAACGTTCAGTGCACATCTAACCACAGACTTGTTTGTGATATCGGTATTTTCTGTTTTTGCAGTCCAACAGCCCATAAAACAGCATTATATTGGTCACTACTTGTTAGCTGCACTTCGTCAGCTAGCTAACGTTAGCTTTTGCGAGCGGTCTGAGGGAGAGAGTATCAAAATATTTAAATGACAGAAATTATATGATTTCAGAACAACTGGGGAAGTATTTATTTCTGTGATATGATGCCCATTATTGCGCCGAAATGCACTGTTACATGCGTTAGCTGATGTTAATGTTTAACTTGTACAGTAGCTTTGCTACTTAGTAGCTAACGTTAGCTAGGGAACGTTATCAAACGTCACTAGCACAGCTAGCTAGCGCTACCTGTCTTAAAGGGACATTACACTCCAAAATAATACGCTTATCAGGTCTTTCTGTTGAGATAAGTGCAAATCCCAGGTCATGTTTTGTTGATGTGCCATTTGGCTGTGCCATTCAATTGGGGTTGAAGCATAAAGCTGGACACAACCAATGGTGATTTTATTTTTCTATTTATTTGTATTAACCCACATTTTTTGTTAGGTAGTATCTTCTTGCAATGAGTTTTGGAGATTTGGATCCAGGCTACTGTTTTTCACAAATGGACCATACATTACAGGTAAGAGATGGAAAAAAAAAATGTGTAGCCCTAACTACATTGTACTACAATGTCATTAATCTTCTTGAGGTATGTATAACTAATTCAACAGGTCAAAATGTACTACCACAATAATACACACAAGAAATACTATGCACAGTGATGTACAGCAGCCTCGGAAAAGAACACTGCGGGGTAAGGGCTGGGCAATATGGCTTAAATTATGTCTTGATTTTTTTTCAAATTGATCAACGATTCACAATCTCTAAATGAGCTTGGTTGTACAATGTAAAGGTCCAATACACTGCATTTCAAACAGTCAGCAATAATATAATGCGTTCAGGGCTTGTGAAATTATACCTAATAGTCACAGATCTGGTTTTTAAGTCTTTATGGAAATGCCCTTTTTTGTTTAAAATTTTACCATAACATGCACAATACACATTCATTAATATTGACTAACTTCTTGTAGCTGGCATTATAGAAGTTGTGTACAGATCTCATAAACAATCTCTCAAGCACAAGCCCACGTGCTAGTGAGTAGCCAGCTAATTGTTATTTCATGTTTAGCATCTTAGATCTATTTGCTAGCTAACAAGAGAAAAGTTGAATTGTTATGAACACATCCTTCTGTACGTCTTCAACTGTTTGAACAGCATGCTAGCCAGTTTACTTTGTTCAGATGTTGAAGTCAATTGGCCTACCTTATTTCTCAGTATGAGAACGGGTTGCTAATACCCTAATTGTTTTATGCTTATTGCACATTTATTAAACAGACTAGACAGCTCGTATAACAGTCTTTGGCTAAAATGTTGCTAGGGGGTATGTGGTAAATTGTGTGACAAACTGAGCATTCATTTTTCCAGAATCAATGTTCAATGATACTCCTGTTTTAGTAGTGTCTGCTCTGCGTGCAATTTGAGGAGTTGAGACATAAAAAGGGTATCGTTAGAAAGGTTACAGTAAAATAATGTCTCAATGTCTTTCGGTGTCCATAGGACTGATTCTGTTGGACCAAACCTCAAATTCAAATAGCTAGTTGAAACTGCTTGTCAGGGAGGAAGAAGGGATCTCTCATCTTTGTTGTGAGTGGCAGGGGGAGGGGCTTGGTGGGATTTGAGTAAATGGGAAGGTGCACACAGCAGAGAAGGAACAAAGGAGACAAGACCAAAAAGACATGAGTACAAGCAGACAAATGCTCATAAATTAGATTTTTTTTAAATGAAAAGCTATATTCTTGCGATACAGGCATTTTGGAATATCGCCTTAAAACATGCATTCAAATTAATGGCCCTACTGTGAGTCAGAATGTTGAATAAATCAATTTCAACTTGCTGGTTTGTCAGAGGGTCGGTCCGGTCCCTTACCTCGTCCTAAGGCTATTTAACCTTTTATTCAAGCAGGAAGGCCCATTGAGACCATGGTCTTTTCTGCAAGGGAGCTCTGCAATACAAGACCAGCAGCAACAGCATAGGGCAAATAAGCCTGAAATAATGACTCAAATCTGGCCTGTGTGTGAGTAAACAAATATAAAGTAATGATTGGATCCTAGCAAATCACAGGACTGCAAGGTGTGGCTCAGAATCAGAAGTTCACCAGACTGAGGGAGATGATTGCCGAGCATTGGGCAGAACATGTCTGGTGAATGTGATTGAGGGTATCCGTGGGTCCTTAAGTTCATTTATCTCATTTAAAGGCCTTAAGTCTTTAATTTATCAAAGGTCTTAAAAAATGTGATGGAGATGACTTATGTTTTTGACTGCTGCTTAATTGTTTCCACCACTGCAAAACATTTTTTTTAAAAACATGAAATGATACGAGGTGCACTTTCAAGATGTTAGAGCGCTATCCACATGTGCGCAGTTTGATCCCCTAGCTGGGATCAAAAATTACAGATTTCTTTTGGTTCTAAAACCATTAATTGGTCAACACTAATGTGCATTAACCTGCTTCCGGCAATGAAAGTATCTGCCCTATCCCTGTTTCGCTGCTAACTCTAACACCCTTTCCCCCCTTTGAGAGATGCATTCTGTTAAGCACAAGCATAGGCTACTGACAGTTGATCAACATTTTGAAATGTAATTGTAGGGAAAAAGTTCAACTGTCAATAGAGGAAATAACCAATTTACAAATATAGGACGTAATTGAGATGATGCGCCAGCAGAACAGAACAGAGTGTGCCACTTGTGGTATATACATCAAGTAGCCTATTTAGGCCTACCAATGGACAGTTTTTGTAGGACATAAAATGTACTGTTAGATCAATTGCATGGCTATCTAGCAACAATATCATATTTACAGTTATCAACCTAGCCAATGTATTTTGAGTTCCCACCTCATGTGGTAAATAGCCTAGGTCAATATGCACAAAAACATGCAGGCAAATTAATCTCTAAAGAGACAAAAATATGTGATTATCCTGGATCCTATTTTGACATGTTGCACATCAAAATATAGCCATCATGCATTCCCTGAACTAATATATTAAATAGCTCACCTACAGTGCATTTGGAAAGTATTCAGACCTCTTGACTTTTTCCACATTTTGTTACGTTACAGCCTTATCCTAAAATTGATTCAATTGTATTTTTTCCTCATCAATCTACACACAATACCCCACATTTACATAAGTATTCAGACCCTTTACTCAGTACTTTGTTGAAGTACTCCCATTCTTCTCTGCAGATCCTCTCAAGCTCTGACAGGTTGGATGGGGAGCGTCGCTGCACAGCTATTTTCATGTCTCTCCAGAGATATTAGATCATGTTCCAGGACATGGAGACTTGTCCCGAAGCCACTCCTGTGTTATCTTGGCTGTGTTCTTAGTCGTTGTCCTGTTGGAAGGTGAACGTTCGCCCCAGTCTCATCAAGGATTGCTCCGTTCAGCTTTCCCTCGATCCTGACTAGTCTCCCAGTCCCTGGCACTGAAAAACACCCCCACATGATGCTGCCGCCACCATATTTCACAGTAGGGATGGTGCCAGGTTTCCTCCTTGGCATTCAGCCTTCATTTATCAGAACAAGAATAGACTGACGAGTTTCAGAAAGTTCTTTGTTTCTGGCCATTTTGAGCCTGTCATCGAACCCACAAATGCATGCTGCTCCAGATACTCAACTAGTCTAAAGAAGGCCAGTTTTTTTTATTGCTTCTTTAATCTTTAATCAGTACATCAGTTTTCAGCTGTGCTAACATAATTGCAAAAGGGTTTTCTAATGATCAAATAGCCTTTTAAAATAAACTTGGATGTGCTAATTAGTGCTATTGGAACACAGGAGTAATGATTGCTGATAATGGGCCTATGTAGATATTCAATAAAATAATCTGCCGTTTCCAGCTACAATAGTCATTTACAACATTAACAATGTCTACACTGTATTTCTTATCAATTTGATGTTATTTTAAGGGACCAAAAAATTAGCTTGCCTTTCAAAAACAAGGACATTTCTAAGTGACCCCAAACTTTTGAACAGTAGCGTAGGTATTCACACCCTGGAGTCAATACATGTTAGAATCAATCACCTTTGGCAGTGATTACAGACATTTTCAAATCTTGCCATATATTTTGAAGCATATTTAAGTCAACTGGAACATTCAATGTTGTCTTCACAAGCAACTCCAGTTTATATTTGGCCTTGTGTTTTAGATAATTGTCCTGCTGAAAGTTGAATTTGTCTCCCAGTGTCTTTTGGAAAGCAGACTGAACCAGTATTTCCTCTAGGATTTTGCCTGTGCCTAGCTCCATTCTGTTTTATTTTTAACCTAAAAAGCTCCCTAGTCCTTTCCGATGACAAGTATACCCATAACACGATGCAGCCACCACCATGCTTGAAAATATGAAGTGCTACTCAGTGATGTGTTGGATTTAACCCAAACATAATGCTTTGTGTTCAGGACAAAGTTTTTATTAATTATTTTTTATTTTTTACTTTAGTTTCTTATTGCAAACCGGATGCATGTTTTGGAATATGTTTTATTCTGTGCAGGCTTCCTTCTTTTCACTCTGTCATTTAGGTTAGTATTGTGGATTAACTACAATGTTGTTGATCCACCCACAGTTTTATCCTATCACAGCCATTAAACTCAGTAACTGTTTTAAAGTCACCATTTGCCTCATGGTGTTAGAAGTTAGAAAGGACGCCTGTATCTTTTTAGTGACTGGGTGTATTGATACACCATCTAAAATGTAATTAATAACTTCACCATGCTCAAAGGGATTATCAATGTCTTTTTTTTTTTTTTTCATTTTTACCCATCTACCAATAGGTGCCCTTCTTTGTGAGGCATCGGAAAACCTCCTTGGTCTTTGTGGTTGATTCTGTGTTTGAAATCACTGCTCGACTGAGGGACCTTACAATTATCAGTATGTGTTGGGTACAGAGATGAGGTAGTCATTTAAAAATCATGTTAAAAACTTATTGCACACAGAATGAGTCCATGCAACTTATGTGACTTGTTAAGCACATTTTTACTCCTGAACTTATTTAGGCTTGCCATAACAAAGGGGTTGAATACTTATTGACTCAAGACATTTTAGCTTTTAATTTAATTAATTTGTAAACATTTCTAAAAACATAATTTCACTTTTACATTATGGGATATTGTGTGAGCCCAGTGACAATCTCAATTTAATCACTTTTAAATTCAGGCTGTAACAACAAAATGTGGAATAAGTTAAGGGGTGCGAATTCTTTCTGAAGGCATTAACTTATTTCATGACTTACTTGGCACTGGAAAAAGTTGGTCTCCAGCCCTCCCACTTAGCTACCTTGCTTGAAAGTATAGTCATTTGATACCCGATTCACTGAATGAGGGAATTATTTTCTTTGACTTTTTGGTTGTAGTGTGTTATAGCATAATACCTCCAAGAGAGCTACTGAGTGTGTAGACTTTCGTTCCAGCTCCACTAACACCAGATTCTACCAATAAACTGCACAACAGGACTTTAAGCTGACTGGTATGTTTGAGCAGTGCTGGATTAAAAGCCTGCACATCCAGTGGCCTAGCTATCCAGATGGAGAGTTGACCACGTGTTTTAAACAGTAACAGTGCTGTATGTCTGACTTTAAGCCATTTGTTCACAGTGGTATTGTTGTAGTATTGAGTATCATTAGCTGGTATTGGTATCGGTTCAAAGCCAAAAATCTGGACACCTAGTTTGTGATCTAACAAATGATTAGCCCATTATATTTGCCAGAATATGCCGACTCTACCGTTATGCTTGTTTACACTGAGTTGCACTGGGGTCAGAACGCATTAATGGTTACATTAAGACACAGTGGAGCCTGCGTGAGATGTGGGTTGGAAAACATACCTCAATGCAGGGATGGGATATGCCACTGTACTACATTTTTATCCACACTGCTCCATCGGAGATTGCAATACTCACATTTTTCCCGTAAAACTGACCTCTGTCTTATTGTTAGCTAGCAGTAGCCACACCAGCCATTATGGTAAAAATAGTGAAAGAGCCAGCCCTAAAAATACAGCTTTTTGACATGGGCTCATTTCTGGAAGGGAATATTAGCAGGTATGTGGCATGCACAAAATAGGTATTAAAATGCATTCCAAGTGGCATTAAAAAGTTAATGCAACTTCATGGAATCTGCAGATACCCTGTGATTAATTGGTCAATGTTTAAGTCTAAGTATCGTACAAAGTATTCACAGGAAAGTTTTAGTAAAGACCGAACATGCCAGACCGGTCAGCCGAGCGCAATAGGCAGGTGTTACATCGCTTGCTGTTACGACAGTATGTTATAAAAACCAGCTGAATGTAAAATGTTAGCGAATATTCTGGTAATAAGCGTTCTATCCATCGTTTAGATGTTTGTCTTACGTGACTTTACAACAACTTCTTCCTAAATGTGGGTTGCCAGAGCAGGTTAATTATGTCATCACTTCACCAATTGACAAAATAAAAGTCCCCTGCAAGACTCTTCATTGTGCCTGCTTGTGCACACTTGCAGGACTTTTATTTTGTCCTGCAATTAAAGGGATAGGTCACTGAAATTATTAAATTACATATTTGTTTCCTTACTCTGTAAGCAGTCTATGGACAAGATATGACCACAATCCATGCTTTGGTTTTGTTTATCTGGCCACTTTCAAATGCTAACTTTTATGCATTTGTGCCACAAATACGGTCCAAGTTAATAGTACCTATATTAGCATTTTCGCACTTCATGTCCAAATCATCCTAATGTTTTTAAAATGTTGTACCTCAATTAAGTTACTTAGATGATTTAAGAAACAACCTGGAGACCTATATTTGAGAAAAGTCTGTGTAATAATACTTTGCTGTAAAGTGGCACATTGTGTCAAATGTCTAGTTGAACAGGGACCAACCCACTGACAAACCTGAGGTGTGTTCATTAAGTCTTGCAAAGGAACCATTTGCCGTTTAAAGAACCAAACACAAGCAAACGGAACGGGGAGGGACCTACCTGAATTTTTCCAATAGAAACGTGTTTTTGTTTGGGGTAAAGTATACACCCCAGGTGTGCATTTTAGTTTGTGTCAATGTTAGCTATGTTGTGTGATGGTTTGTACTGAACGACACGTTTCCCCAAAACGGTGTGCACTGTTCTTCAACAGCCTTTGAGGTACATTTGCTCCTGTTTGGTGGGTGTGGCCTGATCAATATGGCTGTGATCATTTTGGAAATTCAAAACTCGTGCAGCACACCATACAGTAATTGTCCTCAGGGCCACCATAATCCATTTTTTTTAACTGGTCGTACAGTACCGTTTCTGTTGAATTCAACATTGCAAACTGTTTTGTCATACACCGTTCTGTGAACACACCCCAGGAGAGTAACATGTCTGGTCCACTGGGAGCGTAGTGTTTTAGTAACCAAAGCAGAAGCAATTGCACTAATTCATTTTGCATCGCCTGGGTGGGTGGAGATTGTACATCTTATAAACAACTGTCAAACTCATTCCACAGAGGGCAAAGTGTCTGTGGGTTTTCGCTCCACCCTTGTATTAATTCATCAATCAAGGTCACTAATTAGTAAGGAACTCCCCTCGTTGTCTAGGTTTTAAACCCGCAGACACTCAGCCCTCCGTGGAATGAGTTTGACACTTCTGTGGTAAACCCCTTCATTGGGCATAAAATTAAATCTTCACCCACCAGGGGGCAAAACAAGCACCCACTATTGCATCACACTCTGCCAATGTAGCAGACATTTCCAATGCAACTTTAGACAGTTATCTTATCTGTAAGGAGGATGTATACATCTGTGGTGCACTTGGTTCTAGCAGCGTATTGCTGTACATCCTTCCACAGTCCATTGTGTGTATTGGTACATCAGATGTATGAATAGCCTAGCCCTAGTATAACTCTTGTTTGTCTCATGACAAATTATACAAAATCATTTAGGTAAAGGTTGTTCTCGTGGTGTGCCATTCATTGAGCACTACAGATATTATAGAAATAATTCAAATCAAATTTTATTGGTCACATACACATGGTTAGCAGATGTTATTGCGAGTGTAGCGAGTACAATTTTGATACAGTGTCAGGGGAGGCTTTTTACCCTTTTGTTCAGGTTTTTGTTTGTGGGACACTTTTTACATGCACATACAGAGAAATGCTTTAAGAAGCCCCCTCTTATGGCACGTTTGGGCATTTCATGTAGTCTCTTGTCTGCCCTTCAGTCTAGCGGCGAGAATGAGAAATGTCTCCCGCCTACCAGAATTCACACACCACCACCACTTCTGTTTGTCAGACTCAAATCAGAGGGAGAGGAGCAAGCCGCCATTTTCTGAGCGTCTCTCCCTAAAACGAGAAAATAGGCTCTTCTCAAACACCAGAAAAACTGGCCTTCTCAAACACCTTAGGGTGTGGGGAACGGAGTTTGCGACAAAGGATTGTTGTAAAATAATTAACAGAAGTATTTTTGACCAGAAAGGACCATTTTTACACTTACTTGCTATTACTAGTAGCGAGGCGCGCTAGCTAGCTAACTTTAGCGCGTTAACGTTAGTTAGCAAGCAAGGTGTAGCTTGCTACGTTAGTTGATTCGCCCATTGCTTGGTTCCGGAACGAATCTGGAGCGCTTGAAACGGGGTCTTAAATAAAAAAGGATTGCATTTTTAGAAAGGGGAATGGCTGATTAATCGATTCAAATCGTGTTTTGTTGTGGTATCCGTTTACATTTCCTTCAAAAACTGCGGGGGATTGTTGCCGAAATTCACTCGGATAGTGCGCCTCGTCACGTGGTAGGTTCCTCCTTTTTCTTTGTTAGCTAGCTAACAAGACTGATTAGTCTTTACTCCGACTAACTTGTCCGGTTTAGCATTCGACAAAAATGTACCTAATTCAAGTAGACTATTAAAAACGATTAAACTGATTTAGCAATCACACATTGTCAAGCAAAGCGTGGTTTGCATGTGGCTTATTTTAGAGAACAAATTGCATTGCCAGAATCATGTGCATGTCTAGAATAGCCATTGTATTTAAAATAAATAAAATTTAAAAAAAACTATAACCTTATGAACTAAGATACACTGTGAAATGTTTTTGCTATTGCTTTTCAAACGTTTTGTTTACGTTACAATATAACGTAAGCTAGCTAGGCCGCTACAGTTGTGTGCTTATTGATTTAACGTTAGCCAACATTTGGCTGCACGGTTAGCAAACGTTAACGCTGCCATTTAGAATAAGATACATAATAATTTAATACACACGATTTGGAGCGAGCTAGCTAAATAATTAGTTGAGATGCATTACGTTCGAATCAGTAACTGGACACGTGAATTTGAAGACAAAAACAATAAACGTAAACATTTGTAGGGGGCATTGTGCGAACAAATCCTTTACCAAGGCGTCATGGAAAATAAAGGGAAATTTGATATATCGAAAACAGTAGCCAATGCATGAATAACGTCAACGTAATAATTAGATTGACATTTTCAACGTCAAGCCTTTTGATAGGGACAAGTTTATTGGATTTATCAGCGCTGAATAGGCGGTTTAATGTGGATGAATTGCATTGAATCTCCCTCGGAAATACAACATGGCGTTTGTGCGCGCTGACAAGAAACTGCGGTGGAATACTGAACCCCCCCCCTCCATTCATATCGCCTGACAGATGATACAGGGAAGAAGCAGAACGCCTTTTATCATTGTGGATTCTGTCTAGCAAGATTCCATAGATCGAATTTGGACCAGATTCGCATGTTTACCGGAAATTAAATACCAATCCAATAATAAACGTCCCCCTTAAAATCGGTATTAACCATACACACTGATTGCACCACGAGCAAGGCTGTACCTTGTGAACATTATCTAGTAGCCTACATATGATTTAGGAAATGTGGAATTCAGAATGTCATCATGTGCTTTGGGCTATTGGGCTAAATCCACCTGCTCACACCTCCAAACCCTGCTGCATCTGACTTAGTAGGGTTTGAATAATTTGCATTGGCTGCTTTGCTTTCCCTCCTTATCATCCGACTATCCTTGAATTCAATGGTCACAGGGCACAGATAATTATTTGAGGAGGAGCCTGGGGAGTAGTCCTAAATGACGAAGGCCAACTTGTTCACACAAGCACAGGTGCAGTTAGCTGTAGGATTTATTAGCCTGAGGTTCCGCTAGGCTAGTTTCTTGCTGTTGACCACATTGTTTTCATTATTTCCTACATGTTAACCATGTAGGCTAGTCAAGCAAGTTCAATCACAAAGAAATGGGCTCATAAATCTACTTGCCTGACTGTTTTTTATTAGATCACAAAGTAGTCTAGCCTGCTGGATATTCTTAATGTTGACTCTGCCCTAACTAAAGGCCTAATTTTAAATAAAAAAACAGATGCATGTTAATATTATTTGTTTAATCCTGTTTTCAGGCAACACCATACTTACCACCCTGACTATGGTCTGTTAGGTCTTAGGCAGTATGCTATGCTTATCAACATGAAGGTTGCTATTTAATATGCAATTAGAGGTTCCAATTGCATGCTTTTTGTAAATTAATAGGCCAATTTAAAGCAGACTACATACTCCTTGTTTTCTCAACTTCTCTAAGTAAATGCTTTTATCTTATTTAATTTGTTAGATTTATCAAGTGAAGCACAACATCTCTAATTTGCCTTAGTCAGAGTAAATTATGTTAATCATTGTAGTATTTTAAGGAGGTGTTAGTCAACCTGTGGTTACTTGAGGCAGGTTTGTTGGTCACCGACCAGGATTGGGTGTGTCTGCTGTCTATCACACCTTTACTGTGTGGTACTAGTGTCTGACTTTGTCTCTTCTTGACCACCCAGGCTGTCCTCTGGCAGGGCAGTAAGCGGGTGGTGTGGAGCAGGCCGCGGAGTCCATCTCTCTGCACTGCATGGCTGCGATGGCGCCCGCTCTCACCGACGCCCCAGCCGAAGCTCACCACATCCGCTTCAAACTGGCTGCCCAGTCCTCCAGTCTCTCCCCGGGCAGCACAGAGAACGGCAACACAAGCAACATCCTCATCCACAACAGCAGCGGCACCGGCAAATGCAAGGTCTCCGCCGCCGACGAACACTCCCACAACTTTTGCAGCGGGAACCAGGAGCAGCCGACCCAGCAGCATCAGCAGTCCCCGGCCTCAACCCTGGGCAAGCTCCAGCCGCTGGTAGCCTCCTACCTGTGCTCCGATGTGACCCCCGTCCCCTCCACCAAGGAGTCTATTAAACTGCAAGGAGTCCTCATCAAGCAGTCTGTGCTGAAGAGTCACGGCATCCTGCCCAGCTCGCTGTTCAACGGCGGGGGAGACTTCCTGCTGAGTAAGCGGCAGACTCTGGAGCTGTCCGGAGGACAACTGAAGAGCCTTATGAGCAGCAACGGCGGTGGCCAAGCCGTGGCGGCCATCAATGGCCTAGCCAAGAAGCTGGCCATGTCCGGCGCAGCGGGCTCCGTGGTGGCGGTGAACAGGAGCAAACCCTCCGCCAGTGCTGAATCTCAGCCCCTAATACCTCCACTGGACTCCAAGGCCTTCACGGGCGCCATCTTAAAGGGACCCGTCAAGCAAAAGCATTCCCTGGGGGTTTCTCACAGCGCAGGAGGAAATGGCCTCCATCAGCAACCAGCTCACTTTGTGGCGCCTGATACATCCTCAAATCAGCTGAACACACCCTCAAATCAGCTGATGCTGCCTGTGACTGACTGGGAGAGGGTAGGCAGAAGCCAGCAGGGGTCCCCAGTCTGCTCTCCGGCACCCCAGTCCCCCTCCTCCACCCTCTGCAGCCTGGACGCCCAGGTGAAGGAGCGCGCTCTGCTCAACCGCAGCCGCCAGGGTGAGATCGAGGGCCGGATGCGGAGGCTACGCAAGCGGCTGCAGGTGGTGCAGGCCAAGCAGGTGGAGCGCCACGTTAAGCAGCAGCTGGGGGGATTTCTGGACTCATCCCTCAGCATGCTGCCTCCCGCCACCACAACGCGCAAGGGGGACACCACCGCCACATGGCGCCCGGGCCGGCACTCCTTGGGAGCCAGGGACAGCCTGGGCAGGTTCTTGAAGAGCGGCTCCATCCCCACGGAGTTGGAGCGCCTCTACCTCAGCGGCACGGCCAACTTGCACGTAGCTGAGAGCAACTTCGACTCGGATGTGACGGAGAGCAGCTCGGGAGGGGACACCGACCTGGAGGAGGAGGTGCTGACCAGAGTGGACATTGAGCAGCGGCACATCAAAATGTAAGTACCACAGGACGCAACGTTGTGACATGAGGACCCCAAGTGACGTTCCATCATATAAAGGTTTAGAAAATGGTGAGACTGAAGTGATGAGTGTTCATATGCCAAGCTAAAGCCATATGGGTCTTTTGAAAAACAAACTCTTTTTGCACCTTGTGACCATCAGTGTATTGAGCAGAAGGGGCTTACCATGCCCCTTTTCTTTGGCTCAAGCAGCATCACAGGCTGAAAGAGCTTTTCGTCAACCAAATCATGTAATCTTCTTGATGTTTGTTGCCTGCCAGAAGGGGACAAAGTGGGACTAACATAGATGGAAGGTGAGATGGTGTTCCCCTAACTATTCTACTCAAGATAATGGGATCTTAATCTACACGGTACAAAGGGTCCCCAGCTTTCACCTAGAAGGCTGCTCTGTGCAGATGAACTAAAAATCTTCTATTTGGGCTAACAGGTGCTAATGGCAATTAGAGATGCCCCATCTCCCTGAATGGAAGGATCAAACTCCAGGAAGGGGGCGATATTGCCAGTTGCTTGGAAGAGCTGGTGTTGTAGTGTGGGTGTGATGCTGTAGTTACTGGAGAGACTGAGTACACTGTGTGAATCTATTAAGTCCCCGTCCACAGTGCTGTACTGCCACAAGGCTAGAGCTGAATGTACTGTTTATATGCAGAGAGAGAACAGAGAACAGAGAGCACATACAGAATACATGTTTTGATTTAGATAAATGGCGGAAATGTGACTTCATGCAAAGGGTATAATTTTCACATTTCCACTTTCTCTTGTGTTTTTCTCAGCGGGGGCTTTCAAATGTATTCCACGCAAGGCGCAAGCCAGAGTGCCTCATTTCTGCTTAATGTTTTTGAGTGAAAATAGACTGCCAGTTGGGTCAGCGGCATTAATGGACTTGGTGACTTGTTTGGCGTTTGGTAGATGATTAACAAAGCAGAGAACTTATTTTACAGCCCCTTCCTGTTCCTTTTGGACTTTTGGCCTAAATATTTTCGTATCCATACAGAGAGAAGCCTGAGTTATTGGCACAAGCATAGAGATTGACATGGCTGATTCTTTGTCTGGATGGATAAATTGTTCTACTTGAACTGTTTGGTAACCCCATTTATAGCAAATGAATTGGATTTTTATCCTAAAGGGTTTGCAGTTGGGTAGAGCTTTGTTGTACCTGGGATGGGAAGTAGATTAGCTTAGTGCGATAGCATGTTGACGTCATCAATATGTGACCAGACAGTGCTTTAGCCCCTTCAAACTCAATTCTGAACATCGAAGCCAGTTCCGCTGCATTTGTTGATTGTTCTCCTCTAATCAGGGACTAATTTAGACCAGATCGGTGCAATTATTGGGTAGGGCAGAAAACCAGCAGGCTCCGGACCTCGTAAGGGAAGAGTTGAATACCCCTGGTTTAGCCTATTTGAACTATACTGGCTCCGCACAGTGAAGAGCAGTCTCGCAGCGCACAGAAGGGCAGCACGTTAAAATCAGAGTAATTTGTCTATTCCTATTTGCTATAGCGTATTTCAATACATGTTATATACAGAATGCAAGAGTGGAATGTAAGCCAGGCGGAGTGGAGGATTCCACCAAAAAAGTAGCACAAAATGTCTAGTCGGAATCTTTCTCGCTGCCTGTGTCTCTGTTTGCGACTTTCTCTGTCGGATACATGGGCCTTAGGCTATATCCTGTACCTGTTCATTAAAAAAAAAATGTATAACCGACACTCCTTAACTGTCTTGCTGTACATTTAAAAAAAAATGTTTAGCCTATATTCCCTATTTCTCTCTCTGATAGGCTATGAATATGACTTTGGGCTCTACTATAGGCTAAGCTTTCATCGTTTTAAGCATTGCTTTCAATCAAATAATTAATGTAACAGGGTTCCTTCTCATTTGTTTGAATATCCTAAAAATGTAAAGTAGCCAGGGGAATGAGAGCGAACAAACAATAGCCTATAGAAACATCTAATGACAAGTTTAATCAAGTTTGCTTATTAAGAAATTAACTATTTATGCGGGCCGGGGAAACCCTCCATGCGAGGTTGAAAACCTAATAGCCAATTACCCATCCTCCTACTAGGCCTAGCCTAGGGAAGCCTAGGAATAGGCAATCACAGCTTTGAGAGAGAAAACATTTATTTACTGTTTTATAAAGCAATTATTATTCAGTTCTGAAGACTAGACTGCTTCTGTCTAGCCGATAACGTATAACCTAACTCACTATGTTAAGACATCCCGTTCCTCATCAGACAATCACTGCTCAATCATGTGCGCGCCACACGCACACAAACCTGTTCCATCCTGAAGCTCCTTCGCCAGAAATTAATATTAGAAAATATTTGCTTGCATTTAACCTCTGCCCAGGCTTTCAACATGATTTTTCGTCATGATTCGATTTCGCATTATAGTAGTTTTGGATAAAAATAAAAAAATTAAATACATTTTGTGGGTTGACCAATAGGAGGCAATACGATCAATAATCACAATGCTTTATGGATACATCATCGCGATAGGATAGGTTGACATCGCCCAAACCTATAGCCTAAGCCTTTTCTACATGGTGAGGGTTCAGTGGTGGTTTTGTTTCAGCGTAACAGACCTATAGCCTAAACCCCACCCAAATGAATTTGGTTCACTGCTTGACGGTTGCTCTTTCTGCATATTTTTGTGTGCTCCTAGGGCTGAGTGATATGGCCAAAACATATCATAATATATAACAAATGTTAGTTTTTTTTATACTATATTTTATGTTTCTTGAATAAAAGTTATACATTTGCTTTGAGTAGTGCATGTGACTGTAGGGTGGCAACACATACATTCTTAGTGATTTCAATGGGTCTTTCTCCATTCTGATTTTTCATACTGTTCAGTTCAATGAAAAATAATTTTCAGCTTTTTCATACATTTGTGTTTCCTACACTCACTTGAGAGAATTTCCACACTGCCATCCATGTAGGGCTGCACTATATGGGCAAACAATCTAGGCCTTATCTTTTTGCAATCGCAATTTGACTTGCGATTTAGAGCAAACCACTTGTGTGAACTGTCGGAATCATGGAAATAGAATGATTATTCTAATTCTGTAGTTAGAATATAATAGTTGGCACTTTGAATACAGTGTTTGACATGACAGCGAATGAAAATGCCAGGGAGGAGTTATTGTGACAGGGTAGGAACCAAAGTGTTGATGCGTTTCCTAGGGAACTCTATAGTCTTTTGGCGACATTGAATGTTCTTTTTGCTACTTCGTGTGGCTTTCATGCTTCACGTATTCCTCTTTGATTTAGAAGATAATGTTGCACAAATAACATGCTGATTTTGGTCTATATCATTACTGTTATTATCAAGCTGTATATAGCTCGCTACGTTTGCTCTGACTCGGTACATTTAGGCCCAACTTCCTAAGAAAATAAACTATCCATTTGCAGATCTAAGAAACACACTAATTGTGTAATTATAGAATGCTAGTGGATTTATATTAAGAAGCAAAGTGAAAACCACGTCATTGTCATCAACATTGTTGCATTGGCCATGCTGACTGAACGCAAGTGTCTCGAGGTCGAGGAATAACAAATGCGCTCCTTGAGGGATGAGGTGGGGCTAGGCCTTCTTCCACATGTTTGGTGTGTCTCCCAGGTGGCTTGTGGCAAACTTTAAACAACACTTTTTATGGATATCTTTAAGAAATGGCTTTCTTCTTGCCACTCTTCCATAAAGGCCAGATTTGTGCAATATACGACTGATTGTTGTCGTATGGACAGAGTCTCCCACCTCAGCTGTAGATCTCTGCAGTTCATCCAGAGTGATCATGGGCCTCTTGGCTGCATCTCTGATCAGTCTTCTCCTTGTATGAGCTGAAAGTTTAGAGGTACGGCCAGGTCTTGGTAGATTTGCAGTGGTCTGATACTCCTTCCATTTCAATATTATCGCTTGCACAGTGCTCCTTGGGATGTTTAAAGCTTGGGAAATCTTTTTGTATCCAAATCCGGCTTTAAACTTCTTCACAACAGTATCTCGGACCTGCCTGGTGTGTTCCTTGTTCTTCATGATGCTCTCTGCGCTTTTAACGGACCTCTGAGACTATCACAGTGCAGGTGCATTCATACGGAGACTTGATTACACACAGGTGGATTGTATTTATCATCATTAGTCATTTAGGTCAACATTGGATCATTCAGAGATCCTCACTGAACTTCTGGAGAGAGTTTGCTGCACTGAAAGTAAAGGGGCCAAATAATTTTGCACGCCCAATTTTTCAGTTTTTGATTTGTTAAAAAAGTTTGAAATATCCAATAAATGTCGTTCCACTTCATGATTGTGTCCCACTTGTTGTTGATTTTTCACAAAAAAATACAGTTTTATATCTTTATGTCTGAAGCCTGAAATGTGGCAAAAGGTCGCAAAGTTCAAGGGGGCCGAATACTTTCGCAAGGCACTGTATTCTTGGCATGAGTAGCAGGAAGTT
This sequence comes from Oncorhynchus mykiss, assembly GCF_013265735.2. Taxonomy (NCBI): domain Eukaryota; kingdom Metazoa; phylum Chordata; class Actinopteri; order Salmoniformes; family Salmonidae; genus Oncorhynchus; species Oncorhynchus mykiss. Next base: position 25,139,400 of record NC_048580.1, on the reverse strand, counting down.
GAAATTGGGCACGCAATTTATCCAAAAGTGAAAATGCTGCCCCCTATACCTTAAGTTAACTCCTACCTTCAGAGGAAGCGTCAATAAGAGCCTGTGCATGGATCACAGCAGCACTAGGCAGAGGGTGTGGGGTGCGAAGAGGATCAAATTCAGCTGGAGAGCTGCAATCATAAAGAGAAGGGGTTATGTAACTCCGGCTGTGGGTTCATGTTGGGGAGGAACTCACTGGAGCTAAACAAATCCAGATGTGTCGAACAGGATGGGAAACGGTACACAAGGGGGGAGATACTAGAAAACTGCACAGTAATGCTGAGCAACAGCATGCGCTGCAAGCCATGGCCTCAGCCAACTTAGTTGGCTTGATTATTAGAAAACTTTGTACACATTTTATGCACTAGGCCCGTGTATAAAGCTAAAACATGAACTGGATTAGGGCTAACTGACTTAAAGTCTTCTAGTTCCCTAGAATGGATATAATTTAATCTTCAAGAGCAGAACTGCAACCTCAGACTGATTTTTATACACTTTCTATTAGTGATGGGGGGATATCGTATAGTTTTGATCAATATCAATATTTCTGTGCTAGTTGGCTGTACCTGCACCAAAACAGCAGTATTTTCCTTCGAAACATGCTCGCCCTCTTTTTTTTTAAATAGGGAGACAATTTGTTTAACACTTATTTTCTCAAGGCTCTCTTGTTCCTCTACAGCAGACATATATATATATATATAATATGGTGACCAATGTACTTGGAACACCAAATTGCAATTAAATCACAGTACCAAATCGTAATACATTTAGAATCACAATACATAGTATCGGCACCTAAGTATCGTGATATCGTATCGAGGGGTCCCGGGCAATTCCCAGTCCTACTTTATATTCAGTATTAGGCCAATGTAATGCATGTGATGTAATGAGATTCTTGCCTCAGAAACCCTGATCTCTCAATATGGGCAGCCCTCAGCCATGTAGGCCATTACGCTAAAATATACAGAAAATACAAATACACAACCAGGAGACAGGCCTGCTAGTATTCAAAGAAAACCACTAAAACTGAACCTCTTTTGAATTAATACTGGGGCGCATCATAAGCATGGTAAACAGACATTGGCTTGAACTAAGAGGTATGGGAACTTGTCTCTACAATATAGCTCAATGTGACAAGATCCACTGTCAACAAAATCAGCAGTCCTGGACTGGTTAGCGCTCTTTACCATTTCAAGTAGAGGTCGACCGATTAAGATTTTTCAACGCCGATACCGATTATTGGAGGACCAAAAAAAGCCGATACCGGTTAATCGGCCGATTTTTAAAATGTATTTGTAATAATGACAATTACAACAATACTGAATGAACACTTATTTTAACAATATAATACATCAATTAAATCAATTTAGCCTCAAGTAAATAATGAAACATGTTCAATTTGGTTTAAATGATGCAAAAACAAAGTGTTGGAGAAGAAAGTAAAAGTGCAATATGTGCCATGTAAGAAAGCTAACGTTTAAGTTCCTTGCTCAGAACATGAGAACATATGAAAGCTGGTGGTTCCTTTTAACATGAGTCTTCAATATCCCCAGGCAAGAGGTTTTAGATGTAGTTATTATAGGACTATTTCTGTCTATACGATTTGTATTTCATATACCTTTGACTATTGGATGTTCTTATAGGCACTTTAGTATTGCCAGTGTAACAGTATAGCTTCTGTCCCTCTCCTCGTTCCTACCTGGGCTCGAACCAGGAACACATCAACAACAGCCACCCTCGAAGCAGCGTTACCCATGCAGAGCAAGGGGAACAACCACTCCAAGTCTCAGAGCGAGTGACGTTTAAAATGCTATTAGCGCGCACCCCGCTAACTAGCTAGCCATTTCACATCGTTACACCAGCCTAATCTAGGGAGTTGATAGGCTTGAATTCATAAACATCAGAGCTGCTGGCAAAACACACAAAAGTGCTGTTTGAATGAATGCTTACGAGCCTGCTGGTGCCCACCATCGCTCGGACTGCTCTGTCAAATTATAGACTTAATTAGAACATAATAACACACAGAAATACAAGCCGTAGGTCATGTGTTCCAAGATGGCGTAGCAGTAAGTCGTCCTGTCGTGTCGTGTCCCTTGTATATATCGTTTCTTTTTCGTTTTTTTACATATTTTTCTTCGCATATCTCTTTAAAAACATTTTGCTAAACCTAAGCTTCCAATACTCTCCTGCAACCCGCCTCACCCAATGTAGCTATTTTTCCTAAAGTATTTATATTTACTTCGGAACCGGAACCCCTCAACTGAAGCTAGCCAGCTAACCACCAGCTGTGCTAGCGGTCTTCAGCTAACCGGTCATCAGCTAACCTTTAGCTCGGAAAGCTCTCGCCAGTTCGAACAATGCGACTCTAACCAGAGCATAACGGACCTATTTATTTTTCATCCCCGGATCCCCACCGCAAACGGAACATTTCTCAGCTGGATCTTCACAACTAGCTATCTAGCTAAACCGCAACCCCGGATGATTACTCCTTGGCTAGCGTTTCCACCCACTTAGCTTGAAGCTAGCCCGGCCAGCGCACCTGTGCTACCACCGTAGCATACTCCTGGGCTACAATACCCGGGCCCACGACCGGTCTATCGATGTCACCGCATGAAGAGGAATAAACAGACTCACCCCATCGCGACGTCCCCCAAAGGCTAACTCTCTAGCCCTCGTTATCTCCCTGCTTGCTAATTCGGCCTGCTAACTGCTAGCTTGCCCAGCTCCGGTCCGCTAACTGCTACCTTGTTTAGCCCGGGCCTACAAACTGTTAGCTTGTTAGCACAGGCCTGCTAACCGTCTGAATCGCCGCGTCCCAAACACTCACTGGATCCATATTTACTTTCTTTCTATCTCTTTTTGATTTTTAACTTGTTTTTAACTTGTTTTTAACTTGTTTATACCTTCCGGAAACCTGCCTCACCCAATGTGATACGGAATCGCTATTATTTTTAATTTTTAGTACACACTCAAGAACCCCCAGAAGCTAACCAGCTAACTAGCTACAAGCTATTTAGTCATTGTTAGTTTTTTTAACCTGGATAACACTCGCCAGTCCAGCTTCCCTGCCCCATCCACCGCTGCCCCCTGGACACTGATCTCTTGGCTACATAGCTGATGCACGCTGGACTGTCCATTAACCTTTCTGATCTCCCCATCCCGGATCCGGGATCGTGAATACAGACTCAAGCTCATTACCATAACGCAACGTTAACTATTCATGAAAATCGCAAATGAAATGAAATAAATATGCTAGCTCTCAAGCTTAGCCTTTTGTTAACAACACTGTCATCTCAGATTTTCAAAATATGCTTCTCAACCATTGCAAAACAAGCATTTGTGTAACAGTATTGATGGCTAACGTAGCATTTAGCATTAGCATTCAGCTGGCAACATTTACACAAAAAAACAGAAAAGCATTCAAATAAAATCATTTACCTTTGAAGAACTTCAGATGTTTTCAATGAGGAGACTCTCAGATAGCAAATGTTCAGTTTTTCCTGAAAGATTATTTGTTTAGGACAAATCGCTCCGTTTTCTGCGTCACGTTTAGCTATGAAAAAACCCCTGTATCCAGGATTGTGTAAATCTATTTGCAAGCTCATTAGCATAACACAACGTTAACTATTTATGAAAATCGCAAATGAAATGAAATAAATATGCCATCTCTCAAGCTTAGCCTTTTGTAAACAACACTGTCATCTCAGATTTTCAAAATATGCTTCTCAACCATAGGAAAACAATCATTTGTGTAAAAGTAGCTAGCTAGCGTTAGCATTTCGCGTTAGCATTTAGCGTTAGCATTAGCGTTAGCATCCAGCAAGCAACATTAACAAAAACATAAAAGCCTTCAAATAAAATCATTTACCTTTGAAGAACTTCTGATGTTTTCAATGAGGATACTCTCAGATAGCAGATGCTCAGTTTTTCCAAAAAGATTCCTTGTGTATTAGAAATAGCTCCGTTTTATACATCACATTTGGCTACCAAAAAAAATCTGAAGATTCAGTCCTCAAAACTTTTTTCCAAATTAACTCCATAATATCGACTGAAAACATGGCAAACGTTGTTTAGAATCAATCATCAAGGTGTTTTTCACATATCTCTTCATTGATACATCGTTCTTGGACACATGCTTTCTCCCCTGAATCAAATGGTAAAGTAGAAGCAGCTGGCAATTGCGCACCGAATTCGACGCAGGACACCAGGCGGACACTTGGAAAATGCAGTCTCTTATGGTCAATCTTCCAATGAAATGCCTACAAATACGTCACAATGCTGCTAAGACCTTGGGCGAACGACAGAAAGTATAGGCTCATTCGTTGCGCAATCACAGCCATATAAGGAGAGAATGGAAAACAGAGCTTCAGAAATTCTGCTAATTCCTGGGTGATGCATCATCTTGGTTTCGCCTGTAGAATGAGTTCTGGGGCACTTACAGACAAAATCTTTGCAGATTCTGAAACTTCAGAGTGTTTTCTTTCCAAAACTGTCAAGAATATGCATAGTCGAGCATCTTTTCGTGACAAAATATCGCGCTTAAAACGGGAACGTTTTTTATCCAAAAATGAAATAGCGCCCCTAGAGCTCTAACAGGTTAATCACGGTACTCCATTCTGCTTGTTTGTTTTATCTGTTGGCCCCGTTGCCTAGTCAACGCCATTTTACCTGCTGTTGTTGTGCTAGCTGATTAGCTGTTGTCTCACCTACTGTTTTAGCTAGCTTTCCCAACTCAACACCTGTGATTACTGTATGCCTCGCTGTATGTCTCTCTCAAGTGTCAATATGCCTTGTATACTGTTGTTCAGGTTAGTTATCATTGTTTTAGTTCACAATGGAGCCCCTAGTTCCACTCTTCATACCCCTGATAACTCCTTTGTCCCACCTCCCACACATGCGGTGACCTCACCCATTACAACCAGCATGTCCAGAGATACAACCTCTCTCATCATCACCCAGTGCCTGGGCTTACCTCCGCTGTACCCGCACCCCACCATACCCCTGTCTGCGCATTATGCCCTGAATATATTCTACCATGCCCAGAAACCTGCTCCTCTTATTCTCTGTCCCCAACGCTCTAGGCGACCAGTTTTGATAGCCTTTAGCCGCACTCTCATACTACTCCTTCTCTGTTCCGCGGGTGATGTGGAGGTAAACCCAGGCCCTGCATGTCCCCAGGCACCCTCATTTGTTGACTTCTGTGATCGAAAAAGCCTTGGTTTCATGCATGTCAACATCAGAAGCCTCCTCCCTAAGTTTGTTTTACTCACTGCTTTAGCACACTCTGCTAACCCTGATGTCCTTGCTGTGTCTGAATCCTGGCTCAGGAAGGCCACCAAAAATTCAGAGATTTCCATACCCAACTATAACATATTCCGTCAAGATAGAACTGCCAAAGGGGGAGGAGTTAGCCTGCAAAGTAATGTCATACTTTCCAGGTCCATACCCAAACAGTTCGAACTACTAATTTTGAAAATTACTCTCTCCAGAAATAAGTCTCTCACTGTTGCCGCCTGCTACCGACCTCCCTCAGCTCCCAGCTGTGCCCTGGACACCATTTGTGAATTGATCGCCCCCCATCTAGCTTCAGAGTTTGTTCTGTTAGGTGACCTAAACTGGGATATGCTTAACACCCCGGCAGTCCTACAATCTAAGCTAGATGCCCTCAATCTCACACAAATCATCAAGGAACCCACCAGGTACAACCCTAAATCTGTAAACAAGGGCACCATCATAGACGTCATCCTGACCAACTGGCCCTCCAAATACACCTCCGCTGTCTTCAACCAGGATCTCAGCGATCACTGCCTCATTGCCTGTATCCGCTACGGAGCCGCAGTCAAACGACCACCCCTCATCACTGTCAAACGCTCCCTAAAACACTTCTGTGAGCAGGCCTTTCTAATCGACCTGGCCCGGGTATCCTGGAAGGACATTGACCTCATCCCGTCAGTTGAGGATGCCTGGTCATTCTTTAAAAGTAACTTCCTCACCATTTTAGATAAGCATGCTCCGTTCAAAAAATGCAGAACTAAGAACAGATACAGCCCTTGGTTCACCCCAGACCTGACTGCCCTCGACCAGCACAAAAACATCCTGTGGCGGACTGCAATAGCATCGAATAGTCCCCGTGATATGCAACTGTTCAGGGAAGTCCGGAACCAATACACGCAGTCAGTCAGGAAAGCTAAGGCCAGCTTCTTCAGGCAGAAGTTTGCATCCTGTAGCTCCAACTCCAAAAAGTTCTGGGACACTGAAGTCAATGGAGAACAAGAGCACCTCCTCCCAGCTGCCCACTGCACTGAGGCTAGGTAACACGGTCACCACCGATAAATCCATGATTATCGAAAACTTCAATAAGCATTTCTCAACGGCTGGCCATGCCTTCCGCCTGGCTACTTCAACCTCGGCCAACAGCCCCGCCCCCCCCGCTGCTCCTCGCCCAAGCCTCTCCAGGTTCTCCTTTACCCAAATCCAGATAGCAGATGTTCTGAAAGAGCTGCAAAACCTGGACCCGTACAAATCAGCTGGGCTTGACAATCTGGACCCTCTATTTCTGAAACTATCCGCCACCATTGTCGCAACCCCTATTACCAGCCTGTTCAACCTCTCTTTCATATCGTCTGAGATCCCCAAGGATTGGAAAGCTGCCACAGTCATCCCCCTCTTCAAAGGGGGAGACACCCTGGACCCAAACTGTTACAGACCTATATCCATCCTGCCCTGCCTATCTAAGGTCTTCGAAAGCCAAGTCAACAAACAGGTCACTGACCATCTCGAATCCCACTGTACCTTCTCCGCTGTGCAATCTGGTTTCCGAGCCGGTCACGGGTGCACCTCAGCCACACTCAAGGTACTAAACGATATCATAACCGCCATCGATAAAAGACAGTACTGTGCAGCCGTCTTCATCGACCTTGCCAAGGCTTTCGACTCTGTCAATCACCATATTCTTATCGGCAGACTCAGTAGCCTCGGTTTTTCGGATGACTGCCTTGCCTGGTTCACCAATTACTTTGCAGACAGAGTTCAGTGTGTCAAATCGGAGGGCATGCTGTCTGGTCCTCTGGCAGTCTCTATGGGGGTGCCACAGGGTTCAATTCTCGGGCCGACTCTTTTCTCTGTATACATCAATGATGTTGCTCTTGCTGCGGGCGATTCCCTGATCCACCTCTACGCAGACGACACCATTCTATATACTTTCGGCCCGTCATTGGACACTGTGCTATCTAACCTCCAAACAAGCTTCAATGCCATACAACACTCCTTCCGTGGCCTCCGACTGCTCTTAAACGCTAGTAAAACCAAATGCATGCTTTTCAACCGATCGCTGCCTGCACCCGCATGCCCGCCTAGCATCACCACCCTGGATGGTTCCGACCTAGAATATGTGGACATCTATAAGTACCTAGGTGTCTGGCTAGACTGCAAACTCTCCTTCCAGACTCATATCAAACATCTCCAATCGAAAATCAAATCAAGAGTCGGCTTTCTATTCCGCAACAAAGCCTCCTTCACTCACGCCGCCAAGCTTACCCTAGTAAAACTGACTGTCCTACCGATCCTCGGCTTCGGCGATGTCATCTACAAAATGGCTTCCAACACTCTACTCAGCAAACTGGATGCAGTCTATCACAGTGCCATCCGTTTTGTCACTAAAGCACCTTATACCACCCACCACTGCGACTTGTATGCTCTAGTCGGCTGGCCCTCGCTACATATTCGTCGCCAGACCCACTGGCTCCAGGTCATCTACAAGTCCATGCTAGGTAAAGCTCCGCCTTATCTCAGTTCACTGGTCACGATGGCAACACCCATCCGTAGCACGCGCTCCAGCAGGTGTATCTCACTGATCATCCCTAAAGCCAACACCTCATTTGGCCGCCTTTCGTTCCAGTACTCTGCTGCCTGTGACTGGAACGAATTGCAAAAATCGCTGAAGTTGGAGACTTTTATCTCCCTCACCAACTTCAAACATCAGCTATCTGAGCAGCTAACCGATCGCTAGCTAACCGATCGCTGCAGCTGTACATAGTCTATTGGTAAATAGCCCACCCATTTTCACCTACCTCATCCCCATACTGTTTTTATTTATTTACTTTTCTGCTCTTTTGCACACCAATATCTCCTGTACATGACCATCTGATCATTTATCACTCCAGTGTTAATCTGCAAAATTGTAATTATTCGCCTACCTCCTCATGCCTTTTGCACACATTGTATATAGACTCCCCCTTTGTTTTCTACTGTGTTATTGACTTGTTAATTGTTTACTCCATGTGTAACTCTGTGTTGTCTGCTCATACTGCTATGCTTTATCTTGGCCAGGTCGCAGTTGCAAATGAGAACTTGTTCTCAACTAGCCTACCTGGTTAAATAAAGGTGAAATAAAAATAAAAAAATTAATATGGTCAAATCTGGAAACTATCATCTCGAAAACAAAACATTTATTATTTCAGTGAAATACAGAACCGTTCCGTATTTTATCTAACGGGTGGCATCCATCAGTCTTTATATTCCTGTTACATTGCACAACCTTCAATGTTATGTCATAATTACGTAAAATTCTGGCAAATTAGTTCGGAATGAGCCAGGCGGCCCAAACTGTTGCCTATACCCTGACTCTGCGTGCAATGAACGCAAGAGAAGTGACACAATTTCACCTGGTTAATTGCCTGCTAAGCTAAAATAAATCCAGATAAATATGCAGGTTTAAAAAAGATATACTTCTGTGTATTGATTTTAAGAAAGGCATTGATGTTTATGGTTAGGTACACGTTGGAGCAACAACAGTCCTTTTTTGCGAATGCGCACTGCATCGATTACATGCAACGCAGGACAAGCTAGATAAACTAGTAATATCATCAACCATGTGTAGTTATAATTAGTGATTATGATTAAGTTTAATGCTAGCTAGCAACTTACCTTGGCTTCTTACTGCATTAGCGTAACAGGCAGGCTTCTCGTGCAGTGTAATGAGAGGCAAGTGGTTAGCGCGTTGGACTAGTTAACTCTAAGGTTGCAATATTGAATCCCCGAGCTGACAAGGTAAAATTCTGTCGTTCTGCCCCTGAACAAGGCAGTTAATTTGGGCACGCTTTTCATCCGGACATGTAAATACTGCCCCCTACCCAAGAGGTTAAATGTGTATTTTTCCAAATACACACCCTATATGTCTTAAAATCAACTATATGCATTGAACTTGTTTGAAATAAGGCAAATGTCTCGAGGGAACCAAAGGTCTAGGTAAGTAGAAAACCGCAACCTGACCCAACTATTCTCCCGCTCCTGCTGGTTTTCGTTACTCTCCTGAAGTTGCCGGTAATAGGCTACATGAGGGGAGTCTGCAACCTTTCTCGTGTGAAATGCCAATTTAATCTTACCATTTCTATCTGCATGTCAGTAATGGTTTTCATTTAATTTGTCTTCACATCTCAAAATCATTGTCATGTTGTTAATCAAAATGTATATCTAAATGAAAATGATACATACATAAAAAACTTCCTTCTGTTGCCATTGCCAACTATTTTAAAAATAGCCTACATAAAGCCAACAAATAACATTGCAGCATGCAGGTAGAAAATATTTGGCTATTCATGGCCTGTGCAACGAGCTTGAAACGTAGGGTATCAACTATTAACTTGGGTCCGGCGAACTTGCAACATGTAAAATATTCTGGGCCCTCAGACTTTCCTGTGCCAGTGAGCTCAGGACAGAGACAGCTTTAGGCTATTTGCGCAGGGAATAAGAAGCCGTGCTTGACTTGGCCTGGAGCTGAGTACCGACACCTCAAATTTTCTTCTGCTTGAGCTCTTGTTCCTCTTATAGAATATTATCTAAAAATGTATTGTGGAACTCATGGACCTAAATATAAACAATACCAGCACCCAAACTGAGTACCGGAACCTATTTCTGTCAAGTTAAGTACTGATAAGAAGTAATTGGCTAGGCCAATTTTCAAATCAAATTTTATTGGTCACATACACGTTTGGCAGATGTTATTGCTGGTGTAGCAAAATGCTTGTGTTTCTAGCTCCAACAGTGCAGTAATATCTAACAATAAAATATGTAAGCAAGCAAAATATGTAAACATTAATAGTGATGCACCGATATTACATTTTTGGCTGATACGGTATCTGATATTTTCCTTGCCAAAAAAAAACAATGTTTAAAATATTAGCGGCCCACAATTGGCCCAGCGTTGTCTGAGCTCTCATTGTAAATAAGGATTTATTTTTAACTGACTTGCCTAGTTTAAATAAAGGTTACACACACCACACTGACCATTTATTTATGTCCCCATTACCAGCGAAAAATGATCAGTCTGTTTCTTTCACTTACTGAGCTGTTTTGTTGTTAATTTGTTAAGTCGTTTCATTCTCTACCATGATTTATAAGGAACGCCATTTGGGTCTTTGCGTGTCCCCCAAAAATTAACACTATTTGACGTGTCAAATATGCTAGTTGACCAATCAGGACCTGAATATGACTGCACGTCACATAATAATTGAACGTGTTCATAATTTTTTACGTAGTTATTATACATTGATTACACTCACTCGTATTTCATATGTCACAACGATTCATCATTACATATGCTATGATGCTGGTAAAGTTGTCTTGCGCACTTACAGTGCTGATCACAAAGCTAGCTAGCTCATGGATGTAAACAATGTTCTTCCCCCCCAAAATATAGCAAAATGACATCTGTTTCAGTAGCTTTAGTTAGCTAGCTAACTATATTGCTAGGTGCCATTTAAAATAACCCTAATTTATAGGACTGTTATTATTTGATTAATGGTGGTCGGCCCTATCTATGTGAAGCTAGCCACAGTAAGGATTAGTAACAATAGTGGACTTAGTGGTTAGCCTTCAAATGAAAAGCATAGCATAATTCTACCATTTGTATTCATTTGCATCACTGTCAATAACATACTTTTAGTTTGAAGGCAAACCGCAAATCCCACAATTGTGCCTAATCCTTATTGTGGCTAGCTTCACAATACATAACCCAGTCCGGTCGAGCCTCACTAGCCAGATGAAGCTAGCTGGCTGCTTATAACATTAGCTTTGGGCAACAAGGTTAAGTAGCTGGCTAGCGATTTATTTTCATGAACTGAAGTTCGATTTCAATAGGCGAACAAGTGGCAATCTTGCTAATACTTACAAGGATTCCTAAATCATTTTTGTAAACACATAGTTCATGTCCGAGGTTTGCTTGTTTGCTGACTTTTTTGTTCAGCTTTGACAGTGCTACTATATCTTTTTTGACACGTTCCGTAGTATGCATGTCGTGAAGCTGTGTAACGCCAGTAGGCCAACATCTGAAAAATAGCGCACTTAGTGTGTACCGGTGCTCGACCAGTCGGCGAAAGCCAACATCACCAGCAACAGAACGTTTGATTGTCAATGGCAATGAATACCATCATCTTGGCTTTAATGGATTTTGCCTTTGAGTTCTCTCGCTGAAACTCTTACTTTTTCAAATGATGCTTGACTTGTTGACTGCTAAATCCACACAGCAGACATTGTGTGGGCTAAGTTAGGAACGCTGTGCTGCATGTGTAGTGCAACATTTTACGGGGTGTCATTACGTCATGTACCTACGTTGTCAAAGCTACCTTGAATACCTACCTATACATCGATTTTTAACATCGGTGTTAAACTAGACTTCGGTCAAAGCTAATATCGTTCGATTCCGATATATTCACCAATATATTGTTCATCCCTAATTATTAAAGTGGTCAGTGATTTTCAAGTCTTATCTATATAGGGCAGCAGCCTCTAAGGTGCAAATGATGGCTTTAACAGTCTGATGGCCTTGAGATGGAAGCTGTTTTTCAGTCTCTCGGTCTCAGCTTTGATGCACGTTTTATGACATTTTCATTGTATCAGAGCATGACAATTTTCCCTTTAATGCTGAGTGGTTATCGAAAGAGAGCTAGAAAGATTTTTCAAATACATTGAGGAACTATTATAATTCTCAATGGATATAAAGAGTTAATTTTGAGGTGAAAACATTACTTTGAGAAGCTCCACAGGTCATTAGTGGTGGTGCGTTAAGCCAATCAGAAATACTATCAGAAACCCCCAAATGGGCACCTTTTTATATGCCTACATTTGCTCGCAGGCCGGGTAGCCTATAGGCCTACTTCTATGTGTGCACGTCCTTACTTAACATCAACAGGAGCGCTCCAAACAAAAGACACTGACTAGATTGACAAAACTCGAAAATGGAATGAAATAAACCAAAACTTGTTTCTCACAAGTGTAGCATAGGTTTTGCACTCAGCAAACAATGTGTCCACTCTGACAGTGAGAATGGGAAGACTCTGAATAACAATATTGAATGTATTAAAATAAAGGAAGTGACCAAAGTAACAAACATTGTAGATTATGAATTAACAGTAAATGTAATACTGGTGATATATGTAATGGGGAATTGATATACAGTAACAATCAAATGCAAACAATTTGCACAGTGGAGTTATGATACAATGAATGTGCACAAATTGGCGGGAGTGCATTCTGGAGAGAGAGGTCCATTGTCCGTCTGGGTGCGTGGTCAATACGATGTCTGCATTGGCCAGGCAGCATTTACGGTGATATGGCCCGAGCAGAAGTCGGGGAATTCATACTTCTTGTGCTTTATGGTGGAGTGCAGAACTGTTGTCAAGGTAGAGAGTTTGTTTTCAACAGGATGTACTGCTCCCACCTACCATCAACCAATCATGTCAATGTGGAGCTATTCAGAGTCTTCCGTATTGTTAAAACAACATTTGGGAGGTGCATGGCAATGCGGTACGGAGCTCGGCTCCGCAATTGCTTCATACGGAGCCTCCGACCACATTTTCGGATCGAGCATAAATTATATTTTAGTCTAAGCCTCCGCAATGGATTAGTTCACTGAGGTGGGTGCAAATGTGTGTATTTGTTACTGCTCGACTAAAACGATCTCGGTCGACCAACGACCACACAATCGACTCGTCAACTAATTGGGGTCAGCCCTAAGGCTATGCCTACGCTGCGTTGTTTGCCATTGCCTCGTGAGTAAATCTGAGCTGAAAAAAATTGTAGATGGGCTATTTTGTTAAAACAACTCCAGCCTTTATGCACGTTGTAATCAAAATTCTAATCTTAACTGCCAGATTTCAAACTATGCTTTTGTGAGAAGCAGCCAGAAACTCTGTAGATGGTGAGTGGTGGGATCAATAAACCAGAATTTGAGGGTCCTTTTCTGCTGCTTCCCTCACATTTATTCAATCGTTTGAAGAAGAATCATCCCCTACTTTATAGCTTTAGACATGATTCCTTTTTACACAGTCAGCAAAGACGGTTTCAAGAAGATGATAAGCAAGCTGGACAGAGAATAAATTCCATCTCGCACATATTTCTCCCAAGTCGCCATCCCAACACTATAACAAACTGAAGGGAGAATTTGGGACGGAGCTCACACGTTGTTTATAATGCGACATATTTCAGTTTTTATTGATACTTTTGCAAACGTATTAACTCTAATACGAACGTATTTGCTCTGTTATTGTGGGGTATTGTGTGTGTCTCCCTCAATCTACAATTTGATCCATTTTAGAACAAGGCTGGAACGTAACAAAATATGGAAAAAGTACAGTGGTTGGAAAACTTAACGAATTCCCTTAAATAATTACACAATCATACGCTCCCAGGTGTCAGGTGTCTGTGTGGCAAGCACATGGAGCAAAGTAAGAGAGAGACGTGCCAGTTGTGCTGGAGCGGACAGGATAGGGAGGGAGAGACACAGTAGCCGACGAAGCCAAGCCAATTTAATGTTATTTATCATCCCATCTCAAATCAGAGAAGTTAACTGACTTCTTATGGCTGCAGGGGCAGTATTGAGTAGCTTGGATGAAAGGTGTGCAGGGTAAACGGCCTGCTCCTCAGTCTCAGTTGCTAATATATGTTTATTATTATTATTATTAGTATTGGATAGAAAACACTGAAGTTTTTGAAACGGTTTGAATGATGTCTGTGAGTATAACAACTCAATGGCAGGCAAGAACCTGAGAAGAAATCCAAACAGGAAGTGAGAAATCTGAGGTCGGTATATTTTCAAACCATTCCCTATTGAAATCCCATTGCGATATGAATGTAGATTCACTTCCTAGGGCTTCCACAAGATGTCAACCGTCTATAGAAATTTGAATGAGGCTTCTACTGTGTTGTGGGACTGAATAAGAGGGGAATGAATCAGACTACTGGCAGAGAGCCAGTTCCAGGTCACGCGCATACTGCATGATATCTTCCTACGTTCCGTTCCTCCTCAAGACACAAAGGACTTCTCCGGTTGGAACTTTATTGAAAATTTATGATAAAAACATCCTAATGATTGATTCTGTACTTAGTTTGAAATGTTTCTTCGACCTGTAATATAACTTTTTGAAGATTTTGGCCGAAAAAATGGTCGACCAGCACCAGCGTTTGGATAGGTGTACCAAACGCACTAACGAAAGTAGCAAATTGGACATAAATAACGGACATTATCGAACAAATCAAGCATTTATTGTGGACCTTGGATTCCTGGGAGTGCATTCTGATGAAGATCATCCAAGGTAAGGGAATATATAGCATGTAATTTGTGGTTTATGTTGACTCCAACATGGCGGCTAATTTGACTATTGTTTTGAGCGCCGTCTGATTATTGCATGGTTTGCTTTTTCCGTAAAGTTGTTTTGAAATCTGACACAGCGGTTGCATTAAGGAGAGGTATATCTAATTCCATGTGTAACTTGTATTATCTACATTTATGATGAGTATTTCTGTTGAATCGATGTGGCTATGCAAAAAATATGTTTTTGGAACTAGTGAATGTAACACGCCAATGTAAACAGATTTTTTGATATAAATATGAACTTTATCAAACAAAACACATTTTTGTGTAACATGAAGTCATGAGTGTCATCTAATGAAGATCAACGAAGGTTAGTGATAGAGTAAAATCAGTTTGTGCTTTTTGTGACTCCTCTCTTTGGCTGGTAAAATGGCTGTTTTATTGTGGTTTGGTGGTGACCTAACATAATTGTTTGTGGTGCTTTCGCTGAAAAGCATATTTGAAATCGGACACTGGTGGGATTAACAACAAGACTACCTTCAAAACGGTATACGATACATGTATGTTTGAGGAATTTGAGTTTCTGTTTTGAATTTGGCGCCCTGCACTTCCACTAGCTGTTGTCACATCATCCCGTTAACGGGATTGCAGACCAAAGAGGCTAAGCTAAAGTAGTCCGCTAGCTACCTAGTCAATTGAGACTACATGCTTTGCTTACTATTAATTCCGGTACTTTAATCCCATTTTGTATTGCATATATCAATGATGTCGCTCTTGCTGCGGGTGATTCTTTGATCCACCTCTACGCAGACGACACCGTTCTGTGTACGTCTGGACCTTCTTTAGGCACTCTCTGGGATCGTCTGGACCTTCTTTAACCTGTTGCGACGAGCAAACCCGGATCCGGGATCCTATTTATAGCCTCAAGCTCATTACCATAACGCAACGTTAACTATTCATGAAAATCGCAAATGAAATTAAATAAATATATTAGCTCTCAAGCTTAGCCTTTTGTTAACATTTTCAAAATATGCTTTTGAACCATAGCTAAACAAGCATTTGTGTAACAGTATTGATAGCCTAGCATAGCATTCAGCCTGGCATTCAGCATGCAACATTTTCACAAAAACAAGAAAAGCATTCAAATAAAATCATTTACCTTTGAAGAACTTCAGATGTTTTCAATGAGACTCTCAGTTAGATAGCAAATGTTCAGTTTTTCCAAAAATATTATTTGTGTAGGAGAAATCGCTCCGTTTTGTTCTTCACGTTTGGCTGAGAAAAACCCCCGAAAATTCAGTCATAACAACGCAAACTTTTTTCCAAATCAACTCCATAATATCGACAGAAACATGGCAAACGTTGTTTAGAATCAATCCTCAAGGTGTTTTTCACATATCTATGCGATGATAAGTCACGCCTGGCAGTTTGGTTTCTCCTCTGTTCAAAATGGAAAAAATGCGCGCACCTGGAGATTGCGCAATAATTTCGACGGAGGACCCCCAGCGGACACCTGGTAAATGTAGTCTCTTATGGTCAATTTTCCAATGATATGCCTACAAATACGTCACAATGCTGCAAACACCTTGGGGAAACGACAGAAAGTGTAGGCTCTCTCCTTGCGCATTCACAGCCATATAAGGAGACATTGGTACACAGCGCCTCAAAAATCTGGCTGACTTCCTGTATGAAATGTAATCTTGGTTTCGCCTGTAGCATTAGTTCTGTGGCACTCACAGACAATATCTTTGCAGTTTTGGAAACGTCAGTGTTTTCTTTCCAAAGCTGTCAATTATATGCATAGTCGAGCATCTTTTCGTGACAAAATATCTTGTTTAAAACGGGAACGTTTTTTATCCAAAAATTAAAAGAGCGCCCCCTATCTCGAAGAAGTTAACCTTTCTGGGATCGTTCGGGACGCTAGCATCCCACCTCTCCAACAGCCAGTGAAAGTGCAGGGCGCCAAATTCAAAACAACAAATCTCATTCAAATTCCTCAACCATACAAGTATTTTACACCATTTTAAAGATACACTTCTCTTTAATCCAACCAGTGTCCGATTTCAAAACGGCTTTTCGGCGAAAGTGGAACATATCATTATGTTAGGTCAGCAACTAGTCACAGAAAGCATTCAGCCATTTTCCTACCAAAAAGGTGTCTCACAAAGCAGAAATATAGATCAAATGAATCACTAACCTTTGACGATCTTCATCAGATGACACTCCTAGGACTCAATGTTGCATGTATGTTTTGTTCGAACAAGTTCATATTTATATCCAAAAACCTTGTTTACATTGGCGCCATGTTCAGAAATGCCTTCAAAACCTCTGGAGAAATTGCAGAGAGCCACAAATAACAGAAACTTAATGATGAAAGATACATGTTTTTACATAGAATTAAAGATAAACTTGTTCTTAATGCAACCGCTGTGTCAGATTTCAAAAAAGCTTTACGGCAAAAGCACAATATTCAGTAATCTGAGAACAGCTATCAGCCACAAAAGCAAGCCATACAGTTACCCGCCAAGTTGTGGAGTCAACAAAAGTCATAAATAGCATTATAAATCTTCACTTACCTTTGCTAATCTTCATCGGAATTGACTCCCACTTCCACAAGAAATGTTAGTTTTGTTCGATTACGTCCATAATTATGTCCAAATACCTCCGTTTTGTTCGTTTAGTTCACTATCCCAAAGGCACAATGCGAGCGCAAAATCCAGACGAAAAGTCAAGATTTCCATTAGTCTGTAGAAACATATCAAACAATTTTTACAATCAATCCTAGGGTCTTTTTATAATACATTTTCAATAATATTCCAACCGGACAATAGCGTATTCATTACAGGGGAAAAAGAAGGAACCGCGTGACCGTGCAGTAAACTGATTGGCCACAGCTTAGTCCACTTGTTGAAACAGCTCTTAGTCGACCCCGTTCCACAATAGAAGCCTCAAACAACTTTCTAAAGACTGTTGACATCTACTGGAAGCCTTGGGAAGTGCAATCTGGCCCCAAGACACAGCATATTGGATAGGCACTCACTTAAATGAAACTACAAACCTCAGATTTCCCACTTCCTGGTTGGATTTGTCTCAGGTTTTCGCCTGCCATATGAGTTCTGTTATACTCACAGACGTCATTCAAACAGTTTTAGAAACTAAAGTGTTTTCTATCCAACACTACTAATAATATGCATATATTAGCATCTGGGACAGAGTAGCAGGCAGTTTACTCTGGGCACCTTATTCACCCAAGCTACTCAATACTGCCCCCCTGTCACCAGGAAGTTAACACTATCAATGTTTCGCTAGCCAATACTACTAACTATATGCATATTCTAGCTTTTGGGCCTGAGTAGCAGGCAGTTTACTCTGGGCATCTTATTATCCAAGCTACTCAATACTGCCCCCCAGTCCCAAAGATGTTAAGAAGCTGTGCGGCTTGGTTGGGTTGTGTTTCAGAGGACACATGGCTCTCGACCGTCGTCTCTCCCGAGCCCGTACGGGAGTTGTAGCAATGAGACAAGACAATAACTACTAACAATTGGATACCACGAAATTGGGGAGAAAAAGGGGGTTAAAAAAAATTGTTGCACCTTTAACCAATAGCTTAACAACTCTTTAAAATGTTTAAAGACTTTTTATTGTCTTAAGACATCCTCTACGAAATTTCTGTCAGCCAGCCCGAGCCACCTGCATGCCCGACCCCCCTCGCTCCCAAAACATTTTTTCCCCCACTTTTTTTTTTAATTCCCAAGGGAAAGGTTTAAAAAGTTATTTTTTTTATTTAAAAAATACAGCGACACATACAGCTGCATAACACACAGAAACCGCACACCTTATTAATCTCATAGGCCTGTAGAGATATTTTACGTGCACACAATATAGTTGCGTCGCCTCGTCCTGTGCCTAGGGATCCACCACCCTGAAGTGCCCCAAGTCAACACACTCCACTCGGCTTTAGGATCTTAGTGAAACATTCATAATTGTTTTGGGTGTGTACTCCCAAGGCCAGAGTGACAAACCACAGGACGGTAGACCCCCAAGGCTAGGACTGAGCAGCCCAGCAGCTAGGGATTTCCTAAATGGGTATCTCCCCTGACGTGGGAATATTTCAATAGACTCCTTTTGTCTTAATGTATTCCATAAAAGGCATCCAGACCTCGTGAAAGTTTCCCAGTATAACCTTAATATTGTATTAAATCAAATCTATTGATGCATAACCTGACATTTCTGCTATCCATTGTGGGAGGATAACCAATCTTCCAATTAATGGCAATGCATTTCTTGGATGCTTGGTTACACTGTTTTGTTTGATAAGTCTCCAGTATCAACAAGCAAACAAAAACAGGGAGAAGTGAGAATCTGTAGACATGCTCCGATATAAGAAAATACTCTGCCTGAATTCAAGACCATATATGTATCCTTTTTGTGTTTTACCCCTCCAGCACTCTGAAATGTAATTCCTCTGCATGTTATTCAGTTACACTGGCATATAGTGTGTTCTATGAATGTTCTTAAACTGCAGTAATTTATGTCTGAGATTATATGAACTTGGCATGCATGGCATTCATCAATAGCTTCTACCAGGTCTTCCTCGTTTTTGTTTTACATGCATTGTGTCATTGGCAAAAGCCTCTATCAACCCTTGTTTACAGTTTGGAGGTTTGTCAGACTGCTGTAAAATAGTGTCAATCTTTGCCGCGTCTGGCTTTTCCAGTGTTTGCTGCACAGAGAAAATAAAGTGTTGCGTATGTGAAAAATTCACCTCAGCTCCATCACAGCCTGGTCTTCCCTGCTGCCTGACCCTGCTGAGACCTGTAACCCTCTGATCCTCCAAAGATGAGGCATGACAAAGAATTACCTTGATGTATATTTATACGTTATATCCAAGAATAGAATCAATCAATAATTGAAATTACCATTAAGCTCAGATCCCAAACTAACTTTAGGCTTAAGCTGCTGTCCTGTAGCTACTGTAGGTCTACCCATCAACTCAAGATGGAGCTTTGTATCATTCACTGATATTGTGAATTCACTGCATTTCACCTGAGCTCCGTAGACTGGTCTTCCCTGGAAGTCTGACCCTGCTGGGACACCTGTCACCATCTCATCCTGCTAAGACATAATAATCATAGTGTTGTGTACTGATGCTGCACCATGACTGTGAAGCCTGTAGAGCTGTTTATACCTTGTCAGTGTGAAAAGCAGGGAATTAGTTAGTGAAACTGAAATCAATTACATTACAGTGCTCTACTGACATTAATAATAACTCACATTGCACAAAAAAAGGTAAATTGTTGATCTAAAATCGTTTGGCTGCTAGTTTCATTGTTTGATTCGGGTCTAGTGTGAATTTGGCAAAAATTATGCTTAGTTTTGGCCAGCTCTCTTAACGGTACATCAACTGGTGAAAGCTAGCTAAATTAATTTGTTGAAAGCTAGCTAAATGAATCGGTTGAAACAGGACAAAAAGGCTACAAAACATTTACATTCAAACAACAACTGTTAGATGGCAATATGAGGTGGCTATTATTAATGTCTGACTGATAGCTACAGGCTAGAGCTGAACTGGCTGTGCTAGCTAATTCACTTTAGCCGAGGGGTTGAAACATTAGCTAACGTTAGACTACTAGCTCAGCACTGGAAACACCAGTTTCGTTTTTTTCCTGTTAAGTTAAACAACCGTTACCTTGCCAGCTACATCAGTCAACTAAATGTAGCTAAATTGGCCATATTCTGGAGCCCTTCTGTAATGCACATGCCCAAATAATCATATATGGCATATTTTTGTCAATTTGAGATTAAAACTGATTTTGCTCTGTGTTCTAGCCTGTCAAGTTGGTCACGTAGGTGACAACCAATCAGTGATTGAGATGGCCCAACTGAAGGCCTTGAATGACCGTTGCAGCTCTAGTAGCACTGACATCTATATTTCAAGTCTGCATTCTTCCCCAGGAAGGTGTGCTTGTGATGCTGGACATTGCCTGGCCCTCAACATCAAGCCTTATGCTGTTGGCTAGCCTGCTGGTTTTTGGAAGCCTTTAGCACGACTATTGGGTGTTTGGTGTTGTAAGCCAAGGTTAGTATTATGCTGTGGTGCTGGTTACTGTGTATAACATATGTGTGCTGTGTTTAGGAAAGCGCCACATTGGGGAATGTGCTGACAGATGAAAACAGGCTTGGTAGTGAGTGCTGCTGGTGGGGTGTGAAGTGGGGGAGGATGGCGTGTGAAGCTGGTTGGGAGATGGCAAGATGGAGCTCCTTGTTTATTGGGAGGGAGAATTTTCCCTGCTCAGCTATGTCCTTCCTCCTTTAGACCCTCACTCTGATATCTGAGGTCACTGATCCTCAAGTCAGCATCTTTCTATGCAGGGTGGGGATATTTGGTTGAAAGAGACGATAGCGTCGTGTTCAATAGGGCATACAGCAGAAACGTTATAAAATGCTTTGCAACTGAAATGTAGTCCCTCCCTGTTTCTTTTAGTCCCCCCGTTTCCGTCTCTTTTCTTCCGTTTGCTGCCTAATGGACATGCCCCAGGGCTGCGTTCAGCAGGCCACAACATTGTTGATTGTTGTAATATATTATAGGACACATGCCTCTGACATGTTAGAAAAATGTATCACATCAGCTCTAGTCATCACATGTTAATCTGCAACCTTCCACAATGCTTGCCTACTCCATGTGACCCAGGCCTGGCCACCAGTCTTAATAAATTAGGCTTATTTAATTAATTGTCCCTGTAGTATTCTGCATCCTGCTTCTCCTTCTATGTGACCTTTCTACCACATGGCTTGCTTTGTTTGCCAGCTAGATTGGCCTACTACAGCTTTGTGGGAGTGGCTAAAACAGAATACAGTGGGGGAACCTCCATTGTATTTTCTTGATTTCTTGTGCCCCTCCTTGCCTCCCTACTCAAAATGGATTGGAGGAGAAAATCAGATGGGAGGAACCTCGGAGGAATCAAGCAAATACAATTGAGATTCACCCACAAATGTTTCTTATTTGACAGGGAAGAAATGGATCACCACCTGAGCTGACGTATCCTACAACACGTGTATAGACCAGCCTGGTCCCCCACGGCAGATCAATTTAACACTTGCCTATCTGCGAGGCACGCCACAGTCTGATTGGTGCAATCGAATGTGCAATATGGTGCTTCATGCTGCTTCATGCTGCTGCTGTTAGGGTGCCAATTTGGGACGCAGCCCCAGAGATTTAAATGAGATACCGGGTTCATTGATTAGATAAGAGCTTGTTCAGGAGGGCGTGGTGTTAAGGAAATAATATGCGTCTAGCTCTGTCTCTTTCGCCTGAGATGGGAATCTCCTTGGTTCTATGCCTTACATTTCTATCTGCAATACCTAGAGAACTTGCATTGCATTTAATAAGCCACCAGGTATCCTGAAGAGAGATTAGTGAAAATTAAATTCCTGTTTTCCTCACTGCTTTTCAATTAGGACAATTGGAATTGGAATTTAAGTTTACTTCCTGTATTGACTGAATTTAATTTATCACATTCCTGATCTATTATCCTATACCACAGTATGTCACTTTGTCCTTTATCCAAAAGATAATTCCCCCTTTGATGGTGATAATCAGTGATGTGGTGGTAAATCTAGATACTTAAATTGAGTTTGTGGTGAATACAGTAATGCTCCCTATACTTGCAATGCATTTTTATGCAGAAGGTGGGTAACCCACGTAAACTGCGTTCACACTACACCACTAGCCCCCCAAAAATCCA
Source organism: Oncorhynchus mykiss (assembly GCF_013265735.2). NCBI lineage: Eukaryota > Metazoa > Chordata > Actinopteri > Salmoniformes > Salmonidae > Oncorhynchus > Oncorhynchus mykiss. The sequence continues at coordinate 25,117,038 of NC_048580.1, read as the reverse complement.
TGCCTTGCGGCCTAAATGTCCGTTGTGCCCTCGGGCCTACAATAATTATAATTCACTTCTGCCGGTCAAATTCGCACTACTCTTTCCTTTCTCTGCGCTCCGGAGCGCCTCTCACTGGCACACATCCCAGTTCTTATTCGCTAATGCCCGTGATCGGGTCCTTCTCACAGCCCTCGGCTCAAAGTTGAGGTGAAGACCGACGCAATGAGGGATGCAACGGCTTAGTCCTTCTTATTGGATCTTAGGAAAGAAAGTACCAGCGGCCACTGCTCTTCCCCATTGCATCGGCTGCTGCTATAATGTCGCTGCCACTCCCAAAAATTATAGAACATGAAGAAACGTTTTTGCAGAGGTGCACTTTAGAGTTGTAAGAACTGTCCACATTTACTTTTCCTCACACAAAAAGATGAGTAACAAGCAGCAAAACCACTGTCAAATTTTATTTGTCCCTTGCGCCAAATACAGGTGTAGTAGACCTTACATTGAAATGTGTATTTACAAGCCCTTAACCAACAATGCAGTTTTAAGAAAATACAACAAAAAAAGTAAGATGAATAACTATTTAAAGAGCGAAAGTGAATAATAGCAGGGCTATATACAGGGGGTACCGGTGCAGAGTCAATATGCGGGGGCACCGGAATCGCGGTAATATGTACATATAATTTTTATGCCCTTCCTCTGACACCGTCTGGCATAGAGGTCCTGGATGGCAGGAAGCTTGGCACCGGTGATGTACTGGGCTGTTCGTACTACCCGCTGTAGTGCCTTGGTCGAGCAGTTGCCATACCAGGCAGTGATGCCACCCGTCAGGATGTTCTCAAGGGTGCAGCTGTAGAACCTTTTGAGGATCTGAGGACCCATGCCAAATCTTTTCAGTCTCCTGAGGGAAAATCGATTTTGTCGTGCCCTCTTCACGACTGTCTTTGTGCGCTTGGACCATGTTAGTTTGTTGGTGATGTGGAACGTGAAGCTCTGTAGCAGCAGCATTATGTCCCAAAAAAGTTAGAAACATCGCAAAAAAACAAACAAAATAGCATGGTTGGTTAAGAGCCGTTAAGACGGCAGCCCTCCCCTCCGGCGCCATCGTAAAAAAATGTACTATTCCAATAGTATAATAGTTTACCAGCTTGTTATGTGCGAGGAAAAAAATATTCAAAAATTACATTGCCACGAGCAGCAAAAAGATATTGCGATGGATGAAATGTTTCAGTCACATGAGCTCGGGGTTTGCTTCATACTTTTACGTGGTCCAAAACAGTGCGAAATTGAGTCTTGTGCTTCAACGCCCTAAGTAGTTGTGGAAATTGACCCAATATGTACTTTCAGCATCTTCATCATATCACAGTCTACCTTTTTAAAGGCCAGGTAGAAGATAGTGGATGTATAGTGCATTCGGGAAGTATTCAGACCCCTTAAAATGTTTTTGTGATTTTGTTACTTTAGCCTTATTCTAAAATGTATTAGTTTATCAATCTATACCCAAATACCCCATTACTACAAAGGGTTTTAGAAATTCTTGCAAATGAATTAAATTAAAAACACATCTTATTTACATAAGTACTCAGACTTCATGCCATGCGACTCGAAATTGAGCTCAGGTGCATCATGTTTCCGTTGATCATCATTGAGATGTTTCTACAACTTGATAAGTCCACCTGTGTTAAATTGATTGTAGATGATTTGGAAAGGCACACATCTGTCTATATAAGGTCCCACAGTTGACTGTGCATGTCAAAGCAAAAACCAAGTCATGAGGCCAAAGGAATTGTCCGTAGAGCTCCGAGACAGAATTGTGTCAAGGCACAGATCTGGGGAAGGGTACCAAATCATTTCTGCAGCATTAAATGTCCCCAAGAACACAGTGGCCTCCATCATTCTTAAATGGAAGATGTTTGGAACCACCAAGACTTCCTAGAGCTGGCCGCCCTGCCAAACTGAGCAATCGGGGGAGAAGGGCCTCGGTCAGGGAGGTGACCAAGAACCTGATGGTCACACTGACAGAGCTCCGGAGTTCCTCTGTGGAGATGGGAGAATCTTCCAGAAGGACAGCCATCTCTCCAGCACTCTACCAATCAGGCCTTTATGGTAGAGTGGCCAGACGGAAGCCACTCCTCAGTAAAAAGCTCATGACATCCCGCTTGGAGTTTGCCAGAAGGCACCTAAAGGATTCAGACCATGAGAAACAAGTTTGAACTCTTTGAAAAGAAACCAAGATTGAACTCTTTGGCCTGAATGCGAAGCATCACGTCTGGAGGAAACCTAGCACCATCTGCACGGTAAAGTGTGGCGGCAGCAGCAGCATGCTGTGGGGATGTTTTTCAGGGACTGGGAGACTGGTCAGGATCGAGGGAAAGATAAGTACTGAGATCCTTGATGAAAACCTGCTCCAGAGCGCTCAGGACCTCCGACTGGGACGACGGTACATCTTCCAACAGGACAACGACCCTAAGCACACAGCCAAGAACACAAAGTAGTAGCTTTGGGACAAGTCTCAATGTCCTTCAGTGGCCTAGCCAGAGCCCGGACTTGAACCCGGTCGAACATCTCTGGCGATACCTGAAAATAGCTGTGCACTAACACTAAACCAAGATTGAACTCTTTGGCCTGAATGCGAAGCATCACGTCTGGAGGAAACCTAGCACCATCTGCACGGTAAAGTGTGGCGGCAGCAGCAGCATGCTGTGGGGATGTTTTTCAGGGACTGGGAGACTGGTCAGGATCGAGGGAAAGATAAGTACTGAGATCCTTGATGAAAACCTGCTCCAGAGCGCTCAGGACCTCCGACTGGGACGACGGTACATCTTCCAACAGGACAACGACCCTAAGCACACAGCCAAGAACACAAAGTAGTAGCTTTGGGACAAGTCTCAATGTCCTTCAGTGGCCTAGCCAGAGCCCGGACTTGAACCCGGTCGAACATCTCTGGCGATACCTGAAAATAGCTGTGCACTAACACTCCCCATCCAATCTGACAAAGCTCGAGAGGATCTATAGAGAAGAATTAGAGAAACTCTGCAAATACAGGTGTGCCAAGCTTGTAGCGTCATATCCAAGAAGACTCTAGGCTGTAATCGCTGCCAAAGCTGCTTTAACAAAGTACTGAGTAAATAGTTTGAATACTGGCGTAAATGTGATATTTCAGTTTTTTTATGATCAACTGTCTTTGTTTTGTTATTTTGGGTTATTGTGTAAATTGGGGGGGATAAAAAACAATTTAATTCATTTTAGAATAAGGCCGTAACGATGTGGAAAAAATGAAGGGGTTTGAATGCTTTCTGAATGCTCTATACAATTTATGCTCCGTGCCTATAAAAGCCACAAACATTTACATTTTAGTCATTTAGCAGGCTCTCTTATCTAGAGCGTCTTATGGGGGCGGCAGGTTACCTACTTGTGGTTAGAGCGCTGGGCCAGTAACTGAAAGGTTGCTGGATCGAATCCCTTAGCTGACGAGGTAAAAGTCTGTCAATCTGCCCCTGAACAATGCAGTTAACCTACTGTGCCCTGGTAGGCCGTCATTGTAAATACGAATTTGTTCTTAACTGACATGCCTAGTTTAAAATACTTTTTAAATAGGAGCAATTAGGCTTAAGTGCCTTGCTCAAGGGCACATCGACAGATTTTTCACCTCTGGGAATCGAACCAGTGTCCTTGCGGTTACTGACCCAACACTCTTAACCACTAGGCTACCTGCCGAAGATTGATTGAAATGGCCCAAACATATGATTGTAGTTTTGACTCGCACGGTGTGCCTACTGTAGTTCAAACATGGTGTAAGCTGGTACGCACCAAGTTGTACTTTACGTTTTAGTATGGAAAACGGCTGTGAGGATTTTTCTACAATTACAACATATTGACACAATTAGTCTTTATAGAATAAAAATCTGATTTAATCAATTACATGTGGAAAGACTTATTTGAGTAAACATCAAACCAGCAGCAGATGAAACAGTGAATTCTCGCTCTCTCTCTGGTTTTAGCTTGCGGCCACAATTGGCTAGTTGTAAGATATTTACCGGCCCATACCAGTGACGGACTTGGTTATGTTATCGAGATATGGTAGTACACAAATAAAATCTCTCACTTATTTTGTTTGCGAGATGGAAACGACCAAAAATTAATTCAGAAACGGGATAAGAGGATAGCTAGCTATACAAACTAACTTTTGCTGATGCCTCTTCAACAAGAAGCAACCGTGACAACACGTCCCTCAGTATTGATACTTTGCCACAGAAGTTGAATGTTTGTTATTTGACGTAAATGGTCGTTAATATTGTGTGATTTTGTGAATTACCCAATGTTGAACAATTTGATATTGGCATAATGTTTGGGCAATAGTACGTGGCTTTTGCATTCATTTGTGTAGGCATTCAAGAAGAAATGATTCCAATTACCCAGCAATGAAATTATTTTATCCATGTAAAAGTTCAGACCACAGACAAGTTGGTTAGATGAACACTTGTTCAACCCTGTGTGTCTGTGTGACTTTCCGATTTAGATGGAAGCGGGCGGAGAGTCGCTACACCATCGAGCGGGCCTCCATCATCAGCCACTGGAACTGGCTCCAGGCCCACATCTCAGACCTGGAGTACCGTATCCGCCAGCAGACAGACGTCTACCGACAGATCCGTGCCAACAAGGTACAGCACCGCCTCAATATTGGGCTAATTGTGCACAGTTTAATAATATAAGAGTAATATGGACATTTCATCCATAGCGACTTGCAGAGGTGACAGCCTTGTCACTGACATATATTCAAGTATATGTGGCCCATGCAGTAGTCAAACCCACAACCCCGGTGTTGCTTCGACCATGCTCTAAACCATTTAGCCATTTGAATTAGAGGTCGACCAATTAATCGAAATAGCCGATTGATTAGGGCCAATTTCAAGTTTTCATAACAATCGGAAATCTGTATTTTTGGGCGCCGATTTTTTAAAAATTTTAATGTTATTTTTATACCTTTTATTTAACTAGGCAAGTCCGTTAAGAACACATTCTTATTTTCAATGACGGCCTAGGAACGGTGGGTTAACTGCCTCGTTCAGGGGCAGAATTACAGATTTTCACAGTGTAGGCTCGGGGGATCCAATCTTGCAACCTTACAGTTAACTAGTCCAATGCAATCAATCATAATCACTAGTTAACTACACATGGTTGATGATATTACTAGATATTATCTAGTGTGTCCTGCATTGCATATAATCTGACTGTGCATACAATCTGACTGTGCATACAAACAAGTATCTAAGTATCTGACTGAGCGGTGGTAGGCAGAAGCAGGCGCGTAAACATTCATTCAAACAGCACTTTCGTGTGTTTTGCCAGCAGCTCTTCGTTGTGCGTCAAGCATTGCGCTGTTTATGACTTCAAGCCTATCAACTCCCGAGATGAGGCTGGTGTAACCGAAGTGAAATGGCTAGCTAGTTAGCGAGCGCTAATAGCGTTTCAAACGTCACTCGCTCTGAGCCTTCTAGTAGTTGTTCCCCTTGCTCTGCATGGGTAACGCTGCTTCGAGGGTGGCTGTTGTTGTTGTTGCTGGTTCGAGCCCGGGGAGGAGCGAGGAGAGGGACGGAAGCTATACTGTTACACTGGCAATACTAAAGGGCCTATAAGAACATCTAATAGTCAAAGATTAATGAAATACAAATAGTATGTAGGGGAATAGTCCTATAATAACTACAACCTAAAACTTCTTACCTGGGAATATTGAAGACTCATGTTAAAAGGAACCACCAGATTTCATATGTTCTGAGCAAGGAACTGAAATGTTAGCTTTCTTACATAGCACATATTGCACTTTTACTTTCTTCTCCAACACTTTGTTTTTGCATTATTTAAACCAAATTGAACATGTTTCATTATTTACTTGAGGATAAATTGATTTTATTGATGTATTATATTACGTTAAAATAAGTGTTCATTCAGTATTGTTGTAATTGTCATTATTACAAATAAAAAAATACAAAAATTGTCCGATTAATCGGTATCTGCCTTTTTGGTCCTCCAATAATCGGTATCGGCGTTGAAAAATCATAATCGGTCGACCTCTAATTTGAATGACCATTTCCGTCCAGACCTGCAGCACGTACATGTGAAAGTGGCCTGTAAAGAGATGAGCATGAGCAATACCACAGATGCCGTGTAGCACTAAATATAGTAGTGCCACTATTCACTACTGTGGTAGTACTAGTACACACATGACCTATATACACGTCCTGTATACGTTAGGCCGTCTTTTTTTAAGATGCGGTCTTAATTGTCTGGGACAATCAAGTGTAGCTCTTATCACACAAAATATATCCCATTGCAAGTCACATGATACAAATAAAGCAGGTAAATTACACCATCACACACACACCTTGTGTAGGATGTGGGTTTGTCTCTCACTGTAGTTGGTAGCCTATACAGTATTATTTCATGTCTGTGGCTGATGTACGGTATTTCACTCCACCCCTCAGGGCTCAGTGGAGTTGGGAGGTGTGGCGCCCATTGCATTGGTGGTGGGCGGGGCAGGAGTTAAGACTGAGCCTACTCCCCAGGACTGTCAGGTCACCATCACAGAGTCTGGACCCTGGAGAGGCCAGAATGGCAGGCCGGTCAATGGGGTCCTCAACAGGTACACACAGAATACTTAACCTAATTTACACATAGATTCTTCAAGTGCATCTATTTGGAGGAAGAACCTATGAAAATAAGGCACTAACTTGCTCTTTTCTTGTGTGTAATAACAATGATTGATTGTCTCTCCTCTCCAGGGTGTCAGAGAGTAACACCAAACACCAACCCAGCCCCAATGACAGCACCTGTGTGGCCGCCCGCACGCGCCCCTTACTCAACTGCAGACGACGGAGACTTGTACAGCCTAACACAGTTCCTAACCTCAATGGCAAGGTATGTTTCTGCTTGTGCACTTGCAGATGCATGTAGATCCATAGTATGCTTTCCTCCTGCCCAGCACTAAAACAATAACTTTTTCCAGTGTTGAGTGTTTTGTTATTTATCCTCTTGTGCTCGTGGATTTCATAGGACTGTATTGTTATCGATTCTATTGTGTCTTTGAGTGGGCTATAAACCTAGGATAAGTTCTGAAGGACTAATTGTTATATCAAAACCAATTTGTTCCCATATTTTCCCCCGACATGACGCTATGCAAATTTCATGTCAATAGTATCACTCCCCGTAGTCCATATTGTTTAACCTCTAGCATCAAGCAATCCCGTATCCGGGAGCGTAATCATAGCCTCAAGCTCATTACCATAACGCAATGTTTCCTATTCATGAAAATCGCAAATGAAATAAATATATTGAAACACAAGCTTAGCTTTTTGTTAACAACACTGTCATCTCAGATTTTCAAAATATGCTTTAACCAAAGCTACACAAGCATTTGTGTAAGAGTATTGATAGCCTAGCATAGCATTAAGCCTAGCATTCAGCAGGCAACATTTTCACAAAAACAAGAAAAGCATTCAAATAAAATAATTTACCTTTGAAGAACTTTGGATGTTTTCAATGACGAGACTATCAGTTAGATAGCGAATGTTAATTTTTTCCAAAAATATTATTTGTGTAAGAGAAATAGCTCTGTTTTGTTCATCTCGTTTGGCTAAGGGAAAAAAACGAAAATGCAGTCAACACAACGCCAAACTTTTTTCCAAATTAGCTCCATAATATCGACAGAAACATGGCAAACGTTGTTTAGAATCAATCCTCAAGGTGTTTTTCACAATTCTATTCGATGAAAAATCATTCCTGGCAGTCGGTTTCTCATCAAAGGCAAACGGAAAAATACTGCAGCTGGAGATTACGCAATAATTGCGACGGAGGACACCAAGCGACCACCTGGTAGATGTAGTCTCTTATGGTCAATCTTCCAATGATATGCCTACAAATACGTCACAATGCTGCAGACACCTTGTGGAAAACGTAAGCTGACTCCTAGCTCCTCCACAGCCATATAAGGAGTCAATGGCATGCAGGGCTTTCAAAAAATGGGGCACTTCCTGGTTGGATTTTTATCTGGGTTTCGCCTGTAACATCAGTTCTGTGGCACTCACAGACAATATCTTTGCAGTTTTGGAAACGTCAGAGTGTTTTCTTTCCAAAGCTGTCAATTATATGCATAGTCGAGCATCTTTTCGTGACAAAATATCTTGTTTAAAACGGGACCGTTTTTCATCCAAAAATTAAAAGACCACCCCCTATATCGAAGAAGTAAAAAAAAAAAATGTGACCAAGGGAACCAGCAGTGATCTACCTACAGTGCATTCGGAAAGTATTCAGACAACCTGATTTTTTTTTCTTTTCTCCCCCACATTTTGTAACCGCCGTATTCTAAAACGGATTAAATGTTTTTTTCCCCCTCATAAATCTACACACACTACCCCATAAAGACAAAGCAAAAACAATTGTATAGAAATTTGTGCAGATGTACTGCAAATAAAAAATCACATTTACATAAGCATTCAGACCCTTTACTTAGTACTTTGTTGAAGCACATTTTGCAGCGATTACAGTGTCGAGTCTTCTTGGGTATGACACAGGCATGGCACACTTGTATTTGGGAGTTAGTCCCATTCTTCTCTGTCAATCCTCTGAGTGAGGTTGGATTGGGAGCGTTGCTGCACAGCTATTTTCAGGTCTCTCCAGAGATGTTCGATCGGGTTCAAGTCCGGGCTCTGACTGGGCCACGCAAGGACATTCAGAGACTTGTCCCAAAGCCATTCCTGCGCTGTCTTGCTTCGGGCCATTGTCCTGTTGGAAGGTGAACCCTCGTCTGAGAACCTAATCCTGAGTGTTCAGGACTTCATCAATGATCTCTCTGTACTTTTCTCCGTTCATCTTTCCCTCATTCCTGACTAGTCTCCCAGTCCCTGCCGCTGAAAAATATCCCCACAGCATGATGCCGCCGCCACCATGCTTCACCGTGGGGATGGTATTGGCCAGGTGATGAGCAGTGCCTGGTTTTCTCCAGATGTGACACTTGGCATTCAGGCCAAATAGTTTGATCTTGGTTTCATCAGACCAGATAATCTTGTTTCTCAAGGTCTTGAGAGTTCTTTAGGTGCCTTTTGGCATAATCCAAGCGGGCTGTCATGTGCCTTTTACTGAGTGGCTTCCGTCTGGCCACAATAAAAGCCGGATTGGTGGGAGTGCTGCAGAGATGGTTGTCCTTCTGGAAGGTTTTCCCATCTCCACAGAGGAATTCTGGAGCTTTGTAAGTGACCACTGGATTCTTGGTCACCTCCCTGACCAAGGCCCTTCTCCCCCGATTGCTCAGTTTGGCCTCTCGGCCAGCTTCAGGAAGAGTTTTGGTGGTTCCAAACATCTTCCATTTAAGAATAAAGGCCACTGTGTTCTTGGGGACCTTCAATGCTGCAGAAATGTTTTGGTACCCTTCCCCAGATCTGTGCCTCGGCACAATCCTGTCTCAATGCTATATGGACAATTTCTTCGACCTCATGCCTTGGTTTTTGCTCTGAAATGCATTAAGGGGTATTGTGTGTAGATTGAGGGGGTAAATTGAATACATTTTAGAATAATGCTGTGTCCTAATAAAATATTGGGGTCCGAATACTTTCCGAATGGAGAGGTGTTTGCCTTTCCGTAACATGTCCAATCAATTGAATTTACCACAGGTGTACTCTGAAGTTGTAGAAGCATCTCAATGGAAACGGGATGCACCTCAATTTCAAGTCTCATAGCAAAGGGTCTGAATACTTATGTACATTTCTGATTTAAATGCTTTATAAATAGGGTATTGTGTGTAGATTCGGTTCAATCAATCACTAGAGCGCGATGGGACAAGGACATCCCCTGCCGGCCAAACACTCCCTAACCCGGATGACGCTGGGCCAATTGTGCGCCACCCCATGGGTCGCGGCCGGCAGCGATAGAGCCGGGACTCGAACCTGGATCTCTAGTGGCACAGCTAGCAACTGTGATGCAGTCCTTAGACCACTGCGCCACTCGGGAGGCAATGTACATTACATTAACACTTGCAATTGTGTTTTCCAGGCCTGGAAAAGGCTTTGGAAAATGATAGAATCTTAAGTTTTGGACAAGTCATGGAAAGTAACTTCATAATTTCTGTTAATGTAATTTGAGGCAGTTTATATTTGATCAATCAAATAAAAATCAGCATTTCATCCAGGCTCAGAATTACACTTCAGAGCATCTGTATTTGTCCTAATCACCTGCATATGTGCGAGACGAGTGGGTCGTAACTCTTGGAAAGAGAGACTACAGACATTGCAGCAGCGGGTAGGCCTAGCCTATAAAATATAATAGAGAAAATACTTATGTACCCAAGTCAAAACACATCTTGTACCCTCTAGTTCACTGTTGAACTATTATTACCACGTATTAATGTTTTTATGTCATGTCCCAAACGACTTTCCACCGACTCTCGCGAATAAGGCCATACAAGTTTGATGTACTTACTTGAGCGATTACATTTTTATTTTTTTTTTAACAATTATTTTTGACTGTAACGAACGATTCACTTCGCCATTGTATTATTTGGTATTCGGTACAATCACAGTGAATCGAATCAAAAACATGTGATTCGCTAACAGTAATTTTAAGAGAGCTTATTTGTAGCCTTTTGGACTATGTGGCTTCAAAATTCAAAAGGCACTTGCACATCTGAGCTCTCTCTTTTGCAGGTGCATGGTAAGTTGGATAAGATAAGAAAAAAAATAAGGAACCCGCCCACTGCTCTTGATAGTATCAATGATCTTTAATAAGATTTATGTGTCGGCCTCAAGGGCCTTCGTCAGAGCTTTTGAGTTTTTTTAAATTAGCACCCTTATGTATACCTAGCCCCACCCACATCCGTTCAATGCATCGAATGGAGTCTTAAAGAAAAACAAAGTGCTACCAAATATAACAATATGCATTTCATAAATATTCTAATAAAGTGTGTACATAAAACGTATTAAACACGTCTGTAAAACCACAATGAGGACATCGACCTACCAAGCAAGTTTTCATAAATCATTGGGTACAGTGCAAGAAAAATATCAGTGTAATCTGAAATAGGGGCATAATTCATGTTCACGTTTACAACATACATACATGCATTTCACATGAAGACCTTTAGGAAATCATGTCTGGAGGGTGAAAATCCCATAACTTTTTATTTTGCTCAGAGTATTATTTATATCACCGCCCCCATCTGATATCTTGACTTCCTCTATGCCACAAAATCTAAAGGTAGAAATGTCATGTTTTAGGTCATTAACATGTACTGCTACTGGATAATCCCTGTCGTTTCTCCTAATTGAACTTTTATGTTCACTGATTCTATGTTTGAGAGAACGAGAGGTTTTACTTATGTAGCACAGCCCACATGGACATTTAATAATATAGATAACATGGGTGGTGGAGCACGTAATAATGTAATTTTTTTGGAACCGTTTTCCTGTATGTGGGTGGCAGAAATATTCACACTTCATCGTGTTGTTGCACTGTGAGCAACCTCTGCATTTATAGCTACCATTTGGAAGAGGGCGTAAAAGAGCCTGGCTGGACAAACTCACCAGATTCAACTCATTGAGGGCTTGACTGTGACTAGCGGGAAAATACAGTTGAGCCAGGATCCAACCCAGTACTGACTGATACCATACACTCCATATATCTCTGTGCCCCTGCTTTGTCTGTTATGAAACAGTGGTGTGGGCGTATACTGGTCAAAAGACAAGACAAGTCATTTTTGTCCGCTGCGTTGTCACTATTCCTGATATTTTTGTTGTTAGCTAGCCTCGATTGTTATCAGCAAAGCAAGCTAGCTACCTGCTGCTACCTATATCAGTCAATATGACTTACTAGATCTCATCTTGACATCTAGCTTTTTGCTACAAACCACAGGATTTGAAATTAAACGGAATGGCAAGATAGTTGTTGTGTGGAGGATATGCTTTGACTTGCTTTCTTGTTGGCCAACAAAGTTAGCTGTGATAGCTAGCATGCTAGCTAACAGCTTCTAAACAGCCAACATGCCAAGTCTTATAAGCTACATTTGAAATAATGACAGGTTATTTCAACTTGTGACTTTTTAACATGACATTTAGGCTCATTTGCTTCAACCCTGACAATGTGCTTCTGAGCTAGTCTAGTTTACCTGCCACCCACAGAAAAAGGAGAAAAGGTGAGGGAGCTTCAGCTAAAAACTGTAAATAAATGTGGATTTCTACATAGCACAGCCCACATGGTCATTTAATAATATAGATAACATGGGTGGTGGAGCACGTAATAATGTAATTTATTTGGAACCGTTTTCCTGTATGTGGGTGGCAGAAATATTCACACTTCATCGTGTTGTTGCACTGTGAACAACCTCTGCATTTATAGCTACCATTTGGAAGAGGGTGTAAAAGAGCCTGGCTGATTTTTATTTTGTGGCTGGCAGTTGGCATGGACCAATTTATTGTGTAAATTGCGACCTCCTTTATACAATAAGTGGTGGATTCTTACATTCAGCATGCAACGCTGGGTCAAATGATAAAACATGCCAGTGTTTCTTGACAGCATCTCCCACTTTTCAAAAGTTCAAAGTATATGCAGTTGTGAACATTAGTGTTCTTTAGTCCCGAGTGGGTCTTTTTTTTGTAGCAGTTCATCTCGTGTTTTCCCTAATGCCAAATTAAGAGCTTCATTCACACATTGTGGAGAATAGCTTCTTAGAAACCTTTTGCGCATCTCCACTGCTTTTTCTAGATAGTCCTCTGTGGAGTGGCATGTAAGGCACATTCTGATAAACTGGCCTTTTGGAAGTCCTCTTTTTAATGGCTCAGGGTGGAAGCTTTCCCCCTGTAATATAGTATTTGTCTTTTCTATATAGTGTTGTAAACAGGGTTTAATTTGATTTCTCAATCCATACATCGAGGTAATGAACACGTTGAGTGTCACATTCAATAGTGAATTTGTGATGGGGGTCAATGTCATTGAGTAATGCCATAAAGTCTGACAGCTCTTTTCCCATTCCTCCTCAAATTAATTTGTTTTCATTATTAACACAACGTTCTTCAAAAAGACCCACATAAAGGTTAGCATAGCTCAGTGCGAATGTGGAGCCCATCGATGTTCCATTTGTTTGGAGGTAGTATTCATCATCAACCTGAAGTAGTTACACGTCAAAACATATTCAGCCATCTCTAGAATAAAGTTTGTTGGTAGGTATTCGTTAGTATCTCTGTCTCTCAAATAGTGAGCTAGGGTTACCAGCCCCCCCCCCCCCCCCCCCCCAATATAAGGAATGCTGCTATATACAGTGGGGCAAAAAAGTATTGTCAGCCACCAATTGTGCAAGTTCTCCAACTTAAAAAGATGAGAGGCCTGTAATTTTCATCATAGGTACACTTCAACTATGACAGACAAAATGAAGAGAAAAAAAATCCAGAAAATCACATTGTAGGATTTTTAATGAATTTATTTGCAAATTATGGTGGAAAATAAACTTTTGTTATTGACCAAATACTTATCTCAATACTTTGTTATATACCCTTTGTTGGCAATGACAGAGGTCAAACATTTTCTGTAAGTCCTCACAAGGTTTTCACACACTGTTGCTGGTATTTTGGCCCATTCCTCCATGCAGATCTCTTCTAGAGCACATAAGACAAGCACATCAAGCTGGCAATGTTATACATCAAGTGGGATCAACCATCCCCCAGAAGAGCCAATGGGTGTGCAGGCTTTTATTCTAGTCCCCCTCTAACAAACCAAATGTTTTAAATTAGCTGCTCAACCGGAACTTGAAGAACTGGCTGAATCAAAAGCCTGCACACCCAGTAGATCTCCAGACCTAGGGTTGACCATGTGTTTCATACAGTTGCTTAACAGGTATTCTGCTTTGTGCAGGGAGTGTGTTAGATCCTTGCACAATGACAGGAGATGGTGCATGGGATTAGAGAGCAGCCTCCCAGTGTCTATCACATATCGCTTACTTTTTAAATATACATTGGTTATGGAAATTTGGTGAAAAGTCGTGGAATTGCATCTGTCAAAATGTATATAAATCCTTAAGTCACCTCAACTGTATTTTCCCGCTAGTCACAGTCAAGCCCTCAATGAGTTGAATCTGGTGAGTTTGTCTGGGGCAACAACAAATTGTGCTGTTGGCAGTACTCGGGGGCTGGAGTTGAAAAACACTGCTCTAAATGATACTAGACATCATAATATGGCATAATATGACAAATTTGTTTTAAGTACAACTGTGACCCATGGGATGAAATTAATAAACAAGTGACTTTTGGTTTGTCCCTTCCCAGGTCCCGAGAACCAGCGCTATCCTGTGTAGCTGCAGGGTCAACCCCTCCTCCTGTGTGACATGCGGGGGTCGCCCCAGCGCACCCAGAGAAGACCCCCAGTACGAGCTTCCCTCCCTGGAGCGCTTGTCCCACCTGGACCCGGGGGTCCACCCAATCCTCTCCCTCCCTGACGGTAAGGAGCCAGGAGCATAGAACCAGAATCAATTTTTATTATTTTTCTATGAGCCAGGAGCCAACCCAGTACGGACAGATACCATACACTCCATATATCTTACACTCCATATATCTCTGCGCCCCTGCTTTGCCTGTTACGAAACAGTGGTGTGGGCGTATACTGGTTAAAAGACTAATTATATAATAAACGTGAGTCATTTTTGTCCGCTGCGTTGTCACTATTTCTGATATTTTTGTTGTTAGCTAGCCTCAATTGTTATCAGCAAAGCAAGCTAGCTACCTGCTGCTACCTATATCAGTCAATATGACTTGCTAGATTTCATCTTGACATCCAGCTTTTTGCTACAAACCACAGGATTTTAAATAAAATGGAATGGCGAGATAGTTGTTGTGTGGAGGATATGCTTTGACTTGCTTTCTTGTTGGCTAACGAAGTTAGCTGTGATAGCTAGCATGCTAGCTAACAGCTTCTAAACAGCCAACATGCCAACTCTTATAAGCTACATTTGAAATAATGACGGGTTATTTCAACTCGTGACTTTTTAACATGACATTTAGGCTCATTTGCTTCAACCCTGACAATGTGCTTCTGTAACTGTAAATAAATGTGCATTTCTGTGGGGCTAAGCAATTAACTTACTTATTTGTTAACTACTGTAACTTTCTCTCAAAAATGCTCTCGTAATGTTGCTTAATGCCTCCTAACAAGGTGACCCCAGTAATGTAAACAAATTGCCGTTTGTGACGTAACCACCTCTAAACTATAGTAGTTTAGACTAGTTGACTGCCGTTCCAGAAGCACCTTTTCACTTCCCTGCTGTACACTTTATCACCATGGAGAGGGTTTTTATTTAAACCCCTCTTCCCTCCATTCCCCCACCCACCTTGTTCCCGTTCCTTCTCTCATCTGCACCAACCATATCTTCTTGTGGATAACACGTAGTGCGTGTTTCTCTCCTTAGATGTGTGTATGAGCCTGCGGCTGCAGCAGGTGATGAAGAGCCACTGGCAGGGCAAGGCCCCCGAGAGGACCAAGCCCCTCAAGAAGCTCTCGCTCAAACACAAGCTCTCCTCCAAAGACAAGCACATCAAGCTGGCCAACTCGCTCATGGCACACAGTGAGTATATGTGGGCAGGACCACACACACGCATATGAAGCAATCCGATACACACCTAGTGTAGTCATACACACCTACTTATATACACAACCTTTGGAAAGCAGGGTGTTTTCCACAGTCAGGGAGTACACATGACCCCTTGTGGACACAAAGATACACACCAACTCGCACCCAAAGGAGATAAACACAGCCTTTGGAAATGAACTTGTCAGCCAATGGCGAGTGTAGCACGTTGTCACATTTCGTTTTTTTTTTTTTTTTTTTAACCAGGAAGTCACTTGACACACACACATACCATCCTAGCTGTGTAGAATGAAAAATCCCCTGACCAGTGTCTCTCCCCTTTCCCCCACAGGACTGTCTCACTATAAGAGCCGGTCTGATAAGATGCAGCGGCGACAACATCACCACTTGGATGGCAACGGTGGGGTGCTGAGCGCCGCCAGGCTGGAGGGCCAGGCCTTCTGTAAGGCCGAGCGGCTTCTGCATGGCCTCCCCTCACCCTCCACAGGGCCCTATGACCGGAGCTACAGTCGCAAGAGGCCCCGTGAGCACTTGCTGGACAGGACCCACGGCTGTGAGTTAACCGCACCACTCAAATGAACCAGGCATGGGTCAAATACTTACCAATAGTTGCGCTGTGTTTGATCAACTTACCAGGTGCAATGGAATCAATGGACTAATCCCAAAAGTGCAAATCCCAAGCTAAATCGAGCTCCTCATGTACGTCATTTGACATAGGTTATGTATTTGATCCACGTCTGCTCAGAACACACAATCTGCTATCCATTTATAATGCAAAAGATGTGAGTCATGACTAGTTGTTAATCTCTATTTCCCCTTTCTCTTCCAGCCACCCCAAAGCTCTTCCTGGACTCGGGCAGCCCCTGCTCGTCCTTGGCCAGCCTGCACTCGTCTCTCCACAGCCCCTCGCTGACCCGCCAGCTGTCCACCTCCTCGGAGAGCTCCACCCCTATTGGCCCCAACAGTCTCAGCTTCTCCAACACCCCCGTAAGCTCATCATAGCTTTTATTGACTGTGTGTGTGGTCTAGGTGAATCATGAATGTGACAGCACGGGTTCTGTTCAGAAAGGTGCAATGTTACAAAACGTTCCGATAAAATATGCATTTTGTATAAAGTGATTTTTGGTCATGTAGAATTGGGCTTCATATCAGCTCTGTTCCATTTCTATCTGCGCTGTTCTGAACGTTTCCCCTCATTAAATACGCCCCCATACCTGTTCATAATTAACTGTAAAAATAGCTGTATGAATAAAGGTTTTATTTTATTTTTAAACTCTGCACCCCCTCAGCAGCCCATCCGTAGGAGGCGAGGCGAGAGCTCCTTTGACATCAACAACATTGTGATCCCCATGTCAGTGGCGGCCACCACGCGCGTAGAGAAACTACAATACAAAGAGATTGTCACCCCCAACTGGCGGGAAGTTGACATTTTCTCCCAGCCCATGGCAGAAGAGGAGAACGACACAGAGGTAAGATGTTGCTTCATTCCTAAGCCCTGCTTTGGAAACTGCCATGTATTTTGAAGGACCAAGGTTTGACCTTGCTCCGTTCTTTTAACTCGGTAGAGATACTCTGAATGGGTGCTGACCTGTTGCACCCTTGACAACCACTGTGATTATTATTATTTGACCCTGCTGGTCATTTATGAACATCTTGGCCATGTTCTGTTATAATCTCCACCCGGCACAGCCAGAAGAGGACTAGCCACCACTCATAGCCTGGTTCCTCTCTAGTTTTCTTCCTAAGTTCTGGGCTTGCTTGCTGTTTGGGGTTTAAGGCTGGGTTTCTGTGCAGCACTTTGTGACATCAGCTGATGTAAGAAGGGCTTTATAAATACATTTGATTGATTTTATGGATCAAGGAGTCCTATCTTAATAACACATTTCTGTGTGTGTAGATGGAGGACCTCTCCGACGCGGCCTTCTCCCAGCTCCACCAGCCATGCCAGGATCAGGAGCGTTCCCGCTGGACCTGGATGGCCCTGGCCCCCGCCAAGAGGAGGGGCAGCAGGTCAGTAGGGGTCGCCTATAGTACACCCAACACACACTCATACACAGCATAGTACCTCATCACTGCCATATGTCTCAGTTTAGATAAATGTGCTCTACTTACTATATCTTTGACCTATTTGATTAATGTCAACACATGATTTGGTAGGAAATATTTTAGTGGGGTCTTTGCACATTGTCAATATGCCCTGAGTGTACACACAGGATAAAGGATTTTAAAGCCTTGATACAATTGCGACCCGGTTTGAGTGTGTAGAAATGCAACGCTGCTGGGTTTTTCAAGCTCAACAGTTTCCCGTGTGTATCAAGAATGGTCCACCACCCAAAGGACATCCAGCCAACTTGACACAACTGCGGGAAGCATTGGAGTCAACATGGGCCAGCATCCCTGTGGAATTCTTTTCACACCTTGTATTGTTCATGCCCCGACAAATTGTGGCTGTTCCCCAAAATGGGGTGCAACTCAATATTAGGAAAGTGTTCCTAATGTTTTGTACACATCCATATACTTATACATCCAAAGGCTTAAACAATGTCCTTACAAGGTTGTTTTCCACTAAAAGTTATGATCACTTGATAAATGATAAGGACAGGGCTCTCTAAAGAAGTGGTAGGTAGTAACAGGGTTTAGTTTGGTCTCCATTTGTGGCACATTTCATGTGTTCTACGGTCCACTCACACCACAACCGTCTCTCAGGTCGTACAAGTCCATGGATGGCAGGACCACACCGCTGCTGTGCAGCACCAACCCGCCCACTCCCCAGCCGGCGTCCCCTGACCCTGGACACTGCCCCCTGCTGCACGACTACAGCCACGTGGCGTCGCCCATAAGTCCGGACGCCACCTCCAACCCCCACACGCCGTGCTCACGCGACTCCCACCGCCTGCTGTCCAGTGAGGACACGCGCTGCTCCACACCCGACTTCACCTTCGAGGAGCGGGTGAGAATGAATGTAACAGACACATGCACACATGAAGAATAACAGCGACTGGTCTTCGAGTCGCTGTGCCCAGTAGTTTGTGATGATTACATATTCGGACATGGGAAAGCAGTCACAAAGTTATAGCGGTTATATTGTCCCTAGAAGAATAGGATGTTTCTGTACATTAAGAGCTCTCATTTGGTAAATGTTGGAACATGAAGAATGAGAAGTAACCATTTCTTTGTCAATTTGCATCATTAGTTTAACTTGATTAACAAATTGTTGATTTGATGGTATTCAGTTGTACTTAAATTAACCCAATGATTTCCCCGAACAGACGGTGGCCCCGTGGGAGCATCGAAACTTCCCCCTGCCGGAGGACCCCGCTCCGGAGCCCGAGGTGGAGGGGGAAGATGAGATGAGGCGGTCGCGAATGCGCAGCGTCTCGTGTTGCCCGTCGACAGGCTATGACACAGACAGCCCCTTGCCTTGTGATGACGACGCCCCCAAACAGAAGGGCCATGCCCACCAATGAATGACTGACAGGCCGAGGTCTTCCTCAACCCCTACCCCTCTCTGGCATTAACAAGCAGAACCTCAAACTGAGAAAAAAGGCTATTTAAAAGGGTTCCTGTTTGATATTCAAACACCAGTCTAATACTATTTCACAGTTTTTAGTGAATATTATATGGAAGATGGAAGCCTTTCCCTACACTCTTGATGTTACAAAAATTATTTCTGTTGTAGGCTAAAACGATGTACATGGGGCTTAGTGGTGTTCCATATGTGGCGTGTACACTTGTAGCGCACTATGTAGCTGACTCCTCAAAGTATGGCCAAAGGGTGTTTTTCTATTGACTAGTTTGCTTGTATTTCCCATGTACATTTTCTAGTGGTGTGACAAATAACAAAACAAGAAAAAAAATCCTCATACTCCCAAATTAACAGGTACATTTGGGATGTTTTGTGTCCTTTTTTCCCTCTAGGGGTGGGGGGGGGGTATTAGAAATTGTGGAGCACATCTTCTTTCATTGCCAAGTAGTTTTGTTGGGTTGCATGTCTTTTTTTGTTTGTCATTCCTTTCCTGACACTTTTTTTTCGTCTTTTTTTTGTATCGTCTGTTCAATTAAGTCTTTCTTTTTGTGTTTTGGACAGTAATCATTCCTTTAGAAAATATCTTTGCAGAGCACCCGGCGCCTCTGATCCCACTGAGCTCTCGCTGTCTTGTTTGCGGGAGTGACTGCGGTAGAGAGGAACCTGGGTATCCTAAGCACTTGTCCAACCTACAGGGAGCACTACTGCATGCTAAACCATGCTAATGCTAATCAAATCACCAGAGCACATAATTGAACAGGAATTTGCCACCCAGGGAAAGGAAGTGGATGATGATCAGGGATGACCCTAATATCGATTTAGTTTACTTTCCCCTTTTCTCAAATTATCATTGGTGTAGTATTATGTCAACATAGTAAAATGTATTTCAAATGGTAAAATCACACAGCTAATAGCTTTTTCATTTTGTTTTCCGGACATTGGTATTAGACTACATGCTGGTGAATTATTGGACAATGTTTGTTAATGTTGATAATTAAGTTGTTTCTGGTTCAACTTGACAAGAAAAAGTGTGTTCTCTAGTTTCATATGTAGCAGCTCTTTGCTAGAAGCAACCCAGACCTCAGGTTTTACAGTTAAGGGAATATTTCTAATGCTGAGAAAATATTTGTCCCCCCTTCCCCCCTAAGATCGATCCGATCTAAAGAGACTACTCTGTTGCAGAATGCTTTTTTTGTGTTGCCACCCCACAATGTCATAACCACACCACCATTTCCCCTCGTAACTAATTGCTATGCAAAATCTATGGTTGTATAATTTTACACCTGTTTTTACGCCACAGTCCTTCAATCCCTGTACTTTGTTTTGTAGTTTAAGCAAGATGTAAATGTACTGGTCCAATTGTTGCAGCAGTTAACCTAATCAAAAGCAGAATTGTTTTTGTAAATAGTACCATTAAAACATTTGTTTAACTTGGGATAATTGTCAAGTGTTCTTTCACTTTCTCACACATAGGAAAACATTGCACGGGTTTACTACAACTTTGTGTAATGCTTGACGTCAACTCGGATCAAATAATGACGTACAGTTGAAGTCGAAGTTTACATACACTTAGGTTAGTCATTAAAACTCATTTTTCAACCACTCCACAAATTTCTTGTTAAACTATAGTTTTGGCAAGTCTGTTAGGACATTACTTTGTAAGTAATTTTTCCAACAATTGTTTACAGACAGATTATTTAACTTATAATTCACTGTATCACAATTCCAGTGGGTCAGAAGTTTACATACACTAAGTTGACTGTGCATTTTAACAGCTTGGAAAATTCCAGAAAATGATGTCATGGTTTTAGAAGCTTCTAATAGGCTAATTGACATAATTTGAGTCATTTGGAGGTGTACCTGTGGATGTACTTCAAAGCCTACCTTGAAACTCTGCCTCTTTGCTTGACATGGGAAAATCTAAAGAAATTAGCCAAGACATCAGAAAAAATATTGTATGCAAGTATCAACACCATGGGACCACGCATCTGTCATACCACTCAGGAGACGCGTTCTGTCTCCTAGAGATGAACATGCTTTGGTGCGAAAAGTACATTTCAATCCCAGAACAGCAGCAAAGGACCTTGTGAAGATGCTGGAGGAAACAGGCACAAAATTATCTATATCCACAGTAAAACGAATCCTACATCGACATAACCTGAAAGGCTGCTCAGTAAGGAAGAAGCCACTGCTCCAAAACCACCATTTAAAAAATCTAGACTACGGTTTGCAACTGCACATGGGGACAAAGATTGTACTTTTTGGAGAAATGTCCTCTGGTCTGATGAAACAAAAATAGAACTGTTTGGCCATAATGACCATCGTTATGTTTGGAGGGATAATGGGGAGGCTTGCAAGCCGAAGAACACCATCCCAACCGTGAAGCACGGGGGTGGCAGCATCATGTTGTGGGGGTGCTTTGCTGCGAGAAGGACTAGTGCATTTCACAAAATAGATGGCGTCATGAGGAAGGAAAATTATGTGGATATGTTGAAGCAACATCTCAAGACATCAGGAAGTTAAAGCTTGGTCAAAAATGTATCTTCCAAATGGACAATGACCCTAAGCATACTCCCAAAATGTGGAAAAATGGCTTAAGGGCAACGAAGTCAAGGTATTGGAGTGGCCATCACAAAGCCCTGACCTCAATCCTATAGAAAATTTGTGTGCAGAACTGAAAAAGCTTGTGCGAGCAAGGAGGCATACAAACCTGACTCAGTTACACCAGCTCTGTCAGGAGGAATGGGCCAAAATTCACCCAAATGATTTTGGGAAGCTTGTGGAAGGCTACGCAAAACGTTTGACCCAAGTTAAACAATTTAAAGGCAATGCTACCAAATACTAATTGAGTGTATGTAAACTTCTGACCCGCTGTGAATGTGATGAAATAAATTAAAGCTGAAATATATAATTCTCTACAATTATTCTGACATTTCACATTCTTAAAATAAAGTGGTGATCTTAACTGACCTAGACAGGGAATTTTTACTAGGATTAAATGTCAGGAATTGAGTTTACATGTATTTGGCTAAGGTGTATAAACTTCTGACTTCAACTGTACATCCCTGATCGAGACGCTGCAAGGGATTTGCCTCTAAAGTACCATAGCCATTAACGCTCATGAATGCATGTTGACCGTAAATGAGAAATGCTTTTCTTTGGAAGGTGAAAAAAAAAGTTTTCTGAGCAGATATAATAAAGCAATTTCTGCTGTGCTTCAAACTCCGCTGTTCAGTATTGTAGTCATTAACATTTTCTGAACATGAGTTGTGGCAATAAAGGAGGCAGATGTTTCTTTGTAAGAGTCAATTGGACTTTCTTAATACACCATGTACCTGGGAAGAAGACTGATGCAGAATTTGTCTTAGCTTAGTGAATGTGCCACGTCCACAAACCATCTGCCAATGATGTCATGCCTACCACTGCCACCCTCATTAAGGGTGATAAAAGGGTAGGACCTACTGCCTGCCTCCCAGCTCTTCGCACAGACCCAGAGCTGCAGTGCAGACCCTAAGACCATACTTCATCCTCTTACCCACCTTGTGACAGAGAGAAACAACATGTCAGTGCTTATTAATTTAGTCTGTACCCTTAGCCTGACTAGATGCCAGGCAGGGAAATCCCTTACCTCACCAGGATGCATATTAACCCCAGAACCCCTGCCAAAGTGGTTGGGAATTATTCAGCAGCCGCTGCTTTAAGCCCTTCTCCACACAATTGACCTGGGCAGACGCAGAGTTGCAATACCTGGAAAAAACGGAACGAACCTGGCCTCTGCACAGTTCCCGAAGAGTACGAGTTCATCAGCAACTCTGCAAAGAGGACCGACTGAAATGGGCTGAGCGGCCTCCACAAGGAAGGTGCATGGATTTGATCGGACAGGTCCAAGATGGACTTGGTCAACTCTAATCCGAAAAAAGCCTAATAATGAGAGAGGAATGGAACACTTGTCACAAACTGGGGGTGGAGGTGCCGGTACCAAAGCGGGTAGGTGGAACGATCTCCCATGCAAGAACAGTTTTCCCTTTGCCTGCGCCAAACGTTTCCTCTAGTCTGCCTTCCACTTGGAGGGATTCCACGATTTCTGAACCTGACTGTCCTGAGACTTTGATAGTGGACAAAATGCCATCATTTTCCATAATAAAACTTTCATCTCACAGGAAAAAATTTAAGAATTCTTATTCCTATAAGATTTCTTATATTTTAATGACACATCTGTCCATGCACGATATCTGAGTTTCCTGAAGCATGTCCCCGTGCAGCACCTAGACTGCAATGCCTAATTTAGGACTCAGTACACATGCAATATTTCCATAACATACCTATTTTAGAACACTTCCTAGTATACACCAATCAATAGTAAACCCTTCATAATTCAGAGAGAAGTGTGTTCTACACAACGGGTTGCCTGGCAGTCGTGTCAGTTTGACTGACGTTTCAGTATTGGAGAACATATTGAGACTTAACCTAGAGTTGATTTCCACGGCCCTGCGGAAATCTAATTAGCGTTTAAAAAAATCCTGATCAAAATTTGATCCGTCAATTTAAGCTAGAGGTATGTTTTTTGCTTTGGATGCGTCTCAATCCACCGATGTTGTACTTCTGCATCTGCGGTGAAAGGTTGCAGAGCTAGAGAAGTGTTTGTCAGACCATGAGCCTAAATCGGCTGTAACGCCCGAACAGTTTGGTACTTCATTCAATATCAAACAGCTCAAATATCCTTGGTATTACCTTCATAAAACAATTCCATATGTTAGATTAGACAGGGTTTAGACTGCAGAGGGTTCAGGGCTACTTAACCACAAATTGGAAGTTTGACTGATGCCTCAGTATTGGAAGCAACCGTGCGAATTTAAAGGGATAGTTGATCACAAACGTGTGTCATGTTTTCGCTGTCAATAATGTGAACCGGAGATTTCAGAGCGAAGGACAAAACATGGTTTAACAGTTTATTTTTAAATTCACAGCGACAAGAATCATCATACACCAGTTATTGATAAAATGCACAATAACAATATCAACAATCACATTTTCCACACAACTGTACAGCGGCAAAAATAACAAAAGGATGACGATGAAATGTGTTACTGCAAACTCTTTCCATTGACCTCAGAACAGAGGCCAGTGGAGAGGACCACCCAAAAAAACAAAAAAAATACCTTTCCCCAACTTTTCCCCTTGAGTACTGATAATGTTAGTACTGGAATTTATCAGCACCTGCCCTCCAACATATTAGTCTCAGTAATCCACACAGAACACAGTGCACATACCCATTTAACACATTCAAACAAATGTTGTCCATTATGATGAAAAGTAACCAACAGTTTAACATGCAGATTGTAGTGTTGCAAGCACACCTTTTCTCAAATGCCCTGGCCAGTTCCCGAGAAATATATATTGTCAATACAAGTCAAACACACACACTGGGAAGTCGTATAATGTTATCAATGCGCCTTAATCTCCACATAAAGGAAAGGGTTGCCTTTTGGGTTCTATTCCCTCGCACTAATACCTACATGTATGCTTATATAGACAAAGCAGATGTTACAGGAGGTACAATGAAAGCACAGTGTAAAAGGAGAGGCAGACCGCTTACTCTTACATGAAATGCATGCAAGGACTTTTAAGATGGTATTTTGGCTCGGAGTTATGAAGGCAAATCAATGACGAGAATAATATAGTGGTGATTGGTGAACCACGGTGGGTTTACATGAGGATAAAACACTTATCCATTTGAGCGTGTGAGAGAGTTTCGTACATTTCCGTCGTATACGTTCCAGGGAAAGGACCATAGCTTTATAACCCGTGAGACAAGTTGAGGAAAGTGTGACGAGCATGCTCGTGCGCAGGCAATTAGTAGGCCTAAATCTAAATATATCCGAAAGGTACGTTTCTCCATGTGACAGATGGTTAAACATTTTAGGGTAAAAAGTAGAGTGAGCTACATGGCATCATCACATACAGCGGGGCAACTTCCTGTTTACAAAAATCAATTAACATAATTCTAATCTGCCAAAACAGCAAATTGGCTCCTCCCAATGTGGACATACCTCAAGGGAGAGTGCAAACCTGAAAGAACCAATAGGGGCAGTCTTGGCGACTGGAGTTGCTGCTTTTGGTGCGTTCCAGCCAACTCTGAACAAGGAAATCTCCGACTTTAGTGCACTCAAGACAACTGAGAACTCTGGGGGAAAAACAGCTCTCACTGGGAAAAATAGTTTTGAACGGAGGGTCATCCAACTCGGAATTACAATTCAGAATCTCGGGCATCATCCTAGAGCTCCGACTTGTCTGACCTGAAGATTACTGACGTCAAGATTCTTCCCAGTCTGTTCTTTTCTGATTTTCTTGAACGCACTATATTGGTTGTGCTCGCCTGCTCAGGCGTTGGATTGCATCAACCAATGTTTGCGTGCCACATCATCAACTGTGCAGTCGGACACCAGATTGCTAAATCATATGATGTGTTTAGCTGATAGTTAACACCAATCCAAGCATTGTGAGATTTGGCAGGCGTCTGCAATGTAGTCGGGCAGAATTGTGTGTAAGCAGGAAGTTGCCCCACTGAATGATGATGTCATATTGCTGAGTATCAAGCAAATTTTTTCTGCGTGATCTGAAGCCAAATTAGTGAGAAGTTCAGTGAAATTACGTGTCTTACATTAAACGACACAACCCATAATTGGTTAGACAATTTGCCTGGCATAGCTAAGCCTGTTAATTTAGTCATTCAGTATTCAGTATTCCCCTCGAATTCATGTCATCTTTAAACATTAACAAATATTTTGTCACTAGTAGCCTATATAATGTTAAATGTAAACTGCCACACCGCATAAGACAAAAGCTGAAGCGCATTTACAATAGAGCCATAACAGAATATTGAAAATAAATTAACACTGACAGTAGCAGGCCCGATACAAATGTTTCCATATCAAATACATGTCATATCCACAGAATACAAATAGAAAAGTGTGTGCCCAACACAAACCAAGGTTTCTACGCTAAACATTCTGTATCCCTCTTCTTTTGTCCATGAAGGAAAATGTTTACCTCTGAACTATACTACCTTGGTATGCAGTGTATAGCGGCAACCAAAGCAGACAGCAAGTTGGGGAGGTCTAAAAGCATTTTACTGTCTGAATGAGAGCTTTTGCTACATGAGCCCACCTTTCCTCACTTCTTTGCCTCATACTACCCCGTAAATGGAGGATGTGTTTTCTTATGTTCAACACATTGTAGAAGGGGGGGGCCCACTTCTCCCAAACCTCTTGTTTTCCATGTATCAAAAAGCCATTCAGGAGACAGCCATCACAGATCATTTGCACATCAAAAATTGACATTTGTAAAATAAGGGCTTCGAATCGCAGTCATTGGGACAGTAAAATGATTTATCGAGTTAAAGTGAATTAAATATGGGTTCAAAGTTCAAATAAAATGTCCAGAAACACTTGTAGGATTCTGGGTTTGTTTGGATGTTTGTTCTCTTTAAACTCTTAAAAAGGGCCATTTATACAACCGGTACAAATGATGACAACAAAAATAGATCAAGAGAGAAATTAAATCATCTAACTTGACCGACTTGAATCTCTTTTTTTTTTTTAAAGACCTCTTTTCTAACAATAAATGCATCATGAAGAAGAACAGTCGGTGATGGAAGAGAAACAGTGATGGGTATAGCTAAAAAAGTCCCGTGAAAAGGAGGAGGAAGGCGACAGGCGTCATGACTCCTCTGACGTGGGCGGTCAAAGTAGTGTGGTCGGTCAGGAGACTTCCGGTCGGCCATCGTGTGCCACCAAGCCAATCACAAGCCTTGGCTGGCCAGAGAGGCAGATACCTGGTCAGCGAGTGTGGAGAGCTGCGGTGAGTCAGCCATGTTGATGGAGCCGGAGGAGGACAAGGTACTGAGCTGGTGGGACAGGGGGTCGTCTTCCAGGGAGATAATCTCGGCCCCGTGGTCAGTGCGTGCCTTGGCCGTCTCACGGAACGTCAGCTTGTGGCTCTCAATCTGCCGATCGAAGAGAGGGTACATCATAAGGTATCAGAATCACTTTTACAAGTACATTTTCCCCCCCGGAATTTGACTTACTGACATGGTACTGGTAGTAATAGACAAAACAGGCAGAATATAGAAAAAGGACTTTACACATAATCTTCATGTACTATATACAATATACAGAATGATAGGACAGTATTAGCAAATGTACAGTTGCTGTATTTTGTTGCAGATCACAAGTTAAACAAACAGTAAACACGACCAGTGACAAAAACAATGTGACTGCCTTACTGGACACCAGCCGCAATCGACAACTCTACACACTGAGGTATTGGTTGCACTTTATGGTAGATAAAATATTAGGTATGTATTCTAATAAATGACCAATTCCGTTAAAATCTTTGAAGTAACAGAACTTACACATTGTTACGACAAAGTTTCCTATTAATACTAGGTAAATAGTGGAAACGCTATGCATTCTGGGTGGACATCCGGACTCCTTTATTTGATGATGCTGATCTCATCCACGTACTGTAACTTTCAAGGGCAAAATAATGTATTTTCTGAACAAATTGCCCTTTATTGCAGTAAATACGCATGTAATAAATATATGTTTCAGACTATTCTGTCACGCTGGTATAAAGGATTTTGGAGACAGGCGCAGGAATACACTCAAAACAAATACGTATACAAAAACACTGGGCTGTACCCAAACAAAAGAGGGAGGGTAAACCTCGTTGACCGACACGGGACGATACCCGTAATACACAATACTGTATATAGATCAGGGCACATATATAACATACTAATCAGGGGAAATGGGAACCAGGTGTGTGTAATCAAACAAGACAGTCCGGGGTTGATAATGAATCCCGTTCGGTGAAGCCTAGAAAGCCGGTGACTTTGACCTCCGGAACTGGTGAACAGAATGAGCATCAGTACCGGGGGGTTTCGTGACATATTCTGATAATATTACGTCACCGTATGCTGGTAAAGAGGTTAATTGAAGCATTAGATGTGAGCTGCCTGCTCCTGAAATTTGGTGTCTACATTTTGAAAATGGTGTCCATTTACCCTGACAGGGATGCGTTATAAATGTTCAATATCCAAGATATACTGCAGTGTACACACAACATTCCACGCACTCTCCCTGCTTGGCACCGGTGGATGTGGTGTACTTACTGGAGTCCTCAATCTTTATGAGTGGGTTCATCAGGATGGGTGTGATGGGTGCTGAGGGGAGGGGCTGGGGTGACTGTGGGGGGGTGACAGCAGGGGAAGGGCCGTACGTGCCCTTGTTTGATGGGATGTCTTTATGGCTGTCTCCAGCTTCCTTTCCCTTCTCTTTCTACAGAGGACACCCAGCAATGGGGGGGGAGATGACAAAAAAAAGCAACAAAAACATGTGATGGGGGAAAAAAAACCAAATTATAATAATGCTCACAAACAAACCAAGTGCCAGGTGATGTAAGTGACAAAATATATAGTTGGATGAAAATAAATCATGGAATGGGAACAGGGCAAGAAGCTTTCTATAGCTGTGATTTTACTAATGTGGCAGAGGGGGGAACCTAGTTAGCTTAGACAAGAAAAGCAGCACTCAATCCCAAATGGACTCCTGCACCCTAGTGGAGATCTGAAAGGATTTGACAGGTGCAACTAATATAGTCATAGCTGCATCTTGCCCTCTAATAGGCCACCATATTACTTGTACCAATTAAACCCTCTGAGATTTACATAAGTGCATAGGGTGTTGGGTCTAGGGATTTGGGATTGGGCCCAGGAAGCCAGGATTAAAGATCATGGGTGTTAACACGTAGCGGTGCGATGAAGTACACATGGGAGGAGAACAGATGAGAGAAGGAGAGCAGGCGGTTAGGCAGCCACAGTCACCCAGGGGTCCAATGCAGCCTTAGCCTATTTTCAATGAGACCACTCACTATTCCTAGTGCTCTTAAAGGTCAAACGTGGACAATCATTGGTACTTTGAAGTATTAAAAGTACATACTGCGCATGTATTTAGCCTAATGCAAGAACAAGCTAACAACAACTCTGTTGGTCTATGTCTGGAGCAGCAATCTCTGTCAGTTCAGCCATGGGACCCCACAGCGCTATGTTAGTATGCGTGATTCATAAAGAAAATATTTTGCATCGGTACTTTGTAACAAGGATGCATTTCCATTCCTTGCCATGTTACTGTTGCCTTGATCAATACTGATTTTCACAGAGCATTTGCCAAGCAAGGTATTCCATATCGGGGGCTACGCCATAAAACAGCTCAGAGCAAGCAGTAGAGAAGTTCTTCAGGACAGAGGGAAAAGATTAAGAACATATCACTGATATTAGATGTGTAATCCAGGGACATAGCTGCTTTTCCCCTAAGGGCCAGTGTATAAGGATGTTCCAGAATGATGGTTGTCGTCGTCTTACCCTCCTCTGTCCACCTCCGGCCACGTGTCCAATGTTGTCCATGGAGCCGATCTTTGATTGGACCTTGAAATCCAATTTCTCAGATTTGATCTCAACATTCCCACCACCTTATTACAGAAATGACAAAATGATACAATTGTTTAAAAAAAAAGACATTTACAGCTACCATGATTGACCTATCTGTAAACCAATTGTTGTTCCTCTGTGTCCTCCAGTCAGCTCGCTGGTGCCCAGCCCACTGGATGTGAGCTAGCTAGAGCTACAGAAAAGAGCTAGCTAGAGCTACAGAATTGTAATGTAATATGCAATATGAAAAGCACCCTCAGCAACTTTTCAGCGACCCTTTGTATGGCGGTACTTCCAGAACTTTCAACTTTCAACTCCCATTGGTAGTTACATATGGAACTTTGGATTTTAGAAAATGCTCCGTTATTAAATACATTTTTACTCAATGAAGTAATCCAACAATATACAGTACCAGTCAAAAGTTGACACACCACACACCATTCCAGGGTTTTACTTTATTTTACTATTTTCTACATTGTATAACAATGATGAAGACATCAAAACAATGAAATCACGTGGAGTCATGTAGTAACCAAAAAAAGTGTTAAACAAATTAAAATATATTTTATATTTGAGATTGTTCAAAGGAGCCACCCTTTGCCTTGATGACAGTTTGCACACTCTTGGCATTCTCTCAACCAGCTTCATGAGGTAGTCACCTGGAATGCATTTTAATTAACAGGTGTGCCTTGTTGAACGTTAATTTGTGGAATGTCCTTCTTAATGTGTTTGAGCCCATCAGTTGTGTTATGACAAGGTAGGGGTGGTATACAGAAGATATTTGGTAAAATACCAAGTCCATATTATGGCAAGAACAGCTCAAATAAGCAAAGAGAAACGACAGTTCATCATTACTTTAAGACATGAAGGCCAGTCAATCTGGAACTTCAAGAACTTTGAAAGTTTTCAAGTGTAGTTGCAAAACTACAATGCTATGATGAAACTGTCTCATGAGGACTGCCACGAAAAGAAAGACCCAGAGTTAACTCTGCTGCAGAGGTTAAGTTAGAGTTAACTGCACCTCAAGATTGCAGCCCAAATAAATGCTTCACAGAGTTCAAGTAATAGACACATCTCAGCATCAACTGTTCAACGGAGACTGCGTGAATCAGGCCTTCATGGCCGAATTGCTGCAAAGAAACCATTACTAAAGGACACCGATAAGAAGAAAGACTTGCTTGGGCCAAGAAACACGAGCAATGGACATTAGACCGGTGGAAATCTGTCCTTTGGTCTGAGTCCAAAGTTGAGATTTTTGGTTCTAAGCTCTGTCTTTGTGAGATAGTAGGTGAACGGATAATCTCTGCATGTGTGGTTCCCACTGTGAAGCATGGAGGAGGTGTGATGGTGTGCTTTGCTGGTGACACTGTCAGTGATTTATTTAGAATTTCAAGGCACACTTAACAAGCAGGTCTACCACAGCATTCTGCAGCGATGCGACATCCCATGTCATTTGAGCTTAGTGGGACTATCATTTGTTTTCAACAGGACAATGACCCCACACACCTCCAGGCTGTGTAAGGGCTATTTGACCAAGAAGGAGCGTGATGGAGTGCTGCATCAGATGACTTGGCCTCCCCAATCACCTGACCTCAACCCAACTGAGATGGTTTGGGATGAGTTGGACTGCAGAGTGAAGGAAAAGCAGCCAACAAGTGCTCAGCATTTGTGGGAACTCCTTCAAGACTGTTGGAAAAGCATTCCAGGTGAAGCTGGATGAGAGAATGCCAAGAGTGTGCAAAGCTGTCATTAATGCAAAGGATGGCTACTTTTAAGAATCTAAAATATATTGTATTTGTTTAACACTTTTTTTGGTTACTACATGATTCCATAAGTGCCATTTCATAGTGTAGATGTCTTCACTATTATTATACAATGTGGAAAACAGTCCAAATAAAGAAAAACTCTTGAACGTGTATCCAAACTTTTGACTGGTACTGTATATACCGCCATCTTAGATTATCTTTTGTCTTCTCTTATTGGGTGTCCATCCCAAAGCATTGCACTTGGGAAATCAGAAATCAAGCGCCGCTTTAAAATGACACTCACCTTTCAGGATAAAAAAAAAAGAGATGTTCAAAAAGAGATCTTTCATTGAGCAAGCAAAACGTTTAACTAAAACTACCGATGGAAGTTTCGAAGACACCAAACCTAAGCGTTAACGTGTTGAACCACCATAGCTGTATTTGGGAAGAAAAAAAATCCACCTTGCATCAATTAAGGTTTAACATTTTAAGGACCCCCTAAACTGGGTCTGTCCCCCACCTTGGCCATCCCATTCTAAATGTTCTGGACACGTCACTGGGGAGGGAAAGACTACTCTTGAAGTCTTGAAAAAAAATGACAAACTTTCATTTTGTAGTGTAATGTCCCTTTACGTTTAAGACCTACCTGGCTTGTGGTGGATGTTGGCTGTAGAACCACATTTTGATTTAACATTGCTCAGGTCAATCTTTTTGTGGACTATTTGAACCTGTGCAGGGATAGAAAACAAAAAAAACAGAAAAAAATCGATACATATCATTTCATGAAATGTTTCCTCCAAGTGAAGGAGAAATGTGTATTGGTGATGTTGATCTTGTGATGCATGCAACCACATAGGACCTTGCCCTCTGCATTGGCCTGTTAGTGTAATTCAGGTGGTCGTTGGGGAGAGTAAAACACTGTTAACAAGATACACACTATTACTGGACAATACCGATTGACTCAAAGTCAAGATCCCCGTGCTGATTTAACTGTATCATTTGAAACTCAATGAATACTTTAAATAGTGTTTTCAGTTCATTAAGTATTCTCACATTCTATGCCGGCATTCATTTAGAATGCAAACTTTGTAGCGATATCTCAAATTTAGACATTGCTGTTATTTCGAATTGCTACATGTATATATTATACAGTACATTGCCATTTGACTTGGTCAAGTTTATATCCAAAAGGGTTAAAGTTGCTTTTAGATTCAAAAGTCAAGTTTCACAATCCAAGCTCTGGATCTGATGACCTCATCACATGCAGCCCGGAGTGAAGGGCCCGGCTGGTGTCTCTCGACACAAAGCTCTTTGTCTCGCTTGAATGAGGTCACGTATTTGCTGTTCACTACAATAGGCTGGCAACTCCAAGCAGAAGCATAGGACAGACACACTTTTGTTAATGGGCATTAAGGGTGGCTTCTGTCCCATTTGATGCTTGTGTGCTTGACATTTGCAAGTATTTTTCATTTTAGGAAAAAAAGTATACTACAAAACTCAGCTGATCAGTTCGGTCCCACTTATTAAGTACCCGTCCAGGTACTCCATGCATTTTGTTTAAAGGTAAAGTTTGGCATTATTTAAATCGGCAAACACAGAAAAACACAGGTACACATATTCTCTAGAGGGGGGTGGGGAGAAACATCATTAAGCCTACTTTAGGTTGTCATGAGCATTGCATAACATTTCCTTGGTGGTTGCAGCTGATGCCATATGATGTAACAGGGTCCTGACACAAACAGCAATTTAGGTCAGCTAGCTAGGGTTGGGGTACATTCAGGGAGTGAACTGAAATTCAAATTTTAATGATGAATATTGACATTTGCGTTTGCTTCCAGAATTGGCTGAATTGAAATGGAATAGACACCTAACCCTGTTGCGTACCACTGCATGCAAAATAAAAGTGTTGGACCATTTCACCAACATCTATTGTTATAATTATGTATAGCATATGACACGCTCATGACAGTTGATAGAGGCTTTATGACCACTTGTTAACGCAACATATTAATATCTCACAGTTGTAGTAGTGGGAGAGTTGTAGTCACACAGATAGGGACAGATTAACACAATCGAGGCAGGGATTTCCGTGCAAAGGTGTTCGACTAGTTCCTTAGTGCAGATGCAAATTATCCCACTGGAAAAGGGAAGGGCTTTGGCAAAAGCGGTTTCTGCAGGGAGCCGTGGGTTCGACCCTTTAGTAAGGCCTACTCACATTGCCTCCTCCGGGTGTATGTTTGATATTATCTTTGGAGCCACAGCGAGACTGGACATTGCTTACGTCCACCTTCTTTTCTAGTATTTGCACCTGGAAAAATGCAGATGTAGGAAGAGACTGTTATCCTTGAGCAATCAGAAAGCAGCACGGCTGCGTATGAGGACCATGGTAAAGGAGGCGAAACCAGAACTCCATATAAAACAAATACATTAGACTGGTTGTAGGTAATGACAAGGGACCAGTAGAGAAGGAAAGGAACTTTTCAGGAACTTTTTTTTTACCAACGTTTGCGTCGATGATCAAAACTCTAGAGTGCCTCAAGATGCAGGAGGTGTTGAGTTTATCCCTTAGTTACTCACATTGCCACCTCCAGGTATATGTTTGATATTGTCTTTGGAGCGGCACTTAGACTGGACATTACTAAAGTCGATCTTCTGATCAAGTATTTCTACCTGGAAAAGTACAAAGGTATTTTTATTTGTATTTATTATGTCAAAGGCAGCAGCTACACTTCGAGAGGTCCAGCAAAATGAAGGCAGTTTATACAATTTTAAAAACATAATACATTCACAGATGTCACAACACACTGTGTGCCCTCAGGCCCCAACTCCACCACTTCCACATATCTACAGTACAAAATCCATCTGTACGTGTATAGTGTGTATGTTATCGTCTGTGTATGCATGTGTCTGTGCCTATGTTTGTGTTGCTTCACAGTCCCCACTGTTCCATAAGGTGGATTTTGATCTGTTTTTTTTATCTAATTTTACTGCTTGCATCAGTTACTTGATGTGGAATAGAGTTCCATGTAATCATGGCTCTATGTAGTAATGTGTGCCTCCCAAAGTCTGTTCTGGACAAGGGGACTGTGAAGAGACCTCTTGTGGCATGTCTTATGGGGTATGCATGGGTGTCCGAGCTGTGCACCATTAGTTCAACATGTCAATACTTCTCATAAATACAAGTAGTGATGAAGTCAATCTCTCCTCCACTTTGAGCCAGGAGAGATTGACATGCATATTGGGCAGCAGGTGGTTAGAGTGTTGAAATAGTAACCGAAAGGTTGCAAGATCAAATCCCCAAGGTAAAAATCTGTCGTTCTACCCCTGAACAAGGCAGTTGACCCACTGTTCCTAGGCGGTCATTGAAAATAAGAATTTGTTCTTAACTGACTTGCCTAGTTAAATATATTATTAATATTAGCTCTCTGTGTACATCCAAGGGCCAGCCGTGCTACCCTGTTCGGAACCAATTGCAATTTTCTTAAGTCCCTTTTTGTGGCACCTGACCACACGACTGAACAGTAGTCCAGTTGCGACAAAACTAGGGCCTGCAGGACCTGCCTTGGTGATAGGGCTGTTAAGGTAGAGGAGTGCTTTATTTTTGACATACTTCTCCCCATCTTAGCAACTATTGTAACAATATGTTTTGACCATAAAAGTATACAATCCAGGGTTACTCCAAGCAGTGTAGTCACCTCAACTTGCTCAATTTCCACATTTATTACAACATTTAGTTGAGGTTTAGGGAATGATTTGTCTCAAAAACAATGCTTTTAGTTTTAGAAAAATTGAGGACTAACTGCAACTCTTTGTTAAGTGTTGCAGTCATTTCAGTCGCTGTAGTAGCTGACATGTAGTGTTGTGTCATCTGCATACATAGACACCAGTGGCACTAGTGACACTTACTCAAAGCCAGTGGCATGTCATTAGTAAAGATGTTAAAAAGTAATGGGCCTAGACAGCTGCCCTGGGTAATTCCTGATTCTACCTGGATTATGTTGGAGAGGCTTCCTTTAAAAGAACTGTGTTCTGTTAGACAGGTAACTCTTTATCCACAATATAGCAGGCAGTGAAAAGCCATAACGCATACGTTTTGTGAAAGTGCTGTGCGTGTTGAATGTCCTTCACTATAAGCATGCTGAACATTTGTTGTCAATTTGTTTACTGTAAAATAGCATTGTATCTGGCCAAACAATTTCCCCAAAAAATGTACTAAGGGTTGGTAACAGGCTGATTGGTCGGCTATTTGAGCCAGTAAAGGGGGCTTTACTATTCTTAGGTAGCGGAATTACTTTTGCTTCCCTCTACGCCTGGGGGGCACACACTTTCTAGTAGGCTTGCATTGAAAGATAAAGGTATAGAGGGATAGGAAAGAGACCATTATGTTGGAGTAATCCAAAGCAGCAAGGCTGCAGGAGTGGAAGACTGAGGTAGTGAAATCTGTTCTCATGAATGACCTACCCAGTGGGCACAACTGGTTGAATTTACATTTTATTATGTCTTTAAGTTGTATACTTGTTGTATAAGGACGTTTAAACAAATGTTCGGCAACCAGAAAATATGTATTTTTCTGATTGTGATCTGACCAGATAACAACCAAACAAGATGTATTTTTCATGAGATCAATACCTCATGGGAAATACACCTTTACACTGTACCTGGTTATAACAGAAACCAGTTGGATGCAATCTGGTTATTATAATGTCTTTTCAACCAGAAAATTAAATCAAAACATTATGTGCCAAATTGTGCACGCTAGATAATGGTCCCTGTCAACAAATAAAATTGTTAAAAAATGTTGTCCTTCATTAACACTTTTAATAGTCAATATAAAGTATCCACAGAAGCTTTCATGACGCCCTTTAACGAGTTATAAAATATTTATCGACCCCTAAGTAGCTGCTGCCTGCTAATGATACTACAGGGTATTGCTTGTTATTGGGAGATGTTCGCATATTTGATTATTGCACTATTCTCCTCTCTTTTATCATGATTCCCACAGGGTCAAAAAGACGGGGCAGTGATGGAAACAGAAACGATCAGGTTTGTGAATAAGGTTTCGTTACTCACCCTGCCTCCTCCAGGAGTGTGATTCAGGTTGGCTTTGGATCCACAACGAGCCTGGACATTGCTTACGTCCAACTTCTTCTCGAGGATTTGGACCTGAAAGTAGAAGTAAAGGAAAAGGAGTATTAGCCTTGAGTAGTCAAATGCAGCGAGGCTGCAGATGAGGACCATACCAAAAGAAAGGGAGAATCTGACCGCTTGTAGGGATGAAAGCATAGGGCAGACATTTTGACTCACTTAATCCTTTAAAGGAGTACATTGTAGAGTTTGTGCACCTATGATAATTAAGCTTGTGATGAGGAATGACATGAGATGGGGTAGGACATTTCCAATTTTTTTTAAAGGTTGCTTCGATGATCATAACTGTAGAGAGACTCAAGACTCAGGTGTTGAGTTCATCCCTTAGTTACTCACATTTCCACCTCCGGGTGTATGTTTGATATTGTCTTTGGAGCCACACTTAGACTGCACATTGCTTAAGTCGATCTTCTTTTCAATTATTTGTACCTGGAAAAGTGCAGAGGTAGGGGAAGAGACTGTTATCCTTCAAGGGATTCAAAGCAGAGGACTCTACACTAATTCAAGTGAGCTGTCTGAGACGGATGAAAAAAAATCTCTCAAAACAACAACGACTAGCCACGCAACAGTTAGTCATCGGAGTGAGAGCTTCCATCACTGTGTAAAACACTAAAGCAGATGAAGAGACAGTGGATGAGAGGAATGGAATATCAAGGTTGTGTGAGGCACATTGCCATGTAGTAACACCAAGTAGAGCCCGAACTTACCCTTCCTCCTCCAGGCTGGTGCTTGATGTTGTCTGTGGAGCCGATCTTGGACCTGACGTTCTTCAGGTCCGGCAAGGGGGCCGCTGCGGTGAGGGGTGCAGGGGCGCGGCTCTTGAGAGAGCCAGGAGACTTGGGTGGGGTGCGCACCACCGCAACCTTTTTCACCTGGTTTGTGGCCACAGCCAAGGGCTTTCCGGGAAGAGTCTTGCTGGAGGGAGACTTGGGAGTACCAGGGCTGCTCTGTCCACTGGTGTTGTCTTTAGAGAGTATTGAAAGGGTACAGTGAGCCTTTTTGTAAATGTACAGTTATTGCAAGGCCAGTGAAAGATTGTACAAAGAAACAACTGAAGGCTAGTCCTGATTGAACTAATGGGTTCAATAAAATGAATACATTTTTCGATTTACCTTTGTTCTTGCCGCTTGCTGTATCACAAAAATAAAACAGCATACATTAGGCATAATCAGAGGTTTGTCAATAATGCTTTTTGTGCTGCACATTGCAGGCTAGCTAGCTACATACCTGGAGCTGGGGTTTTGGCGGGAATCTTGGTTCCGGGGGCCTGTGGCCTAGCACCACCCAAAGTCTTTACATCCCCAGAAAAATAAACAAAGGGTTGAAAAGGACATTAGTGACAAATTATCAACCAACATGCTCTTGATTGACTGGTTGATCCATCAGCACTCTTGATATTGTATTTTTCGAATATGAAATTATACTTTTGTTTCTATCTAGTTGCCTAGATTGCATTGCCTATTGACAATGTAGCTATTTTTTTATGTCACCTTTATTTAACTAGGCAAATCAGTTAAAAACAAATTCTTATTTACAATAACGG
The DNA here is from genome assembly GCF_013265735.2 of Oncorhynchus mykiss. Taxonomy (NCBI): domain Eukaryota; kingdom Metazoa; phylum Chordata; class Actinopteri; order Salmoniformes; family Salmonidae; genus Oncorhynchus; species Oncorhynchus mykiss. Next base: position 25,078,998 of record NC_048580.1, on the reverse strand, counting down.
CCTACCCCGGCCAAACCCTCACCCGGACGACGCCGGGCCAATTGTGCGCTGCCCTATGGGACTCCTAATCACGTCCGGTTGTGATACAGCCCGGAATCTAACCAGGGTCTGTAGCGATGCCTCTAGCATTGAGATGCAGTGCCTTAGACCGCTGCTGCACTCGGGAGCCCATAGCTAATGCTACTCCAAGTGTATTTAGATAGATAAGTTATTATGAATATAACCCTCATATAACCCTCACCCTTCTGTCAATCTGGATACGATTTAAGAGCACTAGCTACCCGAAATGTGGCCTTTAGCCTTGACTGCATGCTGAACGTGCATTCAGAGCCATAAAACAAGCTTTATTTTAGGGGTCAATTGCAGTCCTTTAAACATGGAAAAATGCATGCCAAGATTATATAGCCTCAATGCATAAGTGCAGTATCATTCAAGTGGCTTACAATACGGACAAATAGCATCGGCCTCAGACATTCATAGCGCGACACTAAGCTTGCTTCAGCTAACTACCATCCACAATGTACAGTATCTGTAACAGATGGCAACCCCCATAGGAGTTGGTTACGCACCATCACTGCAGCCTTGTATACATAATTCATAGTACTGAAGGTGTGACAGTGAAACTGTGCGAGGGCTTGTTTCTCGGAAATGGCCGTGTTGTGATTGATTGATGCACGGATCAGAGTTTTTTAGTATACAGGAAGTCGTTAACGTGGGCTAACGAGTTACTCACTGGCATGGCAAGATGGAACACACTTCACTCTGCTACTCTTAGTGAGCATTACACATCTACTCTGGACACACTCAAGGCTGTTCTCACCCTGCATCATAACTGGCTACAGATATTCAACAGACTGTCCCTCTAAAATGTGACATACAGAGAGGAGGAGACTCATTCTGGAAGTGTAAAAGGTATTGGTGGGCTAGCTGACAACGTCACGACACCTATGCGCACGCTTCAACGGGGCAAAAGTATGTGAGTTGTTGTGATTCTGGATGGCCAGATGGCTACCAACAACGGCAAGAAACTGCAATGTGGGGAATCGTATGTGACTAGTTTCAGCTAGTTTCATCTTGTTCTTGGATAACATGTCTTGTTTTGTGTTTTCACTGACTTCATAGCAATGCTAATATGGCTCAAATTAGCTAGCTGGGTAACCAACAACTGTATCAACAATTTTTCAGCCGTTTATTGTCATGCAAAAGACTGCCGGTCTCATGATAAATGACAGTTAATTAACATAAACATATTTAGCATCACCAGGCCTCCACACAAGCCGCTGATGCACCATTGCAACATCTTCATTTAAAAAAGTATAATAAATCAATTGAATATACAATCACAACAAATCCATGATTTATTTTAGTCATGTCTAAATAAACATTATGATTTGAAGAAAATGTATTTCAGAATATGAGTTGGCCTACTGTATGTTATCTGGCAATGCACCATGTCATAGGCTGTAGGCATGTTCATTTGGCTGACAAACTATGCTTATAAGTCCCGTGCCATTATTTGATATTATATCGTTTAATAGTGAGAAGAATATAGAAAGGATATTTTTCCCATTCTGGAGCGAGTGTACATATTATGTCGGGTGTAATTTGAAACAGATCCTATTTAGAGTTATTTGGCAACTTTAGTTATGAATGACACAAACCTTACAATGTCTTAGATATCAAAACATATTTTTTAATGATGCGGGGTAAGCTACTTCAGTTTTATAGGAGAGCTGTGCTTAATATGAGCAGCTGAGAAATAAATATAAGAACACTTATTTCACTTCAGGCAATGGGCTCTCCAAGCCTGTTCCTGCAGCTACCCAGTGCTTAATTTGGGAAACCAAGTGAAATCTGTTTTCGCAATGAAACATATTTCACTAAACTGTTGACAGCCCCTCTGTGTGCCCGAGAAAGGAATAAAGGAGAGAGGAGATGGAAACATGGTGGTGAGATATTCTGTATAGGTGAAGGTAATGTGCAACCAATTAATTATGAAAATATAAAATATACTAGGCTATTCAAAATCAAATAAAAATGCACTAAAATTGTAGGCTAACTGATAGCCGCTCTGCACAATCAATTAACCAACAGCATCACCTAGGGCTATACTTTCTCAGAGACTAGGGGATAGACAATTTGGAGCGTAGTATAAGGTAACCAGTCCATCCAGTATGCATAATAATACAGTCCACACTCAAAGGCAATTACTCAAATTTGTTTCATTTTGGAGTATGGGCTAGACTAATTATGTACCAAAGACATCTTAAATCAGATTTGTTTTATGTTCTGCCATGGGTAGTTCGGGCTTGGGCTCATAACCCTATGCATAAGCTTTGATATGCGTATGAGTGTTTTGAATTAATCATCACCTTAGAAAGCGGTCCATTTAGTTACTACACTGAACCCAAACCGGCTGCGGGCGTGCGCCATCGTGCATAAATGTATTTTGTCCCCCTACACCAAAGGCGATCACGACACGCAGGTTAAAATATCAAAACAAACTCTGAACCAATGACATTAATTTGGGGACAGGTCGAAAAGCATTAAACATTTATGGCAATTTAGCTAGTTAGCTTGCACTTGCTAGCTAATTTGTCCTATTTAGCTAGCTTGCTGTTGCTAGCTAATTTGTCCTAGGATCTAAACATTAGGTTGTTATTTTACCTGAAATGCACAAGGTCCTCTACTCCGACAATAAATCCACACATAAAAACGGTCAACCGAATCGTTTCTAGTCAACTCTCCTCCTTCCAGGCGTTTTCATTGTTGAACTTATATGGTGATTGGCATCTAAACTTTCATAGTATTACCACAACAGTTCATCTTTCAATCACCGATGTGGGTATAACCAATGAGGAGATGGGAGAGGCAGGACTTGCAGCGCGATCTGCGTCAGAAATAGGAATGACTTCTATTTTAGCCCTTGGCAACGCAGACGCTCATTGACACAAGCAGTGTGGGTGCAATAATTGAATAACAGATTCCTAAATGTATTTTGCAACGTTCACGCACGTGACGCGAGCGGTGTAGTCAGGGTATTAGGCTTAGAAACAACATCCAGAACGACCACGTTTTACTCAGTATCAACCTGCTGTTGAACTTCTTTCTTCAAAATGATTATCACATTGAGGTGAGTTTTAAATGCATGATGTTTTGATGATGTGTTTGATGTTATTTTCGATAGCATTTCCATTGATGTCAAAATGGTTAGAGGGACAATAGAGCCCTGAGTACCAGGCCATTAGGACCTGATGGCCGTTTGCAGGTTGGTACTACTAAAGTATGTCCAGAGTGCATAAGAGATGTTCGGACTGAGTTGTCATCATCATTCTCCTCATTCTACTGGTCCTTCTGTACGGCTTCAAACTTAAGGATGTCTGTCCCTGGATCCAACCAGGACCGGATCACTAGTCAGAACTTTGACCAGGACCAAAGGTTCTGATCCTTCATATACACCCATCCCGATGCAGTCTGACGACGCTGTGGCTAGTACCTCCAATAACGTTTTGAACATTGAGATTGAACATGGAAGTAAGGCAGCAGGGTCTGGTACAGCGACCCGGTAAAATAAATAGTGGGGGATACGGCGGTAAAACGTGAGCCTACCACAATTAATACAACGTGCCCAAAAAAACTCTATTACACCATTACAGCATGTCAGCCACATGACAAATTAGCGAATTGACTGGAAACCGGGTGGTATACTCTCCAAATTGCATTGTGGTTTGAGAACACTTACATTTTGTCAAGGCAGAGATGAGTGGCCGAGACTAGCATGCAGACAAGGCGGAGATGAATGGCAGAGATCGAGGCGCACGTGGACAACTGTGGATGCATCAATTCAGGCTACAAGTGTAGGCCTAATGACAATGCCAGAATTTCATTACACGTAGGTGTTTTGTAACAGATGTCTATTTTCATTCATCAAATTGCGAGAGCACAGCGCATGTTTGAGGTTTGGATGCTGAAATAATTTTGAGAGTGAGCGAATGTGCGTAGGTGGCCTACAGGAGCTCCTTTGCTAAGTGATTGTTTGACAATCAGATGAATACATGACTGGTTGTGTTTATGCCACATGAAAAGGCATAGGCAGCGTGTCCCTAAAGTAAATTGAATTCAATTGCCAAGATTATATAGCCTAGTTAACTTACTCCCGTCTATACAGAAATACATACAATTTGAAATAGGCTACTCCACCAGAAAGCATTATTTGGCCACAGAGGATCATTAGCTTCTGTTTTAAACCGCATAGCCTACAGTCAGAAGGGTCTGCAATTTGCGCAGCGCGCACTGCAAATACCAAATAGATGATTGTTAAGTCTGTCAGTGGCAAGCAGCGAGACCCCTCCAGGCCAGGCATATTGCAATATTTAAAAATACAATCACAGAAAAACTCGAAAAACTTCAGGAAGCAAAAGTCTATTGCTGTAAAGGGATGACAATGAAAAGACTCAAATCTGTTTTTTTTAGTTCAAAATTAAAATTCTTTACTTAATTGAGCAAACAGTAGCCTATTTGCACCAGAGGAGAACAGCAGTATACATGACTGGTTGTGTTTATGCCACATGAAAAGGCATAGGCAGCGTGTCCCTAAAGTAAATTGAATTCAATTGCCAAGATTATATAGCCTAGTTAACTTACTCCCGTCTATACAGAAATACATACAATTTGAAATAGGCTACTCCACCAGAAAGCATTATTTGGCCACAGAGGATCATTAGCTTCTGTTTTAAACCGCATAGCCTACAGTCAGAAGGGTCTGCAATTTGCGCAGCGCGCACTGCAAATACCAAATAGATGATTGTTAAGTCTGTCAGTGGCAAGCAGCGAGACCCCTCCAGGCCAGGCATATTGCAATATTTAAAAATACAATCACAGAAAAACTCGAAAAACTTCAGGAAGCAAAAGTCTATTGCTGTAAAGGGATGACAATGAAAAGACTCAAATCTGTTTTTTTTAGTTCAAAATTAAAATTCTTTACTTAATTGAGCAAACAGTAGCCTATTTGCACCAGAGGAGAACAGCAGTGAGTATGCATATTCACTGTTTATCATTAGGTCAGTGCCACTTGTTCGTTTCTTGACAATAATTTCCTCCTCCGGGTTAGATGGACTTCATATTGTATTTATGTGTCCCCCGTCTCGTAGGCCGATTATATGGATCAGATATCATTTTTATTGATCTGTTTGTCAGTTTGTCACATTGTATAAATGATTGGAGACAGGCGCATGGGACGGGCTAGTTGCAGCGTGGTCAGACGGGCCATTCCCACTGTCTCCATTTAGGGTTGGTTATTCTGTCACATTGTATAAATGATTGGAGACAGGCGCATGGGACGGGCTAGTTGCAGCGTGGTCAGACGGGCCATTCCCACTGTCTCCATTTAGGGTTGGTTATTCTGTCACGTTGTATAAATGATTGGAGACAGGCGCATGGGACGGGCTAGTTGCAGCGTGGTCAGACGGGCCATTCCCACTGTCTCCATTTAGGGTTGGTTATTCTGTCACGTTGTATAAATGATTGGAGACAGGCGCATGGGACGGGCTAGTTGCAGCGTGGTCAGACGGGCCATTCCCACTGTCTCCATTTAGGGTTGGTTATTCTGTCACGTTGTATAAATGATTGGAGACAGGCGCATGGGACGGGCTAGTTGCAGCGTGGTCAGACGGGCCATTCCCACGGTCTCCATTTAGGGTTGGTTATTCTGTCACGTTGTATAAATGATTGGAGACAGGCGCATGGGACGGGCTAGTTGCAGCGTGGTCAGACGGGCCATTCCCATCGTCTCCATTTAGGGTTGGTTATTCTGTCATGTTGTATAAATGATTGGAGACAGGCGCATGGGACGGGCTAGTTGCAGCGTGGTCAGACGGGCCATTCCCATCGTCTCCATTTAGGGTTGGTTATTCTGTCACGTTGTATAAATGATTGGAGACAGGCGCATGGGACGGGCTAGTTGCAGCGTGGTCAGACGGGCCATTCCCATCGTCTCCATTTAGGGTTGGTTATTCTGTCATGTTGTATAAATGATTGGAGACAGGCGCATGGGACGGGCTAGTTGCAGCGTGGTCAGACGGGCCATTCCCATTGTCTCCATTTAGGGTTGGTTATTCTGTCATGTTGTATAAATGATTGGAGACAGGCGCATGGGACGGGCTAGTTGCAGTGTGGTCAGACGGGCCATTCCCACTGTCTCCATTTAGGGTTGGTTATTCTGTCATGTTGTATAAATGATTGGAGACATGCGCATGGGACGGGCTAGTTGCAGCGTGGTCAGACGGGCCATTCCCATCGTCTCCATTTAGGGTTGGTTATTCTGTCACGTTGTATAAATGATTGGAGACAGGCGCATGGGACGGGTTAGTTGCAGCGTGGTCAGACGGGCCATTCCCACGGTCTCCATTTAGGGTTGGTTATTCTGTCATGTTGTATAAATGATTGGAGACAGGCGCATGGGACGGGCTAGTTGCAGCGTGGTCAGACGGGCCATTCCCATCGTCTCCATTTAGGGTTGGTTATTCTGTCATGTTGTATAAATGATTGGAGACAGGCGCAGGAATTTGTAATAGGGGGGTTTAATACTCCACCCAAAATATACAACATGCCATGAAAAGGCACGGGGACGAAGCCCAAAACAAACACGTATACAAAAACACAGGGATGTAACCCAAACAAAAGAGCGAAGTAAAACCTTGAATATATACACGGAACGAGACCCGCAATCCACTACACGGAACGAGACCCGCAATCCACTACACGGAACGAGACCCGCAATCCACTACACGGAACGAGACCCGCAATCCACTACACGGAACGAGACCCGCAATCCACTACACGGAACGAGACCCGCAATCCACTACACGGAACGAGGCCCGCAATCCACTACACGGAACGAGGCCCGCAATCCACTACACGGAACGAGACCCGCAATCCACTACACGGAACGAGACCCGCAATCCACTACACGGAACGAGACCCGCAATCCACTACACGGTGCAGACCAGTAATAACAAATGCACAACAATACATGGGGTGAGAGCCGTGATAACAAGTGCACAATACACGCAGCACGAAAACCAAAATAACAAAGCACAGGTACTCACAGACCAACGGACATGGGAACAATAACCAACAAGACAATGGTGAACAGAGGGCACATATATACAATTACTAATCAGGGGAATAGGAATCAGGTGTGCGTCACGGAATGAGCAACAGTACTGGGGGAATCCGTGACAGTGTCAGCAGAGTAAGCTCCCCTGTAATTTTTGTAGTATTGGAAAAAAATGCATGAGTGCACTTGGGTGTCCTGTACCAGTAAGAAATTACATTAAAGAAATGTAAAATACTAATCTACTTTCACCCCTGTCTATACATCAGATTGAACTAATCTACTCTACAGTGAGAGCTGCAGGTCCCCGAGAGACAGGTTGAGACCAAGGACAGGAAGTGGACACATTGACACAGGCACGCACACACATGGACAAACACATATGCACCACACACACGTACAGTTGAAGTCGGAAGTTTACATACACTAGGTTAACTGTGCATTTAAACAGCCTGGAAAATTCCAGAAAATTATGTCATGGCTTTAGAAGCTTCTGATAGGCTAATTGACATCATTTGAGTCAATTGGAGGATGTATTTCAAGGCCTACCTTAATACTCTTAATACTCAGTGCCTCTTTGCTTGACAATCAGCCAAGACCTCAGAAAAACAATTGTAGACCTCCACAAGTCTGGTTCATCCTTGGGAGCAATTTCCAAATGCCTGAAGGTACCACGTTCATCTGTACAAACAATAGTATGCAAGTATAAACACCATGGGACCACGCAGCTGTCATACCGCTCAGGAAGGAGACGCATTCTGTCTCCTAGAGATGAACTTACTTTGGTGCAAAAAGTGCAAATCAATCCCAGAACAACATCAAGGGACCATGGGAAGATGCTGGAGGAAACAGGTACAAAAGTATCTATATCCACAGTAAAACAAGTCTTATATCGACATAACCTGAAAGGCCGCTCAGCAAGGAAGAAGCCACTGCTCCCAAACTGCCATAAAAAAGCCAGACTACGGTTTGCAACTGCACATGGGGAAGAAATGTCATCATTTGAAGAAATGTCCTCTGGTTTGTTTAAACAAAAATAGAACTGTTTGTCCATAATGACCATTATTATGTTTGGTGGAAAAAGGGGAAGACTTGCAAGCCGAAGAACACCGTCCCAACCGTGAGTCCCGGGGGTTGCTGCAGGAGGGACTGGTGCATTTAACAAAATAGATGGCATCATGAGGTAAGGAAAATTATGTGGATATATTGAAGCAGCATCTCAAGACATCAGTCAGGAAGTTAAAGCTTGGTCGCAAATGGGTCTTCCAAATGGACAATGACTCCAAGCATACTTCCAAAGTTGTGGTAAAATGACTTAAGGACAACAAAGTCAAGGTATTGGAGTGGCCATCACAAAGCCCTGGCCTCAATCCAATATAAAATGTGTGGGCAGAACTGAAAAAGCGTGTACAAGCAAGGAGGCCTACAAACCTGACTCAGTTTCATCAGCTCTGTCAGGAGGAATGGGCCAAAATTCGTTGTTCTTCCTTGTTTTGGGAAGCTTGTGGAAGGCTACCCGAAACGTTTGACCCAAGTTAAACAATTTAAAGGCGATGCTATCCCACTGGGAATGTGATGAAATAATTAAAAGCTGAAATAAATCATTATCTGTACTATTATTCTGACAATTCACATTCTTAAAATAAAGTGGTGATCCTAACTGACCTAAGACAAGGAATTTTTACTTGGATTAAATGTCAGGAATTGTGAAAAACTAACTATGAATGATGTATTTATGTTTAGCAAATAGCAATACAATTGCACCTATTAAGAATTGAGCAATCCAGAGTGTGGGCCCCATTTAATCTAATGTATATTTTGAAAACCTTCAAACACACCCTTACAATCATAAGGGGTTACAATCGAAAAAAGGCAAGACTGGGAGTTAGTGAGTGTTGGCATCAGTTAATGAACAGGGAAAATGCTGTTTGTTAGGTGGCGGTAAGGTCTGGCCTGCACCACTATCAGCCGTATGCAGGGGTGCATGGGTTGTACCACTCTCAGCCGTGTGCAGGCTTGTGCCATACTTACACGGGACTGCCTGGCCCCTACACTGCCGGCTCTAGTGGGTAATGAGGTGGGCCCATTTCTGGTTCTGTTGACTGGGGAGGGTCTTTTAAGGCCAGATGTGGGTCTAGCTTTGGTGGCAGTTTTGGTTGTCTTTGTATGATTGGAAGCAATGAGTGTAAAAAAAATGTTTGAATACCTTGAAAGTAAATGAAGAAATGTCATGAAACAGGCATGGATTCACATGAGTTAAAGGTTCATACTGATAAGGAAATATGATTTCAAATAAGTTTTCAATGACAAATTAAGAAGAAATGTGTAGCATTGTCCATGTGTACTGCTATGGGATACGTTGCCTACCTTCTTATCAGCATTGTCGTTTTCAATCTTTGCTTGAGCTGTGGAAGAAAAAGGGGAAACAGACATTTAGCATATTGGACCCTTCAGACAAAAATATCTATTGCCCTTTTTTTTTAGCTCACCGAGTGAACAAACTTCGAGAGGCCATTGACATGTTTCTTTGTATGTATGTGTGCATAGGGAAGTGGAGACCAAATGAAAGACAATCACAAAGATGTGGAACTCTCAAAAACATGCATAGTGACTGTAACACACAGGACTTGTTGACTGGAAACACTCAAAGCATTTGTGAGATCCGTAAACCGTAGTGGATTTTGGGGTCTGCAAGGCCAGCAGAAAGAACAAGACAGACAGGAGGAAACAAAAACAAAGGGAAGGGAGGACGACAAGCTTATCCTCAGCCAAACGTGAAGTTCCATAGCGCATTTTCAGGGGAGCGAATGCTGCATAGCATACGGTAGCTGTTTGGTAAAATAAAGAGGATGAAATTAACTGAAGAAGATTTAGTTTGGGATTTGGTGAATAGAACTGCAAACAGACCTTTGTATATAGCAACCGGGACCAATGACTTTCTTGCGGGAGAACTTTGGGGAGTTTTCTGGAGTTCGCTTGTGGTCTTGGTGGACTGTACAACATCTCTCGTATTGGGATCCTCGACGAAATCAGGTATGGACATATAGCTTGCTCCTTCTAATTCTAAAACAGGGTTAATTACACCTATGTCAGATAGTACTGTTGTCAAATGTTTGTCACTATCAGAAGACACCGTGTTTCCATTGACCTGTGACTCTATTTGTCGCTCCAGCCGGTTGTCCACATCAAACTGGGCAGTGTCCTTTAAAGCTGATGAGACAGCGTCATGTACCTCCTGGAGATGTTCTGAATAATGTCTGGGGCTTCTGTCCACTGGTACAGAGTTTTCCAGAAAAAAGTGGGAAGAGGATAGACTGTGAACCGGAAAGGAATCAGGGCTTCCTGGCACAAACTCCTTAGATCCAGTATTAGAAGCAGCAGCAGCCTGTTGGAGAGACTCGGCATGATCGAAAGCCAGTCCTTGTTTTTTGGCTTCTTTTGAAATCCTTAGACCCTGGTCTTCATCTACCCACAATCTATTCTCTTCAACAGAGGTGAGGTCCTCAAAGGCTGTGCTGCGGACTAAAGAGGTGCCCAGCGAATCGCTCTGCCCAGAGGAGCACTCAGGTGCATCAAGACTGACCGCTCTCTGAGAATCTGGACTGACCCCCCTGGCGGATGGGAGGTCCCCTCTCCCCTCTGACCCCTGGGTATGGTCTCCAGAGGTCCATAAAGAGTTACTCAACTTCTTCCCAAAGTCCCCTCCCCCCTGTGCCCCCTCTGAGTCTGCAGCTTCAGAGTCCAGAGAACAGAAAGCTCCCAAGATCTTGAAGCCAAGTCCTGCCCCAATCTCTGTGTCTTCAGCAGCTTCCGATCCATTAGGCGGCGCCAACACAAATCCACTGAGGATTCCCACACCAGGTTCCTCTAGTTTTTTTGAAAGGCAGATTTAATTGTGAATTTACTCCACTCGTTTCCGTCTCCCCGTTAAAATTTTATTTGAGAAGAAAAGAGAAATTAATTTGACAGTGAACTACATAGTCATGATTTGGAGAACACCACAGAAAAGTACCAAAAAATAAATGTTTTTGTGTTTATAATGGTATCGTGAAAGAAGTCACAGGACGCTCTCTGCGTCTGTCCAGCGGCTATGAAAAGTGCGGAATGGATAGAATGGCTTTATAAAATGCACATAACAACTTACATTAACATTCATGACGTAAAGATGGACAAAATGCTTCACAACTGGATCAATGGAAAAGATTGACAACAGATGACTATGAGACCAATGTAAACATAACTGTGAGATGTGCTGGGATGATATGCTGTGATACACACTGAATGGTGCATATTTCATTCCAAAATATGCCTTTAAAAAAATAAGTCTAATTATGCTGAGAACTTTTAAACAACCATCATATTCTTTTAAACATGTATCACAGCAGTTTATATTACCGTATTATATTTACTAGTATGGCACCAATAGTATTGTAGCAGCTATGGCTAATATCATAAAATACTGATCTGGACTTTACCTAAGATATACCCAAAGTGTTAGCAAACATTGTCCAATGTGTGATCGACTAAAATACCTGTTGAGGCTGTTCCTCCAGTTGCTGTTCAAACACGGTGAGGCAGTGCAGAGAAACAAAAAGAGGATCCAACTATTAGGTCTTGTCAAACACATTACATGCTACAGTGCATAACATCCAAAAGAACCACGCAACTGCAAAGACAGCAGAGCAGCCTAGAATACTTGAAACCATGCATACCGTTTTTTTGGTTAATGCACAAAAGCCACAGCAACTCATCTTTCCCTCTGCCTTTTTCACATACATCAAAGCAAAGTCATTTGATTAAACAATCCATATCTAAATCCAGCTGTGTGTGTGGGTGGTTATAGGTATTGCTAGACATTGGGAGATGTTGAGCCTGACACACTGTTTTCATTGAAAAATCATGGTCCAACATGACACCTAGCCTGGTTTTCCTTCTGGCAGCACAGCAACTGTGTTCTCCATTAGTGTGGCATCCTCCATATCTGAAGGCTCCTGATCTGTTCTAACATATCACAGGGTCCTTTCAACCTGCTGTTTCCCTTTTCTCTTGGGCTATGTAACATGTAACATGGTGCGCAGTGTACTACAATACCCACAATGCTATGTGTAACATATCCGGTTTCCATCTGGTTTCAGAATGGAGGCGTGTCTTTTGATCCCACTGCTGACAGTAATTATAGTTGAGATACTGTTGCTATGGTATTGTGTATGGACCAGGGAAAAAGTTATGCTTTGTGATTTGTCTGCTGCAAACTTGACCACACACACAAAACCAAATGCACTGGGGGAAATTAATGAGAGAAGTAAGTATTAAGATAATTAAGAATGATTCATAAAAGGGGAAAAAAAGGTTAACCCAGAAATGACATTAAAGTAAGCATTAACAAAAGCCAACCAAAACACTAACTCTCTTCAGGTTGTGGCTCTGAAACCAACAAATAGTTAAAACAATATTAAGCTGATACAGTACATAACATAATCATGTTACGTACAAAAGAGGGGCAGAACCAGCGATTAATATAAAATAACAACTTTAGAAAAGTTTAATGCAAAAGACCGTGGTGGTTCTGGTGGTGGGTGCATACCAAGTTGCACCTCCTCCCCAGAGGTGCAAAGGTGCACCTCCTCGTCACAGATGCTCTCCAGTTCAGAAATCTCAGACTGTGGTTCAGTCAACCTGTGCTTTGGTCTGGCTTCCTCAGGCTCCACTGGGAGAGAAATGCACACTTTAGGTCAGAAGACCTGGTTGGTCATGTCATGGATTATTAATAAATAACATTCTGCTTTATTATGACAGTTGATCAGAAGCGAAAATCTAAAACACAAGAGCCAGACACAATCAATCAAACTGAGAAGAAAGCAAAGGTTAGTCATATAGTTTGTCCGACATTTGTAAAGGAAAATAAAGTCTGCAAACCAAGAAAAAGCTTTTTTTTGGGGTTATGGCTCTGAAACAAATGAATAGTTTAGCAATATTAAAATGGTATCCTGCATAGAAACACGTACTGCACATAGTGAAGGATTATTTATTTTTTAAACGGATAGAAGAAACATTGATATTAAAGCTGAATGCAAGGTGCAGTGGTGGTGGTGGGTGCATACCAGGTTGCACCTCCTCCTCACCAGAGGCGCTAAGTTGCACCTCCTCATCACAGGTGTTGCTCTCCAGTTCAGAGAGCTCAGACTGTGGTTCAGCCGCTCTGTCCTCTAGTGTGGCTTCCTCAGGCTCCACTGGGAGAGAAAGGCAAGCTTTAGGTTAGAAACCTGGGCCGTGTTCAGAAGGACACACCGTAGGAAAGGGAAAATGTTAAATTACTGTTTCATATTTGACATGTGCATGTAGCCTGTGCTGTTTCAGTCTGTTTGGTGCCTAATGAACACAACTGCATAGACACGTCATTAGTAGATGGCCCCAAGCCAAGCAGTCATCTATCTATGGCCCTGGCCCCAAGTGCATATGGTGTGTATTACTGAAAAACCTCATCCACATTTTCCGCACATCAAACACTGGTTATGGAAGTAGTGAATGTCAACAAACGCTGTGAAATTAAATCCAAAATACCTTTATTTCAACATTTAAACCCAGCCATTGGGTATTATTGTAATGTTTAGTCCCTAAATCCAGGCTTAATGTTGCACCCGTTGACCAGCTCTTTAATTCCCCTTTCAGAGAATGGCGCCTGTTCCTTTAGCTCTTATCGCACGATGAACAAGCTTGTTACATCATCAAACAATCATTTGCCAACATATTTCAGCATAAAAAATAAGTGACAATTATTTAAGTTAGCAGTAGTCAGTCTGGCAATGAAATGGAAATTGCTGAAAGGGTGAAAACCATCTCTTTAACCAGTAAGAATTATCACTAATTGCCAATGACATGTTCTCATCTACCACTAAACTACACAAAACACGCTTGACTCCGTTGGGAAGTCAATATTTTGTATCTACGCTAGATGACTACGAACAAATCACAGTGGTCTCCCGTAACTACTAGTTAGTAGAGTGTACTCACTATGTGCCTTACAGTCGGTGCAAGTACTGTTAAGCCCTGTGTAGGAGCCTGACTCAGAGCGGTGTAGCTTCCTGCTCGTCCGAGTGGCTAGGGGAAGGACGAAGGGGGAGAACGAGTGCACTAGTGAGGGCTGTAAACTGGGGAAAGCTAGACTACGTACTACTTGGGCAGAGCAGCCATTTTGGGGGGCACAGCAGGAATAAAAAGAGAAGGTTATCATCATTGTTGTTGCGCTCGTTGCAACACAACAGCCAACCCCCATTGTGAGACCCCGCCTGTAGTCTGCTAGTACAGCTACTGTGCTCTTCTCTCCTTTCTAGATAAAGTGCCTTCAGAAAGTATTCACACTAATTAACCTTTTCCACATTTTGTTGTGTTAGATTTTTTGTTACTAGCCTAAACACAATTACCCCATAATGTCAAAGTGGAATTATTTTTTCAACATTTTTATAAATTAAATAATGAAAAGCAGAAATATTTTGAGTCAATAAGTATTCAACCCCTTTGTTATGGCATGCCTAAATAAATTTAGGAGTCAAAATGAGCTTAACAAGTCACATAATAAGTTGCATGGACTCACTCTGTGCGATAATAGTGTTTAACATGGTTTTTGATTGACTCTCTGTACCCCACACATACAATTATCTGGAAGGTCCCTCAGTCGAGCAGTGAATTTCAAACAGATTCAACCACAAAGATCATGTAGGTTTTCCAATGCCTCACAAAGAAGGACACCTATTGGTAGATTGGTTTAAAAAAGGAAGCCTGTGTATGAAAAAAAAGGAAGCCTGTACAGCACATATGTCAGAGTCAAGGCCCGCGGGCCACATCCGGCCCGCAAGAAGGTTTTTTACGGCCCCTGGGATGATCTTGATTTATTATTAGAACCGGCCCGCAGCAAGCCGGCAGCCCGCAGATCTTTTACACGCACCAATACTACATTTCCCACAATGCAAAGGTGACGCACCGAGCAGTAGGCTGCTTCATTTCAATATTTATTGGCACAGCAGTCGTCAGCATCACAGTAAAATTAACTTTCAGATACCCATCAAAAATGGCAAAACGGAAGGTGGATACTGAGAACCGGGGGTTTCAAACAAGGTGGGAGTCGGAGTATATGTTCACGAAGGTAGCTGGAAAACCTGTGTGTCTTCTGTGTGGAGAAAGTGTGGCGGTACTGAAAGAGTATAATCTGAGACGACATTATGAAACGAAACACGCGGACAAAAACAAGAATATGGACATGGAACAAAGGCTACAAAAGGCAGAGGAATTAAAACGAGGCCTCAAATCTCGACAGGCTCTGTTCAAAAAAGCCAAATCACAAGGCCAGGCTGCTGTCAAGGCCAGTTTTATTTTGGCAGAAGAGATCGCTAAATCAGCCCGGCCATTTACGGAGGGGGATTTCATCAAAAACTGCATGATTAAAGTTTGTGACGAAGTTTGCCCAGAAAAAAGGCAACTCTTTTTAAATGTGAGTCTGAGCAGAAACACCATTGCCGAGAGAGTAGACCAGTTGTCCATCAATCTAAAAGAGCAGCTTGTGAAAAAGGGAAAAGATTTTATTGCATATTCCTTGGCTGTGGATGAGAGCACCGACATTTCTGACATTGCCCAGTTGTCAATTTTCATCCGCGGAGTGGACTCCAGCCTAAGCGTGACAGAGGAGTTTTTGGCTTTACGTCCTATGCATGGCACAACTACGGGGCATGATTTGTATGAAGAGGTGTCAAGATGTGTAAATGAGATGGAGCTGCCTTGGGAAAAACTTGTGGGTTTGACAACCGACGGAGCACCTGCGATGTGTGGACACAGGAGCGGACTGGTGGCGAAGATACGGGAAAAGATGCAAGAGGAAAACGCGACAGGTGAGCTGACAGCTTATCATTGTATCATACACCAGGAAGCGTTGTGCGGTAAAGCCTTGAAAATGGAGCATGTAATGAGCATCATCACGCGCACAGTTAACTTTATCAGAGCCAAAGGTTTGAATCACCGCCAGTTCAAGGCATTTCTGACGGAGTTAGAAACGGAGCATGGTGATTTGCCTTATCACACAGAGGTGCGATGGCTAAGCCAGGGAAAGGTGCTTCAAAGATGTTTCGAGCTTCGTGAGGAGATTTGTCTATTCTTGGACAGCAAAGGGAAAGACACAACACAACTCCGAGACGAAATGTTTCTGTGTGAAATGGCTTTTCTGTGTGACATTACGAGTCATCTGAATGCAATAAACTTGCAGCTGCAGGGTCGGGATCGTGTCATCTCTGATATGTACAGTACAGTGAAGGCATTTAAAACCAAACTGACTCTGTGGGAGACGCAGATGCGGAAAGAAAATTTGAGCCACTTTCCCAGCTGCCAGACCATGAAAGAGAAGCTCTCTACCAGTGCGTTCCCGAGCACACAGTTGGCTGATAAAATAGGTATGCTTACCACTGACTTTCGACGCCGATTTGCTGACTTTGAAGCACAAAAAAGCAGGTTGGAACTGCTCGGTAACCCATTTGCTGTTGACGTGGAAAGCTCACCACCAAACCTCCAAATGGAGTTGATTGACCTCCAATGCAATGATGCACTGAGGGAAAAATATGCGGCAGTGGGTGCTGCGGAGTTTGCCCGTTTCCTCCCCGGCACAATGCCCCAGCTGCGCATCCAGGCTGCTCAAACGTTGTCTATGTTTGGCAGCACATACCTGTGTGAACAACTGTTTTCTTTGATGAACCTGAACAAAACATCACACAGAAGTCGACTTACTGCTGAACACCTCCACTCAATTCTGAGGATTTCTTCAGCTCAGAGCCTTACCCCGAACATTGATGAACTTGTGGAAAAGATGGGACACCACCAAGTATCACCCTCAACCTCAAACAAGTGAACATTACTGTGCAATCACATATTTAGAGTTTTTACTCAGTTCAAGTTTAAAAGTTAAAATTTAATATTTGTTTTCACTGCATGTTACTTCTCCTTAAACAAAGTGTTGTTTTTGATTAATAGATTTTTGCACTTTATTTTTTTGTATTTCAATCCAATTATATTTTAAAAATATTTCAGTTGAGTGGATGATAGAAAATTGCTATTATTGTTTTTTCTTTGAAGTAAATTTAGCCCACTTTTGCTAAAATAGAAAATATAGTCTACTGATGGTGCCTTGAATACCGGTTTCTTTCATTTAATGTTCATGTTATGGGGATATTTATATAAAGGAAATTTGTCTTTTGTGTCTGTTGAAAATTAAAGATTACTGACAGAGCCATAAGAAAATATTGCTTTATTTATCTGATCATATTGTAATATATTTGTTAGGTTTTCAGTAGGTTCAATTAGGTTCACTAGACTATATGCGTCATTTAAAAATTTTTCAATGAACATTCGAACAGTCCGGCCCTCGTCTTGTAGCTGATTTTTTTATTTGGCCCTCCGTCCATTTGACTTTGACACCCCTGCTGTACAGAATCAAAAAAATTCCAAAACAAGCAGGGCATTAACCTAAACTCAAGGCCAAATATACCCTGGAGTTGCTTACCAAGACAACATTGAATGTTCCTGAGTAGCGTAGTTACAGTTTTGACTTAAATTGGCTTGAACAGCTATAACAAAACTAGAAAATGGCTGTCTTACAAGTGATCAACAACTAACAGAGCTTGAAGAATTCTTAAAAGAATAATGTGCAAATATTGTACTATACTGGTGTGCAAAGCTCAAAGAGACTTACCCAGAAAGACTCAGAGCTGTAATCGCTGCCAAAAGTGATTCTAACATGTATGGACTCAGGGGGTTGAATACGTATCTAATCAAGATACAGTATATTAGTGTTTTTCTTTTCTTTTTTTTACCAATATTACAATTTGTCTTCGACTTTGACATTAGAGTATTTTGTGTAAATCGTTGACAATTTTTGTTTTACAATTAAATCCATATTAATCCCACTCTGTAAAATGACTTTCTGAAGGCACTGCAATATGCCATCAACGCCATGGGGCAAACCCCCCTGTTGCCAAGGCTTTCCCTACTGTACTGTATCTCCTCATTCCTTCCCTAGTCTTAGCCTTCCATTGACTACCCATTTGATTAATAATGTGCCTTTACAAAAGGTTAAGGATCTATGTACTGTCCTGAAAGCTTGATTGTTTACGGGGATGAATTGGTAACAGTGGTGGTGGACGGAGGCGCAGGGAGCGTTCTGAGGTCCCTGACCCAGATCCCTGTATTGCAGAGTAGGAGAGCGGGAGAGTGCAGCTGCAATCTGGGGACTGAAGGCCCAGTCAAGCATGCCTTGTTTGCTTTATGTAAAGGGATTAAAAAATAGAACAATCAGAAAGCCTCAGCCTCTTGGCCCATTCATTGCAGAGAATTTTGACTAAGAAATGGCATGTGACTTTAGAGAGAGAGAAAAAAAGGCCATCATTCAAGACATTCATCTAGATTTGGCAGTCTTGGACACGTTTTTGTGGCTAGCATAATGCTTGTTGACTACAAAGCTACCCTCTGCCCACTACGCCCACACAGATCCAATCCGTTTACTTATATAAAGCTATAAAAATAAGCTGTGTAAATTAAGTCATTTGTTGTGTTCTTCTTGACTACAATAAGTAACCCCTGATCACACTTTTCTGGCTCGTGCAGTTTTAATGAAGACATTCTTTTACCCTTCAAGCTCCTTTACACACCCATCCTCTAAAGCTATTTTGGGCCCCGCAGTAGCTATACCCTCAATAAAACATCCCTCTGTTTCTATCTGGAGGTTAATTGAGCAAGCGTGTGCTTTGACGGTCTGTGCTAGTTTAGCAGCCTATTTTACAGGCTGATAGATAGATATAATAGCTGACCTTTCATGGGGCCTTCCCCTGGGCTCCTGTGCCCCAGCTGGACCCCGTTCTCCTGGTGATGCAGGTCGTTGATGGTCATGCCGGCTAAGGAAGCGCTCATGGTGTCCCCGGAGTTGTAGCTGTAGGTGTTAGGGGCGTTGTTCATATAGTCCTGGTGTTGATCCATAGCAAGTCAGGTTCAGGCTATACAAAAGAGCAGAAGAAAGTGCCAAATATATGTTACCCAAAAAATGTAAACGCGCCAGTGGCAAAGGCACATAAAAATATCGGAATTCAGATATGACGTCATCGTTTTAGCGCTTTCCACTTTTACGAACCTCCACTATTGAGCTCACCAGAGAATGTCAATTTCACTCAAGGTGGATCAAGTCAAATTGTGTTGCATTGGAGAGCCTATTCTTCTGAGAGATACAGGTGACTATCGGATTCCAATAGAGATAATCAAGGATGCAAAGGAACTTGCCAGTACCTGGTCCTGAGAATTTGCCAAGTAATTCAATGAACAACCTTTGAAAGTTGAAGAGTCTCTTCCGCCTGACATAAGCCAGTCAGCCAGCAGCGGCTCAACGTAAACAGACACTGCGCCTAAGAAAATCAGGTTATTTATATTCTGAACATGGGTACCTGGTGTAGAGTTACGAGACGAAAATAGTCCCCTGTGCCCATGTGCGTTGTGTCCTAACTGTGAGAACTCGCACTTCCATAAACAACCAGAGACTACCTCTGTGTTTTCCTCCTTAAGATTCACTTAACCTCAATCAGACGGACACTGCGTTTATACTTGTGACCTAACAGAAGTGAAAAGCCACTCAACAGTCAAGCTTGAGGTTTTAGCCAATTTGTTGCTTTATTATGGTTTTCCAGTAACATCTTTCGAAATATGTAACTAAGATGTGTATCAACTATCAAGGACTTAGAGACCAGTGTGTGAGGACATGCTCTCTCCACGGCTTCAAATCTCATAAAATGAGGATTACATACTGTATCAGATTAAATCAAAGCCTATGGTTACGTCAGCTGTTTTTTTTCTTCTCTTTCTATCGGCTTTTTCATCTTTCCCTCTCTCTCTCACACACCACGCACATTGCCTTTTGATACCCTGACCACAAGCACACACACACACTAGCTCACATGCACGTGCACACACACACACATAAGAACCACAGAATATAAAACGTAAGTGATCATAAAAAGCGTATTTATTGTCTTGTAAAACTTGTTTATTTTTTATTTTTACATCTGAATTCCGGCATCAAGTCATTACTAAACACGATTGCGAATGTGAATTCACAAAATAGCTGGGGGTAAAATTATGAGGATCATTGATAATTATACAACGGGTGGGTCTAATCCTGGACACTGATTGGTTAAAACTGGAACGCGTTCCAGCTGGTGTCTATTCCACAATTTACCACCGGCTAAAGCTATGACTTGAAATGCCTATTTACTCTGTTCCGTCTCACTGCGCAATCCACTGGTTGTCACATCAGCCCAGTCAGACAATATATCAACTTGATCTCCACTGTAAAAAGCATCTAGACATTATCTCCCATTTTATTTTATACTATGAATTGGTATTCAATGGCAGAGATTTGAATAAAAACTTGTGGTCTCTCTCTCTCATTTGCAACATTGTTTCCATATTGAAATTCGATCCCCAGCTGTCCTATTGTAATGAACGTATAGGTTTCGGGAGTCGGGACAACACACACAGGCAGGCAGCTCTTCTCAGACAGTTCAAAATCATGAATCAGCATCATTTCTATGGACATATACAAAGAAATAAAAAACAGGCAAAATGAAAAACAAAATGCAGCTAGTATGCAGTCTTTACAGCTTCAGTTTGTGTAAGGACCGACTCTGGGAGACGAGAAGCAAGTACAGGGAGTGAACATTTAATGAAACAACGGACAAGAAACAGAACACGGACAGCGTCTGGACAGGGAAAACAAAATAACAATAATGCTGACACGGGGATGAAACAGAGGAACAGGCAGATATAGGGAAGGCAATCAAAACGTGAGGGAATTCAGGTAAGTCCATTGAGGGCTGATGTGCGTAATGATGGTGACAGGTGTGTGTAATGATGGGCAGCCTGGCGCCGAGAGAGGGGGAGTGGGTGCAGGTGTGAAAGTTTGAAGTGATTGTGTTAGCTGTGTTGTTGGCTAGCTCCTCTGAACAACAGTGTCCTGACAAGAGCGCACATGCCAGGTGAAATCACGCATCAGTAGCTCATTCTTACGAACGTATCCAAATACATTTTTACTAGAAAACAGCTTAATAAACGAATGCAAATGCAGCTACATTGCTGTTATTTTGGCTGCACTGTTTGACCTGACTGTAAGTTAGCTGTAGTTGGCTATCTAGCAAGCAAGAGATAAGAACATTACCAGCCAGAACGATTGGGTCGCATCCATACAGAACAAAAAATACTTAACGACTGGGTTGCGTCTGTGGCCAGCCGGCTTGGGTAGCAACCCTAGATTTGTGTCAGGATTATCTTGTGGAAGGATGAAACAGTATGAATAAATTCATCTAAATAAATGTTTTAATGAAACTATTTCAATCATTATTTGAATATTTTGGTAACCCACTGTATAAAAGTGATAATGTCCTCGAAGCCAGTGTTTGAAGGATATATTGGCACGGTATATTGGCACGGTTTGGCACGGTTGTCTCTGATTGAGAACCATACTTAAGTAGTCTGTTCCCACCTGTGTTTGTGGGTAGTTGTTTCCTGTTTTGTGTTGTGTCACCTTGCAGGACTGTTTCGATTTTCGTTGTTTCACGTTTGTTATTTTGTATTCAGTGTTCAGTTGTAATAAATTTAACATGGACACGTAGCACGCTGCATTTTGGTCCGATCTTGAATACTCTTCCTCAGACGAAGAGGAGAATCGTTACGCATTATCACTTAATTAGACCCCATTGTATAAACCACTGTTGCGTGTAAACCGAATTCTAATTGTTCCTTTTGTATACATTGATTTCTGGAGTAATATGCACGAGGACACAACAAACAACATGCATGGACATTATCTGTTGAAATCTTCAAATCTTTAGTTTGAGCGATAATGGCAGTGAGAGCATATTTTCCAGGGCGGAGGCCTAGATGGACTACCCTTCTTCCCAATATAACCTAGTGTGTGTGGGCCAACACACTATCACAGCCTATTGTGAAATAGACACAAATTACTTCTTAGAAATTCGTGATGTGTATTAGATGGTTTTTATCATAACGTCTTTCATGTGTAGTACACAATTTTCTTTCATCATAACGCATTTGTGTACATTACACAAATTACAATTTGTTGTGTCTAATGTGAGCTAGGCTAGCTAGGTGGCTCATGTTAGCTAGGCTATGGGTTAAGGATAGGGTTGGGGGTTAAGGTTAAGGGTTATAGTTAGCTAAAATGCTACCTAAGTAGATAAAGGGTTAAGTTTGGGAGTTAGGTTAAAGGATTCAGGTTAGCTAACATACTAAGTAGTTGCAATGTAGCTAATTAGCAAACATTTTAAAGTTGTTCGTGATGAGATTCGAACACACAACCTTTGGGTTGCTAAACATTTGTGTTATTCGCCCACCCATTCCCCCTGCCCAACCTCCCTCCTATTGTTTTTGTCTTAAGTAACCTACTGTCTTTATCTGTGATTGAAATGCACTGTCTAAAAAATAATATACTGCACACTAAAAAAAAAAACCTTTTTCTTGTGCCTGTCACTCATTTCCAATAAGCAATGTGTGTCTATTTCACAATAATATGTGATACTGGGTTGGTGTGGGCTGCTTGGCCTGAAAACCTGACCTTCACTGGGTGCACCAGCATATCTTCTGTCCTTAACTGTTTAAACAAACACAATCCTGGTCCTCATATATATAGGACAAATGAGAAGTCGTACCATAGTAGGCCATAGTACCCACCAGACCAGGGAATCAAGCCCTCAGAGCCCCCCAGATTAGGAACCCTTAACTGGGGTGACAATGTCCATGCTGGATGGACAGTGATCTCGTTAGTATGTGTGGCAATGTACAATTGAATTATACATGAAATATGTATTGAAATATGTATAAGTAAAGTGATGGGTGTGGGGCAATAAAAAGTATAACTAAAAAGTAATAAATAGAATGTTTAAATTGTTAATTTGTCATTTACGATATTATTTTTTTCTGCATCGCCACATGCAGGTAACCACCAACAGAACGTGTCTTAATAGGGCGTTGGACCACCACAAGACAGAACAGCTTCAGTGCACATTGGCATAGATTCTACAAGTGTCTGGAACTCTAATGGAGGAATCCGACACCAATCTTCCACAAGAAATTCCATCATTTGGAGTTTTGTTGATGGTGGTGGAAAATGCTAGCTATGTTCTAATACCCATAACATACTGTATACTGCATACTAAATGAGTATATACTACATACGATATAATATTAGTTAATTTTAGTATACTGTAATCGAACAGTATCCTTTCAGGTGAGTGTACTAGCGTTTCGACTGTCTCCCGAAGGTTGATGCTGTTGCTAGCTTGTTAGCATAACAAATTACTAGGTAGACATCTTATGACTTCATTAACAATGTCGATGGACATTGTTAATGAAGTCATAAGATGTCTACCTAGTAGACAACGACTATACCACTTAGCTAAGCTAAGAAGGACGTGAATAATCAAGTTAATAAATGTAGTTAGTTAGATAGCATATAGTTAATATACTGGCACGTTCCATGTATTAGTAGCCAACTAACGTTAGATAGCTAGCTAACTAAACGGTCAATACAAGTAACTGCTGTAATGATATGCTACAGTGCCTTGCGAAAGTATTCGGCCCCCTTGAACTTTGCGACCTTTTGACACATTTCAGGCTTCAAACATAAAGATATAAAACTGTATTTTTTTGTGAAGAATCAACAACAAGTGGGACACAATCATGAAGTGGAACGACATTTATTGGATATTTCAAACTTTTTGAACAAATCAAAAACTGAAAAATTGGGCGTGCAAAATTATTCAGCCCCCTTAAGTTAATACTTTGAAGCGCCACCTTTTGCTGCGATTACAGCTGTAAGTCGCTTGGGGTATGTCTCTATCAGTTTTGCACATCGAGAGACTGACATTTTTTCCCATTCCTCCTTGCAAAACAGCTCGAGCTCAGTGAGGTTGGATGGAGAGCATTTGTGAACAGCAGTTTTCAGTTCTTTCCACAGATTCTCGATTGGATTCAGCTCTGGACTTTGACTTGGCCATTCTAACACCTGGATATGTTTATTTTTGAACCATTCCATTGTAGATTTTGCTTTATGTTTTGGATCATTGTCTTGTTGGAAGACAAATCTCCGGCCCAGTCTCAGGTCTTTTGCAGACTCCATCAGGTTTTCTTCCAGAATGGTCCTGTATTTGGCTCCATCCATCTTCCCATCAATTTTAACCATCTTCCCTGTCCCTGCTGAAGAAAAGCAGGCCCAAACCATGATGCTGCCACCACCATGTTTGACAGTGGGGATGGTGTGTTCAGCTGTGTTGCTTTTACGCCAAACATAACGTTTTGCATTGTTGCCAAAAAGTTCAATTTTGGTTTCATCTGACCAGAGCACCTTCTTCCACATGTTTGGTGTGTCTCCCAGGTGGCTTGTGGCAAACTTTAAACAACACTTTTTATGGATATCTTTAAGAAATGGCTTTCTTCTTGCCACTCTTCCATAAAGGGCAGATTTGTGCAATATACCACTGATTGTTGTCCTATGGACAGAGTCTCCCACCTCAGCTGTAGATCTCTGCAGTTCATCCAGAGTGATCATGGGCCTATTGGCTGCATCTCTGATCAGTCTTCTCCTTGTATGAGCTGAAAGTTTAGAGGGACGGCCAGGTCTTGGTAGATTTGCAGTGGTCTGATACTCCTTCCATTTCAATATTTTCGCTTGCACAGTGCTCCTTGGGATGTTTAAAGCTTGGGAAATCTTTTTGTATCCAAATCCGGCTTTAAACTTCTTCACAACAGTATCTCGGACCTGCCTGGTGTGTTCCTTGTTCTTCATGATGCTCTCTGCGCTTTTAACGGACCTCTGAGACTATCACAGTGCAGGTGCATTTATGCGGAGACTTGATTACACAAAGGTGGATTGTATTTATCATCATTAGTCATTTAGGTCAACATTGGATCATTCAGAGATCCTCACTGAACTTCTGGAGAGAGTTTGCTGCACTGAAAGTAAAGGGGCTGAATAATTTTGCACGCCCAATTTTTCAGTTTTTGATTTGTTAAAAAAGTTTGAAATATCCAATAAATGTTGTTCCACTTCATGATTGTGTCCCACTTGTTGTTGATTCTTCACAAAAAAAATACAGTTTTATATCTTTATGTTTGAAGCCTGAAATGTGTCAAAAGGTCGCAAAGTTCAAGGGGGCCGAATACTTTCGCAAGGCACTGTATGTGGTTTGTAAGGCTAGCGTAGCTAACAAATCGTCAGACAACATAACATGTAACGTAACTTATTTGAAAAGTCATTACCTTATTACATTGCTAAATATGTTCTTAACATATGTCATAATTAGCTAAAGCAATGAATTTGTATTCGCTCTCGTCGTACTTCGGCTGCATATTTTCCGCCATTTTCTTCAAATCTGAAAATGTGGTGAAGCCCATTTTCAGAAGAATTGCATTATGGGCCCTAAAATCACAGAAATAGTGTCCACTGCTTTTGTATAGTTCGTATTTTAACTATATCCACACTATGACCAATAAGCATACAACATACTCAAAATATGTCACAAATAGTATGGGGTTAGTATGAGTATTCAAAAACCGCTGCTGTCTCAGGCGTCGCTCCAGAATCTACCATACGTGTTCAATTGGGTTGACATCTGGTGACTGAGATGGACATTGCATGTGGATTACATCATTTTCATGCTCATTAAACCATTCAGTGACCTTTCGTGCCCTGTGTATGGGGGCATTGTCATCCTATGGGGGCATAGCCATGGTTGCCAAAATAATGGCCTGCCCAGCATTTTTATACATGACCTTAAATATTAGTTAACTTAATTAACTCAGGAACCATACTTGTGTGGAAGCACCTGCTTTCAATATACTTTGTATCCCTCATTTACTCAATTGTTTCCATTACTTTGGCAGTTACCTGTGTATTCTACCACAAGTGCATAAACATTCACTTATGTATGCAGTTACTCTCAATATTTGACACAACTCCCTCACAACACTCCCATTGTGGATTTCCACAAAACAGAAGTCAAACAACAAGCGAGCTGCTGCGTCCATGCCAAAGAAAACAATCGCTCAGAGAAAGATGACGCGCCATGTCCGGGAGCTTTGACGATTAGGAGAACTAACAGAGGCAAACCCAAGGTCGAAAATAACAAGATCCCTTATCTGATAACCAACTATTTTATGCTATGCTGCTATACTTCATTCACCAGGTTGGCAACAGCTAATTTCCCCCATGTTATTATTTTGTCAGGGATAGTGCCTATGTAGAAAACACAGTGTAAATGTAATCTTATCCTGCTTTGAGAATCCACCCCTCTCAAAAAAACAAAAAACATTTGAGAAACAACAAACAAAGACACTTCACCAGGTCATCCTTTGCAGTAGAAGGAGCTGAATTCAACAGAAACATTCCCACTGGGCACAGACGTCAATTCAAGGTCTATTCCACGTTGGTTCAACGTAATTTCATTGAAATGGCGTGGAAACAACGTTGATTCAACCAGTGTGTGCCCAGTGAGTTCTAACGAATTGCTGTTGGCACTAAAATAAATGTTATTTAGGACCAGTCTATTGCAACAGAATTCAATCTTTGCTGGCTTCAATTTCAACTGCTAAATAAAAAGAGGACTTTATTGCGTGTTGGAATTTCATGAAGGCACAGAAAGGTTGGCAGTGACTTGCAACCGATCCCACGTGGAGCGTGTGAAAATGGGATCTTGGCAAATAGGCCCTGGTTCTAAAGCAAACCCAGCATAGACGGCAACAGAAAGAGCATGATCAACAAAGATATTTACATAGCTCTGGGAGAACCAAGACGTACCCAAAGAAATGACTGACATTATTACTGCGAACCAACAGAGAGCTCTTCTTGACCTATAGAACCACATATTTTCTGAGGAAGACCCTAAATGCCAAGGCCACGGTTGAGATTCAATTAAATGGGAGTATTTGCTGCAGTTCTTTTTGTCAAACTAAGGATTTACTACAAAGAAAATATACAAATCTGTATTAAAACCCCTAAAGGGTTTATGCCAAGCAAAATGACTCGGTTCATCAAAGCAGCAGTTTTAATGACTCAGTAACACCATGAAAAAAGGTTTCCTTCAACATCAAAGATGACAGAGAATCAATAATAAACTGTAAAAACAATTAAACCACATACAGTCTGTAATATAAAACGGGAAATAGAATCAATAGCCAATTCAATGGATTGCAATACAAAAACAAAAGGTTTGCCGACGCAGTGAGTGTATCTGATGGCATGCTCACTATTGCTGCGTGAGCTAGCTAGCTGCCCTCATGCTTGACTGCTTCTGTATCTCTGACCTACTTTCACCATGACTCCCTCTGTATACTCCTAGTCTCCATCCTCAGGCAGGAAGTAGTACCATAGAAACAACGCTGAACTCTACCTTTAAAACAGTCCTACGCCTACCAAATGGCTAAGGATTAGCGTTAAAGTGAGCCTCATTTTTCGCATCATACTGCTGGAAGCTAGTGAAACAGCTTGCGGCACAGCCTGCGTAATGAGTATGGCTCACTCAGCATGGGATGGCAGCACGTCATCGTCCGCAAACACACGTTGGGTTAGAAACTGCGGGCATACTTTTCACAGTGGTGGGATATTTTTTAAATATCTTTGGCTCCATGACTCAAGGCTAAGATCCCTGTGCGTTTAATTTAGGATTGGGAAATGTCTTCTTTTTTTTTTTTTTACCAATAATTTGGTAACGCTTCCTATAAACACATTACATTATAAGCACATATATAAGGTCTTATGAACAATGCATAAGGCATTCATAAAATGCAGAGCAGAGATGCTAATAATTAGTATTCAATCGTGGGAAGTGTCTGGAATTTGATTGAAGCTTACCATTTTCCTTCGTCACTTGAATTCAGGATATCTGGAATTCTGATACTGTCGTGATAGAACATGAACTGTGATGGCCTCAGACGCTGCAGCTGCTGCAAGTTCCAATATGTACACCGTGTCTGCAGCTACAGTACGATCTGCCACACACACCCCTTTCTGACACTTTAATGAAGACTCGTGGTGCAATGAGCCAACGTCTTCCATCAGCATGGTGCCAATTAACCATGTATAAGAATGCAGTTAAAAGCCCAGTATGACTTTTCTCCTCCCTTTTAACAATACAATACAATCCTTTTCAAGAAAGACCTCATTTGGACTTCTTATGCTAGATTCTATAATTGTCTGAGGGACATAGTAGTCTAGGACAAAGCCATTTTTAATAGTGCCTTTTAAATAGTGCCGTCCCCCCCAAAATGTCAGATAGTGCCTCAACAGGAATATCTGCTGGAATAAATCCATTTGATGAGGAACAAACTGCTTCATTTATTGTTTTTTTAATTTATTGAACCTTTATTTAACTAGGCAAGTCAGTTAAAGAACAAATTCTTACAATGACTGCTTACTAGAAGGCAAAAGGTGACCTGCGGGGACGGACGGGGGCTGGAATTTAAAATTAAAGGACAAAACACACATCACGACAAGAGAGACACCACAACACTACATAAAGAGAGACCTAAAGACAACAACATAGCATGGCAGCAACACATGAAAACACAGCATGGTAGCAACACAACATGACAACAACATGGTTGCAGCACAACATGGTAGCAGCACAAAAAAAATGGTACAAACATTATTGGGCACCAACAACAGCACAAAGGGCAAGAAGATAGAGACAACAATACATCACGCAAAACAGCCACGACTGTCAGTAAGAGTGTCCACGATTGAGTTTTATCTCCAAGAGATGGAGATAAAACGGTCCAGTTTGAGTGTTTTTTGCAGCACGTTCAAGTCGCTAGCAGCCATTACGAACACAGGCTGTGAAACAGTGATCACTAAGGTCATTACAGAAAACACCAGACTGATAGCTATCAGGATTATTTGTGAGAATAACATCAAGGAGAGTAGCCTTTTCTGGGTGTTTGGAGTCATACCTTGTGGGATTGGTAATAATCTGACAAAGATTTAGGGAGTCCCATTGCTTTCGGACTTGGTCAGATGGTTTAAGCATGTCCCAGTTTAGGTCACCTAGGAGGACAAATTCAGACTTAGTGTAAGAGGCCAGGAGATAGCGTAGGGCATTTAGGGTACAGGCCGGTGCTGATGGTGGCCGATAACACCCAGCAACAGTCAACAAAAGTTTGAAAGTTTAATGTGTAAAACCAGCAAATCAAATTGTTTGGGGACAGACTTGGTGGAGACAACCGAGCACTGAAGGTGTTCCTTGGTAAAGATTGCCACTCCACCACCTTTGGATGATCTGTCTTGTCGAAAAAGGTTATAACCAGAAAGGTCAACATCAGTGTTCAAAACACTCTTTCATAACCATGTCTCAGTAACGACCAACACATCTGGATTGGGGCTGTGAATCCACACTTTCAATTGATCCATTTTAGGTAATACGCTTCTAGTGTTAATGTGCAGAAAAACTAGGTTTTTACGAGAGCACAAATCAGTGAAGCAGATATCAGAGCACAAATCAGAATTCGGGCTAGTAGTTGGGCCAGGGTGTACATGCACATTTCCAGATATCATCAACAGTAATACAATCAGGGCACGGCAGAGGACAGGGAGAGCTCTGCAGTGTTGACTTATAACATTTGGCAACAAGATCATATTGTACAGCAATTTCATCAGGTAGCATGAATACAAAACTGGCGAGAGGTGGTTTGAATAGGACAGGAGGCCAAGAGTCTGTGTAACCAATAGAGAGTCAGAGTCCAGAGTATGGGAACAAACATAGACTGTTCCACTGTTGGGTCAAGAAGTAAGTTCATAGTCAAAAAAGCACGCAGGAGTCATGAGGCAAATAGCATAAAGCACAAGCGAAAAACATAACAACTTGGGGCTAGCCATTGTAAGTGCAGAGTCACTCGCCTCAACAGTGCATGTGTGCTGGGGATGAGCGAAAGCTGGGGAGAGAGGGGGGAGTGTAGCGGGGGTACCTATACCAGACAGGGAAAGACAGGCCAGGGCAGACAGTGAACAGAACGCCAGGTGGAATCCATGCAGCAGTGCAGCAGGCAACGGGAGAAGGTGTCACACCCACTTGGGAGAAGCTTTTTTCGGGAGGCAGATTCCTTGTAGAGAATCCCTGCTAGCTAGCTAACGTAGCTAGCAAGTCTCTGTCCGTCTTTTCTACATTTATCCAACTAATTCTATATTTTTGCAGAACTCAGGAGCCCATGCTCTCTGAGTTGAAAGGAATATTTTTAATTAGTAGGCCTACTAAAGGCTATTCTAGACAGTCTGTCGCCACCTGAAACTCTTGAATTGATCCTGATCACCCCTACACCATTTGGGTTCCAACCTGGTCTCATAGAATAGACGTAACATAATATATGTAAATCCTTGATGATAAATGTGTATGCTATGTTACATTTGGTATGGTTACATAAGACAGATAAGGCTAAAAGGAAAGTAGGGTGGTTGGTCGGGGTGGATGGGTTGACATATAACGCAAACGTCTAGATTCCCAAAGGTTGCGTGTTTGAATCACATCACGGACAACTTTAGGATTTTATCTAATTAGCTAATGTTAAACTACTTACCTTTTTTTTGCTCATTCTTAACATATAATACGAATTGTAATTCATAACATATCATACAAAATGGGTGATGGACATCCACTAATGAATACATACAATACGAAACGTAACATATCGTAGTAAATGGAGTGTCTTGGTTTATGTACAGAATAATACGAAATGCTCTGAGACCAAGATGCAGCGTTCAAGTCAATTCCATTTGAATTCAAAGCTGGAAAGAAATCCATACTGAAAATTGTTTTATTTCAAATTCATAAGGTGACTGGCGGAAACTGTGACAATTTATTTTATTAATGAATTGAATTTGAATTCATATCCTGAAGTAGCTGATTTTCTGCTTTAGCCTATAAACCTTTGGAGAACTTTTGGATGGTTTCTTCAACAGGAAGGAATTTGTTGGGTTGCCCTCTCTCCCAATTTGGGTGCGAGAGTTGTTTTGATAAATCATTCTAATTGGTTGCTGTAATTAACTTAAAGCATTCAAGTTCAAATCAATTACATTTATCAAGGATTTGTCTGTCAGCTTTGTGGAGTATTGGAACACAGGTTCCTCTGCAAATATAAACGCAAATACCAGAACTACCAGTAGGCTACATTCCATTAGTGCCAGTGCATCAATACTGCTGTAGAAACTTGCAGCTGGGTGTATCAACACCTCCACACATGACCAAAAACATGTAAATTCGTCCACTATTTTCCATATTTTTGCAAGCGTGCCTATAGGCTACTGTAACCTATGAGTTTACATGTCGATGTTGCAATGGCTTTCATTCAATTTACAGACCATGCAATCCATTTTACAGAATGCAATCCATTTTATAAAAGTCTTCCTAATGCTTTCTCGATTTTATAAATTGACATTTCATTCTCATTGTTATATTGCATATAGGCAATGTGCACCGGTGCAAACGGTTGGTTTTGCCCGATCAGACTGTTCCATCTTTGCATCGCCGCCGCTCCTCGAGACAGGAGAAGAGAGGAAAGGCGTGTCCGTGGAATGAAATGGAGACTTGGCTACTACTGACATCCATTCTAACCATTTCATACCAAGCCGCTGATTAAACCCACAGCAATTGATGACACGTGTCATCGATTGCCTCAAGTATTTTCCTTCCAAGAGGGAGGCTGGCATACAATAGGCTTGTCATTGTCTAGATTCTACTCAAGGCGAATATAATGCGCTCATGGATTTTGTGCACGCCTCATTTCAATAGATTAGACCCCTCGACCAACACAAGCGGATTATTGAGCTAAACAAACCCATCACCCATATGTGTAAAATCAGATGACCAGCCACACTGCTGCAATGGCTGCATGTCTTCTCAAAGGTTTGACTGCTCTGCACACGGAGGAAAGGGCGGAATTGCATACCATTGGTACAATATTAATCAACTAGAAATGGGTATGGCTTTTCTGTTGAGTGCAGGCTATGGAAAATTCGCACCATTTTTGTTCAGTCGCTCACGAATTTTTTTTTTTTTACAATTTGATAAACCCTAATTATGCAAATATCTAATGATGAAAATAAAAAAATATATTTGAGGCACAATAACCGGGCAAGCTTTTCGTTGTTGACTCCCAACGATGCCATGTTTTGGTAGGGCCTCGGATGTAAGGAACATGCAAAACATCCAGAAAAAAACGCACTGTTTACCTACAAATAGGTAGCCGACTGTTCCGTGTTATAGATATAGTCACTACAAATTGCAGACCAGAAAAATGTCAGGAATAATTTGCTGTCCTGAAGAGTGTAAATGGCATCAAATGATGTCGAATCACTTGTATCCTCATAATAATGCCATTGTAAATATTTGATGGATTATCCTTGTTAAAATGTTTTTTTAATCATATGGCGACAACACATTCTTGTTCTTCCGTGCAATCGATGACACTGAGAAATTGTGATTTTAGAATAGCCTATGGCGAGGACATGTCTTACATTGCGCGTAACGATAAATAATGGCAGATACAAAAAAACATGTTTGTGTATTGTTGCATGATGAACACTCTAAAACCAATAACAATAATGCGCATATGTATTCAGACTACAAGTCTATGCAAACTGGATTTTTGGCACAATATTAGGCCACACTGTTACAATATTACATTTTAATATGAACACAATTTGTATACGTGCCCAACCTCTCCCACCTCATGGAAAAATATAAATGACAAGACCAATTCCGATTGAGAATTACGACGCTTCATTTGACGTTTCATTTGACGCGCATTGCAATCGAGTCCGCATTGCAATAAGATAAAACACGGTGTAATTACAGTGGATTTGGGTCAAGTAAATAATATAATTATCTAGGTTTCCTTACCTGTGTGCAGACAGTGTGGTTGTTTCTACAGCTGCACAGTTGTTCACAGAGCGCACAGTCGTCAGACGCAGTTAACCAAGATGCCATAACGGGAGGCAGTCGCCAGAGAGCAGCAGATTTGTGATGGTGTCTCGAAGTGTCTGTCTGCCTGGCTCTGCCTGATCATTGAAGTAACAGTCGTATGCATACCAGCCAAATTATTCCGTACCATAAAGTCATATTTATCAATCATACAATAACCCCAATTACACTTGGCATTAAATGATTTGACAGGCAATTTACTGAAAGTACATAATAGGGGACTCTTTACAAAAAACGGAGTGGGACTCAGACACTTGTGGTACTGTTCTATCGCCCTCTCTGCCCTCCCTGTGGCATTTATTGCCACACACCCAGTGCCAACTTTTACACTGACTTGACAAACCAGTCAGCACCAGTAGCAGGGGATTTATTCACAGACAGTCAGAAACTCTATATAAATTTTGAACCAACTAACTCTTGGCTTGCCAACAAAAAATGTCCCCCTCTCCCTCTCCCCCACACCCATCTTTCCTTCTCTCTCTCCTCCCACTTTCCCGCTCTCCTTATCCTTTCTCCTCGCTCTGGAAATGTGCCAAACCTTTTTCCCTCTCTCTGTCTCTGCCTCGCTCTCTCTCTTTCTCTCTCTCTGCCTCTCTCTCCCCCTTTCACCCCTCCCTCTTTTCTCCTTCTCAGCTCTCCCTCTCTTCCTCTGCCCAAACCCCTCTCACACTCTCTCCGTCTCTCCCCTCCTATTCCCCTATCTCCCAACCCCTTCCCCTCTCTCCCAACCGCTCTCTTCTATCTCTCTCTGGAATTCTGCCCAGAACAACATCTGCCACTAGTTTTCCAGCTTAAGATGATTTGGATTTGTCCTGGGCGGGACTTCACTGTCTCAGCCAAGGTGCTTCTGTAAGTCCTCATCAGACTAACCCTAAGAACCTCAGACCATTCTTTTAAATGGGGAGGCAGGGTAGCCTAGTGGTTAGAGCGTTGGACTAGTAACCGAAAGGTCATATCCCTGAGCTGACAAGGTACAAATCTGTCATTCTGTCCCTGAACAGGCAGTTCCTGTTCCTCTTATTGAAAATAAGAATTGGTTCTTAACTGACTTGCCTAGTTAAATAAAGGTAATAAATAAAAAATCCTGGGTCAGCACTCTAGCACTCTGCCTCCAGGAAACACTGTCAACAGTAGAGTGGGCCCTTGCAATAAGACATCCAAAGGAACATCCAAAGGAACTAAACACATGACAACAATATATGGCTGTAATACGGGCTATATCTTCCTGCAATTGCCCATTCTTGTTAACACTTTAACAAAATCAAACACACTTGGAATGTGTGTTTGATTTATATATATATATTTTTTGTTGTAGTTTATAGACAGTTCATTATTAGTTAATAAGTTGTTTTGTCAATCTTATTTTCACCAAAAGATTGTTTTACTAATGTAGACATGCTGATTACTTTTCAATCTTTAGCTTATTTTTGTGCCCCCCCCCCAAAAAAATGCACACCCTTTGCCTTATTTCAGATTAAACCATGTTTATAGACACCATCACAACAAGTTTGGTGATAAAGTGGTTTATGTGTGTGTACTTAATTAATTGTCCATGTCTTGGAGAATATCCAGATTCACACATTGTAGTGTACCAATAGGTGGCATGGCATTCATGCTTTACAGTCTGTTTCACATACCTCAAATTTATGTTGAACAGCCTATGCATGAAGCTATGATAATTCTAGAACTGAGTGGACCGA
Organism: Oncorhynchus mykiss; assembly: GCF_013265735.2. Classification (NCBI taxonomy): domain Eukaryota; kingdom Metazoa; phylum Chordata; class Actinopteri; order Salmoniformes; family Salmonidae; genus Oncorhynchus; species Oncorhynchus mykiss. Next base: position 25,044,130 of record NC_048580.1, on the reverse strand, counting down.
TCATAAATACAGTGTGTACATATGGAAAACTGTCTCTGGTTGAAGCATGTTTGCCCATGGTAGAAATGTGCACATTGGACCTGAATGACCATCCATTCAGGAGATATAGGTCCTCAAAGTTGGCCCATTTAGCCTTTTTTTTGAACCCCCTTACGCAACCACGAAACATCCATATCTTGGTCATCGATTAAGATAAAAGGTTGATTTTGATATATTTGAATGCTTACAAACAAGATTTTCATGCAGTTGTATAATGTCTGCAATATATATATACCTTTTTAAATAAAAATGGTCATTTTTAAATATTTGATGTCAATTATCTAAAAACGCTTAAGCTCAAGAGTAAGATGTGTCTCAACTGGTGGCGGGCACAACACAAACACAGACGATGATGTAAATCAGGGTCTAAGCTACAACATACTGTATGTGAATATAAAATATATATATACACATCTCTTTATGCGTTTTTAGATCATTGACATTAAAGGGAAGAAAATGACATAATTTTTACTGAAACATTTTTTTCCAAGAAGTTATAAAATAGTTTGACATACCCGTTTGTAAGCTTTCAACCAATGTCAAACTCAACAGTTTAACTTTTTTTCAGTGGTGAAGACATGGATGTCTCGTGGTAGGGTGGGGTATGCAAAATGGGTCAGCTTTGAGGACCTCTCTCCTGAATGTTCTGGCATTCAGATCCAAAAAGTCCCTTTCTGATCTGTTGCATTCTAAAATGAGATCGAATTCAAATGGAACGACCCAGCAGTTACATTTCTTCAACCCCGTCCCTCTAAAACAGTGGAGCGCGGTGGCCGCGTTGTTATTGTTCAACACAAACTGTATGATGACGTAACCAATGGTTAACAAACTAAATGGTTATACGTAGACCTAAAATTGTTACTGACATATTCAGTTATATTAGGCCTTTTCACCAAGAAACATAGAATGCAACAAAAAATATATATGAAGCTATAGTGTAAAGTAGATTGACTATACACTTTCTCTGTTGTAGTACTTTGCAACGCATTCCAGCATAAAGCAGTGGAAAGGGATTCAGCATGGATGTCCTGTGAGAGTTCTTCACATTCCCAGTGGATGCAGAATCAGTGCTGGAGCTCTCCTTCAGCAGCTGTCTTGGCATTCCCCTTGAGAAAATAATACTTTTACTGTTCCGCGGCTAAAGGGAACACTTTCAGTAGATCACATTTTCTCTAATGATGGATATGTTCATAATTTGAAGTGATGAACAGCAGTAGCACTGAGTTGAGAGTAGGATTTGAAACGTGTAATGACACTTCAAAGGAACGTTTACAGTAAATGCTTACATTGATATTTAAAACACTTTTGAGGGAATAGTGTCTTTGACATGATGTAGAATGAGAGGGAATGGTCAGGATAGACATGTTCCCCTCATGGCTGTTCTTCTGGTAGACCTCCTGTTTGTGTGGTGATCCACAGTAGATATTTCTCACAACCCGAATAAAAAAAATGTATATTTTGTTTATTTAATATAATTAAATGACAATGACCCTTGTTCAACTTACCTGGCTGATCACCTGACATGATATGTTTGACAAAAGCTGAAAAATAAAAATAAATGTATATCACATGAGGCTGGTGGGATGAGCTATATGAGGACGGGCTCATTGTAATTGCTGGAATGGAATACATGGAACTGAACCGTGTGTGTGTGTGTGTGTGTGTGTGTGTGTGTGTGTGTGTACTCTGAAGCACTAGGTGCAGCTTTGTTGCCTATCTTGGCCAGGGCGCTCTTGAAAAATAGATTTTAATCTCAATGAGCCCTTCCTCGTTAAATAAATAAAATAAAATAAACAAGAGATGCAATATGTAACTTTTTGGGCGACACGAACAAATTCACATAGAAATGTGTGTCCTAGATCTGTAATTCACATCGAAAGCAAATCAAAGCAGATGTAGATCTGTTCTATGTGAGATATTTCTATGCTTCCCGTTTTTAAGTTTAGTTTTTGTACCTTTCGGTTTTGTATAACCAACTTCAAAACAGTTGAAAATACAATATTTTTGGTGATGGAAAATATTTCACAGCAATTCTCTACACCATACTTGATTGTTTTGTCACAACTGAAATTAGGCGAACGATTAGAATTTTAGCAACCAGAAAGCAACCAGGAGCGATAACTGCATAGTACATCTTTAATTGTAATAATGTAGAATTCCATTCATTCCTATGCAGGATTGCTCCTAATGGGGAGTGCCAAAATGGCCGACCGGTGGCTTCAAAGCCTCTAAATACCTCTCAATACATAGCATCAGCAATCCAAGGTTTATATTGACTCGTATATGGGTTGAACATGGCAGATTTCGGCACTAATAACCATTTATCGGATCATCAAGAACTTCAAGGAGAGTGGGTCTATTGTTGTGAAGAAGGCTTCAGGGCACCCAAGAAAGTCCAGCAAGCGCCAGGACCGACTCCTAAAGTTGATTCAGCTGTGGGATCGGGGCACCATCAGTACAGAGCTTGCAGGCAGGTGTGAGTGCAACTGCACGCACAGTGAGGCAAAGACTTTTGGAGGATGGCCTGGTGTCAAGAAGGGCAGAAAGAAGCCACTTCTCTCCAGGAAAAACATCAGGGACAGACTGATATTCTGCAAAAGGTTTGGACTGCTGAGGACTGGGGTAAAGTCATTTTCTCTGATCCCCTTTCCGATTGTTTGGGGCATCCGGAAAAAAGCTTGTCCGGAGAGTACAAGGTGAGCGCTACCATCAGTCCTGTGTCATGCCAACAGTAAAGCATCCTGAGACCATTCATGTGTGGGGTTGCTTCTCAGCCAAGGGAGTGGGCTCACTCACAAATTTGCCTAAGAACACAGCCATGAATAAAGAATGGTACCAACACATCCTCCGAGAGCAACTTCTCCCAACCCTCCAGGAACAGTTTGGTAACGAACATTGCCTTTTCCAGCATAATGGCGCACATAAGGCAAAAGTGATAACTAAGTGGCTCGGGGAACAAAACATTGATATTTTGGGTCCATTGCCAGGAAACTCCCCAGACCTTAATCCCATTGACAACTTGTGGTCAATCCTCAAGAGGCGGGTGGACAAACAAAAACCCACAAATTCGGACAAACTCCAAGCATTGATTATGCAAGAATGGGCTGCCATCAGTCAGGATGTTGCCTGGAAGTTAATTGACAGCATGCCAGGGCGGATTGCAGAGGTCTTGAAAAAGAAGGGTCAACACTGCAAATATTGACTCTTTGCATCAACTTCATGTAATTGTCAATAAAAGCATTTGACACTTATGAAACGCTTGTAATTATACTTCAGTATTCCATAGTAAAATCTGATAGAAAATATCTAAAGACACTTTGTGAAAATGTATATTTGTGTCATTCTCAAAACATTTGGCCACGACTGTACTCATGACTCCTTTCTATGTGCACCAAAATTACCATCTGTTTCTCTGAAATGTCTCGTGAAGCCTAACACTGTAAGATCGTATTCTATCATTTAGCTAGTCATGTTGACAATAGAACAAGCTTTCAAATCATGCCTGTCTGTCACGATCGTTTGAAGAATATTCGGGCCAACGTGCAGTGTGATCTGGGTTCCACATCTTTATTTCGAAATAAATTAACCACATAACAAAATAATAAAACTAACGAAACGTGACGACAATGGAGTGCTAACATACAACTAACCATAAACAATATCCCACAAAACACAGGTGGAAAAAATGCTACTTAAATATGAACCCCAATTAGAGACAACGATAGCCAGCTGCCTCTAATTGGGAATCATACCAAACATTAACATAGAAAACAAAACTAGAACCTCACATAGAAAATATAAACTAGATTAACCCCCCAGTCACGCCCTGACCTACTATAAAGGCTCTCTATGGTCAGGACGTGCCACCGACTGACCCAAATTGTGATTTATAATGGAGCTTTTTGGGATTGCATAAACAACAACTGAAATTGTGTGATGGCGGGGAGGCAGTGTTGTGTTCCAAACGAAACGACTACAAATGTGCTTGCTCTAGCTCATCAACTGCATAGCTAGAAGAGCTCCAAAAAGTACCCCGGTTGGAGGTCCTGAGTGCTCTGTGTCACAAAAATTATGTTCTCAATGTTCATAAACTGAACTTCAATTAAAGTACTCTGTCTGTTACCAACAGTTTGTTCTTATTGAAATGAAACAGACAGAGACCAGTCTACAAAAGTCAGAATGTTTATTTATGAGAGCTCTGCTGTGCATATACAAAGACGTTCCTTTTATAATATTCTCTTAACCTACGCACATACATACACACTAACATTAGGATTTTTTCCTGAAGTCTCACCACAGTTTATTACCATTAAACTGACAGTTCCAGTCCCCCCCAGATATGGGAAACATGGAGGGTCTCTCTCTGTCCTATTTTATCTCCCCAGAGTTACAGCCGGGTCGGTTCAAACATAGGTTAATGCGTCCCTTCGTTCTCTTTCAACACACACATACATTCCTTTCTTCCAGGTCCATGTTACATAACCTCTTTCTTCTGAACAAACATTATTTATCATTATAGAAAAACAGGGTAGAATTCTGTTAGGTATAGTTCTATGTTAAATGTATATCATTTAGTCACTATTCATAAAATTCCTAACACCCTGGAGCAGGTTTTCATCAATAATCTCTCTGTACCTTTCTCCGTTCATCTTTCCCTCATTCCGGACTAGTCTCCTGGTCCATGCCACTGATAAACATCCACACAGCATGATGCTGCCACCACCATGCTTCACCATAGGGATGGTGAAGGTTTCCTCCAAACGTGACGCTTGCCATTCAGGCCAAAGAGTTCAATCTTGGTTTCATCAGGCCAGAGAATCTTGTTTTTTAGGTGGCTTTTGGCAAACTCCAAGCGGGTTGTCATGTGCCTTTTACTGAGGAGTGGCTTCCGTCTGGCCACTCTACCATAAAGGCCTGATTGGTGGAGTGCAGCTCTGGACACACGGGAGCACCTGTAGGGAGGAGACAGAGAGACAGCCTGGTGCGTGGGGCTGCCACAGGCCCCACCAGGCTGGGGAGACCTCCAGGAGGCTTGGTGTTAGGAGGAGGCACCTGAAGGACCGGGCTGTGAGGGAGCACTGGAGCTCTGGTGCGCAGCCTTGGCACCACTCCACCCGGCTGGATAACTACTCTAACCCGGACCCTCCAGAGTGCAGGCACAGGTTGAACCGGGCTGTGGGTAAGCACGGGAGATCTAGTGCCTACTACACGCACCTCTCCCTTAGGCTCCACTCCCACATTTGCCTGGCACGAGCGGAGCGCAGGCATAGGACGCACTGCACCCTCCCAGCGCACCGGAGACACAGCACGCAGAGCCAGCGCAGGATACATTGGACCGAAACAACATACCGGCGACCAGACACACTGAGCAGGCACCATACGCCCTGGTTGGATGCTCACACTCGCATGACACTCGGGGGCTACCCTATAGCGCACCGGGCTATGGACACGTACTGGCGACACCGTGCACTTAACCGCATAACACGGTGCCTGACCAGTAACGCGCTGCTTATAATAATCACGAGGAGTGAGCTCAGGTCTGCTACCTGGCTTAGCCCCACACCTCGTGTGCCCCCCAATTGTTTTGGGGGGGGGCTGCCTCTCGTACCTGTCGCACTGCCGTGCTGCCTCCTCATATCGCCGCCGCTCAGCTTCCGCTGCCTCTCGTACCTGTCGCACTGCCTCCTCATATCGCCGCCACTCAGCTTCCGCTGCCTCCAGCTCTGCTTTGGGGCGGCGATATTCCCCAGCCTGTGCCCCGGGTCCTTCTCTGTTCAAAATCTCCTCCCATGTCCAGGACTCTTGTGATGCTGGCCGCTGTTGTTGCTGCTGCTGCTGTCACTGTCTGTTACCACGCCACTTGGTCCTTGGTTGGTGGGTGTTTCTGTAAAGGCTTTCCTCCTCTTCTTCTGAAGAGGAGAGGCGAGAAGGATCGGAGGACCAATATGCGGCTTGGTAAGTGTCCATGGTTCTTTTAATAAGAAATACCTAACATGAACACAACTGAATACAAAAACAATAAACGTGAAAACGAACGAAAACCAAAACAGTACCGTGTGGTGAAAAACACAGACACGGAAACAAACAAACAGTGAAACCCAGGCTACCTAAGTATGATTCTCAATCAGAGACAACTAATGACACCTGCCTCTGATTGAGAACCATACTAGGCCGAAACATAGAAATCCCAAAATCATAGAAAAACAAACATAGACTGCCCACCCCAACTCACGCCCTGACCATACTAAATAATGACAAAACAAAGGAAATAAAGGTCAGAACGTGACATTCTGTCTTTAACTAGTCTTCCGTTGAGGTTCACCGTTAGCTAGACATCTTTTCGTACAGAAATTGATATTTGATTGGGCCCTGTTGTAATGATTCTCCCAATGTATGGAAAAGGCTGTAAACTGTAGTCAACACTGGTTAATGCTGGTCGTCTAGGGGATGGAGAGGGGGTGATTGGATGGATCACTCTTTCATTTCCAACAACATGGATAGTATGGCTTCATTGTCTGCCCCTTTGGACTGTGAGGTGTGCCAGTTACATTCCATAGGGTTATGTGGCGCTGTTACAGTTAAGAAACACACAGTGCAGCATGTCTGGACATGGAAATTAGGGCAAACCAAACATCTAATGTTCATGTATTTTTTATCCTGGAAATTCTTGAAAAAAGGATTAGGTACAATCAGTCTGACATGTTGTATGTGCTTAATTGATATTATATCAAATCGTGTTCACGTTTTAGTCCATTTCACAGTATTGTGCATAATTTACAGTATATTACAATGTCGCTCTATTCAGAACATTCCTCTTTATAATCCCCCTTTGCTCGAAATAATTGATGAAGCCTTGATGAGCAGTGTCCTGATTCCCTCATGATGTTGTGACATTCAAAAGTGCTTGAGGTGGCACAGGAATGTAATACACTAGTCTGGATAGAGTCTTCATCAAGCATGGCACTTTAAATTATATCTACATCAGTAGGTGTCGAAATGTATCTACATTAGTAGGTGTCTAAATAGCTTATTTGTATTTGCTGGTTAGATACCATATTCACAAAGCCCGTATTCACAAAGCCTCTCAGAGTGGGAGTGCTGATCTAGGATCAGGTCCCCCTGTCCATGTGCAATCTTATTCATTATGATCTAAAAGGTAAAACTGATCTTGGATAAGCAATCCTACTCTGTGACGCTTTTTAAATACGGGCCCAGGCCATTGAGAATTGACCTTTTGGTTTTGACTTGCTCAGCACTTTAATGACCTCTGCATTAGTTGGGTTCTGGCCCAGGGCACACACTGGGCAAAGGTGATCTTTACATGACTAATGCCATACTCAGCCTACTGACATAAACGTATTCACTGCTAAATCATTGTTGTAATGCAGTTTTTATGTCCAATCATTGGTTCTCTGACTTTAAACATTTTAAGTCAGATGTTGTTGATGCAGCAGGGATGTAGTGGTGGGCTCATTCTGGTAAAAAAATAAAAAAAAATAAACTATCCTTCGCTTCTAGTATTCACCTTTGTTTTCGTTCCCATTTCACCATGTAGATATTCCAGTTAAGTTTCCATAGTGCATCTTTCTTTCCCAATGAGATTCCAAATGATTTAATCAAATGTAATTTAGAGATATAGGTACAGTTGGTAATCGCTGCAAAGACGGAACATTGAAAAGAAAGTAAGGTTCCAAGTAAGTGTCCAGTCACTGCTGGCTGATGGAGACATGGTAACAATCTCTTGACTAACAAAAATATGGACGTGCATTTGGATGTGCTTAAAAATTAAAAATAAACTTCTGGGCCTCCCGAGTTGTACAGCGGTCTAAGGCACGACATCGCAGTGCTTGAGGCGTCACTACAGACCCGGGTTCGTTCCCGTGCTGTGTCACAACTGGTCGTGGCCGGGAGTCCCATAGGGTGGCACACAATTGGCCCAGTGTCGTCCGGGTTAGGGGAGGGTTTGGCAGGGGGGACTTTACTTGGCTCATCGTGCTCTAGCGACTCCTTAAGGCGGTCCGGACGCCTGCAGGCTGACTTTGGTCATCAGTTGAACAGTGTTTCCTCCGGCACATTGGTGCGGCTGGCTTCCGGGTTAAGTTGATGGGTGTCAAGAAGTGCGGTTTGCCTGGTCATGTTTCGGGAGGATGCATGACTCGACATTCCCCTCTCCCAAGCCTATTGGGGAGTTTCAGCGATTTAAACAAGATCGTAATTGGATATCACGAAAAAAGGGCTCTTTTTTAAAATAATAGTCTAAACCAAAATTAATTACAGCACATACAATGACCTTCAACTTTAGACTCTGTTGATGTCTCGGGCTCTGGGGCAAGGGCCGAATCAGTAGCAGGTGCTGGAGCAGGGGCCGGATCTGTAGCAGGGGCTGGAGCTTTGCAGGGGCTTAAGTAGGACTTGGTGCTTTAGTAGGGACTGCTGGGCCTTTAGTAGAGGCTGGCACTTTAGTAGGGGCTTTGGCTTTAGTATTGGCTTTGGCTTTAGTAGGGGCTGGGGCTTTAGTAGGGGCTGGGGCTTTAGGTGGGACAGGGGCTGTAGCGGCAGCACAGGCCAGGGCTGGACTTGGAGCAGGGGTTGGAGCTGGGTCTACAACTGGAGAGGGGTCTGCGGCTGGGTCTGCGACTAGAGCTGGGTCTGCAGCTGAAGCAGAAATTGAGTCAGGGGCTGTCGCAGGAGCTAGAGCAACATCCTTTGTTTGGGGTTTGGCTCATTAGGTGGCATGACCAAAGAACACAAAATCAAGAATAAAAAATAGAGAGGGTGTGGCAGTGTAGGAGTGAGGTGGTTTCTTTGATAGACACACATGTTGGGACAAACGCCACGCTCTCAATAAGCATATAACCCCCAACACACACACCCGGGGGATGTCTTTAGAAGAAACCATATACAGTATGAGCCCCTGCATGCCGTTACTATATGTTCCATCTATGTACAGTACCATGTTCCATCTGTGTTCCATTGACACACATGGCTAATTTTGGGCTGGGCAACCACCTTAGTGGGGGAATTATTGTTTAGAAAGGATTCCCCGTAATGTCTTACTTTCATTCAAATAGAGGGCAAAAATGCACACCCTAAACCTAAATTGGTGAAGTACAATCTTTTTAGAGGGTTGGATTATTCGAATGGTTAGTCATGACAAAAAGTCCTATAATTGTTAGAAACAAGAGCAATGGTGAACCTCAGCCGTGATGTCTATCGTTCACCCCTTTTCCCCCCTTCTCTCATTTTCACTTACCATTCTCTTGGTGCTCATTTCTTGAATATTGCATGGTTATTTGTTAAATAAGGAGGCCGCTAGACTTTTTTTTACACACTGTCCTTTGCTTGTCATGGTAGAAGGTCCACTGGGAAAGAGACCTATTTGAATAATGGATGAGCTAAGAACCGTGGTCCATCTATGCTGAAAAATACTTCCAAGTCATTACTGTACACATATGTCATTCTCAAAGGTACGTTGGGGTTGTTGTTTTTGTATTTTCAGCATGCATTACGTTTTTGCATGAAAGACACTTCCTTGCCTTTTTACCTGTGTTCGCCAAAGGTAATCTGCATACCTCCCAGGTGATGATGTCATCCTCTTATCTCGGACATGTAAGTTCAGTCATCCCTTAAATCACTTGACTTTACTGCTGCAGAAAGCTCCAATCACGCTCACTCGGGTGGGAAAAAGGGGACAAACAGGTAAACAAGAAAGGTAGCCAGCTCTGCAGGGAAATAAGGAAACAGGACTGAAAGAGACTGCATTTGCATACACTACCTCCTTCACCATGACTGTTTGGTGTCTGTTTGGAGATCACCACAGACATGTCTGGAGCATTTTGAGAACTGTTAAAGCCACTGTGAGGATTTTGATTGGCTTTTAAGTAATAATATGGTTTGACATGGCGGGTTGACGATGGACTAAGTAACCCTGAAAACTAGGCTATACCATTTGGGAGGTGGCCATGAACTCTTAACCATCTGCCAAATAAGGAGGAAACACTTCTTTGCATGTGAAGCTGAGACTGCAAGAGGGACCATAAAGACCGAATTAAACGTTACCTGCTTTGAGTATGTTTACAAGGCATATAAACACAAGGAACATGGACATCAAGTTGGTCGCCATATTTTTCATCCTTGTTTGTAGTGTAAGGGTGGTAAGTGCATTTGGGTTCAAAATGTTTGTATTTACAGCACTCGAGTTAATGACTGTAGTATTATATACTTTGACGGTTATGCTTGCCTGTCTATTATTCTAGTGCTGGGTCTCCAGGAGTAATCATTATGAAACCCTGATCTAGAGGATACATAAACAATGCTGCATTAACAATTATCTTGAAAGAGTTCAAATTGTTAGCTAAAAGAGTTTGAATGTGTGTGTTTATTATCCGATGTACGGTAAAAAAAAATGAAAATAGTAATAAATACTGTATATTAGATGGACGTGCAGACAGCTGGTGAAATGGATCAATGTATTTCTGTCTGTCGGTGTCCGTCCATCCGTCCTTCTGTCTGTCTGCCTTCTTGTATCTGTACGTCCGTCCGTCTTCCTGCCACTCAGATCAGGACCACTCATCCTGAATGCTCCATTGTCCTCCACCTCTTGGAGAAAGAGGGCGAGTGCAAACTCCAGATGAGGAACACCAAGGCACTGTCCTTGTCAACTCCTAATAACACTACAGGTAGCTCTCTCTCCAATGAGAATGGCATTCATTTGTAGAAAAAACAGAGGGGGACATCTTTACATGTTTAACATCCCTTTGCTTTATTTTTAAGATACATTCATAAAAAATAACTTGTGCATTCAACCTGTTTTTTTTCTTCTTTCCGCCATCGTTTACTGCTTGTTTATAACTTTGTGTGGGAAATGACAGGTTGTCTGGTGGAGTGGGATGGTGTGAGCTGCTGGCCCGCAGCCCTAAATGGGGAGAGCCTCTCCGTATCATGTCCTCTGATCCTCTTGAAGCCAGACTCTCCCCCAGGTACAATAAATCACCCAACTCATAACATCATCCACCATCTCATCCATTTAAACAATATATATTTGAAATCTGTGATATTTTCTTTACAGCTCTAATCACACGCAACTGCACCCCCGAAGGATGGAGTAAGCCAAGCTTGCCATATTACAAAGCCTGTTACTTTGAGGACAGCAGTGAAGAAGAGGAGGAGACTGGGGATAAGGTAGAGTAGATTTAGTAGCATTTTAAGGTGACACTTTAGTAAAAGGATCATTTCTCACACAAAATCATTATTTACTATCAAGTGTACATGTCAGGTGACATATTTTTTTGTCAAAGTTTGAATAATAATGATATATGATCATCACACCGGGTGCAAATGTAGATAAAGACACAACAAATTGGATACAGCTACGGTACAAAATCTGCCGTTGTCTACTCACTGAAGGTTGGTTGCATTTGGGCACAAGGCGTACAATACAGTGACATGCAAGTCTGTGATTGTTGGCATTTATGAGCACTTGTGACAAATGTTAGACTTTACTCACGAGTAGTCATTATAGCAAATGAATACAAAAATATGCAGGCATGTTTCATTTACATTTTGTCAACTTGGGACCTTTGACTGTTTTTCCGTGAGTATGACAATACATTTTTGATTATTTCTTCAAGCAAAATTACTTTGCTACGGTGAAGATCATTTATACTGTGGGCTATGGGTTGTCGCTGGCATCGCTCTTCATTGCCATTCTGGTCTTCTGTATCTTCAGGTGAGCTTTGACATTTCAGCAAATATAAATCATTCAGAACTAGAACTCAGAATAGCACATTGTGGTAACACTTTAAAATGTTTTTGTCATAACACTACAGTTCAAGTAAAGTGACGCTATATACAGTAATTGCTTCTGATTCAGCTTCCTTTCCTCATCTCCTTTCCTGGTACCACTTCATTTGAAGGTCTGCTGACTATAAATAATATGGGCCGGTTTCTTGGACACAAGTTAAGGCTTTGTAGACTACAAAGCAGGTTGAATGGAGATTTAGCGTTATAGGTGCCTAAAGGCTGTTCACAAATAAAAAGATGCATGGACTGTGCTTATCCTCCTCTATATCACAGGTTGTTACTTTTTTATTACTAATTCAATAACTATCTATAAATGAATAATTAACCATCTATAAATTACTTATATACATACCCTTTATAAAGCCTTTATACGTCGTTAACGCGTTATTTGAATGGTAGACTTTAAGGGTTATAAATGTGTTATGTAGTCCTTATAGGTAGGTACCTTTCAAGTAAAGTTTTACCCATTTGAGTCTGGTGTCTTCCATAGGAAGCTGCTGTGCATCAGGACCTCCATCCACCTCAACCTGTTTTCCACCTTCATCCTCCGTGGCCTGGCCGTGTTTGTTAAGGACGCCGTACTGTTTGCAGACGAAAGCATGGACCACTGCACTGTCTCAACGGTAGGACAATAATCAACTGTGGCCTCTAGATTGTGGAAGGAAGGACATCAACAACAGAAAGTAGGCTTCACAGTATCATTATTATCCCTGTATCATATGGAACCAAGTTCACGTTGGAAATTCTCCTTTATCTAAAAATCCTGCAACGACCAGTGTCAGATCTCAAATTAAGGGGGTATGTAAGAGTATGCATTTTAGTCATTTAGCAAATGCTCTTACCCAGAGTGACTTACAGTAGTGAGTGTATTCTTCAATATTTTTTTATACTGGTCCCCTGTGGGAATCGAACCCACAACCCTGGAGTTGCAAGCGCCATGCTCTACCAACTGAGCCACACCGGACACGCTGAGCTGTACGGGACACACAATACCCCATGTTAGCTTAAGATTTTGAATATAAATAAAACAGACACTGATAATATCAAGCGATCTAGAACAATGCTTAACTCGGCGATGCTTTATGCCAGGGCTGCCAAACCCTCTTCCTGGAGATCTACTGTCCTGTAGGTTTTCAGTCCAACCCTAATTTAGCGTATTCAGCTAGTTAAGGTCAAGGTCTTGTTGAGCAGCTAATTAGTAGAATTGTGTGTGTTAAATTAGGGTTGGACTGAAAACGCACAGGACAGTAGATCTCCAGGAAGAGGGTTGTGCAGCCCTGCTTTAGGCTAAAAAAACATTTAAAAATGCATGAGAAAGACGTGACTCTGATCAAATAAAATACAATTTTATTGGTCACATACACATATTTAGTAGATGTTATTGCGGGTGTAGCGAAATGCTTGTGTTCCAAGCTCCAACAGTCCAGTAGTATCTAACAATTCACAACAATACACACAAATCTAAAAGTAATAGAATTGAATTAAGAAATATATAAATATTAGGACAAGCAATGTCGGAGTGGCATTGACATAAATACAGTAGAATATAATACAGTATATACATATGAAATGAGTAAAGTGAATAGTGTTCCATTATTAAAGTGACCAGTGATTCCATGTCTATGTATGTGGGGCAGCAGCCTCTAAGGTGCAGGGTTGAGTAACCGGGTTGTAGCCGGATAGTGATGGCAATCTAACAGTCTGATGGTCTTGAGAGGGAAGTTGTGTTTCAGTCTCTCGGTCCCAGCTTTGATGCACCTGAACTGACCTCGCCTTCTGGATGGTAGCAGGGTGAACAGGCCGTGGCTCGGGTGGTTGATGTCCTTGATGATTGGTTGGTTGATGCCCTTGTGGGGCCCCTGTGTTGAGGATCAGCGAAGTGGACAGGTTGTTTCCTACCTTGGGGGTGGCTCATCAGGAAGTCTAGAACTCAGTTGCACAGGGCGACGTTCAGTCCCAGGGCCCCGAGCTTAATGATGAGCTTGGAGGGTACTATGGTGTTGAAAGCTGAGCTATAGTCAATGGACAGCATTCTTACATAGGTATTCCTCTTGTCCAGATGGGATTGTGCAGTGTGATGGTGATTGCATCGTCAGTGGATCTATTCGGACAGTATGCACATTGAAGTGGGTCTAGGGTGTCAGGTAAAGTAGAGGTGATATGATCCTTAACTAGCCTCCCAAAGCACTTCATGATGACAGAAGTGAGAGCTACGGGGCAATAGTTATTTAGTTCAGTTACATTTGCTTTCTTGGGCACAGGAACAATGGTGGACATCTTGAAGCAAGTGGGGACAGCAGACTGGGATAGGGAGAGTTTGAATATGTTCAAAACACTCCAGCCAGCTGGTCTGCGCATGCTATGAGGACGCGGCCATGGATGCCGTCTGGGCCGGCAGCCTTGCAAGGGTTAACACACTTAAATGTCTTACGTCGGCCACGGAGAATAAGAGCCCACCCCTGCGAGCGGGCTGTGTTGGTGGCACTGTGTTATCCTCAAAGCAGGCGAGAAGGTGTTCAGCTTGTCCGGGAGCAAGATGTCAGTGTCCGCAACATGGCTGGTTTTCCCTTTGTCATCTGTGATTGTCTGTAGACCCTGCCACATATGCCTCGTGTCTGAGCCGTTGAATTGCGACTCCAATCTCTACTGACGTTTTGCCTGTTTAACTGCCGAATAACTACACTGTTTGTATTCAAAGTCACCTTGCCATGGTTAAGTGCTGTAGTTCGCACTTTCAGTTTTGCGCCAATGCTGCCTTCTAACCACAGTTTCTGGTTTGGATTGGTTTTAGTAGTCACAGTTGGAACTTCACTTCCTGATGACCTCAGTCACCGTGTCGGTGTATACGTCAATATTATTCTCAGAGGCTACCCGGAACATATCCCAGTCCAAGTGATCAAAACAATATTGAAGCATGGATTCCGTTTGGTCAGACCATCATTCAATATACCTTAGCACCTGGTACTTCCTGCTTAAGTTTCTGCCTATAGGAAAGGAGGAGCAAAACGAAGTCGTGATCTGATTTACCAAAGGGAGGGCGGGGGAAGGCCTTGTAGGCATCCCAGAAGTGGGAGTAGCAGCCGTCAAGCTTTTTTCCAGCGCAAGTACTACAGTCAATGTGTTGATAGAACTTCGCTAGCGTTTTCCTCAAAATTTGCTTTGTTAAGCTACAATAAATGCGGCCTCAGGATATGTGGTTTCCAGTTTGCACAAAGTCCAGTGTAGTTCCTTGAGGGCCGTCGTGGTATAGGCTTGAGGGGGAATATACACACCTGTGACTATAACCAAATATAATTATATTGGGAGGTAATGCGGTCGGCATTTGATTGTGAGGTATTCTTAGTCGGGTGAACAAAAGGATTTGAGTTTCTGTACGTTATCATAATCACACGAGTAGTTAATCATGAAACATACACCACCACCTTTCTTCTTCCCGGAGGGTTCTTTATTCCTGTCTGCGCGATGTACTGAGAACACAGCTGGCTATGTAGTTGGGGTCAGCATATCCGGAGAGCCATGATCCGTGAAACAGAGTATGTTACAGTCCCTGATGTCTTTCTGGAAGGAGATCCTCATCCTGAGCTTGTCTACTTTATTGTCCAGAGACTAAACATTAGCAAGTAATATACTCGGAAGTGGTGGATGGTTTGCACGCCTCCTGAGTCGGACTAGAAGTCCACTCTGAATACCTCTTTTCCACCAGTGGTGTCTTGGAGCAGCCTCTGGGATAAATGAAATTGCCCTGGGAGGTACAAATAAAGGATCCAATTTGGGAAAGTCGTAATGTTGGTGAGTTACCGCCGCTCTGATATCCAAAAGTTATTTCTGGCTATATGTAATAACACCAAAAACATTCTTGGCTTATACTGTAAGAAATAACATACAAAAAAACGAAATACTGCAAAGTTGCTTAGGAGCTAGATGCAGAGCTGCCATGTCTGACCGTGCCATCTTTATTGTTGAGCATAAGGCTGTCATTGGTTTTTCGTTATTACATTATCAGATGTAACAAAACTGACAGTAAATGGAAAGTACAGTGCTCTTTTATTTATAAACAGATACAAACACACACACTTAATCCTGCATTAACTGGCCCCTAAATTCAACTATAGCAACCAGACCCTGAACGACAAATAAACAAAACATCTATTTGAGGAGTATGGTTGATCACTGGAACAAATATAGCTGGACAGATCTGTGGTGGATGAGGTGAATTCCCCTCATACCAATGTAAAGCAATTTGATCGTCCTGGAAAATTATTTCCAATAATCCAATCTACTGTTAGTAGTAGCACTATTCAAGCCAATTGATACATCATCATCAATGCCCATTACACTTTCAGTTACTCGTGTTACCTGTTGGTCTACAACGCACCCTGATGCATAAACATCTGAGAACAGCAAAAGTAGTCACCAGAATCAGCAGAACAGCAGCTTGAAGGAATGCCATGGCATCCACAGTGGTAGACATACCAAAGCAATCTGTAGGACCCAGGTGCCCAATAGCATATTTTTGTCTCATGACAAACTCAATCCAGAACATGGCGAGGTCCATGGGAATCATTGCCTGATCCCTGTGCAGCTAGGAGAGCCTCTTTATGTTCTCCCTGTAGGAGGGCTCATGCAGACCTTCCTGTGCTCGGAATGCATGTTAAGGGGTAATAATGCACTCAGATCTTGAGCAAACACGCTGATTGGTTATCATACACATTTGTTTTTCCGGGGGTGGTGAAACTACTCGCTGTTTAGATTTGAAATGTCATTCTACAAATTCTGTGGCTTTTGCTTGTACTACTATGTAACAATGCATTACACATGATTAGATGCTGTATAAAGATAAAAAGTATAAAGAACATTTGTTATTGACTTGTTGAACCGGTGGCCACAGACTGTCAGAATTACTAAATCTAAATGCCTAAGTACTGTACATGTGAGAAAAGTAGTTGTTATTGAAATTTGTTTCCCATCCATTAGGTAACGTGTAAAGCAGCAGTGACTTTCTTCCAGTACTGTGTCTTGGCCAACTTCTTCTGGCTTCTTGTAGAGGGCTTGTACCTGCAAACTTTGCTGGTATTCACCTTTGCACAGAAGAGAAAGCTCTTCTGGTTGTACAGTGGCATAGGCTGGGGTAAGGTGTGTGTGTGTGTGTGTGTATTTGTGTTTGTGAGCATCTGTGCGTGTGTGTGTGTTTATATGACTGTACATTCCATTTCTTCCAGGCACTCCCTCAGTGACCATCATAATTTGGACCCTGCTGAAGAGTCAGTTTGACAATGAAGGGTGAGGCTAGCGAATAACTAGAATAGTTATTTTGTTGTCTACATTAGACATGTACTACTTCTGAAAGTATTGGTATCAATATTCCTTTGTGGAAGTACGTGAAAAGGGCAAATAAAGGGGCCCAAACCAGGGCGAGAAAAGAGAAGACCTACATATTGAATGTGATCGTGTAGTACTGTAATCAACAGTATTCCAGCATTATAACTTCTCTGCCCAACAGATGCTGGGACAACCTTGACAGTGCCTTGTGGTGGATCATCAAAACTCCCATCCTCTTATCTGTCTTTGTAAGACCAAGAAAACACTGTCCATTAATGAATCTTGTTCCATTAATGAATCAAGAGGGTTGAGACTTGGTATCAAACCACTGTTTTTCTCAACCACAGATCAACTTCGTGGTGTTTGTGAACATTAGTAGGATCATCATTCAGAAGACCAAGGCCACAGACCAGAATGGAAGTGAGGGACTTCAGGTCTACAGGTGAGACTGACTGACCACTCATGAGCGCTGAACTGTTAGCATGCACAAAATAAAAGGGCTGGCTCATTTTAACTATTGGCTTGACTCACCCTGTTCCCCCCCATATGTTGATAGAGTGACTGAATTGGGTAGGATTTCAAAAGGGTCAAACTTCCCCAGTGTATTGTAGCATAATTAATGTGGATCCAGGAAGTTCCTCTTTATCTCTCCCTCCCCCTTCCTGTCTCGCTTCTCATGTTTGTCTCCCTTCCTGTCTCGCTCTCACTTCTCATGTTTCTCTCTTTCCCATCCCATTCTCTTTCTCTCCTCTGGTGCCCCCTGCAGGAGGCTGGCGAGATCCACCCTTCTTCTCATCCCTCTGTTTGGAGTGCACTATGTGGTCTTCGCCCTCTTACCTGAGCATGTGGGTGTAGGGGCCCGACTCTCCCTGGAGCTGGTCCTGGGCTCCTTCCAGGTACGAGAGCATTTTAGACTGAGCGGTACTCCAACCCAGCCCTGGAATGGCTATATTTGCAGGTTTTCAATATTCAATTGATCTGATATCAATATTATTAATAATTTAACAGATTCATAACTCATAATTACCTCAATAGGGAAGGCTTAAATGAAAACTAACATAAAATGTCTCTGTTACTTATTTCCTTCTGATAAAACTTTTATTTTCCTCATAAAGGGCTGAAAATATTAAAATAGTGAACAACTATTCATTCGGCTTCATTTAATTACAGGGGTTTATAGTTGCATTGTTGTACTGCTTCTTGAATGGGGAGGTAAGATGTGCCATTTTGTTAACCCTGTGATGTATTTAATTAATCATAATTACATTTACAACAAATAATAGGCTACAAAGTCAATACCTTTATTGTTTTGTTTTTTCAGGTACAAAATGAAATTCGAAAGGCGATGAAGGGGTGTCGTTCTCAGACAGAAAACAATGTCTTCAATCTGGCAACCCAGGACTATGTAGCCTAGACTCAGGGTGGTGATGACTATCTCAGATGGTTTATTATCATTGAATAACCTAAGTCTAAGGACAAATACAGTGCATTCGGAAAGTATTCAGACCCCCTTGACTTTTTCCACATTTTGTTACGTTACAGCCTTGTGAAAAATGTATTAAAAAGATTTTTCACTAATCAATCTACACACAATACCCCATAACAACAAAGTGAAAACAGATTTGGGGGAATTTTAGAACATTTATTAAAAAAAAGAAATACCTTATATAAGTATTCAGACCCTTTGCTATCAGACTTGAAATTGAGCTTAGGTGTATCCTGTTACCATTGATCATCCTTGAGATGTTTCTACAACTTGATTGGACTCCACCTCTAGTCAATTTAATTGATTGGACATGCATTGGAAAGGCACACACCTGTCTATATAAGGTTCCACAGTTGACAGTGCATTTCAGAGCAAAAACCAATCCATGAGGTCGAAGGAATTGTCCATTGAGCTCCGCGACAGGATTGTGTCAAGACACAGATCTGGGGAAGGTTACCAACCTTTTTTTGCATAATTGGCCTCCATCATTCTTAAATGGAAGAAGATTGGAACCACCAAGACTCTTCCTAGAGCTGGCCGCCTGGCAAAACTGAGCAATTGAGGAAGAATGGCATTGGTCAGGGAGGTGACCAAGAACCAGATGGTTACTCTGACAGAGCTCCAGAGTTTCTCTGTGGAGATGGGAAAACATTCCAGAAGGACAACCATCTCTGCACCACTCCACCAATCAGGCCTTTATGGTAGAGTGGCCAGACGGAAGCCACTCCTCAGTAAAAGGCACATGACAGCCCGCTTGGAGTTTGCCAAAAGACACTATAAGACTCTCAGACCATGAGAAACAATATTCTCTGGTCTAATGAAACCAAGATTGAACTCTTTGGCCTGAATGACAAGCACCACATCTAGAGGAAACATGGCACCATACCTACGGTGGAGCATGGTGATGGCAGCATTATGCTGTGGGGATGTTTTTCAGCGGCAGGGACTGGGAGACTAGTCAGGATCGAGGGAAAGATGAACGGAGCAAAGTACTGAGAGATCCTTGATGAAAATCTGCTCCAGAGCACTCAGGTCCTAAGACTGGGATGAAGGTTCACCTTCCAACAGGACAACGAACCCAAGAACACAGCCAAGACAATGCAGCAGTGGCTTTGGGACAAGTCTCTGAATGTTCTTGAGTAGCCCAGCCAGAGCCCGGACTTGAACCCGATCGAACATCTCTGGAGACCTGAAAATAGCTGTGCTGTGACGTTCCCTATTCAACCTGACAGAGCTTGAGACTCCCCAAATAGTGTCATACCCAAGACTCGAGGCTGCAATCACTGCCAAAGATGCTTCAACAAAGTACTGAGTGAAGGGTCTGAATACTTATGTAAATATGATATTTCAGTTTTTTAAATACATTTTCTAACATGAATGAAAACCTGTTTTTGGTTTGTCATTATGTGGTATTGTGTGTAGATTGATGAGGGAAAAAAACGATGTTATCCATTTTAGAATAAGGCTGTAATGTAAGAAAATGTGGAAAATGTCAAGGGGTCTGAATACTTTCCGAATGCAATGTACCTCTGTCTGTCTTGGTGATTATTGTATGAGGCTACACACATGGTAAAATGGGTAAAACAACAAAAATAATTCACCCACATTTGTGTTGATGACTGATAATTGTGGTGATAACAATTTAGCTAGCGTATCACTTTTGTTGTTATATCCTACACTTGTCCGTCAGATCATTGAGCCATGAAGTAAAAAACTGGAGATTTGCAGTTCTAGGCTACCTTTCCTGTTTTTAAATGTTTAATACATTTACACAAATATTTTCTTTAACACTATACCAATTGCATTTCACATATTTATGACCATTTATATAATACTGTGGCTTAAGCATAGACTGTATATTGTGTAGTGCTTGAAGTAGTCGACAGGTGGATAGTTTTATCATAACTCGTCATTTTCTGTCTTTACTAGAGGATGTGAGGATGGCACAATCTACAGTATATACAGTATATATATCGGATGAGAGATGCATTACTGCAAGATGCTATGGATTTGGAGGTCACTTGTTTTTCATCTCAAATCCTACTTTCCTAATGATATGATTGTCAACATCCTTTTAGCCTAAATTCTGACTTGAGCACACTAAATTCTGACTTGAGCGACATAGTGGTGTAGCGCAGTTTCACAGGGCCCCCCGTAAGGTCTGAGCAAGGGCCCCCCATTGGCAGACAGAACATTTTGCAGTTGTATTTCTAATCTCGTGCTATTTTACACATTTTGCCATGAGGCTAAGAGAACATTTTGCTGTTTTAGAGCTCAGGGATTCTTGAAAGACAGGACAACTTCAACTTTTTTTTAAAAACAATATTTTTAATATATTTTGATAGACCAACGTATCAGCTATCACACCATGTAGGCAGGGGTGTCAAAGTCATTCCATGGAGTGCCTATTGTCTGCTGGTTTTTGGTTTATCCTTTCAATTAAGACCAAGACAACCAGGTGAGGGCAGTTCCTTACTAATCAGTGACATTAATTCCTCAATCAAGTATAAGGGAGGAGCAAAAACCTGCAGAAAATCAGCCCTCTGTGGAATGAGTTTGACAAGTGATGTAAAGGAACAACCTCCAAATGTATTTGTATTTTATTTCCATAAAATGCAACTAACTGGATTCATGTCAACTGTGTAAGACACTATAAACGCCATTTCCTTTTTACAATTATTGTCCAACAAGTGTTTAAAGGCCTTGATTGACATTAGATTATTCAAATATGTAATACAAACCTCCAAAAGTATTTTTGTTTTGTTTTATAGCACTATTAAATGCTCCAGGGCTAATTTCTTTAGCATTTTGGTACGTTTTCCTAAATGTAGAACATAAAGCAACATTTATAATGCAAACATTATCCCTCAGGTCTAGCACAGCAAATACTTCAATTGTTTAAGCATATATTGCAGAACAGTGTTTAAAATATATTTTTCAGAATATTGACACCCCCCCAAAAAAATCGATCATAAGGGGGTTAGCCACCAGTTGACAACAGATACTTAAAACAGACATATTGTTGCCTCTAAAAAGTAAGTTCAGTACAAACACTTGTAAAACATGAAAATTATTCATTTGAAAATGCCCAATAAAAACAAACATTCTATCAGATCTTTCAGCACTCGGACAGAGTTTCTTTTTATTTAACAGGGAAGACACATTGAGACCTAGGTCTCTTTTTTTCAAATGTGCCCAGTATATACACCATAAATATACACATTACACCCAAACTAATATATATAGAGTACCAGTGAAAATGTTGAACACACCTACTCATTCAAGGGTTTTTCTTTATTTGACTATTTTCTATAATGTAGAATAATAGTGAAGACAGCAATTTATTGGTCAAATACACATGATTAGCAAATGTTAATGCGAGTGTAGTGAAATGCTTGTGCTTCTAGTTCCGACTGTGCAGTAATATCTAACAAGAAATCTAACAATTTCACAACAACTACCTTATACACACAAGTGTAAAGGAATGAATAAGAATATGTACATATAAATATATGGATGAGCGATGGCCGAATGGCATAGGCAAGATGCATTAGATGGTATAGAGTACAGTATATACAAATGAGATGAGTAATGCAGGGTATGTAAACATTATATAAAGTGGCATTGTTTAAAGTGACTAATGATACATTTACTACATTCCATTTTTTATTATTAAAGTGGCTAGAGATTTGAGTCAGTATGTTGGCAGCAGCCACAATGTTAGAGATGGCTGTTTAACAGTCTGATGGCCTTGAGATAGAAGCTGTTTTTGTACTGACCTCGCCTTCTGGATGATAGCAGGGTGAACAGGCAGTGGGTCGAGTGGTTGTTGTCCTCGATGATCTTTTTGGCCTTCTTGTGACATCGAGTGGTGTAGGCCAAATAACTTAAAACTTTCCACCTTCTCCACTACTGTCCTGTCGATGTGGATAGGGGGGTGCTCTCGCTGCTGTTTCCTGAAGTCCACGATCTCCTTTGTTTTGTTGACGTTGAGTGTGAGGTTATTTTCCTGACACCACACTCCGAGGGCCCTCACCTCCTCCCTGTATGCCGTCTCATCGTTGTTAGTAATCAAGCCTACCACTGTAGTGTCGTCTGCAAACTTGATGTTTGTCTGGGAGCAAGACGTCGGTGTCCGCGATGGGCTGGTTTTCTTTTTGTAATCTGTGATTGACTGTAGACCTTGCCACATACGTCTCGTGTCTGAGCCATTGAATTGGGACTCTACTTTGTCTCTATAATTACGCTTAGCTTGTTTGTTTGCCTTGCGGAGGGAATAGCTACACTGTTTGTATTCGGTCATGTTTCCGGTCGCCTTGCCATGACTAAAAGCAGTGATTCGCGCTTTCAGTTTTGCGCGAATGCTGCCATCAATCCATGGTTTCTGGTTGGGAAAGGTTTTAATATTCACCGTGGGTACAACATCACAGATGCACTTGCTAATAAACTCGCTCACAGAATCGGCGTATACTTCAATGTTGTTGTCTGAGACTATCCGGAACATATCCCAGTCCACATGATCGAAGCAATCTTGAAGCGTGGAATCAGATTGGTCGGACCAGCATTGAGCAGACCTGAGCATGGGCGTTTCCTGTTTTAGTTTCTGTCTTTAGGCTGGGACAAGGCTATGATTATAATCAAAGAGAATTATCTTGGTAGATAAAGCGGTCGGCATTTGATTCTAAGGAATTCTAGGTCAGATGATCAAAAGGACTTGTTTTCCTGTATGTTGTTATGATCACACCACAACTCGTTAATCGTAAGGCATACACCCCCACCCTTCTTCTTACCAGAGATGTTTGTTTCTGTCGGAGCAATGCGTGAAGAAACCGGGTGGCTATACCGACTCTGATAAGGTATCCCGAGTGAGCCATGTTTCCGTGAAACAGAGAATGTTACAATCTCTGATGTCTCTCTGGAAGGCAACCCATTTTTTTTTTAAACAAATCTAAATATATTTTATATTTGAGATTCTTCAAAGTAGCCACCCTTTGTCTTGATGACAGCTTGCACACTATTGAGACTTGTTCTAATCATAGTCGCACACCTCATGTAACAAAATGCCGCCAGAAGAAATGGCAGCGGTTTTACGGGAGCCCCACCAATTGTGCTATTATGTGTTTTTTTTCACGTTATTTGTAACTTATTTTGTACATAATGTTTCTGTAACCGTATCTTACAGCAGAAAATAGTTTCTGGATATCAGGACAGCGATCACTCACCTTGTGTTGGACCAAGATTTCTTCAACAACAAGCAAGACTCACATGATATTCTTCAAACACCTGGCAGGGCCGACATCCCAGTTATTCACAAGAGGAAGCGAAGCAGGTACAGAGGACGAATAGCTGGATGGATGCCTTGTCAGGACACGCAGAAGGCGAGTAAGAAAGCTGCCGTAAATATTACTCGTCAACGTGCAATCATTGGACAATAAATGAGACGAGGTACGATCACGAATATCCTACCAATGGGACATCAAACTGTAATATCCTATCCTAAGTCTCTAGATTTTGCTCACCTGAAGTAGAGCATATTGTGATGAATTGCAGGCCACACTACTTGCCTAGTTCTCAGCTATACTTTTCGTGGCTGTTTATTTACCATCACAAACAGATGCTGGCACTAAGACCACACTCAGTCAGCTGTATAAGGAAAAAAGCAAGCAGGAAACCACTCACCCATAGGCGGCGCTCCTAGTGGCCGGAGACTTTAATTCAGGGAAACTTAAATTAGTTCTACCAAATCTCTTTCAACATGTTAAATGTGCAACCAGAGGGAAAAAAATTCTAGATCACCTGTACTCCACACAAAGAGACGCGTACAAAGCTCTCCCTCGCCCTCCATTTGGTAAATCCGACCACAACTCTATCCTCCTGATTCCTGCTTACAAGCAAAAATTAAAGCAGGTAGCACCAGTGACTCGGTCTATAAAAAAGTGGTCAGATGAAGCAGATGCTAAACTACAGGACTGTTTTGCTATCACAGACTGGAACATGTTCCGGGATTCTTCCGATGACATTGAGGAATACACCACATTAGTCACTGGCTATATCAATAAGTGCATCGAGGACGTCGTCCCCACAGTGACTGTACGTACATTCCCCAACCAGAAGCCATGGATTACAGGCAGCATTCTCACTGAGCTAAAAGGTAGAGCTGCCGCTTTCAAGGTGCGGGACTCTAACCTGGAAGCTTACAAGAAATCTCGCTATGCCCTGCGACAAACCGTCAAACAGGCAAAGTATTAATACAGGGCTAAGACTGAATCATACTACACCAGTTCCGACGCTCGTCGGATGTGGCAGGGCTTGCAAACTATTACAAACTACAAAGAGAAGCACAGCCGCGAGCTGCCCAATGACACGAGCCCACCAGACAAGCTAAATCACTTCTATGCTCGCTTCGAGGCAAGCAACACTGAGGCATGCATGAGAGCATCAGCTGTTACGGACGACTGTGGGATTACACTCTCTGTAGCCGATGTGAGTAAGAGCTTTAAACAGGTCAACATACACAAGGCTACGGGGCCAGACGGATTACCAGGACGTGTGCTCCGGGCATGTGCTGACCAACTGGCAGGTGTCTTCACTGACATTTTCAACATCCCTGATTGAGTCTGTAATACCAACATGTTTCAAGCAGACCACCATAGTCCCTGTGCCCAAGAACACAAAAGCAACCTGCCTAAATGACTACAGACCCGTAGCACTTACGTCCGTAGACATGAAGTGCTTTCTTTGAAAGACTGGTAATGGCTCACATCAACACCATTATCCCAGAAACGCTAGACCCACTCCAATTTGCATACCACCGAAACAGATGATGCAATCTCTATTGCACTCCACACTGCCTTTTCCCACCTGGACAAAAGGAACACCTATGCAAGAATGCTATTCATTGACTACAGCTCAGCGTTCAACACCATAGTACCCTCAAAGCTCATCACTAAACTAAGGAACCTGGGACTAAACACCTCACTCTGCAACTGGATCCTGGACTTCCTGACGGGCCGCCCCCAGGTGGTGAGGGTAGGTAGCAACACATCTGCCACGCTGATCCTCAACCCTGGAGCTCCCCAGGGGTGCGTGCTCAGTCTCCTCCTGTTCACCCATGACTGCATGGCCATGCACGACTCCAACACCATCATTAAGTTTGGAGATGACACAACAGTGGTAGGCCTGATCACCAACAACGACGAGACCACTTATAGGGAGGAGGTCGGAGACCTGGCCGGGTGGTGCCAGAATAACCCTCTATCCCTCAATGTAACCAAGACTAAGGAGATGATTGTGGACTACAGGAAAAGGAGCACCGAGCACTCCCCCATTCTCATCGACAGGGCTGTAGTGGAGCAGGTTGAGAACTTCAAGTTCCTTGTTTTCCACATCCCCAACAAACTAACATGGTCCAAACACACCAAGACAGTCGTGAAGAGGGCACGACAAAGCCTATTCCTTAACTCAGGAAACTAAAAAGATTTGGCATGGGTCCTGAGATCCTCAAAAGGTTCTACAGCTGCAACATCGAGAGCATCCTGACCGGTTGCATCACTGCCTGGTACGACAATTGCTCGACCGCAAGGCACTTCAGAGGGCAGTGCGTACAGCCCAGTACATAACTGGGGCATAGTTGCCTGCCATCCAGGAACTCTACACCAGGCGGTGTCAGAGGAAGGCACTAAAAATTGTCAAAGACCCCAGCCACAGACTGTTCTCTCTACTACCGCATGGTAAGCGGTACCGGAGTGCCAAGTCTTGGACAAAAAAGCTTCTCAACAGTTTTTACCCCCAAGCCATAAGACTCCTGAACAGGTAACCAAATGGTTACATGGACTATTTGCATTGTATGCCCCCCCCCCTCCCTATTTTACGCTGCTGCTACTCTCTGTTTATCATATATGCATAGTCACTTTAACTATACATTCATGTACATACTACCTCAATTGGCCAGATCAACAAGTGCTCCCACACATTGGCTAACCGGGCTATCTGCATTGTGTCCCACCACCCGCCAACCCCTCTTTTTACGCTACTGCTACTCTCTGTTCATCATATATTGTCATAGTCACTTTAACCATACCTAAATGTACATATTACCTCAATAAGCCTGACAAACCAGTGTCTGTATATAGCCTTGATACTTTTATTTTCAAATGTCTTTTTACTGTTGTTTTATTTCTTTCCTTACCTACACACCTTTTTTTTGCACTATTGGTTAGAGCCTGTAAGTAAAGCAGTTCACTGTAAGGTCTACCTACACCTGTTGTATTCGGTGCACGTGACAAATAAACTTTGATTTGATGTAGCCTAGCCCATAGGCCTATATGTTTTAATACGGTTTGTATCACAACTAAAGTGGCCAAATAACTTCTTAAAATGAAGCACATTAATCAGCTTTACAAGGGGTGTAGAGCCTAATTGGCATATATAAACAGCGCGTGAGTTTTAAGTTTGGGGAAGATCATTTTCACCATAAAAAAGCACCTTTATAATAAAAGCATTACACGCATATGTCACGTGTGCTCCCTCTCCGGCCTCTAGGTCACCAGGCTGCTCATTATGGCGCACTCTTGTCACCATCGTTACATGCACCTGTGCTTCATCACTCACCTGGACTCCATCACTTCCTTGATTACCTGCCCTATACAGTTGAAGTCGGAAGTTTATATACACCTTAGCCAAATACTTTTAAAACTCAGTTTTTCACAATTCCTGACATTTAATCCTAGTAAAAATCCCCGGTCTTAGGTATGTTAGGATCACCATTTTATTTTAAGAATGTGAAATGTCAGAATAATAGTAGAGAATGATTTATTTCAGCATTTCTTTCTTTCATCACCTTCTCAGTGGGTCAGAAGTTTACATACAATCAATTAGTATTTGGTAGCATTGCCTTTAAATTGTTTAACTTGGGTCAAACATATCGGGTAGCCTTCCACAAGCTTCCCACAAAAAGTTGTGTGAATTTTGTCCCATTCCTCCTGACAGAGCTGGTGTAACTGAGTCAGGTTCGTAGGCCTCCTTGCTCGCACACACTTTTTCAGTTCTGCCCACAAATTTTCTATAGGATTGAGGTCAGGGATTTGTGATGGCCACTCCAATACCTTGACTTTGTTGTCCTTAAGCCATTTTACCACAACTTTGGAAGTATGCTTGCGGTCATTGTCCATTTGGAAGACCCATTTGCAACCAAGCTTTAACTTCCTGATTGATGTCTTGAGATGTTGCTTCAATACATCCACATAGTTTTCCTTACCTCATGATGCCATCTATTTTGTGAAGTGCACCAGTCCCTCCTGCAGCAAAGCACCCCCACAACATGATCCCCTGTGCTTCACGGTTGAGATGGTGTTCTTCGGATTGCAAGCCTCCCCTTTTTCCTCCAAACATAACGATGGTCATTATGGCCAAACAGTTATATTTTTTTTCATCAGACCAGAGGACATCTCTCCAAAAAGTACCATCTTTGTCCTAATGTGCAGTTGCAAACCATAGTCTTTTTTTAATGGCGGTTTTGGAGCAGTGGCTTCTTCCTTGCTGAGCGGCCTTTCAGGTTATGTCGATATAGAACTCGTTTTACTGTGGATATATACTTTTGTACCTGTTTCCTCCAGCATCTTCACAAGGTCCTTTGCTGTTGTTCTGGGATTGAGTTGCACTTTTCGCACCAAAGTACGTTCATCTCTAGGAGACAGAACGTGTCTCCTTCCTGAGCGATATGACGGCTGAGTGGTCCCATGGTGTTTATACTTGCATACTATTGTTTGTACAGATGAACGTGGTACCTTCAGGCGTTTAAAAATTGCTCCCAAGGATGAACCAGACTTGTGGAGGTCTAAAGGTCTTGGCTGATTTATTTTGATATTCCCATGATGTCAAGCAGAGGCAATGAGTTTGAAGGTAGGCCTTGAAATGAATCCACAGGTACTTTATTTGTTTTTATTTGTTTACATTTTTTTTATTTCACCTTTATTTAGCCAAGTAAGCTAGTTGAGAACAAGTTCTCATTTACAACTGCGACCTGGCCAAGATAAAGCAAAGCAGTGCGACAAACAACAACAGAGTTACACATGGAATAAACAAGCTTACAGTCAATAACACAATAGAAAAAAAAGAACATCTATACATCGTGTGCAAATGGTGTGAGGAGGTAAGGCAATAAATAGGCCATAGTAGCAAAGTTATTACAATTTAGCAGATTAACACTGGCGTGATAGATGAGCAGATGTCGATGAGCAGATGATGATGTGCAAGTAGTGAAACTGGTGTTCAAAAGAGCAGAAAAGTAAATAAAATCAATATGGGGATGAGGTAGGTAGATTGGGTGGGCTATTTACAGATGGACTATGTACAGCTGCAGCGATCGGTTATGTCACGGCTGTCGTAAGAATGGGACCAAGGCGCAGTGGATGTTGAGTTCCACATATTTAATTCAAAGAGAAACTTAAACAAAACAAAACATATCAATAAACGAACAACTAAACGTGACTATGTGGTGCACAAGCACAAAACAATATAACACAAACACAGGTGGGAAAAATATCTACTTAAATATGATCCCCAATTAGAGACAACGATTACCAGCTGCCTCTAATTGGGAATCAAACAAAACACCAACATAGAAAATAAAAACTAGAACCCTGAACTACTACACCATAGAGAAACAATGGCTTTCTATGGTCAGGGCGTGACAGTAGTACCCCCCCCCCCCCCCCCCCCCCCGCACCCCCCAAAGGTGCGGACTCAGGCTACAAAACCTGAAACCAAATTGGGGGGTTAGGGGGGTGACTACTGTCGGCTTCGGTGCGGGTAGTAGCCCCCCCCTAGACACTGGATCCGACCACGGTGCCGGGCTGAACGCCGTACCTGGACTGGGCACCGGCGCAGAGGAGGGCTCTGACCCTGGAGCTGGGTTGGACGCCGTGCCTGGACTGGGCATTGGTGCAGAAGAAGGCTCTGGTCATGGAGCTGGGCTGGTCGCCGTGCCTGGACTAGGCACCGGCGCTGAGGAAGGCACCGGCCATGGAGCTGGGCTTGCCGCTGTGCCTGGACATCGGCGCAGAGAAAGGCTCCTGCCCTGGAGCGGAACTGAACACTGTGCCTGGACTGGGCATCGGCACAGAGGAAGGCTCCTGCCATGTAGTGGGACTGGACACCGTGCCTGGACTAGGCACCAGCGCAGAGTAAGGCTCCTGCCATGGAGCGGGACTGGAAGCCGTGCTTGGACTGGGCACCGGCGCAGAGGAAGGCTCCTGCCCTAAAGCTGGACGCCTTTCCTGGAAGCTCCTGACCGCTGACCGTCGCTGGAGGTTCCGGACCGTTGACCGTCGCTGGAGGTTCCGGGCCGTGGACCGTCGCAGGAGGTTCCGGGCCGTGGACCGTCGCAGGAGGTTCCGGGCCGTGGACCGTCGCAGGAGGTTCCGGGCCGTGGACCGTCGCAGGAGCTTCCGGATCGTGGACCGTCGCAGGAGCTTCCGGATCGTGGACCGTCGCAGGAGCTTCCGGATCGTGGACCGTCGCAGGAGCTTCCGGATCGTGGACCGTCGCAGGAGCTTCCGGATCGTGGACCGTCGCAGGAGCTTCCGGATCGTGGACCGTCGCAGGAGATTCCGGACCGTGGACCGTCGCAGGAGCTTCCGGACCGTGGACCGTCGCCGGAAGCCCTGGACCGGGGACCGTTGCCGGAAGCTCTGGACTGTGGACCGTTGCCGGAAGCTCTGGACTGTGAACCGTTGCCGGAAGCTCTGGACTGTGAACCGTCGCCGGAAGCTCTGGACTGGGAACCGTCGCCGGAAGCTCTGGACTGTGAATGTGCACTGGAGGCCTAGTGCGTGGAGCCGGTACAGGTTGCACCGGATTGGTGAAACACACTTCCGGGCGAGTGCTGGGAGAAGGCACAGGACGTACCGGACTGGGGAGGTGCACTGGAGTCCAGATGTGTGGAGCCGGTACAGGTTTCACCAGACTGCTAACCGGATCGATCCTCTGGTCGAATGTTGAGCAGAACACACTTGCACAACATTTCTCTCCTCTCTCTCTCTCTCTCTCTCTCTCTCTCCCCCCCAACTTCTCCATCGTTTCCCTGACGGTCTCTGGCTCTTCAGGGAGAGTGCGGGGAGCTGGCACAGGACTTACCGGACTGGGGACACGCACTTCAGGACGAGTGCGCTGCAGTATTCTCATTGCTACCACCTCTCTCCAGAATCTTTCATCGAATTCCTCCTCCGACTCCCACACAGGCTCTGACACTCTCCTCTGCTCAACCGCCAGCTCCATGCCCCCCCCCCCAAAAAAATCTTGGGGTTTCTTTGGCAGCGGACTGACGACACATTCCTCATGGCGAGTGCGAGGAACCGGCACAGGACATACCGGGCTGAGGAGGCGCACTGG
Source organism: Oncorhynchus mykiss (assembly GCF_013265735.2). Lineage (NCBI taxonomy): Eukaryota > Metazoa > Chordata > Actinopteri > Salmoniformes > Salmonidae > Oncorhynchus > Oncorhynchus mykiss. The sequence continues at coordinate 25,013,094 of NC_048580.1, read as the reverse complement.
AGATCTGTTGGAAAAATTACTTGTGTCATGCACAAAGTAGATGTCCTAACCGACTTGCCAAAACTATAGTTTGTTAATAACAAGAAATTTGTGGAGTGGTTGAAAAACGAGTTTTAATGACTCCAACCTAAGTGTATGTAAACTTCTGACTGCAACTGTATATGTCACTCCCTTTGGTTCCTTCCCCAGGCGTCATTGTGTCTGTTTCCTGTCTGTGCGTTGTTCATGTTTCTTGTTTTGTATTATGTTTCATTTATTTATTAAAACACTCACTCCCTCAACTTGCTTCCCGACTCTCAGAGCACAGTTACAGCATAATTGCATTTGTTGTTTTCCGCTAAAGGGAACATTTGCGCTTATAGCCTACTACTCTGTGTGCATTGCTACGCTTATAATGTGAAGAAATAGTCTAATAGTTTATCATCATTTAAAGCTAAACATTCTGATCTGTTGCATTGCATACAAAAGTTGTTGTTGATGCTAGTGGTTGTATTAATTTGGGATCTATCGCATCCCACAACTGGAATATTTATTTCTCGCACAGAATAGGTTGACTTTTGTGCTATGGGGGAAAAGTAGATTGACATAAACTAGTGCTTTTGCTGTTTGCTAGGCCTACTCGTCTTATTGGCTGATGAAAAGTAAATGTGGACAGTTCATCCAATATCTTCAATATGCACCACAGAATTGGATAAGGACGCGCGCAGTTGCGTCCCTGATGTGTCTGCCTTAACATGCTGACCAAACCGCTCTCCTGCGCATATTGATTTTGTACCCCCACACCAGACATGATTAGGACATGCAGGTTGAAATATCAAAACAAACTCTGAACCAATTATATTAATTTGGGGACAGGTCGAAAAGCATTAAACATTCATGGCAATTTAGGAGATGCTAAATGTGTGTATGTTAATTCACGGTCAATTACCTTAAAACCGACTGTTATTTGCTTGACAATCACTGGCTGACGAAATTTCATGACCGCCACAGCCGTAGTGGAGACCCTAGGAACCTCAAGAGTTAATCCATCCTGTGAACAGGTTAGGCAACTCAGGTGTCTATACTTCAACAGCAAAGTTAGGTAAAACGGAAGTTTATGAAATAGGGCCTAATCTATGAGAGAGTAATCTATGAGTCTTTAGCGAAATCCAGCCAACCTTTCGACACAGGATGCAGTGATTATAAAAACTGTCACCTGTAACAAAGCGAAGGGCACTATGGTAGATGGCATCCAAAGGTTTAAGAGTAGTAGTAGCTGCACTTTGATAAATAGTATCACAATTATCAAGAACAGATAAAAAGGTTGACTGAATAATCTGCTTCCTACAGCTAAGAGATAGGCGTGATCTGTTTCTGTAGAAAAAGCTAACTTTAAATCCTAGCTCCTTATTAACCAGCTCATCTATTTGTTTTTTAAATGTCAAATTCATATCAATCCAAATGCCTAAGTATTTATATGCGGGAACATGTTTGATTGGAGAACAATCAAATGAGTGAACGTGTAGTTCATCTGAAACATTCTTAAAAGAGCTTAAAAAAAAACTTTCATTTCATTTCGCCCGTATTAAGCACAAGTAAAATTAGCAAGAGATTCCTGCATAAGTATAAAACTGACTCTAGTTGACACAGCTTGATCAACAATCAGGCCAATAGCATACATAATAGTATCATCAGCATATAGATGAAGTTGAACATTTTTAACAGATTGACCAATGGTGTTTATATAAATAGAAGACAACAGGTCCCAAAATTGACCCGTGGTACACCTTTATGTACTTCCAGAAATTCAGACTTAACCCCATCCTTAACGATGGCCTGATTTATGTTACTAAGATAATCATGAAAGACAAATCAAGTTCACCAGGCCTATCGAGGACAACTTGTTCAATAAAATAGCATTATCAACAGTATCAAAAGCAGAGCTTTTCCACAAACAAAGCAGCACATTTCATTTTAGTGTCTAAAGCATTGACAAGATAATTAGCAACTAAAGTGGTTGCTGTAGTGCTATGCCCAGGCCTAAACCCTGATTGGTTTACATGCAAAATACATTTCTCAGATAAAAAAGTGCAAAGTTGTACATTTACCAAGGATTCAAGATTCTTCGCTAGACAAGGAAGCCTTGAAATGGGGCGACAATTATTAAGATCACTAATATCCCCGCCCTTATGGAGTGGCAGCACAAGAGCTGATTTCTATACTTTTGGAATATTTCCTGATAAATGTTGAATAGAAAATGTGGGTTATTGAGCCAACAATGATGGGCACTGCACGCTTAAGCAGACCAGAATCGAATTGGTCGGCCCCTGTGGATTTCTTGTTGTCTGTTGCTAACAAAGCATAATCTCTTTCATGAATGACTTCTGTTAATTCCAGATTGTACCAGGCATTCGATCTACCTTTAATCCTGAATTTTTTGAAGGGAGCCTGATTATCCACTATAGTATTAAAGACATGTGCAAAAAGGCTCAAAGCTAAATCATGTTCAGGGATAGCTGAAATACAATCAAGTTCAATAAATGCGCTCCCGAGTGGCGCAGCGGTCGAGAGGCCTCACTACAGACCTTGCTTCGATCCTGGGCTGTCTCACAACTGGCCGTGATCGGGAGTCCCATAGGGCGGTGCACAATTGGCCCAGTGTCGTCCTGGTTAGAGTTTGGCCGGTGTAGGCCGTCATTGTAAATAAGAATTTGTTCTTAACTGACTTACCTAGTTAAATAAAGGTTAAATAAATATAAAATAAACATTTATCTGGTGAATTCATTAAAATAAGTTGAATCAGAGTTTACTTTGATCTTTAGGGTTGGGCAGTGTAGGCTTAGTCACCAGCTGGTTAGGTTTAGATATCATTACACGTCTTTTAGATTGTCTGAAGATTGCATTTCTCATTCACCAGGATAATAACTTCTGATTTAATAGAATACAACATACTAGATAACTCCTGACAAATCTGACAGAGTTGATATTTTACAGAGTTGACAAACATGACATTTTTCTTCATCATTCAAGTGGTATACATACAATAATAGTTTTCCCCCTCAGTTGCTTTATGACTCTAGAACATAATTAAATGTAAAATATTTTCTGGCAGATGGAGTTGACAGTTTATGGTTGTGACCATGGTAATTCCAATATTGTTTGTTTCAATCTATCAAAAGTAGAGAACTTTACAGACTATGAGTGGAACTTTACAGACCATGGTTGCACTACATGTAGTGAGGACATGAATAAGGGGTCCTTATGGTATAGATGGCCTTGCTTATTACTGATTAATTTAGGATTTTAGGCAAATCTGACGAAGCTGACCAAATCCCTGGACACATCTTTTAGGAATCACAGTTTTGAGCAAAGTATTATTTAAAGTCACAGAGGGCTATTGCAAGAAACAACATAAGATCCCTTTTCAGTTCTTTTCCATTATTGCCTGTTTTTAGAATTTTAAACACTTTTTTGGAGAGTTTGAAATTGGGATCCTTTGCTCCAGACAAGAGCATTTCCAGGCATAGAGACGACATAATGAATAATATTGAAAGTATTATTTCGAAAATTCCCAAAACAAATATTTTCCTTATAAAATTGCACTAAATGCAAATTTTAAGCTCAAATAATGCAACAAAATAAACCATTTGAACTATAAAAATAACGTGTCCCTGCCAGACAAGGATTATCCTGACTTTCAAGAATCCCTAAAATAATTTCCTGCTATTCTACATATTTTGCCAGGGGCGCAACTTTCACTGGGGACGGTGGGGACATGTCCCCCCCCCCCCCCCCCCCCACACATTCTGACATTTTATTTTTGTTCCTCCCCCAGTTTTATCATCGGAATGTGATACAAAAAGAGACAACGGTATGCTTTAGGACCATGCGGACGCCTCCAAGTGGTCGGGTAGGTGTTTTGGTGTGCATGTCCCCCCCACTTCTAAACCCAAATCCCCCCCTCGTGGGGGCTGCGGGGTTGTGTGTTGTGCCAGTGCTTACAGTATTTATCAGAATTCAGGGGTAGGCACATTTGCATGTGTATGCTAGTTTATTTATTCTCTGATAATTTAATAATTTCTGCATTAACAGTAATTTGTGTCTTATGTCTTAGTAGTTTTTTCTTTAGGTAACACGTTTGTTTTGGCATAGAGTAGTAGCCTTCACTGTGAAAAGTATTAAGGAAAAAGGAAACGGAAAGATGAACTTCCCAGCGGGTTAGGATGGGTAACTTGGCTACTGATTTCAATACTTTTCACAGTAATACAAAATTCAAAAGGCACTCGCACCTGCAAAAAAGATTGCTCAGATGTGCATGGCAACAGTTGAACAAGATGAAGAAAAAAGGAAACCGCACACTGCTCTTGATAGTATCACTGATATTTAATAAGCTTACGTATCGGCCTCACGGCCTTCGTCAGATACGTAAGCTTATTAAATATCAGTGATACTATCAAGAGCAGTGTGCGGTTTCCTTTTTCCTTCATCTTGTTCAACTGTTGCCATGCACCTGCAAAAAAGATTGCTCAGATGTGCGAGTGCCTTTTGAATTTTGTATTACTGTGAAAAGTATTGAAATCAGTAGCCAAGTTACCCATCCTAACCCGCTGGGAAGTTCATCCTTCCAAGAAGCGCCTGGTCATTCTGTGGCAGCATGGCAACATCATCAGAGTGAACGAACAAGCTCAAGATTAGGTTTCTGTTCAGCTGTTTTGTCTAGATCAACATAGGTTGGAATGAGCAAGTGTGAAGAGAAGAGAGGAAAGGGGTGGGTGGAAAGGGTGCAAAAAAACGTTTTATTCAGAACTTATGGGTCTGCAAGGTGAAATAAGAAGAACCATATCATTGATGACATATCAAAACCGATTTGCTTCTTTTTATATTCATTTGGAAATTAAACGTATTTTTTTTTAAAGAGTAGGCTATGTAGCATACTATATATAATCGTGTGTTGAAAACAGTTGGCAGGCTTAAAACGGTTTTACCGCTGACTTATCATTAAATTGAATGGCAGAAAATAAGTAATGTTTCTAATAATCCAATATATTGTTTACCTATAAAGACTGTGCTTTAGGCTTGAGTTTAACAGCAAACATGTCCTGAAGATAGCCTCCATGGACAGGGACGTGGGAAAATCACGTTGGAGGCACTACAAGTTCCAAGAAGCAGACGACGACACTAAATTAAACGTTTGTAATCACATATCATTTTCCATGTATAACCATATTACGCACCTTAGAGCCAAATTTAGCTTTTACAAGGATAGGATTCCTCTCACTCAATCGAATTGTGGGCTCACGGATGGGATATCGGAAGGCACAAGACTAATTCACTCACTGCATTTCCACCTGTCGGCACATGCGCGTAACTAACGAATCTTTAATCTACTCTGGTTTTGTGCATTTACATACAATTTTTTGTTTCTTCCAGGCCACTAATCCGGGTCGTTTATTCGACGAGGAAAATATAGCCTACCTTGTAAATATGCACTAGTCATTCATGAGAAGAAGGCAATGTAAGGAATAACAAATCCGAAAAATGTAAGGTAAAACATATGAGTGTAGCCTAGCCTACACATTGACATTCAAACATAGCACACAAATTGTAGCCGATAGTCTACGTTCAGAACCAGAACGAACCAGCTTGGTCTAGGAAACATTACACGACTCTCCACATTCTAAGTAGGTCGACATATTTCAAGGAGTACCTGTCACACAGAAAACTGCATGTCATTGCTAAATAAACCTATGTCTTCCATAAATGCTGACGGTTTAAGCCGACTGAGTGGCACCGAGGACCGACTGGACCGAGTGTGGGAACTTCAAAGTGTCAAAAAGTTTTGACGTGATGATCCTACCTGAAGCAACTCTCCGGTTTCATTCAAGACACTACCGCGTCAGCAACAGCTGTCTTGGAGCCTGCACTAGCCTCCAAAAGGAGAGAATTAAGTCTTCAGTAAAAGGCTTGAAGGAAGGCGAATTTCTGTGGAGTTTGAGTTCTGTGGAAATCTATTTATTTTCCTGGGCAAGGTAAAAAAAAAAAAAAATTCTCCACCGCTCTCTGCTCTGTTTTGTGGCGTGCTGGTCCATGCAATTCGGGATCCTTGGGACGTCCCTACCCATTGAAGTTGAAATGTAAAATGGTTAAGGTAAGGGTTAGGGATAGGTAAGGGTTATGGTTAAGGCTAAGGTTAGGGTAGGGGTTGAGGTTCGGGTTTAGAATAAGAACGTCCCAAGGTTACCGGATAGCACTGACAATTCAGAACTATGTAAAGACCCAGGTCACACTGTTCTAGAATATTATGTAGTTTTGCCTCATTGTTTACCCTTGGTGCTATTTTTACATGTCTTACCTGTTAGATGGTCAGCAGCTTTTCTCTTTCACCTGTTCCACCAGTTGATAATTGCATATATTAATTGATTTGGTTTAAATTGGATCTGAAAAAATTATAATGTCCCAATATGCTACTCATCAAATCAAATGTATTGCCATGTGTTTTACACAAACCAAAATAACAGCACTGCTCCTCATTGTAACATTTTCAATGTAGCTACTGTAATAGGCCATGGTTAAATTGTAATAAAGTAGTAGGATAGGCTAGCCCTATATTATGTTCTGCATGAAGATACACATTTTCATTAAATGGACAATCTAAAACTCCTTCAAAGTGTTTTTGCTCATACTGTAAAGCTGCTCTTGATGCATTGGAGACATTCTATGTCAGATAATGATTGCAGGTGAGACACCTGACAAATGCAGTTAGATTATTTTTTGATTGGTATGAGCATATTTGGGAGTGATGTTTTGCTTGGATTTCATTGTTTTATTTGACTTAACCAGCTTTACAGTGTCTCCATTTGTCTGTCTTGTCTTGTCTGTCTGTCTATGTGTACGGGTGTGTGTGTGTGTAATTACATATGTTTAATGCGCTACTACACTGTTGAAATATAGTAGCACATTTCAGAGGATTGTTTGTAGTGTAGGTACTATATCCCCTTTCTTTGTAACCTGGCAGGTGAGGGCAGCCTGACTCATCACAAGCACACTGCAGGCCAGGCACCTGGTCCTTTAGTCCAGTTTGGGCAATTTCCCTTCCTCCCTCCTTCCCAGGGGGCAGATTATATTTAGCCTGTGTCTTAATGGAAGACAGGCAGGGTACTGTGATGCTGTGGATGCTCAGTTGTACCCCACCATTCCTCTGCCACTAATCCATGTTGCCCAAATCAGAGGTGTGGGGAGCTGGAGACGGCCCCCAGCCCCTCCATTGCCCCCAGGCATTGCTGTTCCCTGGACAGTCGGGCAGACTTGGAGATCAGGTGGTAGCGGCCCGTTCGTATTATTACCTGTCAGCAGTACGCCACCTCTTACGCAACCTGGCTGGCTCCCCAGCCACAATGGACCCCTTTAGTGACGGTGACAAGGCTACAAGTGCAGTTTGGAGGGTTATAGGTGCAGAGTTTTGTGGTTATTAAAGTGGTTATTACATTTGTTAAAACATTTGTCCAATCATAAAGGCTGCCTCTAAACCAGACACATGGATATGTAGGCCAATATTCAATGTGGATTTGTGCCTCGTAATGAGACACTTTGCGTAAATCATCCGTTGATGTCAATTAGAGATTTTCTTGGAAAGTAGGCCATCAGTCAGGCGTCCAGCTACTTTACTGGCACGTGATTGTCTAAGAATTTTTGCAGCATCATTCTGAAGGGGTCTATTGGGACAGAATCAAATGTGTAGCTGTTTAGATAAAAGGCATTGCTGTTTTGCAGTGTGTGTGTGTAATGGTGTTCTCAGCCGTTTGTATACCGATCTGCTGTGTGTCTGTGTGTGCGTGCGTGTGTGTGTGTGTGTGTTGCAGCACCGAGTATCACATGCTCTTGGACGCAGAAGGTGTTGGTTTTGGGTTTCTTTCACCAAGGGAGGGCATGTGATTGCTTGGAAAGACCTCCCCTATTTTTCCGTAGTAGGCAAAGGGTGAAATGAGGTCAAAGTGAAAGAAAAAATCAAAATGTGGTGTTTTCCAAACCAACTTTGTCATTGGTCATCTTCTCCTTCCATAAGTTTTCCCCAATCATCACTCAGGCCCCCCCCCCTTCCAGCCATGATGTTGTTTGACCCAATGAGTAGATCATATCTTACATGAGTCACATCTTCATGTTGTAGTGTAATGTGAAACTGTCTCTGATAACTTAGTCTCATTTCAACATTTGTGTGAAGAGCTATCATAACTGGCTATCAGGTTCTCTATTTAGGTTAATTGAAGGTTTTTTTATCGGCCTCTTTACCGTTGCTCAGAGTCTTTCGGTTAGATGTGGGACTATTCTATTCTCAGTAAATGTTTTAAAGACAAACCAAGGGGGTAACTGGTAAGGATCATGTCCAGTTCCATTTTGTAAAAAAATACATTTGAGGAAGGACTTAGCATTGTTTTAGTATTATTTCTCTTGTTGCTGTGTTATGTACAAAACTACTACTATGATTGTAAAGTAATTGTAATCTTGTACCCTTACCTGTATTTAAGACACTTGAACTAAGGTTGTTCACCATTGTTTGTAAGAAATGTAATTCACTTTAGACAAGTTATCCCAATTGGTTAGGGTTAGTTACTGGTTTGGTTAGGTTTAGGAAAGAAATGATAAGATAAGTGTCAAGTGTTGGAGTAGGATTTTAACCAGCAAGTTTGTGTATGACAGCACAGATTCCCTCATGGCCATCACAGTTGCTTGAATTGTTTTATAGACAATACCTAGTTTATGACAGCCCTTCACAGCTCCTAGGAATGTAGTGACAGAAGCATACCACACGTCTAACGCCATCTCCACACCATGCATGGTTGCTGTTTCTAGATCATTACAGCCTACTATACATTAGCTGCACTTACTTTTAGCAACTATCCAGTGGCGATCTGTCATTCAGAGCAGCCCCACCTGTTTTGAGCCCACATTTTTAGCTAAAACTATACAATGTTATTGCATGTTATTGCATTTCACATATCAGTTTGCAAGCAATGTAATTATTATTTTTTTGAATCATTGAGTTAATAGAGCCGCATACAAACATGGTCTCTTTTTTGCTTTCTTGAGCAAGGCAGCTCCAAAATGCAGGTTTTCAGCCTGCTTTCTGTGGTGGTGGGGCAGCCAGCTGAAAATACGGAGCGTAGGGGTTGGTAATGTTCTGTAGTTGCGCCGTGATTGGCTCAGTGTTCTGTCACTCATGGGGACACTACGTCACCTCCAAGTCTTAAAGGTAGAGCAAAGAAATTCAAGCCCCTTGGATGCTTTCATGGAGTTACATTAGAAGTGCCCATCCAAGAAGGATTAAGGTCATTGGCCACAGATAAAATGACGTCAAATCACGTTATACCTACAGTAGCTTTGATTTGACTGATGTCAACATCATACTTTCAAAATCCTAGTTACTGTAGCAATCATCATCAGTCAAGTCGACAATCTACTGTCAAATCCTTTTAAATCTTTGTCATATGAAGAGAAATAATGAGAAATTATAGATAAAATGTATCGGTGCCCATGGGCCATTGGACATAAACATTACACAACAAATTGGAAATCACAAATTCAACAATGAGTGGTTTGGAAGGAATCAGTGGCTAACTGCAAAGCAATCCCTAGCCTGCTATTCAGTGGAGTGTCTGTGTGGTCCCGAGTCTGGGATTAAGAGTCTCTTTTCCAAACTTAAAATGATAAACATTCAACATTGGCCATGCTGTCAATGAAGCATGATTTGTGCAGCACTCAAAACAACTGTTATCTCGGAACTGGGAAATCTAACTTCAGTGAGTTCAAGACAACTGGGAACTCAGGGGGGAAAAAAGCTCCTACTGGGGAAATGCATTTTTGAACGGTCACTCAACTCGGAATTGTAAATCAGGAACTCTGGCCTCTTTCTAGAGGTATGACCTGAAGATCACTGACGTCATCATGATTCAACCTTGTTTTTTCAGAGTTCCCAGTTGTCTTGAGCACTATAAATCCAGGGAATGACAGACTTTGATGACAAATTTTGATGACAAAATTTGCCAACAAATGACCGTCACGCCACCTTCCTGTTCAAGTGAGCACAGCACAACAAGGTGAGTCCAAAAATGTCTTGAATGCTGCTGCATATATGATGTAATACAGTGGGGCAAAAAGTATTTAGTCAGCCACCAATTGTGCAAGTTCTCCCACTTAAAATGATGAGAGGCCTGTAATTTTCATCATAGGTACACTTCAACCATGACAGACAAAATGAGAAAAAAAATCCAGAAAATCACATTGTAGGATTTTTTATGAATTTATTTGCAAATTATGGTGGAAAATAAGTATTTGGTCAATAACAAAAGTTTATCTCAATACTTTGTTATATACCCTTTGTTGGCAATGACAGAGGTCAAATGTTTTCTGTAAGTCTTCACAAGGTTTTCACACACTGTTATTGCATTACTCCATGCAGATCTCCTCTAGAGCAGTGATGTTTTGGGGCTGTTGCTGGGCAACACGGACTTTCAACTCCCTCCAAAGATTTTCTATGGGGTTGAGATCTGGAGACTGGCTAGGCCACTCCAGGACCTTGAAATGCTTCTTACGAAGCCACTCCTTCGTTGACCGGGCGGTGTGTTTGGGATCATTGTCATGCTGAAAGACCCAGCCACGTTTCATCTTCAATGCCCTTGCTGATGGAAGGAGGTTTTCACTCAAAATCTCATGATACATGGCCCCATTCATTCTTTCCTTTACACGGATCAGTCGTCCTGGTCCCTTGGCAGAAAAACAGCCCCAAAGCATGATGTTTCCTACCCCATGCTTCACAGTAGGTATGGTGTTCTTTGGATGCAACTCAGCATTCTTTGTCCTCCAAACATGACAAGTTGAGTTTTTACCAAAAAGTTATATTTTGGTTTCATCTGACCATATGACATTCTCCCAATCTTCTTCTGGATCATCCAAATGCTCTCTAGCAAACTTCAGACGGGCCTGGACATGTACTGGCTTAAGCAGGGGGACACATCTGGCACTGCAGGATTTTAGTCCCTGGCGGCGTAGTGTTACTGATGGTAGGCTTTGTTACTTTGGTCCCAGCTCTCTGCAGGTCATTCACTAGGTCCCCCCGTGTGGTTCTGGGATTATTGCTCACCATTCTTGTGATCATTTTGACCCCACGGGGTGAGATCTTGCGTGGAGCCCCAGATCGAGGGAGATTATCAGTGGTCTTGTTTGTCTTCCATTTCCTAATAATTGCTCCCACAGTTGATTTCTTCAAACCAAGCTGCTTACCTATTGCAGATTCAGTCTTCCCAGCCTGGTGCAGGTCTACAATTTTGTTTCTGGTGTCCTTTGACAGCTCTTTGGTCTTGGCAATAGTGGAGTTTGGAGTGTGACTGTTTGAGGTTGTGGACAGGTGTCTTTTATACTGATAACAAGTTCAAACAGGTGACATTAATACAGGTAACGAGTGGAGGACAGAGGAGCCTCTTAAAGAAGAAGTTACAGGTCTCTGAGAGCCAGAAATCTTGCTTGTTTGTAGGTGACCAAATACTTATTTTCCACCATAATTTGCAAATAAATTCATTAAAAATCCTACAATGTGATTTTCTGGATTTTTTTTCTTCTCATTTTGTCTGTCATAGTTGAAGTGCACCTATGATGAAAATTACAGGCCTCTCTCATCTTTTAAAGTGGGAGAACTTGCACAATTGGTGGCTGACTAAATACTTTTTTGCCCCACTGTATGCCTGAGAGATATGTATACTGTAGCTAAGAAAGTAATACTAAGTTTATGTTGTGTGGTAAGCTGTTAGTAGCCCATGTGTCTCACCCTAGTAATTTGGTCTATTTTCCCCTCTTAATTTCGCCTACTGTTCTGACTTGGTGGTGCACATGTAGCCTATAACCTGTTTTAGTGACATGTAATCATCAAATATTGTAAGAGCTTTCATTGTCTGCTTATATCCCCCCTTTATTTATTCTATGGTTCTGACTTGGTGTACAGGGGGATCACCTTAAGAACGACCCATGTACTGAATTCTGTCGCTGTACATTTCAAACGTGCTGAACAAATAGTTATATTGACCACGTCGGTCCTTGCTCGCTCATTAATGTCTTTATCGAAATTACGGATTGCCTCTTATCTGTTTGTTGTCCCCTTATGCCATAGTTTGTACATCTCAATTGTCAGTAGAAAGCACTTTTTTTTAAGCATGTCAGCCAAATCATCTGTGTTGTTTTAAAAGGCAGTAAATGAGGCTGAATGAACTGTTTCGCAGCCAGACAAGGCTCCACTGATAGTCAGGTGTAGCAGTGGTACGGTGTTGGGACTGCTGTTTGGACTCTGTTGTTGGGACAGCTTTATGTAGGCCCTAACATTTTGTGGACACCGTTTGTCATCGTTATAGTGCAATTAATGTATTGTGTTGTGTTGTGTAGTGGCTTTGCTGGCATGCATCCCACTTCTTTTCTTTTTTTTTCCCCCCCACCAAGATTTACATGCTAAAATCGCCACTGCAATCATCACAGCAGTTAAACCAAGAAAAGCCACCCAAGATGTGACCCTAACCAACAAATCAAATCACAGTCTATTGGTTGCGTACACAGATTTCACGGATGTTATCGCTCTGGTCCCGCAAAATACTTTTGTTTCTAAATTAAGAGATATCAGATCGAGCAATGTCAGAGACTGGAATATAAATATATACATATAATGTATACAAATATTTATACATATAATGGTGTGTAAGGACGGTATGGACAGTATATGAAAAGAAAAGGTGTGTGTATAGCAGTAGTTATATAGTTGAGCCATGACTAGAATACAGTATATACATATAAATTGGGTAAAACAGTATGTAAACATTATTAAAGTGACCAGTGACTGTGTACATAGTGCAGCAGTCTCTAAGCTGCAAGGTAGAACAGTGAACAGTTACTAAGGTTCAGGGCAGGGTGCTGGGTGGAGGCCGGCCAGAAGTGAATGTTTAACAGTCTGATGCCCTGTAGATAGAAGCTGTTTCTCAGTCTCTAGGTCCCAGATTTGATGCGCTTGTACTGTGGCTCAGGTGGCTGAGGTCCTTGATGATCTTCTTGGCCTTCCTGTGACACTGAGTGCTGTAGATGTCCTGGAGGGCAGGCAGTGTGCCCCTATTGATACGTTGGGCTGACCACACCTCTAGGGCTGTGGCGGTCATAAGATTTTGTGAGTTATTGTCAGGGTTATTGTCATGCAAAAGACTGCCGGTCTCAATGTAAATGGCCGTTAATGAACATAAACATGTTTAGCGCCTCCACGCTGATTTCCGGCTTTGGAATATCTACATTTAAAAAAGTATAATAAATCAATTTAATATACACCATCACAATAAATCCATTATTTATTTTAGTCGGGTCTAAATTATATGAAGAAAATGTATTTAAGAAAAATAAAATATGAGTTGTAAGTATGTTATCTGACTATGCTCTATGCTTCATTTTTCTGGCTATGCTCTCTGTTTCATTTAGCTGACAAGATATGCTTATATATATATATATATATATATATATATATATATATATATATATATATATATATATATATATATATATATATATATTTTTTTTTTAAATCTAACCTTTATTTAACCTTTATTTAACTAGGCAAGTCAGTTAAGAACAAATTATTTTTACAATGACGGTCTACAGGGGAACTGTCACGTTCACTGTCTTCAAACTCCCTGTCATAAATGAGCCAAGGCGCAGCGTGCATGTAATTCCACATCTTTAATGAAGCGAAACCTTCACAAAAAAACTGGTAAACAGAAACCGAACGTGATGCAAACCGTGGCGCACACAAACACTCACGGACCGTCGCCGCGGGCTCCGGACCCGGGACCGTCGCCGCGGGCTCCGGACCGGGGACCGTCGCCGCGGGCTCTGGACCGGAGATCGTCGCTGGGGGCTCTGGACTAGGGCCCGTCGCTGGAGGCAACGTGCCCTGGATTTTCACTGCAGGCTCCGGGCCATGGATCATCACTGGAGGCTTCGTACCATGGATCATCACTACAGGCTCCGGGCCATGGATCATCACTAGAGGCTTCGTACGTGGAGCCGGAACAGGTCTCACCAGACTGAGGAGACGTACTGGAAGCCTGGTGCGTGGAGCTGCCACAGGGCTTGCCAGGCTGGGGAGACATACTGGAGGCCTGGTACGTGGAACCGGAACAGGTCTCACCGGACTGGGGAGATGCACTGGAAGCCTGGTGCGTGGAGCAGGCAACGGATACACTGGGACGTGGAGGCGCACTGGAGGTCTCGAGCGTAGAGCTTGCACAACCAGTCCTGGCTGGATGCCCACTTCCGCCCGGCAAATGCAGGGCGCTGGCACAGAGCGCACCGGCCTGTGAATGCTCACTAGAGACAGTGCGCATCACCGCAATAACACGGTGCCTGACCGCTCACATGCTCCCCACTGTAAGCACGGGGAGTTGGCTCGGGTCTAAACCCTGACTCCGCCAATCAAAATAAATTTGGAGCTGCCTCTTGGGCTTCCGTGACCGGGTCTTGTCCCCTGCCATAATCTCCTTCCCGGTCCAGCTCGTCCTCCAAGTTGGCGCACGCTGCTTGGTCTTTTTGTGGTGGGTAATTCTGTCACGTTCACTGTCTTCAAACTCCCTGTCATAAATGAGCCAAGGTGCAGTGTGCATGTAATTCCACATCTTTAATGAAGTGAAACCTTCACAAAAAAACAGGAAACAGAAACCGAACATGACGCAACCGTGATGCACACAAACACACACAGAAAATAAATAGTTACCCACAAGTATGATTCCCAATCAGAGACAACGATAGACAGCTGCCTCTGATTGGGAACCATACCCGGCCAACAAAGAAACAGAAACTAGAATGCCCACCCAAATCACACCCCGACCTAACCAAATAGAGAAATTAAAAGGCTCTCTTAAGGTCAGGGCGTGACAGGAACAGTGGGTTAACTGTCTTGTTCAGGGGCAGAATGACAGAGTTTTACCTTGTGAGCTCAGGGATTCGAGCCAGCAACCTGGTCCAAAGCTCTAGCCACGAGGCTACCTGCCACCCCTAGTCCTGTGCCATTATAAGTCCTGTGTAATTATTTTATATTATATGATTTTACAGTAAGAATAATATAATTGAACTTAGCTGAATGAAATAGAAAGGACATTTTTCCCATTCCGGAGCGAGTGCGCATATGAAGTGGCTGTGTTGAGTGTAAAAGTGATCACTTGAAACATGTCCTGTACGTAAAATGTTTAATTATTTGACAACTTTAGTTGTGAATGACACAAACCTTAGAATGTTGAGAAAATCACAATAAAAGCCTGTGCTTTGTTCCTTGCCTCAGGCTGCACAGCTGTTCTCCTATCAATCTTGTCTTTACTAATATGTTAAATAATTTAGAATGGCCCATTATTAAATGAACAGGAATAGGGTCAGCGAAAAAAATACATGTAATCTGTATGCACTCGAATAGTGAATGGATGCCACACACTTTCTGTTTTTGAATGATGCGGGGTAAGCTACTTCGGTTTTATAGAGGAGCTGTGCTTAATATGAGCAGCTGAGAAATAAATATAAGAACACTTATTTCACTTCACGCATCAACCACTGTTTGAGGAGCATGCTCTCGCTGCGTGACAGGTGATATTCCGCCCCAAACTCTGTATGCCATGGGCTCTCCAGCCCTGTTCCTGCAGCTACCCAGTGCTTAATTTGGGAAACCAAATAAAATCGGTTTGAGAACATCAAAAGTAACATGTTTCTGCTATGAAACATATTTCACTTAACTGTTGACAGCCCCTCTATACGCTCAAGACAGGAATAAAGTAGAGAGGAGGAGATGGAAACGCATGGTGGGGAGACTCTGTATAGCTAAAGGTAATGTGTCACCCACTTAATTTCAAAATCAAATACAAATTCACTATAATTGTAGGCTAACTGTAAGCCGCTCCGCAACAGCATCGCCTATGTTCTCTCTCAGACTCGTGGATAGACATTTTGGAGAGTAGCATACAGTAACTAGTCCATCCAGTATGCATAATACAGTCCATACTCAAAGGCGATTACTCAAATTGGTTTATTCTAGACCAATTATGTACCAAAGATATCATAAATCAGTTTTGTTTTATGTTTTTCTGCCACGGGTAATATGCTATGTATTGTATAGTAATTGGCACAATCATCATTTAGAATTTTTTTTTTAAATGTCGGGCTTTGAAACAACATGCAGAACAACCATGTTTTACACTTAGTTTCAACCTACTGTTGAACTTCTTTCTTCAATTTGATCATTACATTGAGGTGAGTTTTAAAAGCATGATTCTGTTTTGATGATATGTGTGTGATGTGATTTTCAATTGCATTTCCATTGATGTCAGAGTGGTTAGAGGGACAATAGAGTCCTGAGTACCAGGCCATTAGGACCTGATGGCTGTTAGCAAGTTGGTACTACTAAAGCATGTCCAGAGTGCATAAAAGGACATTACCGTGATGGTCACGTGGAATTTTACTGCAGTCATGACTCGCGACTGCCGGTGTGGCGGTAATACGGGAACCGGAACACCCCTTCGCCACATCCTGTGGAAAGCCCTGCAGTTGCGGACAGTACAATTGCCGTACCAGGCGGTGATACAGCCCGACAGGATGCTCTCAATGGTGCATCTGCCAAGCCACATTTCTTCAGTCTCCTGAGGTTGAAGAGGCGCTGTTGCACCTTCTTCACCAAGCTGTCTGTGTGAAGGGACCATTTCAGGTTGCTTTTGAACCTCTTCACTGCGGCCCCGTCGATGTGGATGGGGGCGTGTTCTCTCTGCTGTCTGCTGTAGTTCACAATCAGCTCCTTAATTTTGTTGACGTTGAGGGAGAGGTTATTTTCCTAGCACCACTACGCCAGGGCTCTCACCTCTTCCCTGTAGGCCAGGGTTCTCCAACTGGCATCCCAAGTTTACTGAGCATAAAAGACTAAAAACACCAAGAAATCATCTCCAATTTATTTTAGTTTTGAAAATCTGTTCAATCTGTTCCCACCCATAATAGAGAGACGTGATTGTATACAAATGTAAGCAAGGTTTGAAACAGATTTTAAGCCTTGCTTATGTTTTATTATGTTTTAGTCAAATATGTATCTGTGATCAATTTGCAGTCAATTTTCAGTCTACAAATGATTTGTAATTATGAGTGTGTTCTT
Organism: Oncorhynchus mykiss; assembly: GCF_013265735.2. Taxonomy (NCBI): domain Eukaryota; kingdom Metazoa; phylum Chordata; class Actinopteri; order Salmoniformes; family Salmonidae; genus Oncorhynchus; species Oncorhynchus mykiss. The sequence continues at coordinate 24,995,927 of NC_048580.1, read as the reverse complement.
AAATTCCCTCTGGAGTAACAGAGTGCTATCTGGGCATTTGTAAATTCACAGCCTTTCATTCTCAGAGCGTTCAGAGTACACACTGGGTGCTCTGGCCAAGGAGTAGGGTTGATCCAAGCGTTCTGACCTCACAATGGTAGTCAATCACCCAAGCTAACTGGCTAAAGTTGGCTAGCTTGCTATCAAGAGTGTTGGTGACTGTATCTGTGCTGCTGGCAACAATTTAATTGCGTTTTTTTGCAGATGTTTACTGACACCAGTCATACTCAACATGTGTTGTACATTCGTAAACTCAGCAGCTGAATCTAGTTGATGGTCATTGCTGTAGGTTGTCTTATTGTTGGTAATCAGGCCACTGTTGTGTCATCAGCAAACCTGATAATTGAGATGGAGACGTGCGTGGTCACACAGTCATGGGTGAAAAGGGTGTACAGGAGGGGGCTGTGTACGCACCCCATGGGGTCCTTGTGTTGAGTATCAGCGTGGCGGAGGTGTTGTTGCCTACCTTCACCACTTGGGGTAGGCCTTCAGGAAGTCCAGGACCCCGTTGCACATTGAGGGGTTCAGGCCCCGAACTTAGTGACGATCTTGGAGGGCACTATGCGGTCGAAGGCTGAGCTGTAGTCGCTGAACAGTATTCTTACATTAGGTATTTCTCTTGTCCAGGTGGGATAGAGCAGTGTGCTGTGCAATGGCGATTGCGTCTTCCGTGGATCTGTTGGGGCGATATGTGAATTGTAGTGGGTCTTGGGTGTCGGGTAGGGTGGAGGTGATATGGTCCTTAAATAGCTTCTCAAAGCACTTCATGATGACAGAAGATAGTCATTTTGTTTAGTTACCTTACTTTTCTTTTTTTTCTTCTTTTTTTTACCTTCCCTTTCTTGGGTACAGGAACAATGGTGGACATCTTGAAGCAAGTGGGGACAAAAGACTGGGATATGTAGAGCTCTATTAAATATCGTCTATGTTATCAGTCACCTTGCCATTAAATGTGGTGGTTTACGCATGACCCCATTGAACAAGTTTGATTACTTTCAGAGTTAGCTTAACATGCTACAGTAATGTGCTTGAGCTGGTGAACTGGTAGACCTCACATGAGGTGGCCACAATGAGACACAGGAGGACATTTGAACAGGCGGGGGCCACATTATAGGGGGTCATATTGACAGTCAGAGTTGGAAGTACAAGGTTAACTGGTGGGTGACAGGGTGTTGAAGATAGCAGGGAGAGAGGGAGAGCTCTACGATTTAACCCCATGAGAAAATGGAGGAACAGGGGGCGTGGCAAGTGTCAACGGGGGCCATGTGGATAAAAGCCTTTTGTTTGCTCTGCACGTCTTTCTTTTACAACTTACCACATTCCATCCATGGCATAATGTTGTAGGCCTGCTGTATAGCAAGGGGATTGAAATGGAGGCATCTATGAGTGTTGTTCTTTTAGGTATGTATTGTCTGTATCACTCAATGGTTCTTGGTTTGTTGGATATGCGTGTAATTGAATTGAAATGTATACATAAAACAAATATTTCAATGATTGGAACTTTTTCTTTTATTGGGACCTTTTGCTAGACTGCAGATCTTTGATTGACAAATCCTGTACATTTTCAAACCACAATGACAGTAGGCTGTCTTTTGAGTTCCAAATGTAATCAATATATTACTGGAAATCAATTATAATATGTTTTATTTTTCTAACAGCATTTTCTATCCTTGTATGTTTATCATGTCTTAACCCCCTTGGAAACATAGATACCAATCCCCTGTTGTTCTCAAATTTCACCCAGTGAAATGTTGCAATTGCCTAACACGAGACATTGAGGAAAATTGAGAGTCAACCGTCCAAACTGTTGACGATTTTACGTTTCAATATGTCATCAAGGCCTTGCACTGTATGAGCTCATATATCTGGACCAAAAAACCCAAAGCTTTGTAAGTTAGTTTCCGGATAGATATATCGGTGCTTGCATTCCATGAACGTCTAGTGTAACGCCAAGGGCCTATATTACCCCCTCCATATCCTCAATGGGAATGTCATGTCTGGGTGGATAGGTGTCCTTCATTGATATGTACGGCAGTGACATATACGGTATGAGGATGTTTGGGACGGCCATGAAAATCTCTTCTCTTCCTCTTAGAGTTTGTGCCACAATGGATTGGTGACAAATTTATAAATTCAGTGACAAATTTATAAATTCAATCTAATGTATAGATAGATGTACACTATATAATAATATTTATTGATTTATGAGTGATTTATTGACAGTGAAAGTCATGTACATTTTGATTTTATCGACACATTTTTAGCCTTGTAACTGTGATTTGCTTCCAGGAAGAATCAACAACGTCTGGTGGACCAAAACTTCAAAATGGCCTATGTTTATCCAATAGAAAGTTTGGGAGAAAATCCCGACGTTAATATACATTTGGTGCATAGCCATTGGCTTAATCTCCTATCAATCATCTCTGACAACACCTCCCCCCGTCTTGTGTACCTCAGTTTATGCATTCATCTGTTGTAACATGGAGATTTCAGAAAATATAGCTAGCTGCTTTCCCCATAAGCGTAACACACATTGACCACAGATTTGGACAACGTATAGCCGGCAGGGCTGCCTCCTACATTAAGTTAGCTAGCTAGCTCTAGTAGCTTCTCAAACTCAGGGGAATGTTTGCTCGCACACATGTTTCTGACTCTAAGCGATGCCCTGCAGTTGTGTGATTCGCTAAGATCAAATAATCATAAACACTTTACTCAGTAAGTTAACTCCCACGAGGACAGATGAGTCATTGGTGTTCCAGGCTCAAAGCCTGGGGGCAAGGTTAGGTCTGAGGTAGAATAGTACGTATGACAAAGGGTAACCAATACTTTGGTTTTGATCAAATGTTCATGCAAGCATCCTTTTACATTTTGTAATCCTTTTTTCCAGAATGGGTCAATCCTTTTTAGTTTTTTGATTGATCACCTGTTATTTATTTTTTTAAATGTGCCAACTTCAGACCTATGCCCTTGGCTGCAGTGTTGCTCAATGTAGCCTACAAATGCCACCAAAGCTATTATTTACTTGAAACAGAATGCAGGAAACAGAATGCAGGAGACCGCCATCTCCGATCTAACTTTTCCCTATGGGAAGACGCAAGTCATCCAGTTCAAGATTGGCTAGCTCTCAAAAAATAAAAATCAACCTGGATTTTCCAAGGGATGGCCTTTGATTGATGGGCAGACCCCACCGTGAATAATGTGATCAGGAAATGTCTCCAATAAGCCCCAGAGGAACAAATCTGTCCCCAGGATATGTATTTTAAGGCCAGCCATCCTTATCAGGGAGGGAGAGAGGGGCCCCTTGTCTCCTAGAATTGGGTCTTGAAATGGGTGAGAGGTGGGGGTGGAGGGTGACTGTGGGGGCAAGTAGAGCAAAGGGGTTATCGAGGATGCCTGCATAATGGGAAAACAGAATGGCACAGTGAAGCCGAATAGATTTGGGGAAATTACAGTCCGAAGGCCATCTTTGGCAGGAAAGTTGAAATATGGACTAATAGTAGAAGGGGGGTGGTGAAGGCTAGAGTTGGTGGGAGGTTGGAGGGGCAATGGATGTTTGAGTGGTGTGAACGGAGATTTAGCGCTTTGGGTGTCCGGTGTGTGTGTGAAGTAGAGGGAAGGGGGTGTGTGTGTAGAGGCGGAAGCCCAGTGGATTTGGGCCTCATGTAAAATAGAAGGTGGCGGAGTGGGGAGTTAGCCCGGTAAGTTAAGTTGGCATGCTGGCCTGTTTATCGGAGGGATGTGAGGGAGAGAGTGAGGGTTAAACTGGGGAGGAATGAGCAGAGTCATCAGGCTGCTGTAACATGATGCTCCACAGTGATTGCCGGTGGCAGCTGGGCAGCCACCGTATCTGTGTGTGAGCTTGCGTGTGTAATGTGTATGTGTGTGAATGTATGGTTATCTATAATTGTGTTTTTATGTGTATCAATGTATATACACTGAGTGTACAAAACATTAGGAACACCTGCTCTTTCCATGACATAGACTGATCAGGTGAATCCAGGTGAAAACTATGATCCCTTATTGATGTCACTTCAATCATTGTAGATGAAGGGGAGGAGACAAGCATTGAGACAATTGAGACATGGATTGTGTATGTATGCCATTCAGAGGGTGAATGGGTAAGACAAAATATTTAAGTGCCTTGAACGGAGTATGGTAGTAGGTGCCAGGCGCTCCAGTTTGAGTGTGTCAAGAACTGCAACGCTACTGTGTTTTTCACACTCAACAGTTCAAATCAAATTTTATTTGTCACATACACATGGTTAGCAGATGTTAATGCGAGTGTAGCGAAATGCTTGTGCTTCTAGTTCCGACAATGCAGTAATAACCAACAAGTAATCTAACTAACAATTCCAAAACTACTGTCTTATACACAGTGTAAGGGGATAAAGAATATGTACATAAGGATATATGAATGAGTGATGGTACAGAGCAGCATAGGCAGGATACAGTAGATGGTATCGAGTACAGTATATACATGAGGTGAGTATGTAAACAAAGTGGCATAGTTAAAGTGGCTAGTGATACATGTATTACATAAGGATGCAGTCGATGATATAGAGTACAGTATATACGTATGCATATGAGATGAATAATGTAGGGTAAGTAACATTATATAAGGTAGCATTGTTTAAAGTGGCTAGTGATATATTTACATCATTTCCCATCAATTCCCATTATTAAAGTGGCTGGAGTTGAGTCAGTGTCAGTGACAGTGTGTTGGCAGCAGCCACTCAATGTTAGTGGTACCTGTTTAACAGTCTGATGGCCTTGAGATAGAAGCTGTTTTTCAGTCTCTCGGTCCCAGCTTTGATGCACCTGTACTGACCTCGCCTTCTGGATGATAGCGGGGTGAACAGGCAGTGGCTCGGGTGGTTGATGTCCTTGATGATCTTTATGGCCTTCCTGTAACATCGGGTGGTGTAGGTGTCCTGGGGGGTAGGTAGTTTGCCCCCGGTGATGCGTTGTGCAGACCTCACTACCCTCTGGAGAGCCAAAGGACATCCAGCCAACTTGACACAACTGTAGGAGGCATTGGAGTCAACATGGGCCAGCATCCTTCTCCACACCTGTAGAATTGAGACTGTTCTGAGGGCAAAAGGGGGTGCAACTCAATATTTTGAAGGTGTTCCTAATGTTTGTACACTCTGTGTGTGGGTGCGTGTGCATGCGTGCGTGCCGTAAGGCTGTTTGTGTCACTGTGTGGGCATCTTGGCACCAATTCCTCTGACCAACCTGCCTCTGTGCCTCACCTCTGAAAACACACTGAATTGACTCAGTCACATATTCTGTGTCAGTATACAGGATATCGTAGCAGCCTCTAGTCCCCCAGTTCACAGCTCAGACGCTTTCTGTTGTATCTGCCTGGCTTGGCTTGTGACACACAGTGCACTTGTCTACAGCAAATCTGTAACTTATCCTGCTGTTAGATGAAAAGACTCAGAAGGCCCAGATGTCTACAGAGATTAAAAGGAATTCCAACTCCAGGGTGGATCACCACAGGTGATAATGTCACAAGGTAATAAACACTACCACGCATGCTATTGAATAAATTGATGAAGGGTGAGTTCCCCAAAGCTTTCATAGGACTAAGGTCATCATAAGTTCTTGTTTTGTATTAAGTTCCATTTATTTATTATAACACTCACTCCCTGAACTTGCTTCCCGACTCTCAGCGCATATTGTTACAACTCTAAACTGTGCAGTTTTGTCACACAACACAACGCTACAGATGTCTCAAGCACAGGAATGCGCACCAGAGTTGTTGACAGATAATTAAATGTTCATTTCTATACCATAAGCCACCTAATTGTATATATTTTGGCAGTACGTCCAACCGGTCTCACAACCATAGACCAGGTGTAACCATGCCAGCCCAGGACCTCCACATCCGGCTTTAACCAGCCACCCGAACAGCTGTAACCAGCCACCCGGACAGCTGATTAAACTGTGGGTTTGCACAACCAAAGAATTGAATGCAAACTGTCAGAAACCGTCTCAGGGAAGCTCATCTGGGTCTTGACCTGACTGCAGTTCAGCGTTGTAACCAACTTCTGTGGGCAAATGCTTACCTTCGATGGCCGCTGGCATGCTGGGGAAGTGTGATCTTCATGGATGAATTCCGGTTTCAACTATACCGGGCAGATGGCAGACGTGTGCGTTATACTGATATCAACGTTGTGAACATTGTGTACCATGGTGGCGGTTGGGTTATGGTATGGGCAGGCATAAGTTACATGACAATGAAGACAAATGCATTTTATCAATGGCAATTTGAATGCACAGAGATACTGTGATGAGATCCTGAGGCCCATTGTCGTGCCATTGCCTCATGTTTCAGCATGAAAATGCACAGCCCAAATGTCGCAAGGATTTGTACATTCAGTTGAAGTCGGAAGTTTACATACATATAGGTTGGAGTCATTAAAACTCATTTTCAACCACTCAACAAATGTCTTTTTAAAACAAACTATAGATTTGGCAAGTCAGTTAGGACATCTACTTTGTGCATGACACAAGTCATTTTTCCACCAATTTGTTTACAGATTGATTTTTCACTTATAATTCACTTTATCACAATTCCAGTGGGTCAGAAGTTAACATACTATGTTGACTGTGCCTTTTAAACATCTTTGAAAAATACAGAAAATGATATCATGGCTTTAGAAGCTTCTGATTGGCTAATTCACATAATTTGAGTCAATTGGAGGTGTACCTGTGGATGTATTTCAAGGTCTACCTTCAAACTCAGTGCTTCTTTGCTTGACATGGGAAAATCAAAAGATATCAGCCAAAACCTCAGGGAAAAAAATGTAGACCTCCACAAGTCTGGTTCATCCTTGGGAGCAATTTCCAAACGCCTGAAGGTACCACGTTTATCTGAAATGTCCTCTGGTCTGATGAAACAAAAATAGAATTGTTTGGCCATAATAACCATTGTTATGTTTGGAGGAAAAAGGGGGAGGCTTGCAAGCCGAAGAACACCATCCCAACCGTAAAGCACGGGGGTGGTAGCCTTATGTTTTGGGGGGTGCTTTGCTGCAGGAGGGACTGGTGCACTTCACAAAATAGATGGCATCATGAGGTAAGGAAAATTATGTGGATATATTGAAGCAACATCTCAAGACATCAGTCAGGAAGTTAAAGCTTGGTGGAAAATGAGTCTTCCAAATGGACAATAACCCCAAGCATATTTCCAAAGTTGTGGTAAAATGGCTTAAGGACCACAAAGTTAAGGTATTGGAGTGGCCATCACAAGCCATGACCTCAATCCTATAGAAAATGTGTGGGCAGAACTGAAAAAGCATGTGCGTGCAAGGAGGCCTACAAACCTGACTCAGTTACACCAGCTCTGTATGTAGGAATGGGCCAAAATTCACCCAACTTATTGTGGGAAGCTTGTGGAAGGCTACCCAAAACGTTTGACCCAAGTTAAACAATTTAAAGGCAATGCTACCAAATACTAATTGAGTGCATGTAAACTTCTGACCCACAATGAATGTGATGAAAGTAATAAATGCTGAAATAAATTATTCTCTCTACTAATTATTCTGACATTTCACATTCTTAAAATAAAGTGGTGATCCTAACTGACCTAAGACAGGGACTTTTTACTGGGATTAAATGTCAAGAATTGTGAAAAACTGAGTTTAAATGTATTTGGCTAAAGTAAACTCCAGATTTGTAATTCCTGGAAGTTGAAAATGTCCCAGTTTTTCCATGGCCTGCTTACTCACCATACTCACCCATTGAGAATATGTGGGATGCTCTGGATCAACATGTTAGACAGCGTAGCATGTTCCAGTTCCCGCCAATACCCAGCAACTTTGCACAGCCATTGAGGAGGAGTGGGAAAACATTCCACAGGCCACATTCAACAGCCTGATCAACTCTATGCGAAGGAGATATGTCGCGGTGCATGAGGCTAATGGGGGTCACACCAGATACTAACAGTTTTTTTTATCAACGCCTCTAACTATTTTTGCAGGTTTCTGTGACCAACAGACAGATATCTGTATTCTCAGTCATGTGAACTCCATAGATTAGGGCCATCGTTTACATCCAAGATGGTGTAGCAGTCAGACGTCTTTGTCCTGTCGTGTCCCTTGTATATATAATTTCACATATTTTTCGTTGCATATCCTTTAAAATATTTAGCTAAACCTCAACATCTAAATACTCTCCTGCAACCCGCCTCACCCAATGTTTCACATTTTATTTTTTTTTTACCTTTATTTAACCAGGCAAGTCAGTTAAGAACAAATTCTTATTTTCAATGACGGCCTAGGAACAGTGGGTTAACTGCCTGTTCAGGGTCAGAACGACAGCTCAGGGGTTTGAACTTGCAACCTTCCGGTTACTAGTCCAACGCTCTAACCACTAGGCTACCCTGCTTTTTTTTCTTGAAGTTTTTATATTTACTTCGGATCTGGAATCCCTCAACTGAAGCTAGCCAGCTAACTACCAGCTATCAGTCAGCAAACCATCGCCAGTGGTCATCAGCTAACCTTCAGCTCGGAAAGCTCTCGTCAGTTCGAACAACGTGGCTCTAACCAGAGCATAACGGACCTGTTACCGCAAACTGAACATTTTCATCTGGATCTTCACAAGTAGCTAACCGCAATCCCGGATGACTACTCCTGGCTAGCGTTTCCATCCCAGAGCAAGCACCAATTAGCTTGAAGCTAACCCGGCCAGGGCTCCTGTGCTACCACCGAAGTATACTCCTGGGCTACAATATCCGGAACCCTTCTACAGCTGGTACGGGGCATGGAACCCCGCAGATCCCCTACGACTGGAATACCGACATAATCTGCCCAAGGACTCCAACAGGCCCCTCAGGCGCAACGCCCGCTGAATGCCCATTATGCTAACCAGCTAGGCCTGCTAGCTACCTAGAGCTACTTGGAACCCTACTAATTCCACGACTGGTCTATCGACGTCACCGCACGAAGAGGCAAAAACAGACTTACCCCAATCGCGACGTCCCCCAAAGGCTAACTTTCTAGCCCCTGCTATCTGCTTGCTTGCTAACCCGGTTTGCTAACTGCTAGCTTGCCGGGCCCGGTCTGCTAACTGCTAGCTTGCCTGCCCGGTCTGCTAACTGCTAGCCCTTGCTAACTGCTTGCTTGCTAACCCGGTCTGCTAACTGCTAGACCCTGCTAACTGCTTGCTAACCCAGCCTGCTAACTGCTAGCTTGCCCCGGTCTAGTAACTGCTAGCTGCCGGCCCCGGCCTGCTAACTGCTAGCTTACCTGCCTGGTCTGTAACTGCTAGCCCATACTAACTGCTTGCTTGCTAACCCGGCCTGCTAACTGCTAGCTTACCCCGGTCTACTAGCTGCTAGCTTGTTTAGCCCGGCCTACTAACTGTTAGCTTGTTAGCATCGGCCTGCTAACTGTCTGAATCGCCATGTCCCCAGCCAGCCCAACCACTCACTGGACCCATATGTTCACTTGGCTAGGCATGCCTCTCTCTAATATCAATATGCCTTGTCCATTACTGTCCTGGTTAGTGATTACTGTCTTATTTCACTGTAGAGCCTCTAGCCCTGCTCAATACGCCTTAACTTTTTATGGCTGCAGGGGCAGTATTGAGTAGCTTGGATGAAAGGTGCCCATATCAAACGGCCTGCTCCTCAGTCATAGTTGCTAATATTTGCATATTATTATTAGTATTGGATAGAAAACACTCTGAAGTTTCTAAAACTGTTTGAATTATGTCTGCGTGTATAACAGAACTCATATAGCAGGCAAAAACCTGAGAAATTCCACTTCCTGTTTTTTTTTCTGGAGGTGGCATATTTTCAACCAAGGTCTCATTGAAATTACAGCGAGATATGGATGAGTTTTCACTCCCTACGCCTTCCACTAGATGTCAGCAGTCAATAGAACTTTGTCTGATGACTCTAATGTGAAGGGGGTCGATTGACACAGGAAATAGTCACCACAGCCATGAGTGGA